>NC_060149.1:171315068-171948788 GCF_021461385.2 Schistocerca piceifrons
AAAGGTGTCAGGTTAAAAGGATGCAGGACAAACACAGGAAAATAGACCTAGAAACATTCGGTATGGTAGTTGTATGTTGTCATAACTGTGTTGGAAAAGGACCAGAGCTCCAAGCGCTAATAGAAAACGCTGAAGCTCCAATCTTTATAGGTACGGAAAGCTGGCTAAATCTGGAAATAAATTCAGCCGAAATTTTTAAAAAGGACCTGACTGTGTTCAGAAAGGATAGATTACATACAGTTAGTGGTGGAGTGTTTATTGCTGTCTGCAGTAGTTTACTTTGTAGTGAAACTGAAGTATTAGGTCCTGTGAGTTAGTATGGTAGTATGGTAGGGTCGTTTACCGAACCCCGCCTTCGATCATACAGATGCTGAAAAGTTCAAAGAAAACTTGAGTCATTTCAAACAGGTACCCCACTTATACAATAATAATTGGTTCAAATGTCTCTGAGCACTATGGGACTTAACCGCAGTGGTCATCAGTGCCCTAGAACTTAGAACTACTTAAACCTAACTAACCTAAGGACATCCCAAACATCCAGGCCCGAGGCAGGATTCGAACCTGCGACCGTAGCGGTCGCGCGGTTCCAAACTGTAGCGCCTAGAACCGCTCGACCACTCTGGCCGGTATATTAATTGGTGGTAACTTCAATCTACACTTGGTATGTTGACGAAAATACGTGCTTAAAGTCGGAGGTAGGCATAAAACGTCATCCAAAATCATTCTCGATGCGTTCTCAGAAAATTATTTTGTAACAGTAAGCTCAAGAGCCTACTCAAAATGTAAATGATTGTGAAAACGTACTTAACCTATTAGCAACAAATAATCATGTGCAAATAGGTAGCATCATGATGGGTACAGGGATTAGGGACCACAAGGTTGTTGTAGCTTGACGGAATACCGTAACATCCAAACTCATAAAAAAAACGCAAAATACATTTATATAAAAAAGCAGATAAAAATTCGATTGTAACCTTCGAAAGAGACAGTCTCCACTCCTTCCAATATGAATATGTAAGGGTAAACCAGATGTGGTTTAAATCAAAAGAAATAATATCTACGGCTATTGAGAGGAATATACCGAACAAATTAATAAGTGATGGTACTGACCCACCATAGGGCACAAAAGAGGTTAGAACACTGTTGCATAAACAATGAAAAAAGTATGCCAAATTTAAAAGAACACAAAAGTCTCAAGGTTGGCGAAGTCTTACAGAAGCTCAAAATGTAGCGCGGACTTCAAACTTTCCACAAAAAAACTCCGTTTCAAAAGCTGGCAGAAAATCCGAAGAGAGTCTGGTTGCATGTAAAGTGCACCAGCGGAAGAACATAGTCAATACCTTCACTGAGCGATAACAATGGTAACGTTACTGATGACAATGCCAATAAAGCAGAGTTTCTAAATACGGTTTCCCGAAATTCCTTCACCAAAGAAGACGAAGTAAATATTCCAGAATTTGAACCAAGAACAATTTCCAGCATGAGCAACTTAGAAGCAGATACACTCGGTGTAGCAAAGCACCATGAATCACTCAATAACGGCAAGGTCTCCGGTCCTGAGTGTATACCAGTCAGGTTTGTCTCAGAGTATGCCGATAAATAGCTCCGTATTTAGTAGTCATATACAACCGCTCGCTTGTCGAAAGATCCGTACCTAAGGACTGGAAAGTTACACGAGTCACACCGATACCCAAGAAAAGAAATAGAAGTAATCCGCTGAGTTACAGACCGATATAGCTAATGTCGATTTTCAGTAGGATTTTGGATCATATACTATATTCGAACGTTATGAGGTATCTCGAAGAAAACGATTTGTTGACAAACAGCCCTCACAGATTCAGAAAATATTGTTATTGTGAAACACTACTAGCTCTTTACTCTCACGAAGTAATAAGTGCTGTTAACAGTCCAACTGATTCAATATGGTTAGATTTCCAAAAGGCTTTTGACACCGTACCTCGCATTCGACTTCTAATGATATTGCGTGCCTATGGGACATTGACTTAGTTGTACGACTGGATACGTGATTTCCTCTCAGAAAACTCACAGTTCATAGTAACTGACAGAAAGTCGTCAAGTACAACGGAAGTAATATCTGGCTTCCCCAAGGGAGCCTTATAGGCACTCTGCTGTTCCTGATCTGCATAAACGATTTAGGAGACAATTTGAGAAGCCCTCTTAGATTGTTTACAGAATATGCTGTCGTTTACCGTCTAGTAAAAATCATCAGATGAGCAAACCAAATTACAAAACGATTTAGACACGATACCTGTGTGGCGCGAAAAGTTGCAATTGACTTTAAGTAATGAAAAGTGTGCAGTCATCCACATGAGTATTAAAAGGAATCCGCTAAATTTCGGTTAGATGATAAATGCAGTTTCAACTAAATACTTAGGTATTAAAATTACGAAAAATTTTAGTTGGAATGATTACATACTCGTAGATAATGTTGTGGGTAAGAGAAAGCTAAGACTACGATTTATTGGCAGAATACTACGAGAATGTAACAGGTCTACTGAAGAGACGGCCTACACTTCGCTTGTGTTTTCTCTTCTGGAGTACTGCTATGCAGTATGGGATCCGCATCACATAGGATCGGTGCAGAACATCTAAAAATTTCAAGGAAGGGCAGATCGTTTCTTACTGCCGCGAAATAGTGGAGAGAGCACCACGAGTATGACACGTGAATTGGCGTAGCTGTCATTAAAATAAAACCAAACTGACGTGAATAGGTGCCTGCACAATCTACGAGGGTGTGCCATCGAATTCTTTACGTGAGAACTCTTTAAGTTTCTTTATATATAAAAGCAAGCTTTATTAATATTCTACATATTTATTCTTCATTTATTTCTTTATTTTTCAACATAGTGCACCTGGCGACGAGCACTCCTCTCTCAATGAGAGACCAGTTTGTTGATATCGTCACAGCAGCATGTTTGACTTTATTGACAGAGCCACATCCTCACCTCTGCTTGCACCGCTTCATCACCATCAAAGTGAAATCCTCGAAAGTGTTCTTTAAGTTTTGGAAACTGACGAAATTCGGACGCGACACGTCTGATTGTGTAGAGAATGGTAGGCTACAGGGGACCCAAGGCGTCGGTCTGACGCAGATATCGCAGGGTCGTGTGTGATCTGCCATCTTCATGCTGAAGGAGAGGGTACACCATGTGTGGATGAACCCTTCGCATTAGTGCTTTCAGTTCTCCGAGGGTGTCGTAGTATCTTGCAGAGTTTATGGTGACGCCTTCAGGCATGAATTCCAAATGCACCACACCACATCGCAGAACATTGTGAGCATCTCTTTGCCTGCTGATGGCATGATCGTCAACTTTTCTGCCGTTGTGGCAGAACTCGATTGACGCTCTCATGTTTTTGGGTTCAAAATGGTGAACCCATCTTTCACCACCTGTCTCAAGTTTCTTAGACAGCCCATTGCCCTCACGCTCAAATTGCAAAAGAACTTAGTACCTAAAGGAAAAACACTTCCTCATGTTCGGCGAAATTTTATTTATTTGGTCACGAACGGCTTTCGGATTTTCAAGTTATCTGCAGGTGACAAGTGAATGTTGCAAACACAATAAGCGTGATGTGTGACTTACACAGATATTACTTGTACAGAAGATACAAAATTGACAGTTTTTTACATAGGATAACATAACGTTTTGTGACATAGACATAATTACATTAACTATAAAAGAGGAGTAAACCAAATTTTTAAGTGGAGATACATTTAACAACTGATAACGAATAAGATGAATTTACAGTTTGACTCTATTATTTCTAATGAAAACTTAATTTAACAAAGAGGAAAATGGAAACTAAGTCTGCTAATTTAATACTAGGCTGGCAGTATCTGATGGAAGCCTAGTCCTCTATTGTTTCTGAGCCGCGTGGGATTAGCCGAGCGGTCTAAGGCGCTGCAGCCATGGACTGTACGGCTGGTCCCCGGGCATGGGTGTGTGTGCTTGTCCTTAGTATAATTTAGGATAAGTAGTGTGTAAGCTTAGGGACTGATGACCTTAGCAGTTAAGTCCCATCAGATTTCACATACATTTGAACATATTGTTTCTAAAACGGTAGCGGTTTTGCCCTCCAAGTCACAAGTCGATGTGCAAGGCCCGACTGTTGTCCTAACATGATACATTACCCCAGCTCTCCCGTTGTGACAGCAACTGCACAGACGTGGCTGTGCTGTAACGTTGTAGTAACTTCTCTTTTCAGAACCCCAGGTGACAACTTCTGCAGTGTCGTTATGCCGAATACATCCTCTTGTACAAGGAAACTTAACTGATGATGTTTCTTGCGTCACCCTTTCTATGACGTCTTTTGTTGAGATGATCACAGGAGTCTGCTGCTTTGCTTTATGGGACCATGGTACAACATATAAGATCAGATCCATTGAATCATATACTGTCTACATCTCTGGAAAAGTCCATATTTTGACAAATAGGTACAATATATTCAGTATTTCCTTATCCTAGCTTAAACAACATGGTTCATTAGTTTAATTCTTAACCAATGCTTACATTCTAAGGCTTACCTAGCTTACTGACAACTGATGCACTGAAAATACTGGTGGGTGGGCTCTTTTGTCGCCTGAAACAGATGCAGTTTGTACAAAGAAGAGTCAGAAACACAACGGTATGAGAAAATGACAGACTCAGCATAACAACTTTGCAGCGATGATAATTATGGTATTGCTGCACGTTCTGGAGCGTCTGCTGGACAGTAATGAGCCATTTTTGAGTTATTAATTAAGTTAAGTGGAGAGAGATAATGGACGCTGTATTCGGAAACTTAGAACGATATGATTCACAGTATTAAGTGAGTGTTGTTTAATAATCACAATAGAAAATGCCTCTGAGCACTATGGGACTTAACATCTGAGATCATCAGTCCCCTAGAACTTAGAACTTAGAACTTAGAACTACTTAAACCTAACTAACACACATCCATGCCCGAGGCAGGATTCGAACCTGCGACCGTAGCGGTCGCGTGGTTCCAGACTGAAGCGCCTAGAACCGCTCGGCCACACCGGCCGGCAATCACAATAGAGATACAAGAGGTTGCTATAAGTGTTAAAAAGGCAAAAGGGGATTGTATTAGTCCTATCGCCCGGCAAACTGAGCTAGCGAGTGGAGGATGTAATGTGAGCAGATATACAGACAATTACACCATGTCTCCTACCGCCCATTTTGCAGGTGATTATAGGTTATACATATTCTACGAGCGTAACGTTTGATGTTTAGTAAGATTATTATCAGTGCTATTTGTATGTTTGTAAAATTGAAACTGTGTATTACAATGGTTTGCTTTGTATCTGTTTCATGTCGTGGCAGAGCGCATTAACACGACGACGGCAGCATCTTCAGTCCAGCCAGCAAGCAGAGAGCTAACCCCTATTGTTCACCAGGCGAAGAACATCGCGCGATAGAAGAACTGTCGGCGTGTATTACCGCCCTCAGATTCTAATAAAACGTACGTATTTAACTAAATGTAACAAACAAAAGAAATGGACGATGATGTTGTAAAGGAAAATGTAATGGTAGTTGGTTTAGTTCTTGTACTGATTATGATTAACATTCATGTTATTGTAAAGACAACATTCAAATAAAAGAAATAGCTGGAAGTGAGAAGTGATTTATTTATCTGTCAAGAAAACTGAAGGGAACGTTTATATGGAAGAAATTTATTTGCTTTTGGATCTGGTTTTATTGTAATAAGATTGAATTTTCCTCGTGATAGAGCTCTGATACAATATAAAAATGCAGTAAATGAAGCAGGTGAAGAGGAATACAAACGTCTTAAAATTAAGCTGACAGGAAGTGCAAAATGGCTAAGCAAGGATGGCTAGAGGACAAATGTAAGGAGGTACAGGCATATATCACTAGGGGTAAGATAGATACTGCCTACAAAAAAATTACAGAGGTCTTTGGAGAAAAGAGAACCACCTGTATGAATATCAAGAGCTCAGAAGCAGTGCTAAGCAACCACGGAAAAGCAGAGAGATGGAAGGAGTATACAGGGTGGTCCATTGACAGTGACCGGGCCACATATCTCACGAAATAAGCATCAAACGAAAAAACTACAAAGAACGAAACTCGTCTAGCTTGAAGGGGGAAACCAGTTGGCGCTATGGTTGGCCCGCTAGATGGCGCTGCCATAGATCAAACGGATATCAACTGCGTTTTTTTTAAAATAGGAACCCCCATTTTTAGTACATATTCGTGTAGTACGTAAAGAAATATGAATGTTTTAGTTGGACCACTTTTTTCTCTTTGTGATAGATGGTGCTGTAATAGTCACAAACGTATAAGTACGTGGTGTCACGTAACATTCCGCCAGTGCGGACGGTATTTACTTCGTGATACATAACCCGTGCTAAAATGGACCGTTTACCAATTGGGGAAAAGGTCGATATCGTGTTGATGTATGATTATTGTGATCAAAATGTCCAACGGGCCTGTGCTATGTATGCTGCTCGGTATCCTGGGCGACATCATCCAAGTGTCCGGACCGTTACGTTATTTAAGGAAACAGGAAGTGTTCAGCCACATGTGAAACGTCAACCACGACCTGCAACAAATGATGATACCCAAGTAGGTGTTTTAGCTGCTGTCGCGGCTAATCCGCACATCAGTAGCAGAAAAAATTGCGCGAGAATCAGGAATCTCAAAAACGTCGGTGTTGAGAATGCTACATCAACATCGATTGCACCCGTACCGTATTTCTATGCACCAGGAATTGCATGGCGACGACTTTGA
Organism: Schistocerca piceifrons; assembly: GCF_021461385.2. Lineage (NCBI taxonomy): Eukaryota > Metazoa > Arthropoda > Insecta > Orthoptera > Acrididae > Schistocerca > Schistocerca piceifrons. Next base: position 171,321,836 of record NC_060149.1, read on the forward strand.
ACGTCGTGTACAGTTCTGCCACTGGGCACAAGAGAAATTACGGGACGATGACAAATTTTTTGCACGCGTTCTGTTTACCAACGGAGCGTCATTCACCAACGGCGGTAACGTAAACCGGCGTAATATGCACTAGTGGGCAACGGAAAATCCACGATGGCTGAGACAAGTGGAACATCAGCAACCTTGGCGGGTTAGTGTATGGTGTGGCATTATGGGAGGAAGGATAATTGGCCCCCATTTTATCGATGGCAATCTAAATGGTGCAATGTATGCTGACCTCCTACGTAATGTTCTACCGATGTTACTACAAGATGTTTCAGTGCATGACAGAATGGCGATGTACTTCCAACATGATGGATGTCTGGCACATAGGTCGCGTGCGGTTGAAGCGGTATTGAATAGCATATTTCATGACAGGTGGATTGGTCTTCGAAGCACGTTCACCGGGTCTGACGTCCCCGGATTTCTTTCTGTGGGGAAAGTTGAAGGATATTTGCTATCGTGATCCACCGACAACGCCTGACAACATGCGTCAGCGTATTGTCAATGCATGTGCGAACATTACGGAAGGCGAACTACTCGCTGTTGAGAGGAATGTCGTTGCACGTATTGCCAAATGCATTGAGGTTGACGGACATCATTTTGAGCATTTATTGCATTAATGTGGTATTTACAAGTAATCACTCTGTAACAGCATGCGTTCTCAGAAATGATAAGTGCACAAAGGTACATGTATCACATTGAAACAACCGAAATAAAATGTTCAAACGTACCTACGTTGTGTATTTTAATTTAAAAACCTGTTAGCAACTGTTCCTCTAAAATTGTGAGTCATATGTTTGTGACTATTACAGCGCCATCTATCACAAAGCGAAAAAGTGGTCCAACTAAAACATTCATATTTCTTTACGTACTACACGAATATGTAATGAAAAATGGGGGTTCCTATTTAAAAAACGCAGTTGATATCCGTTTGACCTATGGCAGCGTCATCTAGCATGCCAACCATAGCGCCAAATGGTTCAAATGGCTCTGAGCACTATGGGACTTAACATCTGAGGTCATCTGTCCCCTGGAACTTAGAATTATTTAAACCTAACTAACCTAAGGACATCACACACATCCATGCCCGAGGCAGGATTCGAACCTGCGACCGTAGCAGAAGCGCCTAGAACCGCACGGCCACCGCGGCCGGCGAGGATAGTGGAAAAAATGTTCACATGTGTGTGAAATCTTATGGGACTTAAATGCTAAGGACATCAGTCCCTAATCTTACACACTACTTAACCTAAATTATCCTAATAACAAACACACACACCCATGCCCGAGGGAGGACTCGAACCTCCGCCGGGACCAGCCGCACAGTCCATGACTGCAGCGACGCAGACCGCTCGGGTAATCCCGCGCGGCGAGGATAATGGAATGTAGTTGAATGAAGTCAGGTGATGCTGAGGAAAGTAGATTAGGAAATGATACACTTAAAGTAGTAGATGAGTTCTTCTACTTGGGGAGCAAAATAACTGATGATGGTTGAAGTAGAGAGGATATAAAATGTAGACTGGCAATGGCAAGGAAAGCGTTTCTGAAGAAGAGAAATTTGTTAGCATGGAGTAAAGTTTTAAGTGCCAGGAAGTCTTTTCTGAAAGTATTTGTGTGGAGTGTAGCCATGTATGGAAGTGAAAGATGGACAACCAATAGATTAGACAAGAAGAGAATAGGAGCTTTCGAAATGCGGTGCTACAGAAGAATGCTGAAAATTAGATGGATAGATCAGGTAAGTAATGAGGAGGTACTGAATAGAATTGGTGAGAAGAGGAAATTGTGGCACAACCTGACTAAAAGAAGGGACAGTTTGGTAGGACACGTTCTGAGGCATGATGGGATCATCAATTTAATATTGGAGGGTATCGTGGAGGATAAAAATCGTAGAGGTAGACCGAGAGATGAATACATTAAGCAGATTCAGAAGGATGTAGGTTGCAGTAGTTACTCAGAGATGAAGAAGCTGACACAGGATACAGTAGCATGGAGAGCTGCATCAAACCAGGCTCTGGACTCAAGACCACAAGAAAAACATAGCTTTGATGAGAATATTAGAATTACTGAAGTTCGGAGTGAATGAGTTATCGATATTTAAAGGCAATAGCAAAGAAAATACACCAAATGTCAATTTTAGAGATGCTGTGGAACCTTTTTGAAACAGGTGTTACGCTAATGGTTGGATTTTTGTCTCTCACTACTTCCGACGTAGCAGGAAGTTAATTTAATGAATTCACTGAAGTAAAAATTTCTTGTGGTATCCCCTCTGAAGAAGAAGTTTGAAACGGTCAGACTAAATTATTACACGTATCTGATTGGAAATTTTCGTCAACTGTGTGTTGACGTTCATTGATGTTGTCTGTATAAATAATAACGTCCAAAAGGGAGATGTGGCACCACAGTGGCAAGAACTAGTAAGGGTCTCATGCAAAACAACATATCAAAGCATAAATATGATTTGATTTCTATGGATTTATATGTGTCCCTACCAAAGAATTCAGGAAATTTTATATGTATACGAGTGGAACTGGAAGTCTTTCCCAAGTTTACCAAACTCTGTATACTCAGAAAAGTGGCAACTAAAGCCATATTTAACAGACTGATCCAATATTTTGCGACTATATGTACACCAAAATCACTGTTGTTAGGTAATGAACCCAAATTTATTGCTAACATTTGAAAAGATGATATGGAACAATATGATCTACAAGTAACATAAATTTCAACTTATCACCTGACAAGTAAGCCAGTTGAATGCTATATGCGTGAGCTGGGCAGATTGTGTAGAACATGTTACCATCACAGCCACAGGGTGTTTGGCAGATTTATTTCAGATTTCAAACTTGTCATGAACTCATTGCAACACGAATGCACGGGAAAAGGTGAAGTTACAGGTAGAGGCAAAGATAAAGGTAACTTTCAGATCCAAACGGTTTACTAAAAATCCCGAACAATAAAGTTGTAACATCAAAGATTTTATTCTCGTAAAAACCCCTGAGAAAGCTAGTGAATTGAACAGTGAGATTTCAAAATTTGTATATATTTACAATGGTCTAAACTGTAGGTATTGTATCGTATTGTATTGTCTGGAACCGGGGACCTACAAACGAAGGAGACGCTTCGTCCCCCGTTTTAGCCCTCAGTGATTCACAACCCCACAACAGGCTACAGCAGTCTACTCAGCCCACCGCCGCCCCACGTCGAACCCAGGGTTATTGTGTAGTTCGGGCCCCAGTGGACCCCCTCACACCAGATGAGTGTAACCCCAATGTCCGCGTGGTAGAGTAATTATGGTATACACGTTCGTGGAGAAAGTGTTTGCGCAACAGCGGCCGACATAGTGTAACTGAGGCGGAATAAGGGGAACCAGCCCGCATTCGCCGAGGCAGGTGGAAAACCGCCTTAAAAACCATCCACAGACTAGCCGGCACACCGGACCTCGACACTAAATCCGCCGGGCGGATTCGTGCCGGGCACGGACACGCCTTCCCGCTCGGAAGGCAGTGAAGTTTTTTTTTATGAATGGATCCAAGGATCAGGGAGAGGATGTAGCGGGTTTGTCTATGTTGTTTAGTTTATTTATTTATTGAATTTTTATAATTTAAAGTTATAAAATTATTATTTATTTATATTTTGTTTTCATTTTTATTGTGCTTATGGATTTATTTTTGTTTCATTGAAGAAGATACTACAACTGCCGTAGCCGAGCGTCCGAGTCGTCTTCCCGTCTGTTGAAACGGGTTCGTTCCCCCCCTCCCCCCACTATTCCGTCCGTGGTGGATCAGTATGCTCGACGATTCTTCTTCATTTTCAGCATCTTATACTCGTTCGGGTGAGCAGGAGAATTCGTAAATAATGAACCTAAATAACCTGCGAAACGGGACCTGTACTTCGAGTGGCGGCTGAAAGCTGCATGTGTCGTCATCAGTAGGGGGTAAAAGACGAAAGTACCTTTGTGAGCATCGCAAAATATGTAGTAAAGGGCCATGCCTTTTAGCCAGTTAACGGGGTTCGTCCTGGTCGATGGAAAGTATACGCCGTTGGGGCGCAATATATCATCAGGGGAGACAGACCCCGGCAATCGCCGCAAGAGTAATGGCAGCATGCATGCGCTGCATCCGAGTCATCGACTGAGCATGTCGCATACAAGGGGTCGTCCGTCAGATTAGTGGAATGTAGCCTCTGGCAAGTAGCGAACTTCTCATTCACAACCATGTACCACAATGAACGTACCGTCGTAGGTAGAAAAGGCGTGTGTACCGCAGGCCACATCATGTTCCAGGCAACTTGAGGATGTCTGTGTGCTACCGCATTGTTAGATTGCTCCTGTTGATAGAGGCGATAACAGTCTTTCGTGCTGGGCATCCGTGTCGTCGGAAGGTCTAACCACCGGCCGGTGTGGCCGAGCGATTGTAGGCACTTCAGTCTGAAAAGCCCTCCACAGAAACAAATAATAGAAGAAAATCACTATAAACAAAAAGCCATAATACAAATAAAAGAAATAATAAATGAATATGGAGCCATTTCTAATGGTACTACATTCTATGCTCTTTAAGAAATATCAGAAGATCCGAACACATAATAAAAGTGTACGCACACACACAATGAAGATATGGAAGCAACGAAAACTAAGTTTACAAAAATTACATACGCCCTCTTCCCCACACACGCCAATTTACAAATCCCATCACAATAACACGTCCTCACAACATTTTCGAAACCTATTACATTAATCGGCTGGTGTCGCCGAGTGTTCCAGGAGCTTCAGTCTGGAACCGCGCGAGCGCTACGGTCGCAGGTTTGATCCTGCCTCGGGCATGGATCTGTGTGATGTCCTTAGGTTAGTTAGGTTTAAGTAGTTCTACGTCCTAGGGGACTGATGACCTCAAATGTTAAGTCCCATAGTGCTCAGAGCCATTTGAACCATTTGAAGGTCTGACCCTAAGTAGCTGAGGTCAATGAAGAACTCTCTGATGTGAGCGAATGCCGGTGAAATGTGTCCTACAGAAACCGGGAGATGCAGAGAGTGTGGTGCCACTTCAGCTATCAGGGTGCCCATCGGAGTGGCGTGGGCAGAGGTCCACGTGCGACGCATATTGTGGAGATAAAACGATCGCGCACCGTTATAGACATGAATTAAACCGATACCGCCTGCCCGCTGCGGCAGTGTCAGGGTGGCGTATCGGACTTTAAAAACGGGGCCGGCGCTCACGAAATGTCCATATGCTGCTTGAAATCTGTCGGCCATCGTAACCGTCAAGGAAAGGACATGCGAAAAGTTGTTCGGTTTGGAGACGAGATAGGTGTAGACATAACGTGTTCGGAGGAGCATATCCATGCGACACAGTTTGTTGTCCTGTAGGAGAGCACGTGTCTGGTGTAGGAACCGTCGGTACGTAGTAGCCGCCGTGCGCCGAACATTGATATAGAACTGCTCTCCTAAACATTTGAGTACGGACACCTTGTCAAACGGCACCGCCGTTGCGTGGGAAAGCCCCCCTCCGACATCCATCTATTTTGTCTTCTTCACGTTGATGACGATCCCAGCGACCGCCCCGTACTGGCGTAGCCACTGAAGCGCCATATGCATTTCATCCTCTGATCTGGCCAGGAACACCACATCATCGGTGAATGCACAACGAAAGGTCACGTCCCGCATGGAAATGCCTGTTATTGGCTGCCGTAGACCGTGTAAATCTGGTTAAAGTGCTCCACAAATAATAAACCCGACGAAGGGCACCCTTGCCGCACTGACCGCCCAACAACAGTGTGACAAGTCTGGTAACCGCTGACCGTCATGAGGGAGCGAGCTCCATGGACCAGTCGAAGGACCACCTGTGCAGACTCTGGACAGAGGCCCATGCGTTCCAAAACTGCGCGTAGGAGGCCGTGGCCGACGCGGTCGCATGTGTGATCAAAATCGACGGCGACAAGGGCGCCTCGTATTTTGCAGGCCGCCGTCAAAGCAATTACGTCGAGGTATGCTTTTAACGCTGTATGAATGTAGACTGTACGGCTAACCGGGCGGACCAAGTGCAGGTAACACGTCACACTAACAAAAACCATCAAATCCAAACCATTAGGTGTTCACAACATACTAGACTTAAAACTTCATGTGATTAGAGCAGAATAAGAAATACACTTATCTGAGAACATGACCAAAATACTGTGTACTCTTGTAAATATTGTTATTGTATCTGCGATTTTACACATTGAATGTCTTAGCAATTACGAATATGGACAACCAACAGCTGTAGACTGGAAGGACGACAATGAAAATATGTGCCGGACTAGGACTCGAACCCGGCCTTCCCGATGATAGCAAGAGGTCACCTAACCATTTGGCTACCCGTGCACGACTCCCGGCAAGACCCAAACTTCATTATGTCGTCATCTATGCGTCTACAAGCTGTACTCGTACACGCATTATGTATATTCCCGTACAAATGAGACATTTTACTTGAAAGTCGCTTGCCCGGTGTCGGCAGATAAATACGATATTGCAGTGCCTGTCATTCCGAATTACAATGCAAAGTTCCTTTTGACATGTATGCATGTCCAGAGGAACTTTCATCGTAATTCGGAATAACACACGCACTGCAATACCGTATGATTTTATACTGCTCACGATTATCATTATGACTGAAATATGTAAGTTTCAGATTCTGACTGATTTAGATGGGTATTCCATAAAACGAAATGGAGAAAGATGATTAAAGGAGTGCAATGAATAGTGATCTGCATCCTATTGATGTGAACATCTTAGCAAATGAAAAATGAATAATGGACTGCCAACAATTCAAATGGGCAGCGCACTCTTCTGCTAAGTAGATATGGCAAAAATACATTTAACATGGACTGCCAGGGTTGATAAAGGGGCAGCGAATGGTTTTCCAAGTGAGAATGGTAATAGTAAACGGTTGTGAAAACACACTTGACCTCTTAGTAACAATTAATCCTGATCTAATTACTATCATCAAAGCGTTATACAAGGATTAGTGAACAAAGGATTGTCGTAGCCAGACTGAATACCGTAACTCCCAAGTCCTCCAAAAATAAACGAAAAATGTCTATTCAAAAAAACAAATAAAAATTCGCTTGACGCCTTCCTGAGAGAAAATCTCCACTTTTTCAAAATTAATAATATAAGTGTAGACCAGGTGTGGCTTAAATTCGAAGGAATAGTACCGACACCAATTTAGAGGTTTATATCAAATAAATTAACAAACTACGGAGCTGATCTCCCATGGTAGTACAAAACAGGTCAGAACACTGTCGCAGAAACACCTAAAAAAGAGATGTTTTACAGAAGCTCGAAATTTAGCGCGGACGTCAGTGCCAGATGCTTATAACAGTTCCCATAACGAAACATTGTCTCGAAACCTGGTATAAAATCGAAATAACTGTGGTCGTATATAAAGTATGCTAGCGGCAAGAAGATGCCTTCTCTACGCGATAGCAATGGAAATACTATCGACGACAGTGCCGCTAAAACAGATTTACTAAACACAGACTTCCGAAATTCTTTCACCAAAGAAGATGAAGTAAATTTTCCAGAATTCGAATCAACAACAGCTGGAAACATAAGTAACTTAGAAGTACATATCCTCGGACTAGTGAAGTAACTTAAATTACTTAATAAAAGCAAATCTTCCGGTACAGACTGTATACCAGTCGGTTTCCTTTCAGAGTATGTTGACGCAATAGCCCCGTACTGAACAAATATATACAATCGCTCTCTCTACAAAAGATCCGTACCCAAAGACTGGAAAGTTGCACAAGTCACACCACTATTCAAAAAAGGCAACAGGAGTAATCCACTAAATTACAGGCACGTATCACTAACGTCGATATGTAGCAGGATTATGGAATATATTTTGTGTTCGAATATTATGAATTACCTCGAAAAAGAAACGGTTTATCGACACATCGTCAACATAGATTTATAAAACAACATTCTTGTGAGGCACAATTCGCTCTTAACTCACACGAAGTGTTGAGTGCTATTGACAAGGGACTTCAAGTTGATTCCGTATTTTTTGATTTCCCAAAGGCTTTTGACACCGTACCTCACAAGCGGCTTGTAACGAAATTGCGTGGTCATGAAATATCGTCTCAGTTATGCGATTGGATTCGTGATATTCTGTCAGAAAAGTAATAGTTCGTGGAAATTTATACAATAAAACAGAAGTTCCACAAGGTAATGTTATTGGCCCTCAGCTGTTCCTTATCTATATGAAAGTTTTAGGAGACAATCTGAGCATCCATCTAGGTTGTTTGCGGATGATGCTGCCGTTTATCGTCTAGTAAAGTCAGCTGAAGTTCGAAACCAATTGCAAAACGATTTAGATAAAATAATGAAAAGTGTGACCTCATCCACATGGATGTTAAAAGAAATCCGTTAAATGTCGGGTACATGATAAATCAGTCAAATCGCCGTAAATTCAACTAAATACCTAGGAATTACAATTACGAACAGCTTAAATTGGAAAGAACACAAAGAAAATGTAGTGGGGAAGGTGAACCAATGACAGCGTGTTATTGGCCAAATACTTAGAGGATGCAACAGATCTACTAAAGAGACTGCCTACACTATGTTTGTCCGTTTTCTTTCAGAGTACTGCTGCGTGATATTGGATCCTTACCAGATGGGATTAACGGAGTTCATCGAGAAAGTTCAAAGGAGGGCAGCACGTTTTATATCATGGTGAAGTAAGGGAAAGAGTGTCACGGACATAGCACAGGGTTTGGAGTGGATATGATGAACACAAAGGCGTTTCTCGTTGCACTGGAATCTTCTCACGAAATTTCAGTCACCACCTTTCTCCTCCGAATGCGAAAATATTTTGTTGCCGCCGACGTACATAGGGAGAAACGATCATCATAATAAAGTAACGGCAATCAGAGCTCACACGGAAGGATGTAGGAGTTAGTTCTATCCGCGCGCTGTTCGAGAGTGGAATAATAGAGAATTACTGCAAAGGTGGTTCGATGAACACTCAGCCAGGCACTTAACTGTAATTTTCAGAGTATCCATGTTGATGTAGATGTAGAAAAAAGAAATGTTTATTGTGGACTACCTGAGATGGTACAGTGGCAGCGAAAGGTTTTGCACTTACTATGAATAATGGGTTTATGCTCTTTTGCTGGACTACTGAAAATTTAAGCAGACAAAAACGTCCTTCAGATAAAATTCATCTTTTTACTTAAGTGTTTCTCATAATCTAAAAATAAAATATTCATTACTTGCTCTGAAGTTTTTCATATATTGCAAACTATGTAAAATTTGTGTTGGTTTTGATGAAGCTTGTATATACAGTGATTTGTCTAGGTAACTTATTTAAGAGAGCATTGCAAGATCATAGGTTAATGTAAGCGCGAGATGACCCATTGCAAAAGTGAAATTCTGGTACATTAATAACCGGTGCAACCACCGAAAGATGAATGCAAGCATGCAAAGGGAGATGTATTGTGTTGTCAGTTTGTGGGCTGGAGTTCCATGGCTGATGCACTTGGTCGGTCAATACAGGAACAGTTATTGCTGTTTGTGTATAACGCTGGAGTCGCCGTCCCTGTCCCACATGTCCTCGACTGGAGACAGATCTAGTGGTGGAGCTGTTCAAGGCAACATGCTGATACTCTGTAGAGCATGTTGGGTTACAACAGCGGTATATGGGCGAGATTTATCCTGTTGGGAAGTACCCCTGGGAGTGCTGTTCATGAATGGTACCACAGCAGGTCGAATCACCAGTTCTACGTAGAAAATTGCAGTCAGGGTGCGTGGGGATTACCATGAGGCTGCTCCTGCAGACCATAACTCCTGGTGTAGGTCGGATGTGTCTAGCATGCTGACAAGTTAGTTACAGAATCTTATCTGGTCTCCTCCTAACCAACACACGCCCATCACTGGGACCGATGTAGAACCAACCTTCATCAGACAACAACAAATCTCCATCCAGCCCTCTAGTGAGCTCTCGCATCACATCACTGAAGTCGCAAATGACGGTGGTTTCGGGTCAGTGAAATGCAGGCTATAGGATGTCTCGCTCGGAGCTGTCCTTGAAGGAACCTGTATGGAACAGTAACACGATGGTCTTCCCTCTCGGTAGTGCCACATGGTAGTCCGGAGCCCGGCCTCTTGCTGCCGTATATTCTCATCACATCACTAGCAGCAACCATGTACAATGGCTACATTCCTGCCAAGTCTTTCTGCAATATCGAAGAAGGAACATGTAGCTTCTCGTAGCCCTATAACACGACCTTTTTCAAACTCAGTGAGGTGCTGATAATGGCATCTTTGTCATCTTAAAGGTATTTTTCATTGACGTCAACTCACCGCGTCCAATTTCAAAGGTAACTAACGCTGACGACCATTACAAAGTGTATTTAAAGCAAAACTGATTTGTATCTTCACAGTGGCTCTACTAGCCACAGTCTTACACGACTGACCCGAAATTTGAGCCGGCCGGAGTGGCCGAGCGGTTCTAGGCGCTACAGTCTGGAACCGCGCGACCGCTACGGTCGCAGGTTCGAATCCTGTCTCGGGCATGGATGTGTGTGATGTCCTTAGGTTAGTTAGGTTTAAGTAGTTCTAAGTTCTAGGGGACTGATGACCTCACAAGTTAAGTCCCATAGTGCCAAGAGCCATTTGAACCATTTGAACTTATTCTGTAAACATAACAGAGCCATTTGAAACTTTTTTTTTTCGAAATTTGAGTAGACATCATATTTCAGATGTAGAAACACGCCTACCAAAATCCTTTTATGTCACACAACTCCTTCTTAGTGATGCGTTTCTTTTTTTTTGTGAGTTTAGTTGAGCCCAACACAGTGCGGAGTGTTGATGTTTAACTAATGATATCCTTAGCAAGAAACATCTCTGAAACATGGGGTATATGTAACATTTATGATTATGACGCTTTTACTTAGCCTCTATGTTCCCTATAGATATTGTAATATTTGTGTTATTTAAATTTTTGTGGAAATAATTTTTTATTGTGTAGGCCAGATTTTATGTATCCAGAAAAAATGTTTCAACTGCCTTTTTTGCAGGTATGTTCCTTCGTGGTATATATGTAGCTAAAATACTTTATATACACTGGTGTCCAAAATGAAAGCAACAAACCACTATTTCCACGCCCTGTGTCTAGTTCACTATATAATCATGCAAACTGTCAACCAGACGTTCGTACGAGCATGTTCTGCAAGGAAGATGGCATTCCCGTCAACGGACAACCATGCCAACGATGACGTCGTGGCATTTATGAAACGAGGTAATGTTTGCTGGGTATCCCCAAAATCACAGTCGCTGTGTACACAGTCACAGGCGGTGCAGTATCGCACAGAGAAGATACCTACCAGACTCTCTGCGTTGGAGGGCTATAGTAAGGAAGGAAGCAGAACAGTCACAAACTGATTTGGCCTGATGGCTTAATGTGAATCGTTCTGTTGTTTCTTGGATGTGGCGACAGTTTATGGAGACCGAAACTGTATCCCGAAGATCACGCTAGGGCCGACCACGTGTGACTTCAGAAGATAGAAGAGTTATTTGGCTGTAAGGGCGCGACATTACCGTCTTAGTACTGCATGGCAACTGGCATGTGAGCTCGCAGCATCCACTGCCCGTGTTGTATCGAGGCAAACTGTGTGTAGAGTGGCCTTTATTGTCGGAGACTGCTGTATGTTTACCTCTGACGCGTCTTCACAGAAGGGTACGTCTAGAGTGGCGTCATCAACACGCCACCCGGACGGTCGAACAGTGGGTCAATGCTGTTTTCACAGGTGAGTCCCAATTTAGTCTGGAGAGTGATTCTCGATGGATTCGCATCTGGAGGGAACATGGAACACCATTTCGGTACCCAAAAAACTGTGGAAAGAGACCGAGTTCGAGGAGGATCCCAAATAGTGTGGGCAGGAATTATATTTATCACTCGAACACCTCTTCATGAAATTGTATTGGTGAATCGGCAAGGTTTAACTGCTGTCTGGTATCGTGACGAGATCTTGGCACCTTATTTGTGGTTGTTGCGAGGTGCTGTGGGCCCAGATTTCGTACTGATGGACGATGATGCTCGATCTCATAGAGCACGCGTGGTTGATGTTTTCTTGGAAACGGAAGATATTGCACACATGGCGTGGCCCGCCCACTCTTCCGATTTGAAGCCGATAGAGCACGTCTGGGATGCTCTAGGGAGACGGCTTGAAGCTCTGCAGGAAAAATTGGCGATATTGCCTCAACATGAGACTGATGACATCGTTCACAGCATGACCCGTCGTTGTCAGGCCTGTACTGCTGCAAGAGGTGGTCACACCTGTTACTGAGCACATTAACCAGTTATAGGAGTGTGTGTGTAAATCCGTTAATTTGGAAAAAACGACGAACATTTTTGTCCACCGTTACGCATGCTGTTGATGTTTAGGTTCTGTATTTTTTACATTGTTTCTAGTTTACTATCACCTGTGTTCACCGTTTTGTGGCAAAATAGACGCTACCTTGCAAAGTTTCCGTTTGTTGCTTTAATTTTGGACACCTGTGTGTATATAACTGATTCATGCTTAGGGACCGTAGGATTGTGTACAATTAAAAGCTGGAGGGAACACTATCTGCAAAGAAATGGTTTAGCCGGAATGGAAAAGGTGGTTTGGTGCGAAGTATCACTATACGTGAGTGGTATAGAGTATAAACAGTCTGTGGCCGGTATCTAACGAGCTATCATCCCGAGTGCTTAGTGAGCCAAGGATTGCAGTAAAAGTGAAATAATTATGTCTCGGATGTGGATTATTATTTGCTATTACATCAAGCCATTTACTGGTTTGCTCTGAAACTTGAAATTCCGACGCGAAGATGGTATTTTACACAGCATACTACACTCCCGGAAATGGAAAAAAGAACACATTGACACCGGTGTGTCAGACCCACCATACTTGCTCCGGACACTGCGAGAGGGCTGTACAAGCAATGATCACACGCACGGCACAGCGGACACACCAGGAACCGCGGTGTTGGCCGTCGAATGGCGCTAGCTGCGCAGCATTTGTGCACCGCCGCCGTCAGTGTCAGCCAGTTTGCCGTGGCATACGGAGCTCCATCGCAGTCTTTAACACTGGTAGCATGCCGCGACAGCGTGGACGTGAACCGTATGTGCAGTTGACAGACTTTGAGCGAGGGCGTATAGTGGGCATGCGGGAGGCCGGGTGGACGTACCGCCGAATTGCTCAACACGTGGGGCGTGAGGTCTCCACAGTACATCGATGTTGTCGCCAGTGGTCGGCGGAAGGTGCACGTGCCCGTCGACCTGGGACCGGACCGCAGCGACGCACGGATGCACGCCAAGACCGTAGGATCCTACGCAGTGCCGTAGGGGACCGCACCGCCACTTCCCAGCAAATTAGGGACACTGTTGCTCCTGGGGTATCGGCGAGGACCATTCGCAACCGTCTCCATGAAGCTGGGCTACGGTCCCGCACACCGTTAGGCCGTGTTCCGCTCACGCCCCAACATCGTGCAGCCCGCCTCCAGTGGTGTCGCGACAGGCGTGAATGGAGGGACGAATGGAGACGTGTCGTCTTCAGCGATGAGAGTCGCTTCTGCCTTGGTGCCAATGATGGTCGTATGCGTGTTTGGCGCCGTGCAGGTGAGCGCCACAATCAGGACTGCATACGACCGAGGCACACAGGGCCAACACCCGGCATCATGGTGTGGGGAGCGATCTCCTACACTGGGCGTACACCACTGGTGATCGTCGAGGGGACACTGAATAGTGCACGGTCCATCCAAACCGTCATCGAACCCATCGTTCTACCATTCCTAGACCGGCAAGGGAACTTGCTGTTCCAACAGGACAATGCACGTCCGCATGTATCCCGTGCCACCCAACGTGCTCTAGAAGGTGTAAGTCAACTACCCTGGCCAGCAAGATCTCCGGATCTGTCCCCCATTGAGCATGTTTGGGACTGGACGAAGCGTCGTCTCACGCGGTCTGCACGTCCAGCACGAACGCTGGTCCAACTGAGGCGCCAGGTGGAAATGGCATGGCAAGCCATTCCACAGGACTACATCCAGCATCTCTACGATCGTCTCCATGGGAGAATAGCAGCCTGCATTGCTGCGAAAGGTGGATATACACTGTACTAGTGCCGACATTGTGCATGCTCTGTTGCCTGTGTCAATGTGCCTGTGGTTCTGTCAGTGTGATCATGTGATGTACCTGACCCCAGGAATGTGTCAATAAAGTTTCCCCTTCCTGGGACAATGAATTCACGGTGTTCTTATTTCAATTTCCAGGAGTGTATATTAACAGCGATGATTTCACCATTTGACTTTGTCGTGATACCATAGAAGAGCGCTACTGCAACCACCTTAACGTAAAGTAGACATTAATTTTGCATTTACATGAATGGACCAGCAGTCTGACAGAATCTCAAATAATAATTGTTCCAGTTTTAGCTCTGTGTCGTGAACCCTAATTTATCCTCAATCAATTACCTTGATAGTGTCTTTTTCCTGTTACTGAGATATTCTGAATTTTCCTCGAGGCTGATGAGATATATAATCAACATATTTTAAAAGTTTTGCTAAGTTTTGTGGAGTAATAATTTTCTTGATTCGTTATATGGACTTTTCTGTGAAGTGCACTACGTGGTAATCAAAGTGGTGAAGTTAAAGTACAGCAAAATAATAAGTTTTCTAAAATGCTTACTTTGAGTGATAATTTTCAATTAGTTCAAATGTTTGTGAAATCTTATGGGACTTAACTGCTGAGGTCATCAGTCCCTAAACTTACACACTACTTAACCTAAATTATCCTAAGGACAAACACACATGCCCGAGGGAGGACTCGAACCTCCGCTGGGACCAGCCGCGCAGTCCATGACTGCTGCGCCTGAGACCGCTCGGCTAAACCCGCGCGGCTTTTCAATTAGTATTGAATTCATTGCATAGTACCGCAACGGTTACTGTAAGTTGCTGCTCTTCTTAAACAGCATCCCATACGAGCAAACCAGCAGGTTATTTACCTGTGATTACTCATACTTTGAGTATTTTGCCTATGCACGGCTCTGTTGAAAAAGAACAGTTTGATGTAGTCACAGAGTCGAGCCGCGTATGTCTGCTTTCATGCCTGGCAGCTAATTCGCTGCAAATAATAACCTGTAGCTGTGATCCTGCAGTCAAATAGGGTATGCATTGGCTAGAATTGCGACTTAATAAAATACACAGATATACAAAATAAAAGTTAAATGAATAAGTTAATAGCAATGGTTCCATTCGAACGTTTCTAATTGATGCAGACGACAGAGATTTATGTCGAACAATGTTTATTCAAGGGAGAACATCTCAAATAAAACGGGAAGTGGTCCTACGACATTCAGTTGAATTACAGACAGAAAATACCTTTATCAAATTCAGTAAAGCCACGTTGAGAACGTTACGAGAATGGCAGCAAAATCCCCATACTAAATACTCATGAAAGCCCATTTCGTGATCACAATACACATGAGATATACCAGCTCAAAATAGTTCAGAGTTCAACATGATTATTCACAAATTAACACATGCGATAGAAGGAAGAGTAACTAATACTGTGTCTATCCTCAGTTCCATGATAAAGTGGAATAAGTTAGAGTCCTATTCTAGAGCACATTCACATCTCTCGAAATGTAAAGTCCTTTCAGAAGTTAAGGTACGGCAGCGGCCGTTCACTACCCAGAATTAAACACCTATATGACTGAACCACGCACGTTACCTCAGGCAGGGCTTCCTTCTTCAAGAATATGAGACAAAGTGTCCAGAATCCTTCCCTTGAGCTCTTCACTCGAGAAGTCCCAGTCTCTGCTTGACTCCCGTAGTGTTCCGCTGTTTTCTGCTTTTCCAATGACTGAAGGCCATCTCCACCAAAATACATTGTCCTTAAGCTCTGTAGACATGATCTGATTCAAGCTGACCACTTTCTGTACTAAACTAATATATTGCAACAACATTTAAAAAAAGAAAAGTTATACACATTCGGTTACGCTCAGATCATTTACAATAAATGTAAATAGTAGTCGGTTCATAAGTAAATAAGCCAGAATTATTGCACAAATGTGCTCACAATAAACGACAACAGACTGACCTTGAGTATTGTTTAAACATTAGTTATGCCTTCTTGACGGAAGCGTCTTTTAGCACTCTGTTACAAAGGTAGCGCCAGCTAACACATGAGACTGACTACTTTTAAATTAGCACAGTTTTATTAATAGCAACTGCAGTCAAAATTTAAATAAAATTACTGGCAAAATAGTAAACTGTTCATTTAATATCTACACAACTATCACAATATGAAGTATTGATGTGTCCACTTGATGTTTAAATGTGGAGAATACCATGATCTGAGAAACATTTGCATAATGAAAAAGTTATAAAAAGCGTCGTAAGTCAATAAATAAAATAGATACACATACGTAGCTTTCAGGGATGATAGTTATAGTGCAATATCGTTTGTTGAAATAGTATGAAGTAATTAAAAGTTGTTAATTCAGAGGTTCATTGATTAAATGTTCGTTTACTGTGAAATATGAACTTCTGTTAAAGATATTGAAATGATGTTGTATCATTGGGTGTGCTTCATTTTTCTGAGATCGCAGATGTATTCAGATTCGCTTTAATATTTGACTGTAAATTGTTATAGACTCTTAAAGAACTGTTACTTAGCCATCTTTAAGATTCTCTGACACTCCGAGATTTCTTGAAGTACTCCTGCACAAAGGCCATGCGAATAATAGCCTTGGATATTTCAGCTTCGGGATTTTCTCCGTTTTCGGCGAGGCTGCTAGTCTTTGTACCTGGAACCAGTCGTGCCGATCAGATAGCAGGAATCAGGTCCTGAGACCTGAGACCTGGCCCAACTACCGTTCAGCTTTTCTTGTACCAATTCTAGGCGGCCGATTAGTTGCCAACATACATATAACGTTACAGTACTTAAATTACGCATGGTAAAACAGTGATTATGAAAACCAAGTATAGGCCGTAACATTTCAAAGGCCTACGCCTAGGTTATTTACAGTACATGTTTGTAATAGTGTTTTTGTTCTTATATTTGTGTTTATATGTGTACTGTTATTGTGTCATGTTAGAAGTGTTAGTCCAAAACCGAGTCAGTAGACAGAGCAGTTACTTGACCCCTCAATGCTGAATTGGTGCTTTAGTAATTTCATGGTGAAAATTTAAGGACAATTAATTATTGTAGAAACATTATACTCTTGAAATTATAACTGGCAATAACTAAGTAAAACTATAACAGATTCAGAGTCCGCATACATCACTTTCGTTCTGTACAATGCAAAGTCTTACATGCATCCCATGACAACAAATCGTGACCACGGCAGTCAGTGTAACAGCCTGGTAACTATTTCAATATCACTGTTCATCAACAGTGAGATTTTAGGGCCACCTCATGTCAATATTATCCGAACTTACTTTTTGTTGAGTGGTAGATCGTAAGTAGCATTATCCTTTACACTAAGGCATACAGTGTACGTCAGTGTGAAGTAGTTTATTGCAACTAAACTTACCCAGATAGTAGCTCCGATCATGACGAGTCATTCTCATAATACATACTAGGGAGCACTATTATTTCCGTGTCCGATTTACCGATAGCTTTCTAAGTTACGTGAAGTTTAATTCAAAAATTATTTTACTTTGCTTAGTGTACATTTCCTTGAAATTACTTTTTCGTGATTGGGCTGGAGCCCTTATTTACTGGCATGGACCCAGCTTTTACTTTTCAATTATAACACTGTTGGTTCACTAGAACACCTGCTGCATTCCTTTCACGGTGAACATTATGTCCTGTCAAAGGAATGGCATTTTAGGGCGAATTCACTATTGTAATAATACCCTAGGGTATTACAGAGAGGTGACGAAAAGTCATGGGATACCTGCTAATATCGCGCCGGACCTCCTTTTGCCCGGCTAGTGCAGCATCTCGACGTGTTATGGGCTCAGCAAGTCGTTGGAAGTCTCCTGCAGAAATATTGAGCCATGTTGCCTCTATAGCCGTCCATAATTGCGAGAGTGTTGCCGGTGCAGGATCTTGTGCACCAACTGACCTCTCGATTATTTCCCATATATGCTCGACTGAATCCATGTCGGGCGATCTGGGTGGCTAACTCATTATCTCGAACTGTCCAGAATGTTCTTCAAATGAATGGTGAACAGTTGTGGCCAGTGACATGGCGCACTGTCATCCATAAAATTTCCATCGTTGTTTGGGAACATAAAGTCTATGAATGGCTGCAAATGGTTTCCAAGCAACAAAAAATAACCGTTTCCAGTCAATTATGGGTTCAGTTGTACCAGAGGAACCAGTCCAATAAATGTAAACACAGCCCACATCATTACGGAGTCACAACCAGCTTGCACAGTGCCTTGTTGACAAACTTGGGTCCATTGTTTCGTTGGGACTGCGTTACACTTGGACCCTACTACCAGCTCTCACCAACTGAAATCTGGACTCATCCGACCACGCCACGATATTCCAATCGACTAGGGTCCAACCGACATGCTTACGAATCCAGGAGAGGCGCTGCAGGCGATGTCATGCTATTAGCAAAGGAACACGCATCGGTCGTCTGCTGCCATAGCCCATTAACGTCAAATTTCGCCGCGCTGTCCGCAAATGCCGTTGCTTTCAGTCGTTAAGTGAAGGCCGTGCCACTGCGTTTTCTGTAGTGAGATGTAATGTGTGAAACGTGGTACTCTCGGCACACACTTGACACTTTGGATCTCGAAAATCGAATTCCCTAAAGATTTCCAAAATGGAATGTCCCATGCGCTAAGCTCCAGCTACCACTCGAGTTCAACGTCTGTTAATTCCCGTCGAGGGGCCATAATTAGGCCGGAAACATTTTCACATGAATCACCTGAGTAAAAATGAGAACTCCGTCAGTGCACTGCCCTTTTACACCTTACTTACGCGATGCTACCCGCCACTGTATACCTGCATATCGCTATTTCATAACGTCAGGGTAAAAGGTTTCCAGTCTACATCTACATGGATACTCTGCAAATCTCATTTAAGTACCTGACAGAGCGTTCATCGAACCACTTTCACAATTCTCTATTATTCCAATCTCGTATAGAGCGCGGAAAGAACGAACATTTATATCTTTCCGTACGAGCTCTGATTTCCCTTATTTTATCGTGGTGATCGTTTCTCCCTGTGTAGATCGATTTCAACGCAATATTTTCGCATTCGGAGGAGAAAGTTGGTGATTGGAATTTCGTGAGAAGATTCCGCCGCAACGAAAACCGTCTTTCTTTTCATGATGTCCAGCCCAAATTCTGTATCGTTTCTGTGACACTCTCTCCCATATTTCGCGATAATAGAAGACGTGCCGCCCTTCTTTGAACTTTTTCGATGTACTCCGTCAGTCCTATCTGGTAAGGATTCCACACTGCGCAGCAGTATTCTAAAAGGGGACGGACAAGCGTAGTGTAGCCAGTCTCCTTAGTAGATCTGTTACATTTTCTAAGTGTCCTGCCAATAAAACGCAGTCTTTGGTTAGCCTTCCCCACAACATTTTCTATATGTTCCTTCCAATTTAAGTTGTTCGTAATTGTAATACCTAGGTTGAATTTACGGCCTTTAGATTAGACTGATTTATCGTGTAGCCGCAGTTTAACGGATTCCTTTTAGCACTCATGTGGATGACCTCATACTTTTCGTTATTTAGGGTCAACTACACCATTCAGATATCTTTTCTAAATCGTTTTACAATTTGTAATGATCTTCTGATGACTTTATTAGTCCATAAACGACAGCGTCATCTGCAAACAACCTAAGACGGCTGCTCAGATTGTCTCCCAAATCGTTTATATAGATAAGGAAAAGCAAATGGCTTAGAACACTACCTTAGGGAACGCCAGAAATCACTTCTGTTTTAGTCGATGACTTTCCGTCAATTACTACGAACTGTGACCTCTCTGACAGGAAATCACAGATCCAGTCATATTACTGAGACGATATTCCATAAGCACGCAATTTCACTACAAGCCGCTTGTGTGGTACAGTGTCAAAAGCCTTCCGGAAATCCAGAAATACGGAATCGATCAGAAATCCCTTATCAATAGCACTCAACACGTCATGTGAATAAAGAGCTAGTTGTGTTTCACAAGAACGATGTTTTCTAAATCTATGTTGACTGTGTCAATAGACCGTTTTCTTCAAGGTAATTCATAATGTTCGAACACAATATATGTTCAAAACCCTGCTGCATATCGACGTTAACGATTTTGGTCTGTAATTAAGTGGATTACTCCTACTACCTTTCTTGAATATTGGTGTAACCTGTGCAACTTTCCAGTCTTTGGGTACGGATCTTTCCTCGAGCGAACGGTTGTATGACGGACCGATTCGATGCTCTCTTGCTCACTGTAATCGTAATTTACGATGTCGTTAGAAGAACATGGGAACACGTAGGGCCGTCTGCTGTGGAACCCCAACCTCAAATCCGTGCGCTGAGCGATGTGTTCCGCAATACTCGTGCTGCACCAGTAGGGTACTCTACCGTCACATCTGCCACAGATTGCCTCCCAACTTTGATTACAGAGTAGACTAGCCACCGACCTCCAAATTCTATGATGAGGTGTGAATGACGAACACTTCGTCGCCCACTTGCGGTTTCAACATCACTGAATCCGTTTGGATAGGTGCTCACGACAGCAGTGCGTAATCAGACGGCCAGCTTCGAAGTTTCCGAGATGCTAGTTTCTAGGCGCCGGGTGATAAAAATCTGTGCTTTGACAAAGTCGCTTATGGCAATGGATTTCTCCGTTTACGGCCCGGCTTGTCGCTGTAATGATTCGCCATTCGTCTCCGCTTGTATACTTTCCTTAGTGCGTCATGTGCCCGCCTTGCGACCATGCCATCAGACCTCATATGTTCACACGGCCTTATTATTGACTGGACAAAGTTGTACAGAATTATCCTAAAATGGGTCGCTGTTTGCATTTTGCAATCACGAACTTGTGGTACTATATTACCGTTGTCACTTGACTGCCCCTTATACTGTTGTCATCGAAATATACAGCAAATTTCGTGTTCTTGGTTTTTGATAACAAGAAGCTACCTTATTGTCATCAACAGATATATTTGTCTAATTATTACTTTGGAATTTTTACAGTTTTTCGACAAGGCAGAGGATCTGTGGTATAGATTTTCTGTTGATGAAAATACCAGGGTATGCTCAAAGAGGATAGTTACTTTGTATCTAAGTGCGTGTCTTATTATTCGTCTTAACTTAATGTGTCGATATTTCGAACAGACTTGGGCAGATCACTTTAAAGAAATTACTTCGAGCTTACTGCTACAAATAGATGAGACATACGCTCCACCCCCATAAATACAGTATCAGAGTCATTGTCTCTCGAATAGCACATGGGAAAAATCATGTGTTTAATATAGTTAAGCAATGCATACCTTGAAATATTAAGACTACTTTTCGTAATATCTGTCTCAATCATCTTACTTCCATTGACGCTATGCGAGGTATACGCTAGCTGGTGTAGAATTATTGTGCACCCTACCTCAGAAACACGTTCCTAAGCCTATTTTATTGCGGTGACGAGAAACCACTTCAGGGATTGCAGATACATGCATCTGAACTACTGTCTGACTGAACTGGAACAGACAAAAACGTTCGTCGAGGTGGAACGGTACAGATATAGTCTGATGATGGTACGATGAATCCTCTGCCATGCACTTCGTTATGAATTGTAGAGTACTCATGTAGATGTATATGTGACCATAACGCCACGAGTAGTGGTAATAAGCTATAGGAATGGTTGGCAGCTGTATGATATCTAAATTAGAATTGATCTGCGTGAGTGGTCTTTTCTGGAGGCGATAGTATATTAATAATGTTTCATTTTCTGGAAATATTCTCAAGAATTAGAAAGTTTTTGTAACAAGAATTTATTTGTGCTTTTAGTACAGCTAGTTTTCTCTTCCTCCTCCTCCTCCTCCTCCTTGCTGTGTGGTTCTGCTGTCGACCCTATTGCATTCCCCGCTGCCGGAATGTGGAGGGTGAATGGTGCATGGTTCTACATCCACATCTACATCAACGTGATTACTCTGCTACTCACAATAAAGTGCCTGGCAGGGGGCTTAATGAACCACCTTCAAGCTGAATGAGATTTTCACTCTGCAGCGGAGTGTGCGCTGATATGAAACTTCCTGGCAGATTAAAACTGTGTGCCCGACCGAGACTCGAACTCGGGACCTTTTCCTTTCGCGGGCAAGTGCTCTACCACTTTTTTTTTTTTTTGTATTTAATGTCAGGCTTACCACCTTTGCTGACATACATGTTGTTGTACTATCCCATAAATAGTGTCTACAAAGTCCATATGTTGACAAATAGAGGCTAATTAGAAAATTAATTAATTAATGAAATGAATAAAACTGAAAATGCCCAAATGAAAGACATGAAGACATTGCGGATAGTACAAATACAAAAGAAACCTGCTCCTGTAGCAATGAAATGTAATTCGTGTCGGGGGCGACACCTGCTCACGACCCGACGTTCGATAGAGCAAGAGAGCCATCTATCGACTCGTTCTCCAGACGTTGGTGTAAGACTGGGTCGTCTTCTCGAAATTAACTAAGGGTCCGTAAGTGTGATCGATGTCTATCTCGGCTTCTTCGTCTATCTCATCTCTCACCCGTCACACCCCATCTGGCCGGCGGGTCGGTAAATGTAAGTCGCAAGTAATTAGCGAAGTCTTGCCTATATTTCTTATGCTGTTGCAGCTTCGTGTGTCCATCCAGGAGAAAATGCCAAAAATCAATTTTGTCCTTTTCCAATTCGTTATACACGTAGCCCACCACCATTCCCCTCACCCATGTCACTGCATTGGTTTTTTGGACCGGGAAATAAGATTCTTGGGGGAAAAAAAGTGTGTCTGATGAAATTGTGTGAGGGGCGGAGCGTAACAGGAACGCCAATATCCGTTGTGCCAAGTGCCACACTGGAGCCGTCCCACTACATGCTAAACGATGTTCATCAGTGTCCACTGTTGCGCAGCCTAAACATAGTGGAGTGTCTGCCAAATGAATTGCGTGCCGCCGTTGATTCGTTGCGAACTTCCTATTTATCACCACATACCATGTTGAGCGTACCGACGTTGGGAGGTAAACGTTCTGTATAACGCGCCATATCTGTCGCCAGTTCTTGTCTGGGTACTTCTATTCCAGGGCATTCCTGGGGCACCGGCGCAGTAAGAGTTGGTATACGTCTCGCGTCGTCGGTAGTCGTGTTGTTGGGAAGGAATCTCTGACATAGCTAAGCTCCAAAAAAAAAAAAAAGACTTGAAATGTGACAGCTTCGGTGAAAT
Organism: Schistocerca piceifrons; assembly: GCF_021461385.2. Classification (NCBI taxonomy): domain Eukaryota; kingdom Metazoa; phylum Arthropoda; class Insecta; order Orthoptera; family Acrididae; genus Schistocerca; species Schistocerca piceifrons. The sequence goes on from NC_060149.1 coordinate 171,345,246, forward strand.
ATGGCCCACATCGACTGGGGGCAGCATTGAAGTGAGCGCTAGTACATCGGCCAACGCACCCGAGATATTGCGAAATTGACCGCGCCACTGTCGGAAAATCGTACTGACGAATAACGCCCGTGCCTTTTCATATACGTTCACTAGACCAAGTCCACCCTCTCCAGGTGGTAGCGTAAGCGTTGTGTATCGGATCTTAAACAGGTGTCCCACACTCACGTAGGTTCCGAAAGTTGCTTCTATCCGTGGTGCCATTGTGCGCGTTAAAGGCAGGACATGCGCTACGTGAGTGAGTCTCGGTGCTAGGTATACGTTAACATAGGTCACCCTCTGAATCATATCCAACGCTCTTAATTTCTGTAACAGCACCATTGTCCGCATCAGCTTCAATATGCGTCGGTAGTTATCCACTGCTGTCCGCTGCACATCCGTGTGGAACGTAATACCTAGGCATTTTATGGTCTTAACTAAGATGAGCGGGCCTTCCTCCCCCGGTTGTAATCCTCGACCGACATTCATGCAGCGTGATTTTTGTAGATTAAGCACGCTTCCTGCCACCATCCCGTATCGCTGTATCCATGCCAACGCCGTACGTACTTCTTCGCCTGTCCGTGCCACCAGCATCACATCGTCATCATAAGCGCGGCAATGAAAGGTCAGTTGTGGCAACGGCACTCCCTCCAACCGTCTTCGGAGACCATATAGACAGGGTTCCAAAGCCATTGCATACAAAAATATCGAAAGGGGGCAACTTTGACGAACTGACCTTGAAATAACAATGTAGTCAGTGCCCCGCCCATTCACCGAGACCTTTGATCGTACGCCGTGTAACAGTCGCATGATCACTAGGATGAAGGCCTTTGGGATTCCCAATCTGCCCATCACCGCATGCAAAAAGGTATGATCCACTCTGTCGAACGCATGATCGAAGTCAATAGCGACGAGTGCCCCACGCACTCGGCATGCCGCTGCTAATGCGAGGATATCTCGGTAGTCACTGAGCGCCGTATGTACGTTACTCTTACCGCCGAGGCAAGTTTGATCTATGAGAAGTCTATCAGAAAGTGAAGACCGCAGGCGAGCCCCAAGGATGCGCGCGAAAATCTTATAGTCGCAGTTCAAGAGAGTGAGTGGTCTATAATCTCCTGGATTTCTGCCACCGCGTGGTTTGGGTATTGGGATGATGATACCCTCCGTGATTTCGGCAGGTATCTCAGTCTGCGGTAACAGGAGTTCGTTGTACATCTGAATCCAGGTCCGTCCCATGAGGTATGCAAAGGCGCGGTAAAATTCAATTGGGAAGCCGTCCTGTCCTGGGGACTTGTTCGGAGCCCCCCTGGCAATTGCGTCTGTCAGCTCGTCCTCTGTTATCGCTGTGATGAAAGTCTCTGCATCCAGTGGTGGTCCTCTATCTGGCATTTCCGAGATGACATCATGTAGTGTCTCGTGGTTCACATGTACAGGTCCATATAACTGGCGGAAATAGTCGGTAAACACATGCGCAATATCACGCTGGTGCACAACTTGCTGGCCAGTTTCAGAGATTAGTTCTCTGATCAACGTCCTGCGTCGTCGTTGGCGTTCACGTACCACGTGGTGCATGGAGGGGGTTTCGGCAGCAACTGTGTCCGCCAATCTCGCCCGGACCATTATACCTTCCATTCTTAGTCTCGTCAGCTGTAATAACTTGGCTTTTATCCTGCGCATGGCCGTGTGCCTTTCCCGCGATGGTTGTTGGGTCATCAGCTCCCTCAGGGCTGTAAAATAAAAATCAGCCGTTGTGCGGTTCCACTGCGATTTGTCCTGCCCGTATCGTATCAACGTTCTCCGTAACGTTGGTTTTGCGCATTTAAGCCACCACTGGAGAACCGAGGTGTATGCTCGTTGGCGGCGAACGCAGGTCTCCCAGGCCGCCTCTATCGACCGGTGACATTCAGTGTCACGTAAAAGTGCACAATTCATTTTCCAGTGACCTTTACTCCGCCATATCTTCTGACGCGTTAGTGAAATCGTACAGACGTACGCCATATGATCCGTAAAAGCCGCTGGCCAGATTTCGGCATCCAGTATCGTCGTCCGTAGAGCTCGTGTCACGTACACTCTATCAAGTCTACTCGCCGAGTGTCCCGGGACAAACGTATAGCCCGGTCTGTCACCATGCTGCAGTTCCCAGGTATCCAGAAGCGCCATTTCGGTAATCAACGCACGCAGTTCCATGCATGGCATATAATGAGGTACTTGGTCCTTTTTGTCGACGACACAATTAAAGTCGCCGCCTGCTATATAGTTACCAAAGTGTCCAGCGAACAACGGTGCTATCTCTTCGGTGTAAAAAGTCGCCCTTTCTCTTCGTTTTGTGGAGCCAGATGGTGCGTATAAATTGATGAAACGAACGCCGTCGACAGTGATCGCTATGCCGCGTGCCGAAGTGAGAGACCTGACGTCCTCCACTCCTATTCCTTCCCTGGTGAGAATCGCCACACCGCATCCACTTTCATCGTGCACTGAATAATGTGCCTCGTAACCGTAGAACTCTGGCGGCGATGTGAAACGCACTTCTTGTAGGAGTGCAATATCCACGTCCGCAGCGCGTAACATATCTTCCAGCATTTTGAATTTTAAGCGGTGTCCGTATGCCATTAATGTTTATCGTGGCAATGCGGTACGCCTGGCTTGTGTTCATCAGTTGTAGGGCGGTGTCATTAAGCGTCCATCTGCACCCCCGGCGCTCCTCAACACACTAAGTTGGTCAACATATCCCGACCCCTCCCGGCCTCTGGCCAGGACTGTCCTCAATCGTCGCGTTCGTATTTTCATCCTGTCCCTGTTGGTCCATTTCTTGCGCCCAGTCCCCCAGCATATTTCCGGAACTGGTCGAAGGATGGGAGGTAACGTTGTCATCGCTCTGATGTTGGACAGTTGTCATCTCCACTTCCGCCTTCCGGTCACCAGAAGGAGAGTTCAAGTTATCGTCGCTGTGTAGTTCCTGCATCGTCATCTCGGTATCTGTTGAATCCACTGGTCTCAGGTCGATATTTTCGTTGTCGTCCACTGTCCCCTCGGGACTATGGCTATCGTCAGTAGAAGTCAGTCGTCGCTTCTTTCTTCTCTTCGGCGAACGCTGTTTCCGTTGCCTTGCTTCCGCATCGGCTGTTGGGGTTGCGTATCCTCCGTCTTGGGCCTGGCCTATCACGCTCTCGGTGGAAGCACTGGCAGCCACCACGGATGAGCCTGGAGCGGCCGTCAGCTGCATCTCTTCTGTGGTGTCCTGTGTCTGCTGTGGTGGAACCGGTGGTCGGAGTTCCAGTCCGTTGGTGTCCATGTTCTCTATAGGGGGCAGCTGCTGGAGCCCATCGGAAGTCTCCCTCACGTCGCCCCTCAGGGCTTCCACAAAGGTCAACGCTAAGACAGTCGTCGGTTGTGGCGCCTGAACGTCATCCCGTGGAGTTTGCACTAAACGTCGCTGGAGGCATTCCGAGCGGACGTGACCTTGTGGATACTATGCAACGAAGAATACAGGCATGCATCAATGCAAGAGGAAACTGGAAGAAGGACGGAGAGTGATGAGTGTAGCCCAGGAGTTTGTTAGTCCTCACTGCATCGTTTCACGTGCATGAGGGAGGTACTGCTGCCCAAAAAACAGAAGGTGATGATGATGTATGGTTTGTGGGGCGCTCAACTGCGCGGTCATCGGCACCCGTACACAGTCCAATTTTTTTTTTTTTTTTGTTTACACAGCCCAATCTGGTCACTGTCACATATGATGATGAAATGATGAGGACAACACCCAGTCCCCGGGCAGAGAAAATCGCCAACCCGGCCGGGAATCGAACCCGGGACCCTGTGATCCAGAGGCAGCAACGCTAATCATGAGACCACAAGCTGCGGACGAAGCCAGAATGTGGTCATCCATGGTCAACTACAGCAGCAATGATCGTTGTATTGTGCAATACTGCATGGTGTGGTCATTTCGCCCGACGACTAGTAAGTTGTGTTCCATTGACAACTGTACAACGGCGCCATCATATGTGATGGTGTCGAAGGCGTAGGGACTGGACCACCAAGGAGTGGGGTAGCGTACACTTCACCGATTACATCATATTCAGTCTGAGTAGTGATACTGGACGTACCCTCGTATGACGAGAGGTGAGAACACCTAATGCACCCAGGAATATTGTCGAACATGATAGTTTTGGTGGTCCAGGTATTATGCTGTGGAAAGGCGTAATGATGCACGACCGTATTGATCTCCAAAACTTTGAACACAATACACTGACCGATCATCGGTATTGTGACTATGTGCTACTTCCCCACGTGCGTCTTTTAAGGGGTGCATACGGCAATGACTTCATTTTTATGGTCTACTATTTCCAATAGTCCATGATGAATGATTTATAGCTTAAAATGGAATTTATCAACGCGCCATCCCACAGTTTCTACTCTTTGTTCAAAAATGGTTCAAATGGCTCTGAGCACTATAGGACTTAACATCTTAGGTCATCAGTCCCCCAGAACTTAGAACTACTTAAACCTAACTAACCTAAAGACATAACACACATCCATGCCTGAGACAGGATTCGAACCTGCGACCGTAGCAGTCCCGCGGTTCCGGACTGCAGCGCCTAGAACCGCAAGACCACCGCGGCCGGCGCTACTCTTTGTCATGTGTGCTCTGTCTCGTACAGTGGTTCTACAGTATCGACTTTCAGGCGTATTTTCATAGTGCGTTCAACTTTTTAACTTGTGCATGTGACTTCAGTGTATTGTGACTTCAGTGTATTTTACGTACTCTCCAAATCTGCAACTGTGTTTTCTTTAATCTTTATGTGGACTTCTTTTAACTGTCCCACATAAACGTCTCCGTGTAAGTGTATATTTTAACCCCAACCTGAACTTTTTTTAACTGTCTCACATGAATGTCTCCGTGTAAGTGTATATTTTAACCCCTTACCATGTTCTTATGTCCCCTTTTATGAAATGTGAAGAGTGGCGGATTGTGCCGTTGCCAGCCCTCCCTTGACCATATGGGGCAGGCGAATGAAAACAGAATTTAAAAAAATACCAATGTGACTGGTGAGGAAATCATTAAATGAATATTTGGAAGTCAGTAACGAACACATGACAAACTTTACGGCAGTTGTGGTACTTCGTCCGATTTGGCCACCAAGCACGGTGTGTAGGTGCATGGGTCGATGCCCTTGGCATGTGTCTAGATCTGATGATGCTGATGTAATGATTCCCAGAATGGCTGTAGACATAAGAAAGCGCTGATGCTGGTGTGACATGATACGCAGTCTCCCTCCCCCCTTCCCCTCCCCTCCCTTCCCCTACCCACCTCTCCCTTCACCTCATCGGCCGGTGTGGCCGAGCTGTTCTAGGCACTTAGAACTTCACGACCGCTATGGTCGCAGGTTCGAATCATGCCTCGGGCATGGATGTGTGTGATGTCCTTAGGTTAGTTAGGTTTAAGTAGTTCTAAGTTCTAGGGGACTGATGACCTCAGAAGTTAAGTCCCATAGTGCTCAGAGCCATTTTGAACCATCCCCTCGCCTCCCATACTTGGCCTTGGCATTTGGTTCCCAGTATGACTCTGGTGATAAGATAGTGCTCATTCTGATGTCAGTAAGATATGGCACGTAGAACTGTTTCAGTTGTAATATGACATTGCAAGTAAAATGTTTTGACAGCTGCTGAGTAAGGGTTTATTGCGAGAAATGGCAGTGTCGTACTACTGATGCGTACATGTTGTGGAAGACAGTGAATTTAATGGATTATCGGTAATGGCAAGATGCAATACCATACCTCAGTACTCTACTTGAAAAAAGACAACCAGGACCTGCAATGGTTTATAATACTATGCTCTGTAGGCCTATAGCTTTAATATTTAAATCAATTACACAAAACAATGATACTGGCAGCTGTTTTGTAGTTGATCCAATGGTTGGTTACTCTGCCAGGTGACTGAAACGAGTTCATACGCCCCATTACTTCCTATAGAAGCAAGATTGGCAAACATGCTTTCTTGCACACTGAGAGCTATGGCTAGCAGAAACATAGCCTTCCCAGATGTGTTGTGTTCATGTTTTATTTAATTTTTTTCAGAACTCTATGTTGCTTATAAGTGAATCACGCGATCATGACGTTTCCTCCTAAAAATTTTTAGAAGACATAAACGCACGCACGCACACACACACACACACACACACACACACACACACACATACATATTCCGTATGAAACCATGTGGCACTCCGAAAAAAAAAAAGGGTCTAGAGAGAAAGAGGAAAGCGTCAATCTGTACGAATCATCTTTTCTCTCATATTGCATACGCTCCGAATGTCAGTTCACAGTAGTGTTTTCGAGCATGTTGTTTGAACCTACTGGTAAAAAGTCCAGCATTACATTACTAGTTCTGGGAGACGTCTTTTACTTCGCAAGGACGTGTTACAACGTTTCTGTAAGCAGCGAAAGATTCACTGCTTTGAAGTTTGGCCAGAAAACTTATACCGAGCGAGGTGGTGCAGTGGTTAGACACTGGACTCGCATTCGGGAGGACGACGGTTCAATCCCGCGTCCGGCCATCCTGATTTAGGTTTTCCGTGATTTCCCTCAATCGCTCCAGGCAAATGCCGGGATGGTTCCTTTGAAAAGGGCACGACCGACTTCCTTCCACGTCCTTCCCTAATCCGATGAGACCGATGACCTCGCTGTCTGGTCTCCTTCCCCAAACAACCCAACCCAAAACAGAAAACTTATAAAAACTGTGTTACATGATTTGCTCGTCAGTCTGAGCCTCATATCAGGTTGGGCTAATAGGTGTGGAGTATAATATACATGCACCTAACCTTAAACATATGGCCTCTACACAAATTACCGAGCAGAGTACACATACAAGCTTTACAGGCATTTGCCAAATAAGTTTGTCGGATTTACCATCTTGCAAGAGATTTAACAATATCCTACCAACAAACTTCTCCTCTCAACAGCACCAGGCTGTGAACTGGATTCCAATATTAGGGGATTTGTGATTCGTCAATGACAATGTCGTAGAAGGGGTATTGTCTGAGCTCTAAGGATGCGTGAGAACCAGAAGGGAGGTGAATTCGTGGTAAAATTATAACGTTCAACACTCTACACCTGATGAGACTCTTGTATCGACTACATGTAGTGATGTTTTTACTACTAAATAATGTATATTTGTTAGTATGACTGTATGGGCAAATTCAGTAGCGCACAGAAATATTCAACAAAATACACGAGTTGCGTTGTAAAAATAATTTGAGAACGTTTCTTAAGGTCATCTTCAGACTGCATTCAGAGCACCTGCAAACGTCTCTATATAAGTGCGTGGGCTTGTTATCTATTTGCCAGCTTAAGAGGCAGTGTGTGTTATCTGGAGAAAGCAGTTGTACGCGTTGCTTGTGTTGAAAGGAATTCTGGACCGTTACCTAGAGGGTCACACATGTCACAGATTCTCAGACATATAGGATGATTTCCAGCATACTTGAAGCCAAAGAGAAGGAGGTACTCCTCTTGGCTAGCGGTCACATACACGGAGAGGCGTTGGACAGCCGCAGTCAGCCAGTACTCCCAAATCTGGCCCCACTGGAGTCAGCGCCCGCGGCATCTGTGGTCCACTACTGTGACAGTGGTGTCGGTGGCTCATGCACAGAGATGCTCAGCACCTCATCCGGAACTTCTTCGGTGGCTTATCGACAGACAACATGTGAATGCTGCAGCTCTCTATAGCTGCATTTTACTATATAGCGACAGAGGTGTCGTGACCTCTCTGAGTTGACGACTTGGGAAGTAGAAATAGTTTATTTTTTGCTACACTGTGACCATTGGTCAGTCTCATTTGGTTGGTGGAAATGTGTATATATACCTCGTATCTACACTACTGGCCATTAAAATTTCTACACCACGAAGATGACGTGCTACAGACGCGAAATTTAACCGACAGGAAGAAGATGCTGTGATATGCAAATGATTAGTTTTTCAGAGCATTCACGCAAAGTTGGCACCGGTGGCGACACCTACAACGCGCTGACATGAGGAAAGTTTCCAACCGATTTCTCATACACAAACAGCAGCTGACCGGCGTTGCCTGGTGAAACGTTGTTGTGATGCTTCGTGTAAGGAGGAGAAATGCGTACCATCACGTTTCCGACTTTGATAAAGGTCGGATGGAGCCTATCGTGATTGCGGTTTATCGTATCGCGACGTTGCTCGTCGCGTTGGTCGAGATCCAATGACTGTTAGCAGAATATGGAATCGGTGGGTTCAGGAGGGTAATACGGAACGAAGTTCTGGATCCCAACGGCCTCGTAACACTAGAAGTCGAGATGACAGGCATCTTATATCTTAGCATGGCTGTAACGGATCGTGCAGCCACGTCTCGATCCCTGAGTCAACAGATGGGGACATTTGCAAGAGAACAACCATCTGCACGAACAGTTCGACGACGTTTGCAGCAGCATGGACTATCAGCTCGGAGACCATGGCTGCGGTTATCCTTGACGCTGCATCACAGACAGGAGCGCCTGTGATGGTGTACTCAACGACGAACCTGGGTGCACGAATGGCAAAACGGCATTTTTTCGGATGAATCCAGGTTCTGTTTACAGCATCATGATGGTCGCATCCATGTTTGACGACATCGCGGTGAACGCACATTGGAAGCGTGTTCGTCATCGCCATACTGGCGTATCACCCGGCGTGATGGTATGGGGTGCCATTGGTTACACGTCTCGGTCACCTCTTGTTCGCATGGACGGCACGTTGAACAGTGGACGTTACATTTCAGATGTGTTACGACCCGTGGCTCTACCCTTCATTTGATCCCTGCGAAACCCTACATTTCAGCAGGATAATGCACGACCGCTTGTTGCAGGTCCTGTACGGACCTTTCTGGATACAGACAACGTTAGACTGCTGCCCTGGCCAGCACATTCATCAGATCTCTCACCAATAGGGAACGTCTGGTCAATGGTGGCCGAGCAACTGGCTCGTCACAATACGCCAGTCACAACTCTTGATGAACTGTGGTATCGTGTTGAAGCTGCATGGGCAGCTGTACCTGTACACGGCATCCGAGCTCAGGCATATCAAGGCCGTTATTACGGTCAGAGGCAGTTGTTCTGGGTACTGATTTCTCAGGATCTATGCACCCAAATTGCGTGAAAATGTAATCACATGTCAGTTCTAATATAATATATTTGTCCAATGAATACCCATTTATCATCTGCATTTTTTCTTGGTGTAGCAATTTTAATGGCCAGTAGTGTGTTTACGAATCTTACAGTAACGTCACACACTAATATTGCGAAAGTTACATGTCTTTCTATGCTGACAGGGGGCTCTGATGGATCTCGTCCATAGTAAGTGTTCTTGTAGAAGTGTATTTTGTCGCTAAATTTTTCCTGATATGACCCTTATCGTTCACGTTTAGGGGAGGTGAACATAGAAGTTGCACCAGTCCTGTCAACGTTTGAACGGAACTCCAAACTCACCGTGCCAGTGGGATGATCACGGAAGGATTGGTGGCTGTCTTACTCGAATATTATTTCGTGTCTCCTAGTACTGTGACACCATCTCTAATAATTATGCAACAATATACATCGTGTTAGGTATCTTCATTCCTCTCAGGAGCTGTGGCTTACCAAGACTGACACCGCCCAGCCGGCCGGGGTGGCGTGCGGTTCCAGGCGCTACAGTCTGGAACCGAGCGACCGCTACGGTTGCAGGTTCGAATCCTGCCTCGGGCATGGATGTGTGTGATGTCCTTAGGTTAGTTGGGTTTAATTAGTTCTAAGTTCTAGGCGACTGATGACCTCAGAAGTTAAGTCGCATAGTGCTCAGAGCCATTTGAACCATTTGACACCGCCAAAACAGTCCCTGGTTTTGAAAGCTTCATTCTGATAGGTCCAGTGAAAAAGGGGGAAGTGTATGGGAGGGCTTAGAGATTTTTTTGTGATACGGTACACTACAGCATCACCAGCCTTCCGCACTCTGTGTTGGTGAGCCAGTAAGTATAAACCATATGGCAGTGGCATTGTGTCACTGCAATACGCTTTGGAGGTGTGGCGGTGAGACTTGAAGTCCCATACCACTCTGCATCGGTGACAGTACTCTTCTGTCCGGCATAAAAACGTAGTCCGACATGGGCAGGTAAGATTGGAAAGTCGTGGACGTGGAATGGAGGGCTAGTCCTGGCAAAGGAGGCAGCCGTGGTGGGCGTGCCAGTCCCAGCGCAAGTCCTGTTCGGAAGCCGATTCCTCGAGGATGGTCAGCGGAAACCGGATGGCGATGCCAGCGGCGGGGATGTGTAGTCCCAATGTGGCGTAGTCCATGGACAGTGTCCCGTAGGGCAGCCACTTTCTCATAGAGCTGCCGCGCGTTGTTGCGTATGGTCTCCTTGGGGGTGACTATATCTGCTTCCTCAAGGGAGAGTCACAATCCACGTGAGTGGCGGGGCGTGCAGGCTCCACCTGAGAACCTTGTTCTGCAGGCGCTGCAACGTCTGCATCCTGGTGACACTAATCGTGGCCCATGCGGTGGAGCCATACGTGAGGGTAGGCAGGATAACTGCCCGGTAGTTACGGAGCTTGGTAGGCAGGTTAAGTTCCCTACTGCGGAAGAGGGGACACAAGGCCCTGGTCAGCTTTTGCCCCCTGTTGGCGACATACTCTGCATGACAGTGGAACAGCAGCTTGTGGTCCATCCAAACCCCGAGATAGGTGGTCGTCGGAGACCAGGGCACCTGCACGCCTGCATTCGAAATATTGCGGCGGAGGGCTGGGCGCCGTTTCGTGAAATAGATCGCCGTAGTTTTGGCGGCATTAAGAGTGATTTTGTTTGTCCGGCACCAGGTGATGGTGGCGTCCACCTGTCGGGCGATGACGGCGTCAGTGATACGTCCAGTGGTATAGAGTGCTGTGTCATCAGCATATTGTGCCAGGTGACACTCGGGGATGACCGGCATATCATTCACGTAGATGTTAAAAAGAATGGGAGACAGCACGGATCCCTGTGGAGTGCCAGCTGTCAATGGGCGAATGCCAGAACGCATTCCCCGGTGAGCCACGAGGAAAGTCCTACCGCGGAGGAAGTCATCCACAATCATCACATAGATATCTAGTATTGGGGTCTGCTTCAGCATCTTGTGCACGAGGTTGTCGGTCCAGATCTTATCGTAGGCGTTCTGCAAGTCCATAAAAACGGTAGCTGTCGACTTGGCAGCGTTGAAGCCTTTGCTGACGTGTTCAGTGATTCGGAGGGCCTGAAGTTCGGCAGAGAAGTGTGGCTTAGAGCTTAAACTGTTCGCAACATTTATTTGCAAAGGCGTCCACACCTTTCCAAAGGTGAACACATAGGCGTCAGCGATTTACGACTGGTTCACTGTGGCTGGATACCACACTTCGTAGCTGTGCCTTTTGCGCTACCCGCCAGGTCGGTCCCGTCAGAGACGATTACACATACATATTGTTGAAATAATGCAATTTTCTGGAGGGATGGTCTGGCATAGTGTTGGGCAGTCATGTGGCGCTCTCTCGTTCACGGGCAGGGATTCGAGGGCGGCTGCGGCCGCTTGGGGAGTTTCATACCCTTCCGGCATCTCTCTTGGCTCATTCGACCTTCATTATCTGGTTATAGCAAGGGGGTGGGGGGTTCCTCGCAATCTAGGCGTGTATTTGTAGCTGTCTTTGATATTTTCACCGACATGTTGGGACCTGTCTGCCGTTATTACTGTGGATGAGAAACCAGTCGCCCAGGACTGATATAGCAGCAGTGCTATTTGCGCCAGCAGCCATGTTGGGGAGGATTACGTCTAGAATAATGCAACTTTCTCGCCCATTGTTGGGTTGGAGCTATGTTCAGAGTTATACGTCACACATCAACATTACAGGATGCATCTACGCACAGGCGACATACTTTGCGCCAGTGTTGTTGCAGATACCTGTCAGCTCTATCCCCGGGTGCATATTTTGTAGTGCTGAGCCATACACACAGTGAAACCACGAAAATGGGTGAAAATTCGTAAAATTGTGAAGGAATGAGAATAATTACATATCTGCCTTGGTGTGGTGTCTGTAGTTGCCTCGAATAACCACATATTAAATTATTATCAACAAACAGAACTCAAGTGTGATGGCTTAATGTAATTTGTTACTAACAAATAGACATAGCCTTATCATATCCCTGTACTTCCCGGCTCCAGAATGAACCCCACCCACTCAATTGTCACAGTCATAAACAGAAAAACTGTGGAAAATATGGAAAAATGCAAAAATGGTTAAAAATACGTAAAATTGGCGAAAACACTAAAAATGTAGAAAATATGGATAAATACGTAAAATTGTGGAACAATCTGCCGCTGCCGGCCGGAGTGGCCGAGTGGTTCTAGGCGCTACAGTCTGGAACCGCGCGACGGGTACGGTCGCAGGTTCGAATCCTGCCTCGGGCATGGATGTATGTGATGTCCTTAGGTTAGTTAGGTTTAAGTAGTTCTAAGTGCTAGGGGACTGATGACCCCAGAGGTTAAGTCCCATAGTGCTCAGAGCCATTTGAACCAATCTGCCGCGGTACAGTCTTTGCTGGTACCTCGAATGGCATAATATAAAACTGTACCTAACCAATAGACCTCAAATGACACAATATAACATAATTTGTTATTAACAAATAGCCACAGCCTGCAATCTCTCTCTATGCTGCCCAGCTCCAGAGTGGATCCCTAACTCTCAAGTGTCCCAATTAAAGATATGAAGATGGGGAGGGGTGATTGATCATCGGTCCAAGGGGGAGGGAAGGGTGAGAGGTGGAGCAAGGGTGGGAGTTGAGGTTTGCCTCTCGACTTTCATCAGTTGCCGATTGTTCCACAGGGGGACGGGAATGGTGGTGATCTTGAACATAAAATCGTTCTAGTCCTAGTGGGTGACCTGACACTGGATGTGTAACCTGATACCCCCTTACCTTATCAATGATCTCGAGGTAAAATCGTTACTTAGCCTGAAACTGATACTGAAAACTGTTCGTCATTAAGTGTATTTTAAAGATTTCCGCTGAACTTATCTGTGGCTTTAGCCAGCTATCTGTAGCTATAACGATTTCATCTTCAGTGATTTCCATTGGCGCCTGGAATGGTGGTTCTTTACTAACACAGCTACGACAATTTATAACTACAGTACTGACTGCTGCTGGGTCTTCCCTCATCCTGTGTTTGCCCTCCACCATTTGAGGCTGAAACAGTTTCTGTACTTTCCGAAACACTCTAACCTAAAAACCGCCAATCCAAGCTGCACAGCCACCGCTCGCCTTGTAGCCGACTCCTGTGTGTAATACAATTAACAGATAAATACAGGTGCTATTTGGTTTTCAAGGTAATCTTATTCTACGTGCAAAACAGCTAATTGTGATGGAGGTGGATAACGAACACTTACCCTTCTCATCAAAGTTGACTACAAATTCTCAGTAATATTGAGTTCTGGTGACTGGTGGCCAAGGGGGACGCGACAGTTCATCCTCGTGCTCACAAAACCAGTCCTAGATGGTGCAAGCTGAGTGAACAGGATCCCTTCCGTCATGGAATGCACCGTCGCCACTGGGGAACAAACATTGTACCATAGGATGGACACGGAGAGCTAAAATATTCTCATAATCATTAACAATAATGCGACTTTGCAGATTGACATGCGGCTCAGGAGTACCACTATTTGGCTGCCCAAATCCCCTCGAGCATCCACCATGTTTCATTCTTGGGACGTTAACTCGGCCAGAAGTTGGGAACAGTGTGTAACAGGACTCTTCCATTACTCCAGAGTCAAGCTTTAACGTCCTTGGCACGAGGTTTTCCTGTTACGGGCATTTCAATCACTAATGAGTGATTTTGGAAATCCATCTTGCTCTGCAATTCCCTGCTTATGGACCTTCCTTCGTGTTGTTTTGGTGCTGGCAGCTTCCGTTCGTGCGACATTCAGCTCTGCAATCACTTTTACAGCGCTCGTCCTCTTCTTTTTCGTCAAAATCGTCTTCAATGATCGCCGGCCGCTGTAGCCGAGCGGTTCTAGGCGCTTCAGTCCGGAACCGCGCTGCTGCTACGGTCGCAGGTTCGAATCCTCCCTCGGGCATGGATGTGTGTCATGTCCTTAGGTTAGTTAGGTTTAAGTAGTTCTAAGTCTAGGGGACTGATGACCTCAGATGTTAAGTCCCATAGTGCTTGGAGCCATTTTTTTCTTCAATGACCTTCCGTCACAACGACTCAATACACATTTTTAGCCGTAGTGTGACGTACAGGATGACGTTTTTCCAAATTTCTTGTGTGCGGTATAAATATTCGATACGGTGATTCTTGAAACACTAAACACTTCGCCTTTCTTGGTTACGGAAGAACCCAGAATACGAGCATCAACAAGCTGCCCATGTTCGAATTCACTTAGCTTCGACTTAATGCGCTCACACTTAAACAGAGCACTATTCTGACAATGACTAACACTTGCGAAGTGTTGAGGTCAATGCACAGGTTCCGTCCGGGTTCAAATACAAGAGCACAGCCTGTAGGCTTGCCTAGCATCTATATTTTCAGGCATGCAGGCTAAGGAAATGCAAACCTACGTTTATAGCATTTGTAGACTTAGAGAAAGCTTTTCACAATACTGACTGGAATACTCTCTCTGAAGTTATGTAGGTATCAGGGGTAAAATACTGCGAACAAAGGCTATTTATAACTTGTGCAGAAACCAGACGGCAGTTTTTAGAGTCGAGGGGCATGAAAGGGAAGTAATGGTTGAGAAGGGAGTAAGACAGGGTTGTAGCATATCCCCAGGCTGTAAAGGAGACCAAAGAAAAATATTGAGTAGGAATTAAAGTTCAGAGAGAAGAAATGAAATCTTTGATGTTTGCCGATGACACACTAATTCTGTCAGAGACAACAAAGGACTTGGGAGAGCAACTGAACGGAATGGACGTTGTCTTGAAAGGATGTTATAGGATGAACACCAACAAAAGCAAAACTAGGATAATAGAATGCGGTCGAACTAAATCAGGTGATGCTGGGGGAACGAGACACACATCGTCATTCGTATGGTACACCATGTAGTACATTTATAGTATGTACTGAATGTCATTGCTTAAAACAAACATAAATCGACTAAATATTAATATCTAGGGTTCTAATCCATTCCAGCTCTGTGGCACTGACATTCATAAAATCATTCCACGTACCACTACATAATCGTACAACGTACTCATCTCTTATAAGTCTGATAGATTGTTTCAATGCACCATAGTCACTTCCACAATGCCCCATTTACAGAGTGAGTCAGAGCACCATCCACATCCAGTGCGTATTCTAATTAATTTGACGCATAGTTTCCTGTAAAGTTTGACACTCACAGTGTCACAGTTAGCATTTCTCGAACCATTCTCATTCTTGGTAATTTCCGATGTGTTGACAGTTCTTGTTCCAGAGATCTCTTACTTTGGTCGTACTTGTAGCTAGCTGTTCAGCGTACAGTAGCGATGGGTGTCTCGAACGAAACCTATTTCTTCGTAAGACAGGTATGTCGTGATGAATGGGTAGTTCCTTATTCTCTTGTATATTGTGACAATCTCCAAGCAGGATCTCAGTTCTGCGAATCTGTGGTCGGTAGATATTGCTTAGCATTGGAAGCCAGCAGACAGGAGTTGGCCAGATTGTACCAGTAATCATGCGCATCGTGTTGAGCTGCGCATCGATGAGGCTGGCCAGACACTTATTACACTACACTGGAACACAATACTGTGCGGCCGAAAAAACTAGTGCAAGAGCCGATGTACATAATGTCTCCATTGAAGGCCAGCCCCCCCCCCCCCCCGGAGTTTTTATCTTAGTTGGCGTTTTTTCCAGATGTTTTTATAAGATAGAATGCGGTCGAGTGTGATGTCGTGATACTTGGAGTACTTGTTGTAATGGAGAATATTGCTATCAAATTGCACCCTGAGCTCAGTGTTAGCTTGTTAGCTGTGAAGGTTTAATGCAGCTACAACACTCTTACTGGTACTGAGCTTCAGTCTCCATTTTTTGGAATGTGAATTATGGGCCATTAAGTCGTATGATAGTGTTCCCCCTGACTGATCAAGCTCTTTTGATTGACAAGCAAGAGCGATATCGTCTGCATAGCAGAATTCCTTGAAGATGTTTTTGGAAAGTCAGAAACATAAAGGGTGAAAAGGAAAGGTGCGAGAACTGAGCGCTGTGGCAGACAATTATTTAGTTTCCTGATTGAGCTTCTATTTTCACACAAGTAAACCTGAAATTATCAATTACTTATCATGATACTAATAAGAGATGCTGTTGTTCGGTATGTAATTATTTTCAGTAATTTGTAAATCATCCCTTCCCTTCACACGGTGTCATATGCTACCGTCAGGTCGATAAAGGCCACAGATGTTATTAGTTTCTCCTGGAAATAGGCCTCTATGAAAGTTGTCAGAGCTAGTGACTGGACGTTGCAGCTTCGGAGAGGTATAAATCCCACTTTTTCTATTGGAATATGTTCTCAAACACATCCACTAATTCTATTATAAATAAGTACCACCAAGAGCTTATATGTGCAGCTAAGCAGGGAAATTAACCGGAAGTTTTGGGGGAGATCCGCTGATTATTAGGTTTTAAGATTCCAGAATGAGATTTTCACTCTGCAGCGGAGTGTGCGCTGATATGAAACTTCCTGGCAGATTAAAACTGTGTGCCCGACCGAGACTCGAACTCGGGACCTTTGCCTTTCGCGGGCAAGTGCTCTACCATCTGAGCTACCGAAGCACGACTCACGCCTGGTACTCACAGCTTTACTTCTGCCAGTACCTCGTCTCCTACCTTCCAAACTTTACAGAAGCTCTCCTGCGAATCTGGCAGAACTAGCACTCCTGAAAGAAAGGATATTGCAGAGACATGGCTTAGCCACAGCCTGGGGGATGTTTCCAGAATGGGATTTTCACTCTGCAGCGGAGTGTGCGTTGATATGAAACTTCCTGGCAAATTAAAACTGTGTGCCCGACCAGGACTCGAAATCGGGACCTTTGCCTTTCGCGGGCAAGTGCTCTACCATCTGAGCTACCGAAGCACGACTCACGCCCGGTACTCACAGCTTTACTTCTGCCAGTACCTAGTCTCCTACCTTCCAAACTTTACAGAAGCTCTCCTGCTCGCAGTAAAGCTGTGAGTACCGGGCGTGAGTCGTGCTTCGGTAGCTCAGATGGTAGAGCACTTGCCCGCGAAAGGCAAATGTCCCGAGTTCGAGTCTCGGTCGGGCACACAGTTTTAATCTGCTAGGAAGTTTCAGGTTTTAAGATTGTTATAATTCTCAATTTTTTCAGTTCGTTGAGAAGTGTTTCTATCTTAAAATAATTGGGAAGAAGCGGGTCAGCCAGTGTTTAGCATTTTCCCCAAAATGGGATAAAAATTCTGGATATATATTATCAGACCCCCAGATCCTTATTACTTTTAAGCTCTGCTAAAGCTACCTCTATTTCATCTAGGGTAAATGGGAAGAGAATTGTGAATCGCCTGGAGACTGACAATGAACTTTTAAATTTGTTAGCTGTTTTGATCCTGGAGGTATGCTATTTATTCCTAAACGATCTGGACGTCTTTACTATATGGTTCGCAATATGATTGGCTGAAATACCAGGCTTCTGATGAGATTTATTAAAGGAGCCACCTAATTTACGGAGGAAGGACCAAGTCTTCCTACATGAACGTTTGAAATTCAAGTTTCCTACCATCTCCGACCAGTACACTATCCTTGTTTTATCAAGATAATGAAGAAATTCATACGCAGTGTCACTGTCTCAACGTCTGTCAAATTGTTCTTATAAGAGTTCTTCTCTCATCCCTCCCTGGGATGTATTCTCTCCTATATCCGAGAGTAATATGTTTCTTAGCAGATGCAAGAACAGCTCCAACAAAACGGCTGTGGCTCTGGGCTTCTGGCGGAATGAAACAAATATATTTTCCAGGTGGTCCGAAAAACCCTGCCATTTTGCCTTTCTATAATTCCATCTAGGTCGTGGCGATGACTTAACCAGTGCGATGGATAAGCCAATACTGAAAATAAAAGGTCTGTATTGTTTATGTGAGAAGTCTGACAAGACTTTGGTTGATGTAGGAATTGGTTGATCTTTACTGTCATAGGAGACAAAATAGCTGATCTAAATGCATCCATATCCTTGGTGTCAAAAACTAGGTAAAAGTTGTTATTTTCAGCCCAGTCAACCACCGCATTATCGCTGTCGTTGTTCAATGCATACTTCCACTGCTCGTGGTGTCTGTTAAACTCACATGCATATATTGATAGATGGAAAGTAATTGGTATATCATTTGGCGGTCACTCTACATTAGGTTATTTGTAGATTTTATGGGTAGTGCATTCTTCAAGCTTTATTGAAACATTATGAATTTCATCAGCTGCATTTGCTGAAAATAAGTGTGCATTATCAGTTTTAGGTCTAACGTAAGTAGCAACACCACAAACGTTGTGCCGGCCGGGGTGGCCGAGCGGTTCTAGGCGCTACAGTCTGGAACCGCCCGACCGCTACGGTCGCAGGTTCGAATCCTGCCTCGGGCATTGATGTGTGTGATGCCCTTAGGTTAGTTAGGTTTAAGTAGTTCTAAGTTCTAGGGGACTGATGACCTTAGAAGTGAAGTCCCATAGTGCTCAGAGCCATTTGAACCAAACGTTCTGGTAAGTTGCTCTAATAAGCTCATAGCATTTTTTCCTTCCTCTTTTGTGAAGATCTTCTTCGTTTGATGTGTGGGTCAGTATTATTACTTAAAAGAAATTTCGACAAGCAATCACTTTTAGCTCAACTAATTCCTTCCATATTTAATTGGCAGACAAGGACTAAATGTCCCAGTTTTTTTATTCATTTGGTTCTGAGAAGAAACCTTTGCTAGTGTTTGGTTGCCTAAGTTAATCTGCATGTCTGTGGCCAGGAATGCAATACAGTAGTAGATGAGTTTTTTTATTTGGGCAGCAAAATAACTGATGATAGCCAAAGTAGAGAGGATATAAAAAGTACTCTGGCAACGGCAAGAAAAGCGTTTCTGAAGAAGAGAAATTTGATAACGCCGAATATAGATTTGAGTGTTAGGAAGTGGATGTGAAACATGGACGATAAACAGCTTAAACAAGAAAAGAGTAGAAACTTTTGAACTGTGGTGCTACAGAAGGATTCTGAAGATTAGATGGATAGGTCATGTAACTATCAGGACGTACTGAACAGAACTGTGGATAAAATAAATTTGTGACACAACCTAACTAGAAGAAGGGATCAGTTGGTGGGATATATTCTGAGACATCAAGCGATCGCCAACTTAGTACTGGAGTGAAGTGTGTGCGGTTAAAACGGTAGACCAGGAGATAAATACAGCAAGCAGATTCAGAAGGATGTAGGTTGCTGTATTTATTCGGAGAGGAAGAGGCTTGCACACGATATAGTAGCATGAACAGCTGCATCAAACCATTCTTCGGACTGGGAAAAGAACAGGAAGCTCTACCCGTGAATGTGTACACCTCAATAACATAAAAAATTTAACTTCCTTTGATTACACGACTGATGCGACACAGAAAGTCTGGTACGTCATACATAATGCGGTTGGATATAGGTTAGAACGAGTACAGAGGTTCAGTTGTGGTTGAAACATTAATTTCCGTACAAGAACGTAAGGAAACTTCTGGTTGTATGCGAAAGAGATTTCTTAGAGCAATGTGGTACTACCTATACTGGAGGGCTGCTCAAGTTTCTGGGATCCATATTAGACTGGTCTAAAACCGGACAGAATGCATATCGAGGAAAGAACAAAGTGAATGATCATAGGTTACAGTGAGCACACCGTCTAGGTCACTTGAGATATTTTATTAGGTTAATAGGTTTCGATCTATAATATGAAACATACTCAGAACCATTCATCTAATAAAAGCAGAAAAGGGGAGTATGTTAGTACAAAACTGATCTTACTGTGACACAAAAATAAAGCATCATGAAGTATTTCATATGTAATTGCTGTGAATCGCAGCTAGTCATCGAGGTGCTGATTTAGTTAGAACTATAGATATTGTGCAAAAGCCGAAGCAAAAAAAGTATAAATACTTCATATGTGAGATTTATGTAATAAATATGGGTCGTTATTCGAGCATGGTACGGGTGTGTGTTTATGCACGCTGTAGTCAGCCTGTCTCACTGAGCACCATAAGGTCAACACCCATTCGTATGACAAACAGTCTCTTTCCACTACTACGAAATCAAGGAGACATTATGCATTCTAGATACGGCAAAGAACGACATTGTATGTGTTGTAACAGGCATTCCGAGAAAATTTGTAGTGCTCATTCAAAATCTTGTCTGGTTCTTTCTCTTCAGCACAATCGCGACCTGCGGACTCCAGCGCCCATAAAAATCAGTACATGAGTACTATGCACGATTCCCAATCCGCTGCAAATTATGCCCTCTTGAGACTACTTTCATTTGTTCTTCCGTAAATCTGTACATTTTTACTTCTTGTCTAACTCATACATATCTTGCAACTGTAACATTTTATGTGTTTGTGCTTTTAATTTTTAGTTTGCAAAGGGTTTCACATTAAAATTTTACCTTAATAGGCGTGTGGCTTTTAGCATATGAGTGAAATGTCGTGTTTTCGACCTTGTGACAATATGTGTATAACTCTCCTAAGACCTCCGCCGCGCGGGTTTAGCCGAGCGGTCTAGGCGCTGCAGTCATGGACTGTTCGGCTGATCCCGGCGGAGGTTCGAGTCCTCCCTCGGCCATGGATGTGTGTGTTAGTCCTTAGGATAATTTAGGTTAAGTAGTGTGTAAGCTTAGGGACTGACGACCTTAGCAGTTAAGTCCCATAAGATTTCACACACATTTTGAACAAGATCTCCATTTTTACGGCTTCCGTAGTTTGAACTGAATCAACGCTCCCCTGACTAGCTGCGATTCACAGAAAATAAGTATGAAATATTGGACGACTGCGGCATTTCTTCTAATCAAGCAATTATTTATTTAATCTTCTTTTCTTTTCACAACCGGTTTCGCCTTATGAAGCCATTTTTTAGTGACTATCTGAATAGAAAAGGGCACTATGTTGATCAGGATAATTATAAACAAATGAATTATGCCTTTCCATTTCCCGCCTTATGGGCACAAACAAAATGTTAAAGCTGTCGAAACATCAAATACAGTTGCATTTTGTAAACCAGTACGAATGGAGAGAGAGGGAGTCAAGACGCTACCAATCTAGACATTTGGCAAATTTAAAGATTGCCCTTTTTCCGTTAATTTATCTTCACACCACTGTCTTCGTATCAGTAACATAATGAATCTTCCATACAGATAATCACCAGAAAATAGCTCTATAAACCGAAAACAGTTGTGAAAAGGCAGAAATATTAAGTAAATAACAATCTAAGTAGGAAAATGTCGAGTTGATTCAATAAATATTTGGTAATGGCACTCTTCACGAAGAAGACATATGCACATTATCACATTAAGACCAGCATTGCCCTAAAGTACCCTCATTTTCTTTTATTACATGACTGAATTTGTGTATAACTTGTATTACAGGTCGAAACCAGTTAGCCTAATAACACTTATCAAGTGATCTAGCCAGCATACTTTTTCATTGTACTTATAATGGTTACAGTACACTGAAACATACCGTCAATTATGAGAATATATATTGTTTTTTACCCTCTGGAGAGGGCTGCAGGATTGCTGACAATCCAGCAATCTCATTCTAAGAAGGACTCATAATGTTTTTCGCAGGTAAATTGAGAAATTTCAAAGCACCTGGTTCCGCCGCCTTATCTATGAGTATACAGGTTGTTTTAAAATGAATATACGGGTTTAAGGCTTTGTAGCATATATTACATTCACCTTACCATTATAAATAATACAACAAATGAAAGAGAAACAAAAGAAATTTTTCTTACAATTATTCAGTGTGAACACCGATAACACATCGAGTCAATAGGCGAGTTGTTCCGAAACCTTGATCAATGTGTCAGGAGTTGTTGTTGTCTTCAGTCCTGAGACTGGTTCGATGCAGCTCTCCATGCTACTCTATCCTGCTTATTCATCTCCCAGTACTTACTGCAACCTACATCCTTCTGAATCTGCTTAGTGTATTCATCTCTTGGCCTCCCTCTACGATTTTTACCCTCCACGCTGCCCTCCAATGCTAAATTTGTGATCCTTTGATGCCTCAGAACATGTCCTACCAACCGGTCCCTTCTTCTTTTCAAGTTGTGCCACAAACTCCTCTTCTCCCCAATTCTATTCAATACCTCCTCATTAGTTATGTGATCTACCCATCTATTCTTCAGCATTATTCTGTAGCACCACATTTCGAAAGCTTCTATTCCCTTGTTGTCCAAACTATTTATCGTCCATGTTTCACTTCCATACATGGCTACACTCCATACAAATACTTTCAGAAACGACTTCCTGACACTTAAATCAATACTCGATGTTAACAAATTTCTCTTCTTCAGAAACGCTCTCCTTGCCATTGCCAGTCTACATTTTATATCCTCTCTACTTCGACCATCATCAGTTATTTTGCTCCCCAAATAGCAAAACTCCTTTACTACTTTAAGTGTCTCGTTTCCTAATCTAATTCCCTCAGCATCATCCGACTTAATTCGACTACATTCCAATATCCTCGTTTTGCTTTTGTTGATGTTCACCTTATATCCACCTTTGAAGACACTGTCCATTCCGTTCAACTGCTCTTCCAAGTCCTTTACTGTTGCAATAACACTGTTTCTAAAGTCGGATAGATCAGCTGCCATCGGAGGCACATGCACATGATCGCGTCAGGTCGTGTGTGAACGTGGGGGTCATGCATAAACTGCTGTGTCAACCGGCCCCTTGCGCCCAACCCACCGGTCAGATACAACGTCGTTCAACCACTCGCGTACTGCGTTATGCTACTGAGGCGGCGCACCATCTTGTTCCCAAATAAAGATGTGTTGTTCAGCTTCTCCCTATTGAGGCACGGGCCATAGCTGTAGTAAACTTGCCGGCCGGTGTGGCCGAGCGGCTCTAGGCGCTACAGTCTGGAACCGCGCGACCACTACGGTCGCAGGTTCGAATCCTGCCTCGGGCATGGATGTGTGTGATGTCCTTAGGTTAGTTAGGTTTAAGTAGTTCTAAGTTCTAGGGGACTGATGACCTCGGAAGTTAAGTCCCATAGTGCTCAGAGCCATTTGAACCATTTTGTAGTAAGCTTTCTCGCGGGGACATTTCTTGGGGCTAAGCGTGAAAGACTCGGACTCGTTCATCACGTTTTTCAGCCACTCTTTGTCATTCCATACTCTTCCCATTGCGCACAGGTATACAAACAAAACCGTACGAGTTGCTCTTTCATTTGGTGTATTATTTGCATTTGTAAGTTGAACGTAATAAGTGCTACAATGTCTTAAAACCGGTATGTTCATTTTGAAACAACCTGTATTTCAGTTTATTACTTAACATTATGAAACGTCCCCTTAGAACAATTATACATGACTGTGTTTAAACCGACACACAATATTTTTAGCGCAACGCAATCTGACTTTCAAAAATCCCTACAAAAGAATGGCCCTGACTAACATTAATCTATACGTTTCACAGATCACTTACCTCACAAAAATCTTCGTTACTCGAACTACTGCAATACAGCGAGCGCCACTACTGCCAGCTAAATAAAAGATTCAAACTACGGAAGGCACTAACTACTGATAGGCATAGTTAGCAAAATGAAAGATTTTAATAGAGAACAAACAATGTATTTACCTTAATAGTGTTGAAAAAACATAACATACATAGCAGTTCCTGACATCCGGTCTTACAAATTTCAAAACTCAGCCATTTCTCTCCCCACATCCACCACTGCTGGCGGCTCACCTCCAACTGCGCAACGCTACGCACTGTTCACATCCAGCTGCCCAACACTACAATGGCAGACAACAATGCAAACTAGCCACAGACTGCACACAGCACAGCCAGTGATTTTCATACAGAGCGCTACGTAACGTTGCTAACAAGAAAACATAAACAGCCTACTTACATAGCCCCCATGCTCCCCACAAAAAATTTTACAAATTGTTTTGGGCAGTGGCCAATAATGATTTGATAAAATTTTTCATAATTACAATAACAAAGATATCAAATGCACACACTTATTGATACAATGTTGGTCAAAAGATAAAATTTTCTCACAGTCCATAAAGACAGTCCTGATCATTCATCACAGTAAAATTGCAGTGTTTTTCTCAAAGTCTGAGCAGTAAAAGAAAATGCACACAGAAGTAGTGGATTTCCATGCAGTCTTGAAGAAGTAGTGTTGTCCTTCCAACGGAAAGACAGTGCTGACTCTCGACATGCAGACAGGTAATGGGCCACAACAGAGCAAACCCACAGCAGAGTCATTCGAAGTTTTGAAGAATATTGGTAGGTAGGTCATCACAGAGCAGACCCACTGTAGTCCTGGTAGAGATTACAGTATTGGTGGGCCACCAGAGGTGCAGACCCACTATAGTCCTGGTAGAGATTGTGGTATTGGTGGCCCACCAGAGGTGCAGACCCACTGCAGTCCGTGTAGAAATAATGGTACTGGTGAGTCAGCAAAGGTGTAGACCTACTGTAGTCCTTGTAGAAATAATGGTATTGGTGGGTCATCAAAGATGCAGACCCACTGTAGTCCTTGTAGAGATGGCCAGCAGCCATCTGTTGTGACTGTGCAGGTGCTCAATCACCATTGAAGAGTCTTGCGGATAATATAGCAAGTCCATAACCACCACTTGTGCACTCACAAAGGTTTTTTTTTAATTGTCCTTAGAACCAGCAATGCTGTTAACCAGTCCCTCGCTGAATTATTAATACATGTGCAAACACTATGAGTCCCTACTTCTCACATATTGTCCATATACTATGACCAACAGAAATGTGTGCAGTGAAATGTAACTTACAAGTTACTTAATTTGATGAACTGGTGTCAATTACAATTTTATAACATAAGAATACAATAACAAAGGTACAAAGTACATCATTAAAGAACATAACAATACAGATAACATTTGTAGTAGTATAGGCTTTACAAAAGAATAGAAATAAACATGCAGATCAGTGTTACAAAAATTATGACATAAGTAAATATATAAAATAATGAGTATATACATAAAAGATCAGAATAACTTTCGAAACATCAACTTCACACATGAGCGTTAAAACAAAACAGAATAAATAATGTAAATAACATATTATCAGAAAAATTCTACAACATAAATCTTATTAGCTAAACACATTAAGACAGGAAAAACACAAATTCACATAGTGTAATAACGCAAGGAAAGGACGGGGTTTGTTTTACTGCGGTATTTTGCAAACAAAACTTTCTTTACTTCTCGGAGATCTCCCTTCGTTCGTCATTATTTCCAAAAAGTCCTATCTATCCCTGCTTTCTGTACTTTTTTCGTATAACTTCTCAATGCGTTTCTTCCAATTCATCGCAACTCATTCTCTTATATGGTCTACCCCATCTTAAGCTAACTTAAATCTACTGAGCTCAGATGCTAAACTAAGGGACGAGGCAATGCAGCAGCACAAAACGATTAACACAAACAGCAATGACAGAAAATGCAGATTTGCAAAGCAA
The DNA here is from genome assembly GCF_021461385.2 of Schistocerca piceifrons. Classification (NCBI taxonomy): domain Eukaryota; kingdom Metazoa; phylum Arthropoda; class Insecta; order Orthoptera; family Acrididae; genus Schistocerca; species Schistocerca piceifrons. The sequence continues at coordinate 171,370,921 of NC_060149.1, forward strand.
GCAGCATTATAGAAATTAGCAAAGCAATTGCAATATTACAACTAATATAAGGCAATGTGCAGCAAACAAGAAAAATAAATCAGTAGTAAAACTGGCTTAACAGAGTAATACAAAGTGAAATTCAGTAGCACTATGCCTGGCAAACAGCAGCAGCAAATGCAATAACTTATATCTAAACATGACATAGCTCAAGCAGAAAAAATATTACAGTAAAAATGGCCATGTTTAATACCTATGTCACATCTTAACACTAGGGTGATGCATCACCTTAACTTACACTACTAAATAAGTTACCCAGTCATTGACAAAAATTATGTATGCAATTCCTGTGAAGGGAAATATCTTTTTGTGCTCCCTTATTTTTTTTGGAATAGATTATAAAGTTATTATTGACTGGATCTGTAGGCATAAAATAACTATATTAGTACATCTATTAAATTTTATTTTAACCAATGCTGCAGTGCTAGAAACTAGATATTAAACAAAATGAGTAAATAAATACATAAAGCAAGCCATATGGCATTTCTCTCAACTAGCAAGACAATAGTGGTGAAATGTTTCTCATTGTTTCATTAGGCATTTTAGTAAATATAAATTAAGAGCTACACAGTATAATCATATGTTTTCAAGTTTGAGCGTGTCGTATTTGCGATGCTTTCTACAAAGGAATGTCAATAGCGAGGATAATGGCCTCCTTTTTTTTTTTCTCCACCTGTGCCTCTGAAAGGAACACACTAATGGCTTTTTTTCCAGGCGACTGTCGCGTAGCTGGGTGCCCACGACACATTACGTGCAGGTGGTCATTTAACTTTCTTACCGAAATATTTACGGCACCAGTTTGCACTACAGTGACCGTCACATATAAAAAATTTCACAGGTCGAGATTTTGCTTTACAAATGTGTAGAAACAAAATCCTGTAAGTATAACAGTGTCCAAAAAATTTTCGCCAGCGTAGTGATACATTCACGCATATACACACATTTCATAACTCTTAAAGTACGATTCTCGGTTTCCAACATCCTTTCCCACAAATCAGAGTCCCTAACCACTACTCATTATTCCTTACCTTATTACACATATACATATTTGTCGACACTTCTTCAATATTTCACCATAATAAATACGTAGCATAATCAGATTCCTCATGCAGCATCAGCTTATTGATCATAAACATACCTTAACAGCATAATACATATCGTCGTCGTAATAATAACATCATAAAACCTCAGTCAAATCTCAAAAACGTTGTAGCTTACGGCAATCTATATCTACATCTACATTGATACTCCGCAAGCCACCCAACGGTGTCAAAACCTAAACAAAAATTCTCTGCTCATTTCAATAGTGTCATCTACCTCAAACGTACCTTAAAAATCATGATCCCATACCAAATACATCATTCAAAGCTCTCATAGTATCACAATGGTTCCAAAAAAATATGAACAGTTCACAAAGTACAGACGAAATACAATTTCATAAGTGTGAAGTTATCCAACTGTGTAACTGCTAAACATCTGTCACTGACGTAGTAAACAAAATGTTTGTTTCTCTGTTAAATAATCAGATAGCTGTGTATTTTATGTGTTAGAGAAATATGGTACCGATGTGTAAAGTTGTATAAGCAAATACCATATTAGCTAGGGCTCCTTGTGCTTGCCAAACACATGGTACACAAAGTAAGCGTGTACCCCCTGAGGATTAATGTAATTATACCCTCAGGTGTTACAGATTACAGCAATGGAATGAAATGTATCACGGAAAACCTTTGTATCATTGTACTTCAAATATCTTTAAAAATAAATGTTTTAAGTACAAAATTAATCACTCAAATACGTTTACTGTAGCGCTAAACTGTGCGTCTTGTTGTAAGATAATCTCTGTGGAAGTGTCGTAGTTATCGTCCTCCGAAAGCTAAGTTCTGCAGAAGTCAATGTACTTACCTCATGATAAACAAAAGTGAAATGCTTTGCGTATAGATATCTTAGCTATTACGCTTACTGCCGTGGTGAAGAAAGTACTGTGCTGTAACGTATTGTTGTGCTACGGAAAAGGCTGTCTCATTGTAGCTATACCACAAAAGTTACTACTAAAACATGTTTTACTTTCCAGAATAATACAGAAAAACAGTGCAGATATAAAACAGATACACCGCAAAAGCGACATTGTAAATTGTCACTCATTAGTAGCGTCGTGATAAAATCGTGTAGCTGTCACATAAACTAACCACTGTGTCATCTGGTATCTCACAGAAAGTACTTTAAATTCAGAATGTATTTTCAAGTAAACCAAAATGTTGCATTAAAATCTCATTAGCAGTATATGTTCTAATTATGTGAGCCTTACAGTTGTTACGTAATCGTGCAACTAACAAGCAAGAATGTACACACACACAATAACACTGTGTCGTCTGTTCACTATACCAATGCATTTGTAATTACTGTTTAAATAAGTTCTCTTGGTTCTTGATTGGATACTTAACTTCAAACATTGTTGCATGGTAACAGTTTCTAAGTCTCACAATGCATACTAGAAATGTGAAGTGAAAAGTTTTATGGCAAAAACAAACTTAAAAAGCAGATTATCTTTCAATAAATGGTTTTACATGTGCAATGTGGTGTAAACCTTTACTCTTCCTAGTACTCAGAGTTTCAACTTCAACGCAGTTATCATATGGTATACGTCAGTAAGGAATGCTAAAATTTTTCTCAAGGTTAGCGTCTACGTTATTTTTCTCAGAGCCAGCCGGCGGGCGTGTCTGCCTGCGGTGCGAGTCATTGTCTGTCTCTTTGTTGCCGCGCGTCGTTACTGGGATTTGGAGGTCGAACTTCTACGAATTCACCTTGTCGAGAGTGCCCTGCTCTGTTTGAATCTCGCCAGTTCTGATGCAATTCAAGTCTGTCGTTACGATTATATCGTCTGTCGTCATGTCGGTAGTTCCTGTAGTTTCTTTCTTGTCGGGTAAGTGGTGGAGAATTTCTCCCTGAATTATCACTGCATGGTGGACCGTTGCGTCTGAAGTTATTCTGTCTCCCGTGATAATAATAGTTCTGGTTTCCATATTGTCTGTTCCTATGATTGTCTCTATTATATTCATTACTACGGAAATGCGATCTTTCTTTGTAACTATTACTCTGCCAGTGGTTGTCATACGGGTGGTGTCTGTTTTGGTCACGATTTCATCGCGGAATTGCGATGGATGTGACCCGTAATTGTTGTGTTCCTGTTTCCGCGTTCCGCGATTGTCAGTGTCGATTTCCAGTTCTTGTAACAGTCCCTGAAAAGCTTCAATGTCGTCTTTGCAACGTCCTGCTAAAATAATATGTCGTAAATGTTGAGGTAGTTTGATTAAGCAAATGCGGATGAGTTCTGAGGGGTTGTATGGGTTTGACAGGTACTGATTCTTGTGCAACATGACTTCAAAATATTTCACAAGACTGGAAAAGTCAGATTGTTCGAAATGTTTCATCATTATGATGATATGCTTTACTCGGTCTTGTGTAGCTTGAGACCAATATGCTGAGAGGAAGGCATGATAAAATTCTCCTTCACTGTGGCAATCGTGAATGACCGATCGCATTCTTACAGCTGGTTCATTCTCTAAATAGCCACACATAAATTCTAATCTGTGCTCTAATGACCAGTTGGGAGGGAAACAATGAGAGAATTGATGGAGCCACGCTTGTGGATGAATGTCGTTGCCAGAATTCTTAAATGTTTTGAATTTGCGTGTAGTAATGAACAGCTTATAGTCAAAATCATCGTGTCGGCGAGTCGCATGTCGGTCATTGATACGTCGTTTCGGCGGTTCCATTTCAAAATTCGGTGCACCTTCCCAATTTCTTTCATAATTTCCGAAGTGTCCTGTGTTATTATTTTGTGGTTGTTCCGTATTTCTATGTCCCTCTTCCCGTATTGGAGCGCGAGTGTCCTCTGAAATATGTAATTTTTGTATTTCTTGTGCCAACTGATCTTGTACATCCCGGATTTCTCTTTTGTACTGTGTATTGATTTGATTTCGATTTTGTTTGAATTTTCTAATTTGTTCATACTCTTCAGTGTCAGTGAAGACTACAGGTCTTGTGTCATTCAGATCATCATCTACCATTGGAGATAAGTTAGTGAACTGATCTGAAAGTTCGGCTACTTTATCCGATAGTGAAATTATTTCCTCTGTGTGTTTTTCTGAACCAAGTTTCAGAGTGTCCATTTGTGTTGAAATCGTATCTACTGTGTCCTTTAAGTTTTCCTGAGTTTTTGCAAGTTGCGTAACGGAATCGGTAGATGCAAGTGAGTCAATTTTAGCTTGCAAGGTATCGTGATTTTCATGAACAACAGTTTGCAGTTCTTTTATGGCTGCTTCTTGATTCTGTAATGCATTTTCATGACGCGAAAAAATAGGTTGGAAATGCTCACAAATTTGTGTTTTTACGTCATTACAGACTTTTTAACATTTCGATTCAATGTTATGTAACTCAGTAGTTAAATTTTCATGTGTTTGTTCAAGTGTGGTGTCTAACTTTCGAAGATTTTCTTCCATCGTGTCTAACTTTTGAAGATTTTGTTCCATTGTGTCTAACTTTTGAAGATTTTGTTTCATTGTGTCTAATTGTTGCTGTGTTTGTCTATGATTTTGTTTCATTTGTTGCATTAATTGCAATAATAATGTAGTTGTGTCTGGAATCTGTTCCTCTATGCTTTTCAGCAGTGAATTTGCCCCGGCAACATTCACATTTTGACAAGCGGAAAATGTGTCTTGACTCATTTGTGAAAACGGTGAGAACCCAAAACCCGAGTCTACAGTATTTGCAATATTGTGTTCTGTCAATCCCGATTCCTGAGGCGAGCTGTTGCCGACCGTTCGATCGATAATGCTTCCCTGTTCAGTACCTGTTTCACTGTCTACATCATTATTTGACGCCCGCTCCATTTCCCTATGCACAGTTACCAAATCACTAGTTTGAACATTAGTTAATTCATTACACGGTGGCGCTAACACACTGCTTTCGTCTTCACCGTCATTTCTCAGTTTACTTTGGAGCCTAGTATTGCGTTTTTCACACGCCATTATTGTCACAATATTTCACACGACAACACAGAAAAGCACAATTTGAAGTGCAAAATAAGAAAACACATTAACATATCACTGAAAATAATATCTAGTTAATTGCAAGCGCAGCTGCGAAATACTTGGTGCAAATCTACATGCATGCCACAACAACAATGAAAGACTGAAACTACAAAGGAGATTCTCTCTACAATTACGCGCTAGCAATAAACAATAGCTACACTAATTATACAAACTACAAGAAAAAATCAGAAGATTCCAGTGAGGTATCCTCGGCTAAGGGTCGACATATGAAACGTCCCCTTAGAAAAAATTTCTGAATTACTGCGCTGAGAAACCTCTTACATTACTTGCTTTTCAAACAGCTGAGCAAAACTGAACGTACTCAAACATGCACTAAAGTGACACACAATATTTTTAGCGCAACGCAATCTGACTTTCAAAAATCCCTACAAAAGAATGGCCCTGACTAACATTAACCTATACGTTTCACAAATCACTTACCTCACAAAAATCTTCGTTACTCGAACTACTGCAATACAGCGAGCGCCACTACTGCCAGCTAAATAAAAGATTCAAACTACGGAAGGCACTAACTACTGATAGGCATAGTTAGCAAAATGAGATTTTAATAGAGAACAAACAATGTATTTACCTTAATAGTGTTGAAAAATCATAATATACATAGCAGTTCATGACATCCAGTCTTACAAATTTCAAAACTCCGCCATTTCGCTCCCTACATTCACCACTGCTGGCGGCTCACCTCCAACTGCGCAACGCTACGCACTGTTCACATCCAGCTGCCCAACACTACAATTGCAGACAACAATGCAAACTAGCCACAGACTGCACACAGCACAGCCAGTGATTTTCATACGGAGCGCTACGTAACGTTGCCAATAAGAAAACATAAACTGCCTACTTACAATTAGACAATAACAATTCTCACAGAGACATTCAAGGAGTAATATCTGCAACACCGCATCTTTTAGTGTCACGGAAGAAACCATAATACAGAGAAAATTAACAGTCCCCTACTAGATAGGGTACAGAGATTTTCACATAACAGACGTAAAGATAGATTCCGAGATGCTAATCTGTCGTTCCGTTATACAACTCAATCGAATTACGTCGTTAAAAACTGTCGTCAAGCAGTGAGTGGTAACAATCCAACAGGAAAGCCTTGTTTCTGATTGAGAACGAGACGGAACTTTCTTTCTCTCTACATGGATTGTAGATGAAAAGATAAAACTGAGTATAGGACAAGGACCCGAACCCGGATCCCTGGCTTTCTGAAACTGTGACCTACCAACCGCACTGTGTGATCAAACTTCGCGGACTGAGTTTTCTATCAGATATGAGACTGTGTAATATTTGCTCTACTCCCATTCTCTCTGAGATGACTGACTCACTGCGACGTGGGGGAGCCGCTGTAGAGTTTGGACCGAAACGGGAGGAGTCTTTAACAAGCTTAACTTTTGAGCCGATTCTTAAGTCCAGGTTTTCATTCAAAGAGGTCGAAAATTCGATTTTTATTGCATTTTTTGAAAGGTACGTGTGTCTAGAATGTTAGGACGAAAAGGTTTTTTTAATCTGTGCGTTACAAACGTTTCTACAGCCCATTTTTCGAAGCAGTGTCCGGTCCCTGCGAGACCCCCGGCTCGGGTGGAAATCTCGTCGTGCCGTGACGTGAGCTCATAAAATGATTTATTTTGCAGTTTGCATGCACAACATATTCACCGGAAAAGCTGATGAACAACGTGTGCAGTCTACTAAACGCAGCATATCCAGCTCAGCCAGATTGGCTTTTCTCGCCAAGAGGAACGAGGAATTCCTCTCCAGGAACAATTCCAGTTATAGGAAGAGTTGATGTATGGTCCTGGAATTGTAGACCAAATGTAAGTAACGAAAACACTTTTCTTTGGTTGAATTTTGGTCAAAACTGATCAAAACATAATGTTTGGTCCGCCATATAGGATTAGCCATTTTGAATTTTGAAAATCTAACTTCAGATTTGTATTCGGCGACATAAAAATATATAATAACATGTAGTTGTTATGCAAACTGAACTAATAACGCATATAAAAGTTTTCCCTAAACTTTAAACAGATTTTTCGCGAGAAATGATTTTTCAAAATTACGTGAGGCATAAATTAAAAACAGATGAACCTATCAACTTCTACCTTTGACCCCCGAAAAGTAAACATTTCTCTTGGGAGCTTATACCTATAATATATGAAATTTGTTTGTATTAACTATTTTTTGTAAAGCCATAAAGAATTGATGTAGATATCAAGATACGTTATCTGTCCTCAAACTTTTCCATTGTTAAGAGACCCACAAATAACAAGTACAGTACAACCTGTTATATACCTAAGTTGTTCTCGCTGTGACACTGTTTCTGTTGTGTAAAATGGCCAAACACAATCATCAGCTGTTTGAAGGTAAGGACACGCAATCGAGTTTCAAAGTTTGAAGAGAGTTTGCTCCTAAGCAGCATATATGTAGTATTATTTGTAGCTGTTACTAATTTGTTGCTCCTGAACCACCCCTGCATCTGAAAGAGCCCGTGGTTTGCTTTTTCTTGAAGCTTTCATCTGGAATCCCCAGCTCCTTTCGCTTTATCAGTCCTATCCAATATTTCCAGCAGCGGCTCAGTTGTCAGGTCCCAGAATATATACAGGGTGTTTCAAAAATGACCGGTGTATTTGAAACGGCAATAAAAACTAAACGAGCAGCGATAGAAATACACCGTTTGTTGCAATATGCTTGGGACAACAGTACATTTTCAGGCAGACAAACTTTCGAAATTACAGTAGTTACAATTTTCAACAACAGATGGCGCTGCGGTCTGGGAAACCCTATAGTACGATATTTTCCACATATCCACCATGCGTAGCAATAATATGGCGTAGTGTCTGAATGAAATTACCCGAAACCTTTGACAACGTGTCTGGCGGAATGGCTTCACATGCAGATGAGATGTACTGCGTCAGCTGTTCAATTGTTTCTGGATTCTGGCTGTACACCTGGTCTTTCAAGTGTCCCCACAGAAAGAAGTCACAGGGGTTCATGTCTGGCGAATAGGGAGGCCAATCCACGCCGCCTCCTGTATGTTTCGGATAGCCCAAAGCAATCACACGATCATCCAAATATTCATTCAGGAAATGAAAGACGTCGGCCGTGCGATGTGGCCGGGCACCATCTTGCATAAACCACGAGGTGTTCGCAGTGTCGTCTAAGGCAGTTTGTACCGCCACAAATTCACGAAGAATGTCCAGATAGCGTGATGCAGTAATCGTTTCGGATCTGAAAAATGGGCCAATGATTCCTTTGGAAGAAATGGCGGCCCAGACCAGTACTTTTTGTGGATGCAGGGACGATGGGACTGCAACATGGGGCTTTTTGGTTCCCCATATGCGCCAGTTCTGTTTATTGACGAAGCCGTGCAGGTAAAAATAAGCTTCGTCAGTAAACTAAATGCTGCCCACATGCATATCGCCGTCATCAATCCTGTGCACTATATCGTTAGCGAATGTCTCTCGTGCAGCAATGGTAGCGGCGCTGAGGGGTTGCCTCGTTTGAATTTTGTATGGATAGAGGTGTAAACTCTGGTGCATGAGACGATACGTGGACGTTGGCGTCATTTGGACCGCAGCTGCAATACGGCGAACGGAAACCCGAGGCCGCTGTTGGATCACCTGCTGCACTAGCTGCGCGTTGCCATCTGTGGTTGCCGTACGTGGTCGCCCTACCTTTCCAGCACATTCATCCGTCACGTTCCCAGTCCGTTGAAATTTTTCAAACAGATCCTTTATTGTATCGCTTTTCGGTCCTTTGGTTACATTAAACCTCCGTTGAAAACTTCGTCTTGTTGCAACAACACTGTGTTCTAGGCGGTGGAATTCCAACACCAGAAAAATCCTCTGTTCTAAGGAATAAACCATGTTGTCTACAGCACACTTGCACGTTGTGAACAGCACACGCTTACAGCAGAAAGACGACGTACAGAATGGCGCACCCACAGACTGCGTTGTCTTCTATATCTTTCACATCACTTGCAGCGCCATCTGTTGTTGAAAATTGTACCTACTGTAATTTCGAAAGTTTGTCTGCCTGAAAATGTACTGTTGTCCCAAGCATATTGCAACAAACGGTGTATTTCTATTGCTGCTCGTTTAGTTTTTATTGCCGTTTCAAATATACCGGTCATTTTTGAAACACCCTGTATATAGGCCATATCCAGCTGAAGCTACTCATCGATTTTTAAATCCCCTAGAGCTTCTGAAATATGGGGATGTATATTGTCAGATTTCACCTACTGTTTCAGGTAGTCTCAAACCTTTTTTTTTTTCTTTTTTTCTTGTAGATTTACGTTTGCTCAACTCCGGGGACAGCAGAGGTGCTATAGGGTGAGTTAATGTTTATCGAATCAGTAATGTTTATTTGTAGATTAAATTTAACGTTATTTCACTGTGGTTAGGTATAACTTCCCACAAATTTAATGTAGTATCGACTAGTGTTATCCACTTTTGATTTCAGGTAACTCCTGAAGGGCTCCACTGCACGCAGTTTGCGTTCTTCAAACTCGCAGGCCTTTGATCAAACCATAATTACGGGAACCATTTTGTTATTTTGAAAATCTAAAATAAAGCTCAAAGTATGATCAATCTTTTCATTCCCCGAAAAAAAAAATATTTCGCCTTTTTTTTCAGCATAATTCCTGCGAAAGACAGGGATCCGAATTCGATTCTCGGTCTGTCACTCAGTTTTAGCTTATCACATGCAATCATGGGTCATACTTTTCTGTTTAAGAGGGTTTTTCCTTCTCCTTTGAAATAACAAAACTGTGTCTTGGGACATTTGTTCGCTAGCTTTAAGAGCAGCCGTAAGCTCAAATTAACGTCAGCTCACCGTTCTAACCGTATTTCGAAATTACCTGGCACGCCAATTACCATTAAAATTCAGAGACACGGGGGACACAGGAAAATGAAGGGTCAACGCATCTGCTGCCGTTTTGTTACCCGGTGACAGTATTCCCCGTGACGCAGACCGTGTCTTGGCGTTATGCTGACACACACTTGGTGTACGCTGTTTTTTTTACCTGTGACATGGGCGGGAAACATTAACACAACTGTTTAAACCTCCATCACCTCTTACCGAGTATGTATTCCAAAAACAGACGGTCGCTGGAAGGTTCTCAGTATGACGCTTCGAGTTGTTTTTCGAATTATTTGGAAATTAAACAATTAGAGAATTTTCTTTGTTTTCGCTATTACGTGGCACTTTGCGCCACTGCCCCTACCTGTAACCACATGTACGCTGCTGAAGCAACTTTTAGATGTGTGGTGGAGGGTTCTATCATTTCTTCCTTTCCTTTTCCATTCGGGAATGGTGAGCGGGACGAGCTACTAGTAGCTAAGACTCCGTATGAGCTCGAATTTCTTAATTTTCGCCAGTTGTAATTTCGGGAGATGTGTTTGAGAGGAAACGATTGTATGACTCTTCTTAGAATTTACTATCCAGAATTTTAAAAGCGAACCTCTCTGTGATACACAACAGCTGCTCTCTAGCGAGTTTCGACAGAATTTGATGATTTTTCCATGACGCTCTTGTGCTTGTTAACAAACCCTTGACGCAACACACCGCTCTTCTTTTCGATTTTCTTTGTCCGCTCTGTTAATCATACCCGGTAATGACCCCAGACTGACGAGCAACATTCACAGATGACTCGACCGAGCGTTCTGTATGCCACTTCTTTCGAAGATGGATTGCATTTCGTCAGAATTCTTCATTGAATCTCAGTCTCGCAGTTGCAGCAAGGGAAAAAGATTCCGAATGTTGAAAATACATTCGCAGAGTTACGTACACTACTGGCCATTAAAATTGCTACACCACGAAGATGACGTGCTACAGACGCGAAATTTAACCGACAGGAAGAACATGCTGTGATATGCTAATGATTAGCTTTTCAGAGCATTCACACAAGGTCGGCGCCGGTGGAGACACCTACAACGTGCTGACGTGAGGAAAGTTTCCAATCGATTTCTCATACACAAACAGCAGTTGACCGGCGTTGCTTGGTGAAACGTTGTTGTGATGCCTCGTGTAAGGAGGAGGAATGCGTACCATCACGTTACCGACTTTGATAAAGGTCGGATTGTAACCTATCGCGATTGCGGTTTATCGTATCGCGACATTGCTGCTCGCGTTGCTCGAGATCCAATGACTGTTAGCAGAATATGGAATCGGTGGGTTCAGGAGGGTAACATGGAACGGCGTGCTGGATCCCAACGGCCTCGAATCACTAGCAGTGCAGATGACAGGCATCTTATCCGCATGGCTGTAACGGATCGTGCAGCCACGTCTCGATCCCTGACTCAACAGATGGGGACGTTTGCAAGACAACAACCATCTGCACGAACAGTTCGACGACGTTTGCAGCAGCATGGACGATCAACTCGGAGACCATGGCTGCGGTTACCCTTGACGCTGCATCACAGACAGGAGCGCCTGCGATGGTGTACTCAACGACGAACCTGGGTGCACGAATGGCAAAATGTCAATTTTTCGGATGAATCCACGTTCTGTTTACAGCATCATGATGGTCGCATCCGTGTTTGGCGACATCGCGGTGAACGCACATTGGAAGCGTGTATTCGTCATCGCCATACTGGCTTATCACCCGGCGTGATGGTATGGGGAGCCATTGGTTACACGTCTCCGTCACCTCTTGTTCGCATTGACGGCATTCTGAATAGTGGACGTTACATTTCAGATGTGTTACGACCCGTGGCTCTACCCTTCATTCGATATCTGCGAATCCCTACATTTCAGTAGGATAACGCACGACCGCACGCTGCAGGTCCTATAAGGGCCTTTCTGGATACAGAAAATGTTCGACTGCTGCCCTGGCCAGCACATTCTCCAGATCTCTCACCAATTGAAAACGTCTGGTCAATGGTGGCGGAGCAACTGGCTCGTCACAATACGCCAGTCACTACTCTCGATGAACTGTGGTATCGTGTTGAAGCTGCATGGGCAGCTGTACCTGTACATACCATCCAAGCTCTGTTTGACTCAATGCCCAAGCGTATCAAGACCGTAATTACGGCCAGAGGTGGTTGTTCTGGGTACTGATTTTTCAGGATCCATGCATCCAAATTGATTGAAAATGTAATCCCATGTCAGTTCTAGTAAAATATATTTGTCCAATGAATACCCGTTTATCATCTGCATTTCTTCTTGGTGTAGCAATTTTAATGGCCAGTAGTGTAGTTTTATGCAATGTTGCTGTTGTAGGTAAGTACTTTCCCACTGTTTTCACTGGTGTGCTAATTAGGGGCTGAAGTATAAGAAAGATTTCGAAAAATTACCACTGTTGGAGATTCGACCCTGTTATGTTGTATTGTGACGTTATGTATCATTTGAACATTGGGAAATGGTGAAGAAGATGGAAGTTGAATAAAGATGGAGATAAAAATTGGGAAGCAGATGGTAATTTATCTTGTTTATATTCCGTGTTTGTAGTAATTTTTGTAGTGTAGTTTTACGCCGCTCCGCAGAGCCACAGTGATGTAGTTTCGTCTCTTCTTGTGGTTTGATTGTAGTTTTTCAGTTTTTAATTGTTTTGGTTAGGATATTTTCTTGTGCCTTTACAAAGTTTTACACGCTGGGAAATGGACTGACTCTGTGCTTGTTGTCTGCGAACGTAGGATTAATTGTCCGCTGTCCGGAAGCAGTTACGAGCTGGTTGACCATGGTTGACAGGCAGCTAGCCAGAGTTTCAGTAACTTCTGGGCACCTGCGGGGAATGCTGAGTCACCTCTGGTGCCGTTGCAGTTTCGCGAAAACGCCTATGTCACTCCCTTTGAGAAGCCCAACAAGTAACAGCTTTGTTCTCATCCGATGGTGAGTGGCGGACAACGCATATCTCTAGGCGAAGGGGAATGCACAGCTGCCTTCTCATGCCTTAGGGATACCTAGATGTGTTGCCTATGTTGATAACACATCTGAACCTGCACGGGACGCCTCTTCTGTTCGGTCAGTGATCAATTTTGTTAAAAATCTGGACGACAATGGGGATGTGTAATTGTGGCCCTCTGGGACATCAGAGAGGTTGTTTACCAGGGGGTCTCGTCTCAGACTCAGGGTGACAATTATTGAACTACATGTAAAAAAAACTTAAATTAGTTACAAACTACGGCGTGCAAACATTTTATTCAACATGTAAACGTCACTACAGATATTTGGGTTTAGGTTATGACATGTTCGATATGCCTGCCATCATTGGCGATAATGTGACACAGACGAATAGCGAAATTCTGCATGACCCGCTGAAGTGTCGGAACATCAATGCTGTCGATGACCTCCTGAATGTCTGTTTTCAGTTCAGCAATTGTTTTGGGGTTATTACTGTACACCTTGTCCTTAATATAGCCCCACAAAAAGGAGTCGCATGTGTTCAGATCCGGAGAATATGGTGGCCAACCGAAGCCCCATGCCAGTGGCCTATGTGTAACCCAGTGGCCCAGAGCCACCGTGTCATCAAGGAACATCGCACCAATTATTCTGTGACTGGACACTGAGCGCCACACATTCACCCGTTGAGGGTGAAGAGACTTCTCGATCGCGAAATGCGGATTCTCAGTCCCCCAAATGAGCCAATTTTGCTTATTGACGAACCCATCAGAACGAAAATGGGCTTCATCGCTAAACCAAACCATACAGCACACACTAATTCCCGCCACGCCCCGAGCCTTACTGAGCAATTTGAACGTCCTAACGCGAACCTCGGGGTAGTTACTCCCTGAAGAATAAAATGAAATTTTCTGAGGGTAAAAACCAAACGATTCGATTCTGTTTCAGTCACGAAATTAAATTATTGTCGGAAGATCATTACTATCATCACAGCTTTGTAAAACTCTAATATTGGTTACATAAGTTATCAATAATTACTTTTTCTCAATTAGTAGCAGTAATGCGGTGGAGGTTGCAGGTTCCTCACCTAGTCCATCCAATACATACTTATGTTGTGCTTTGTCCCCCTAGGCCCGACAAGACGCCTCCTGAGACGCGACAAGGTAGTAGTAGGCAAAACGCAACAGGGATTAACAATATGAATGTGGTAATAGTAAACTGCAGGAGCGTCTATAGAAAGGTCCCAGAACTGCACTCATTAATAAACGGTCACAATGCCCACGTAGTACTAGGGACAGAAAGTTGGCTGAAACCAGATGTAAACAGTAATGAAATTCTAAACTCAGGTTGGAATGTCTACCGCAGAGACAGGCTGGGCAGTGAAAGTGGAGGCGTGTTTATAGCGATAAAAAGTGCAATAGTATCGAAGGAAATTGACGGAGATCCGAAATGTGAAATAATATGGGTGAAGGTCACGGTTGAAGCAGGCTCAAACATGGTAATTGGATGTCTCTATAGGCCCCGTAGTTCAGCAGCTGTTATGGCAGAGCACCTGAAGGAAAATTTGGAGAATATTTCGAGTAGATTTCCCGATAATGTTATAGTTCTGGGTGGAGATTTTAATTTCCCGAATATAGACTGGGAGACGCAAACGTTTATAACGCGTGGCAGGGACAAAGAATCCAGTGAATTTTTTTTTAAGTGCATTATCTGAAAACTACCTTGAGCAGTTAAACAGAGAACCGACTCGTGGCGATAACATATTAGACATTCTGGTGACAAACAGACCCGAACTATTTGAAACAGTTAACGCTGAACAGGGAATTAGCGATCATAAAACGGTTATTTCATCGATTTTACACAGAGTACGCGAAGGACCTCCCCCCCCCCCCCCCCCCACCTCTTGCAGCCATGTACCGTAGGTCTCTAGAAGAGCGTAGCGTTCCAAAGGATTGGAAAATGGCATAGATCATCCCCGTTTTCAAGAAGGGACGTCGAACAGATGTGCAGAACAGTAGACCTATATCTCTAACGTCGATCAGTTGTAGAATTTCGGAACACGTATTACCTTCGAGTGTAATGACTTTTCTGGAGACTAGAAATCTACTCTGTGGGAATCAGCATGGGTTTCGAAAAAGACGATCGTGTGAAACCCAGCTCGCGCTATTCGTCCACGAGACTCGGAGGGCCATAGACACGGGTTCCCAGGTGGATGCCGTGTTTCTTGACTTCGCAAGGCGTTCGATATGGTTCCCCACAGTCGTTTAGTAAACAAAGTAAGAGCATATGGAATATCAGACCAATTGTGTGCTTGGATTGAAGAGTTCCTAGATAAGAGAACGCAGCATGTCATTCTCAATGGAGAGAAGTCTTCCGAAGTAAGAGTAATTTCAAGTGTGCCGCAGGGGAGTGTCGTGGGACCTTTGCTATTCACAATATAAAGAAATGACCTTGTAGATAACATCGCAAGTCCACTGAGGCTTTTTGCGGATGATACTGTGGTATATCGAGAGGTTGTAAGAATGGAAAATTGTACCGAAATGCAGGAGGATCTGCAACGAATTGACCCATGGTGCAGGGAATGGCAATTGAATCTCAATATAAACAAGTGTAATGTACTGCGAATACATAGAAAGAAAGATTCTTTATGATTTAGCTACAATATAGCAGGTCAGCAACTGGAAGCAGTTAATTCCATAAATTGTCTGGGAGTACGCATTAGGAGTGATTTAAAATGGAATGATCATATAAAGTTGATCGTCCGTAAAGCAGATGCCAGACTGAGATTCATTGGAAGAATTCTAAGGAAATGCAATCTGGAAACAAAGGAAGTAGGTTACAGTACACTTGTTCACTCACTGCTTGAATATTGCTCTCCAGTGTGGGATCCGTGCCAGATAGGGTTGATAGAAGAGAGAGAGAAGATCCAACGGAGAGCAGCGCGCTTCGTTACAGGATCATTTGGTGATCGCGAAAGCGTTACGGAGATGATAGATAAACTCCAGTGGAAGACTCTGCAGGAGAGGCGCTCAGTAGCTCGGTACGGGCTTTTGTTGAAGTTTCGAGAATATACCTTCACCGAGGAGTGAAGCAGTATATTGCTCCCTCTTACGTATATCTCGCGAAGAGACCATGAGGATAAAATCATAGAGATTAGAGCCCACACAGAGGCATACCGGCAATCTTTCTTTCCACGAACAATACGAGACTGGAATAGAAGGGAGAACCGATAGAGGTACTCAAAGTACCCTCCGCCACACACCGTCGGGTGGCGTGCGGAGTATGGATGTAGATGTAGATGTACATCGCTGATGAAAGAAGAGAGATATATATGTAATAAATGCTTCATATCTCAATAAAATGTCTTCTCCATGTTGTAGATAGGACCTGCAGTAGTCCAGAAATTGCTTCATTACTCGCTTCGAAACAGATAAATGAATTAATTGATGGCATGACACAGCAGTAACTATTAAGGGCTACTATAGTGCTATACACAGTTTTATTATTATTATTATTATTAGTAGTAGTAGTAGTAGTAAAGTGGTTAGAAACAAAGCATTAACAGCCTGAAGTCTTCCAATTTCTGCGAATTCACAAGTAAGGAGAGCAGCAATGAAGTGATTTACGAACAGTAAGCATAGAGCACACATCTGAACTTGTTTGATTTTAAATGGGGCTGCAATGTTGAGGTCAAGCAATTGCCGCGATGGAGAAGAGCAATGCAGGGTAAGCATGTTTTGTAACAAGTGTGTACCCTCACTGTGGACATTCTCCTATATTTCCTGAGAAGGACTTGTGGATAGCACATGCAATGCACCACTAATTCCTTCGTCTTTCATTCTGACACACACACACACACACACACACACACACACACACACACACACACACACACACACAAACTAAAATATCATTAATCTTTCATCATTTTAAAAATAAAAGTGTTCCAAGAAAAGCCTTTCATTCTACAGTTTAGTTTGGTGCTTTAAGTTGGTAATAATGTGGGACAGGCGGGCAACACATGGCCGGGAGGGGAGAGGTGGAGGAAGGGGGTACTAGCTAATGTGTGATTGCACTCAGGGTAATGGTCTAAAAAGGGTTGGGAACAACTGCTTTAGGTGACTGGCAGAGTTGGTGAAGACAGCCAGATGTTTACGCAATCTCAAGACTAGGCTAAATGCACGTAGTGTCAAACTATTTTTTGCAGCGAAGAACCTGATATCTGGTTAGATTAATAACAAAAGGAGAGTCAACATTGGTCGTTGCAGTAAAAATCTTTATTTCTGTTGTAAAACTATTTCAATCACCTCCTGACGATCATCAGTGCTAGTACTAAAGCCCTGTGGACTCATAAATACAAGCAGTAAAATTGCAGTATCGTCACATATTAATGAAGAGCATTTGTCAGACAGAAGGTACAAATGCAAGTGGACTAGCTTTTGTTATTAATACTGGTGTGATGGGCGTGCTGCACGCAGCTGTTGACTGAGTCCCCATTCAAATCTAGTGATGCTCGGATAATTTCATAGACTACTTGCATCAGTAGCTGAAGTGAGAGAGTGCCTCAGAGAAAATAAGGTCACTATTGCGAGTGGTTTTCTGATCACAGTACTGTAATAGGGAGAGACTTAAATTTGCCACCTGTAGAGTGGGAAAGTCACACGAATAAAATTTGTGTTAGAGACTGGGATATGTATGAGATGGTTCTGAAAATTTTTCGTGAAATACTCTCAAGCAATTAGTTAAAGAATCTATTCGTGAAGACAATGTGTTACACTTGCCAGTAAGTAGCATACCCGAAATTTTCGAATCAATGAAAAGTGGAGGAGAGAATCAGTGACTATGAGCTGTTCAGATATTAACGACTACAGGTGCTACAATAAATGTTAATAAACGTAGGAAAATATTTTTGCTTGGTTCAAAAATAGTTCAAATGGCTCTGAGCACTATGGGACTTAGCATCGGAGGTCATCAGTCCCCTAGAACTTAGAACTACTTAAACCTAACTAACCTAAGGACACCACACACATCCATGCCCGAGGCAGGATTCCAGCCTGCGACCGTAGCAATCGCGCGGTCCCGGACTGAAGCGCCCAGAACCGCTCGGCCTCCGCTGCCGGATTTTGCTTGGTGAGAAGGAACAAATTGAAGACTATCCGAGCAGTCAGCATCGTATGTTCGACACAGAAAAAGGAAGGAATATTAGATTTTAACATCTCGTCAACAGTGAGATCATTAGAGACGCAGCACTTACTCACAAAGGGGAAGGATGTGGAAGAAAGTCGGCCGTATCCTATCCAAGTAATCCCGGCATTTGTGTTAATAGCTAAATCTGAATGGTCGGATGGCTTTTTGAACCACTGTCCTTTCGAATGCTAGTACAGTGTTTTCTTACAACTCAGTCACCTCGTTGCCTACAGCTCAGGAAAAGAAGACGTGAGGTAAAAATGGATAAATTTCAAAAACGTAAAAAACGCCCGTGTGTGCCGTACAACGTTGTGAAATGGGAATGGGAAATAATCCGCGTGGTTCAATAAAAGTGCTGTAAGCCGCAATGAAAGCAAGGATTTAAGCCAAGTCGTAAGTTATTGACAAACAAAGGTGAAAGAAACCAAACCGAGCGCAACCAAAACAATGCGAGAAACGTTCAATGATTCGAAAGTAAAAATTTTGTCAACTGATCTGACCAAGAATAAGGAGGTCGGAACTTAGGTACAATCAGGAAGCGTATCGAAATCAATTATTTGGTCTCTCAGAGATCACACTGGCATTCAAAAGGAAGGTAACAGACAGAAGGCCGAAATACTGAATTCGGTATATCAAAATACTTTCGCTGTGGATAATAATATGGGTCCTCCTTTCAATCACCGTACGAACGCCGAACTGTTAGATACTGAGATAAGCGATTGTGAAATAGAAAATTCTCTAAAATAGCACAACAATGGATAAACACATGTACCGGATGAGATATTTAACATACCATTAACATTAAGCGAAAGAACTTGCTGCCCTTCTAGGAACAATTGATCACAGATCGCTGGAGCAACGAAGGGTGCCAAGCTATTGGAGAAGAGAGCACATGTGCATGATAATAGGCCTATATTGGTGATGTCAATCTGTTGTGCAGTCATGGAACAGGTTTTATACTCAGACATTATGACTTCTTTGGAGAAAGAAGATCTCCTCTGCAAACGAGATGAACTTGGATTCCACAAACAGAGATTCTATCAAACTCAGCTCGCCGTGTACATAAATGAGATCAGAGCGTCGTACAGAATGGCGGCCATATTAATGCCTGAAGGCATTAGATACAGTTCGCACTGTCGTTTAGTAAACAAAACAGGAGTTTAGCGAGTACCTGACCAGTATGGCGACTGAATTCATGTCTTCTAGGAGATAGAACTCTATACGTCTTTCTGAAATGGGACAAATTCAACAGATGCAACTTTAATTTAGGGAGTACCGCAAGGATTGTTATATGACCTTTACATGTTATAATATTTATATAGGACCTTTACATGTTATAATATTTATAACTGACGTAGTGAATAACGGCGGAAGCAACGTGAGGTCGTTCACAGACGATGCTATTGTCTATAGGAAGGTTGGAACGCCAGTAGTCTGCAGAAAGACCTGTAGGAGATAAACGATTGTTGCAGCTACTGGTAGCTAACCATGAACGTATAGCGCACAAAACAGCGAAGGGATCCACCACTGTTTATACGCATCACTCTCCCGTTCTATAGCTGGAAAACTGAAATCCTCTCCACATTACAATACCATAATCACGATTGGCGGCGCTATGCCACTACAGCTCCTGAGTAGTAGTCTATAAAATTATCCGATCACCATATTTGACACATTTTTCATGCTCACCTTCACGCACATCAGTTCAAGTTGGGGAAAAATCACTGGAAACAGTAAACTTGAACTCTGCCGTTCTAGCCTCAGACGAGCCAAACTGGCCGTACTGACCTCCGTGTCATCCTCAGGCAAAGGCGTCATTTGGATGCGATATGGTGGCGCGTAAAGACAGCACACGTCACTCTCAGCCGTTGTCTGCTCTGAAGACCGTGGAGGCGCCACTGTTTATTAAAGTAGCTGCTCAGCTGGAATCACGAAGCTGAGTGGACCCCGATCCAGTTCTCCAACCGATGAAAAATCCCTGACATCACTGGGAATCGAACCTGGGTCCTCCTCATAATAGTTAGTCACAATGACCTCATAGCTACGGAGGCGGAAGCTGGAAGCAGTAGCAACCGTAAACCACATGGGGGTAATGGTGCGGAGCTACTTCAAGTGGAATGGCCACATAAAACTAGTTGTCGGAAAAGCCGATGCTAAGCTGAAATGTATTGAAAGTATCCTATGGAAATACAATTCACCCACGATAGGAGTGACATTAAATACTCGTTCGAGCTATTCTTGAGTATTGTTCAATAGCCCGAGACCTTTACCAGAAAATTAATAAAAGAGATAGAGGAGAGAAATGTGTTTCTCCACAGGTTTGTTCAGTAAGCGCGAGATCCACCCCAGCAGCATACGCTAAACGAGAGATGTTCTCGTCAGAGAGGTTTACTGTTTAAATAACGAGAGTCTAAGTTCCACGTCCCAAGAAGTTTCAAGCAACATACTACTACTGTGCTCATAATCCATTACAACGATGCACTAAATCTTGTATTAAATAATTTTAAATAATGTCAGGAGGAAGAATACTCAATCGCAACCTTAAGCAAGGCCGGCCAATGTGGGCGAGCGGTTCTAGGCGCTTCAGCGTCGAACCGCGCGACCGCTACGGTCGCAGGTTCGAATCCTGTCTCGGGCATGGATGTGTGTGATGTCCTTAGGTTAGTTAGGTTTAAGCAGTTCTAAGTTCTAGGGGACTGATGACCTCAGATGTTAAGTCCCATAGTGCTCAGAGCCATTTGAACCATTTTGAACCTTAAGCAAGCCCAACACGAAAATAACCATATGTTAATATCACAAATCAATGATCATCAACAATAACTTTAAATTCGTTATGTTCATATTAAAGCTCTCACATGAGATATGCCAAAGTTTCTTTACTGTGCTGGCCAACATACGCTGAAGAGCCAAGGAAACTGGTACACCTGCCTAATGTCGTGTAAGGCCCCCGCGAGCACGCAGAAGCGCCGCAACACGACGTGGCATGGACGCGACTAATGTCTGAAGTAGTGCTGGAGGGAACTGACACCATGAATCCTGCACGGTTGTCCATAAATCCTTAATAGTAGCAGGGGTAGAGATCTCTTCTGAACTGCACGTTGCAAGGCATCCCAGAAATGCTCAATAATGTTCATGTCTGGGGAGTTTGGTGGCCAGCGGAAGTGTTTAAACTCAGAAGAGTATTCCTGGAGCCATTCTGTAGCAATTCTGGACGTGTGGGGTGTCGCATTGTCCTGCTGGAATTGCCCAAGTCCGTTGGAATGCACAATGGACATGAATGGATGCAGATGATCAGACAGGATGCTTACGTACGTGCCATGTGTCAGAGTCGTTTCTAGACGTATCAGGTGTTCCATATCACTCGAAGTGTACACGTTCCACACCATTACAGAACCTCCACCAGCTTGAACATTTCCCCGCTGACAGGCACGGTGCATGGATTCATGAGGTTGTTTCCATATCCGTACACGTCCATTCGCTCGATATAATTTGAAACGAGACTCGTCCGGCCAGGTAACAGGTTTCCAGTCATCAACAGTCCAATGTCCGTGTTGTCAAGTCCAGGTGAGGCGTAAAGCTTTGTGCCGTATAGTCATCAAGATTACAGGAGTGGACCTTCTGCTCCGAAAGCCCAGATCGATGATGTTTCGTTGAATGGTTCGCACGCTGACACTTGTTGACTGCCTAGCACTGAAATTTGCAGCAATTTGTAGAAGGCTTGCAATTCTGTTACGTTGAACGATTCTCTTCGGTCGTCGTTGGCCTCGTTTCTAAAAAAATGTTCAAATGTGTGTGAAATCTTATGGAACTTAACTGCTAAGGTCAACAGTCCCTAAGCTTACACACTACTTAACCTAAATTATCCTAAGGACAAACACACACACCCATGTCCGAGGGAGGTTTCGAACCTCCGCCGGGACCAGCCGCACAGTCCATGACGGCAGCGCCTTAGACCGCCTCGTTTCTGTGGGATCTTTTTCCGGCCGCAGCGATGTTGGAGATTTGATGTCTTACCGGATTTCTGATATTCATGGTATACTCGTGAAATGGTCGTATGGGAAAATCCCCACTTCATCGCTATCTCAGCGATGCTATGTCCCATCGCTCTTACGCCGACTATAACACCACGTTCAAACTCACTTAAATCTTGATAACCTGCCATTGTAGTACCAGTAACCGTTCTAACAACTGCACCAGACACTTGTTGTCTTATGTAGGTGTTGCCGACCGCAGCACCGTATTCTGCCTGATTACATATTTTCGTTTTTGAATACGCATGCCTATACCAGCTTTTCTGGCGCCTCAGTGTATAATGAGATAACGCTAAGATCCTTCCTACATCACAGTCGGACAAGTACAAAAGTGCAATTAACAAGCTGCAATCAACATTCTGTAAAATTATACATGCAAAACAAAGCTCCACGTTCTGGCCCAGATGGGTCAATCTGGACCGACCGACGGCCGTGTTATCCATTCGTTGGATGCTGTCTGGAGGGGCGTGGGGTCAGCACACTACTCCCTCTGCCTCTGTCGGCTTTCTTGATCTTCTCATTCAAGTTGCTCCTCAATAGGCTGCACGAGGTTGACCGCACCCCGTGCCAGTCCTCCCTCCTAGGAAAATTCCCTGGCAGTACCGGGGATCAAATCCGGTTCCTCTACATGGCAGCCAAGTTTGCTGATCACTGAGCTATGGAGGCGGTCAAAACTATACATGCTAATAGTAAAATAATGCTAAAATCCTCATCTTAATTGCCAGTAGCTAGAAATTCTAGAGGTCGGCGACGAACTGAAGAGTATACCAGACTGACCATCCAGACATGTAGTGGCCTTTAAAAAAAGAGTGATACTCGATGTTATTTATATATTATTTAATACACGACAGTTCATTTTGTATGAGCATTTTGTAATTGGTGCTATGATGCCCAGTACATTTAAACATACATACTGAAAGACACGAGTATATTTTAAAAAAATGATATTACTAAAAAAAAGATTTGCCAATGCATACCTTTAAAAAGTTTTAAGAAATGAGGGTGATAAAGCTTCTACCACTGTATTTGGTTTTAAGAATTCCGACAGTCCAGGGACAGCAACGTGATCTAAGTTTATAAAGCACTAGCTAAAGACAGGAAAGCGTTGCAATGGCTCTTTCAGTTGTTTTTTAATTTAGTGTAAGTAGATATATGTGACTGAACAACCCGTGAACGATCTGATTTGTCGCTTCCTTGGCTATTCTCGCTTTCTTGAGAGGCATGTAATCACTTATCTTTCGTGTCTGAGTGGCAGATATACCAACTGATGTGCATTTAGGAGGTATGGTTATTTTACGGAGAAAGCAACACCAACTGTACAAAGTTTCAACTCGGATGAACTAATTATTTTGTTTACGTAAGAAAGTTGTTGTATAGGCTACTGTCTTTTGTTAGACAAACTATTACACAGCACCACCAACCAGTAGCGGATTTAAAAGTTTTGCGCCCCTAGGCACAGCCCTCGCCCCACCCCCAAAAAAAACATGTTTTAAATAATAACTATTACTCGATCACTTCACGATTGCCGTTTTGGGTGGGAGCGCTGTGCTATTCGTTGTTCTGAAGGACGCATCAGCGATCTAATCGCGTTCAGTCAAAATGTAATATGGTTCCTGAACTGTACTTGGTGTACAGCAGCGGCTAAAACAACCTTAAAACTACATTGTGTTGACACATTTTTCTGTCGAAAGACAACAGAAACGAAAACAAGGAATAACTTTTCCTTTATGGCCTAAAAATTCGGCAAAGCTTGTAGGAGACAACGGATTTTTGTTATACATTCACTTTTAATATGTTCTTTTACACGAAACCGTTGAAAATGAAAATTAAAAAAGCTGTGTTACGATCTAAAAATTGAAGCGGACGTGTCATACATTAGAAATTAATACGTACTTTTACAGAGATGCGTTCAAAATTAAAATTAAACTGTCGTTTTACGATAATAACTTGAATGTGTAGCAGATAAAAAAAACTCGTTCGGTAATTATACGTGAGTCTATAGGAAAGCGTAAGAAATGGAAATGAAATGGGGATTTCGGTGCACGAACTAATAACTAAATACAAACGAACAAACACAGAACTGGATTTGCTATTACATAATTTTACAGAGTAGTGTGGAAAAATGAAATTTGTTTTATAATCTAATAGCTAACGTGTAAAGCATTAGGGTCTGTGTAGCTAGATGCTGCATAATAAGTGTACACAACACCTTTAATCCATGTAAGGGCTGAACAGTTTTGTACTGCAGCTACTGCTCTCACCATAGCTCTTTCTAACGGTATTAGCAAAGCTTTTACGTATTTATCAACAAAACTGAAATACGTTATTTATTAACACTTTTTTATCTGAGCGTACATACCGATAACGTACAATTCCGCGATAACTATACATTTCAGCAAACGCCAAGAATACGCATCAGTTGTAATATACTACAGGATCAGTGTGTCTTGGCTGTGCAGTGCCGAGTGGCATGGGTCATTCGGGTATCGTTTAATATTGTCGGGCGCCTTCGGTCACGTCTGCACGTAAACGAAGTTTAGTTCCGCGTCCTGCCATCGGAAATTGTAAAATAAACAGGTAATACGTAGTTCGTAAATCAAATGAATGTGCTCTAAGTTATAATAAAAATCACATTATAATCTTAAATTTTTAACTCTGATATGAATAAACAAATAAACTCACCAGTTAGTAAAGTTAGCGTCCGGCTCTGGCGGCAGAAAACTCGTTGATCATATCTTCATAGTTCAGACGGTTATCAGTTAGGAGATCGCTTCGATGTGAAAAATGGACAAGGCGTTCGATCTCCCCTCAGACAACGTAGAACGTAGGTACGATTTCAGTCTTTTAAAAGCCGAAAGTGAACGTTCTGCTGAACAACTTGTAAGTGTCATACATAGAAATATTCTAAGAGCAATGTCAACATTCGGAAAGACGGACTGTAATCTCTCTTTTCGTAAAAATTTACTGATTTGGACTGGTATATCACTAATCTCAGAAGATTTCAAAAGTTCCATGAAATGCACACATTCACTAGGAAGGGAAGGCTCTAAATTTGTGTCATATGACGCTTGGAGTTTCGGTTCACGTTCAGCAATATCGTCAGGTGAACTGTTCTTAAGGTTACTGAAAACTGTGAAAGAGTCCAACAGTGTTTTTTAGGTTTCCTTCCTCCTCCTTCTCGAGTACTGGGAGAAATGTTTCGACTCCAAATTTTTCCCTTCCAGTCAGAAAATCTTCTTCAGAGTTGGCTTCTTTGTCTTCATGAAGTTTCGTGATCTTCTATAGGTGCATTCATAGACTATATCAGTCACAGTCTCCACGGATTTATTTTCATAATAGTCGAACATGCCACGAGTAGACGCAAAAAATCCTACAAGTGGTTCATATAATTCATGCACTATTTCAGTATCAATATTTACACTTTGCAATTTCTGATTTACACTATTAAATATCTGGAGTATGTCCTTCCAAACTGTCCTCATGAATGCTGTTTCTAGCCCGCTGAGTTGGTTCAATACAGCTGAAGCCTCATTTCGCACAAGTGGTTTATTAATCGTATTATTGGCAATATGTGTGAGGGCATTGGTAACGCCCTCCCAGTTTTCATATAGACTTACACACGCTTCCTCTCTTGCTAACCAACGTGTTTTTGATAAAC
Organism: Schistocerca piceifrons; assembly: GCF_021461385.2. NCBI lineage: Eukaryota > Metazoa > Arthropoda > Insecta > Orthoptera > Acrididae > Schistocerca > Schistocerca piceifrons. Next base: position 171,396,786 of record NC_060149.1, read on the forward strand.
TTTTTACCGTTTTGCTTCCTGGTTTCATGAACGAAGGAAGTTTATCCCAGAGCTGTGTAGAGCCAGAGAAAAAATTATAAAGGTTTTGCACTACATTGAAAAATGAACATGCTTCCCGGCAACAGCTTGCAGCACTAGTGCCGACTAAATTCAAAGAATGTGTTGCACAAGGCACATAATGCGCTTTCGGATTTCTTTCTTTAATGCGTGCCTGCAAACCAGTGTAGGTTCCTGACATATTGCTTGTGTTGCCATATGACTGGCCTCTACAGTCAGTAATATCATTGGAATTCGTAGACAGGACTGTTAGTACAGCCTCAGCTAAGTTTTCGGACTTATGTCCCGGGTTTGGTAAAAGCAGAAGGAAACGTTCAATAGGTTCACCATTCTCATTCACATATCCTAATATGAAAGATAATTGATCAATATGTCAAATGTCCGCAGTAGTCTCTACTATCATAGAGAAATATTTGGCCTGTTTTATTTCACTTATGATAACTCTTTTTAATCGTTCAGAAAGAAGCTCTATTATTTCATCACTGATTGTTGAAGAAATATGACTTGTGTGTCCCTGCCCTGGATTTCCATATCGTTCAGTGTGCTCTGCGAGAAAAGGATCAAACTCGGCTATAAGTTCCAGAGACATCATAAATTGACCATTATGTAATGAATGCAATCGTTCAACGTGTCCACGTAGAGGAAGTCCACGTCTTGTTAGCTCCTTCACTACTGCAAATACCTTTTTCGACACACTGCGCCAGTACATTTTTTCTATCTCAACACATGACTCGAAATGGTTATCTATTGTTCCAAGTGACTTTTTTATTATTAAATGTGACAACTCAGAAATTTTGTGTCCACGTGTATTCTCATGATGAGATAAAATATTTTTCCAATCTGCAATACCATTAGTAGCAATCGCGGCCTTACTTCCGAACAATTTACATGGTGCACAAAGAACAGCACCGGTACTACAGGAGTATACTAGAAAATCACGCAAAATTGATTCACCATTTAAAAGTTTACGGTGAAATACATTTTTGTTCAAATATCTGGTTTTATCGCCTAGAGATCGTCTTGAATTAGAAAAACCACCGTTACAATTTTGATTAATGCCACGTTGTAAGAGAATGTCGATTGTTGATTCATTGACACATCATTCTGCAGGATCATCACTAACGAGGTTATTTCTTTTTGTAATGCCTGACTAGACACTTAGTTTTTCGTGAAACTCGAAATCAGGAACAATTTGCTTTTCTTCATTTTTAGCTTTTGTTTCGTCTGTATTTACTTCTTTTATAACAGTGTCAGAAATATCATCCGTACTACTTGAACTCGAAGTCGAACCAGCAACATTTTTTCCGAAAAATTTATCTATTCTGCCAAGCGTTTATAGAACATTGGCTTCTCATTCTCGACTTTCCTTCGATAATTGTGAATTTCAGAGTAATCACGTAGATGTAGAAATGCCACCCCACTTAATTTTGCATGTTTGCTTTTTTCACTGTTATTCATAAGGCACTTACAAAATTGTCAACCAACAGTCAAAACAAAAGAAAAAAATTGTAAAAGGAAAGAAAGAAAGATTGCATCCAGTTCCAATCGTACTACAGCGCAAATGAGCACAAAGCTTTTCACTTTAAACGCGGCACACGAGCACAAAGATTTTTCCTTTAAACACGGAGCGATGAACTGGCCTACTCCGATTACTTGACATAATTGTGCTATGAAAGAACGACAATGCAGAATAATTTAATTTCATTTTCGCGTGTTTCTCTGTTGTCAGTGAACAGTAGAAGCGCACCTGACGGCTGGAATTCGTCTTATAAAGAAAACGGGACAGTCCCTTTTTTGGTTTCCTTTTCCCGCGTCACCGAAATCTTAGCTGGGACGCAGATATGTTCTGAATATTCCTGACACTGTATTTCTAATTTAAAAAGCAAATAATTTTTGCAATTTCTTGCAGTGAGGTGTGCTGGATCGACTCTTATCCCACTTATTCTAATAACATTTTAGCGATTTCTATGGGTGTAGAAGACAGACTACAAAGTTTAAGTAATCTTGTTCACAGTTGATGTGGTGTATTGTCGTTTGTGTGAACACTGATGTTATGTCTAAACACAAATCCACCTTTTTGTTCCAACATAAAATAAAAGTAACCTTTCTTCGAAGAAAGAAACTTAGTTAAGAAGTTTAATATAAATTTTGTAATGCCACGTACTATTCGGTTGCACAGAGGGGGAACTTTGATATCGTGCAGGCTGCAGCACAATAAATGAAGAAAACGAAAGTTGGTTTCTTCTTCTTTTGTCGCCAAAAAAAGTAACTAAGTAAAGAAATAAAAATTAATTTTTAAACTGTTGTGAAGTGTATTTCACACACTATTAGATATTCTGCTTATGTTCTTTTCGCATAAACATGTATTTAAAAATGTAAAACATTCCCAGTCTTGACATGTTCTGTTAAACAGGTGTCTTAAGTCAAAGCTCAGATATTGAAGACCACAGGGCTTTCATATTAATTAGAGTAATGGAGGGTTGACTTGATACTTCCCCGTAATTTCTACAAGAAATTTAAGTAGAGTCGGGTTTTACATACTGAGGCCCATACATGTTACAGTATTTAAGAAACTGCTGATTAGTTTATCACAGCTTTTCAGGGATTCTGGTATTTTCATAGGGAAAATATGGCAGGGTTAAGTAGAAGCCGACAACATTCTCGGAATAATAACGTTTCAAACATTGTATTGTAGATTGTCGTCCTGACAGCTTACTTCAAAATATTTTGAACAATCATGAAGATTATACCAGACAGAAACCCAGTGTTAAATTTCCATTCAGTCGCCAGGTAAACTATGTATATTTCCAAGTTTGTATTGTCCAATTCCGTTCTTAAGGCTTATTTGAACTAGCAAGTTGTTTAACAATATTAAAAAATTTTGTCGTTTATAAGCGCAGTTATTTTAAAACTGAAAAGGTTAAAACGAGTACGGAGCAAAAAACGCCGCCCCCTTAAGGTGCTGCCCCTAGGCCCTTGCCTAGTGGGCCTATATGTAAATCCGTCACTGCCACCAATATGTGACAGATTACTGAAATCGCGTCGTATAGAAGATAAGAGTATTGCGGCATTGTCTTTTCTCGCAGTCAGTTTTAACGGGAAACTGGTACACTGTTGTCGGAAAATATGTGTAGCTACAAACCTTCTCCAGGCAATGCAGATTATTTTAGAAAAAACCTGCACGTAAATTGGGCAGTTACCTTTTGAGATCATACGTCCCAAACAAACAGACAAACATTAATTTTTATGTAGATAGGTATTAGTTATATCTTGCACAAAACTGTCATTAGTACTGCGATTGGATAAACTAGAATAATTTGCAGAATTAGTCGTATTATTTCTTTTTTCTTCTTTCTTGATTTCATTATATAAATAACCTAAATTTGAAACATATACAAGATATAAGCTTCCTCACAGTTTTTACATCTATCTACACTAATGGTACGCCATTTGAACTTTTCTTCTTTGTCATTTAATCGGATAACAATTAAATTCGTCATTTTCAGTAAGAAGCTTGAAATATTAACTGTTGTACGTAAATTTGGATTTATAAATTATCCAGCAACATATGGTAACACTTCTCTATTAACTTCATCAGGTGGGTAAGTACTTTACAAATTAATGGTATATATAAGAATTACTTTCATTCTTTCAATTTAGTATCTTTAAATTCGTTTAAAAACTCGAAGTGTTATATTTGAAGTACAATCATTTACTTCGTTTATATTATTTTGCTTTTCCCATTCATTCTGACTGAACGTAACACTAAATCAAAATCCCAAGTATTCATAATCTTTGCCATGTAGAACACAAAGAAAGAAAGTTAATTCAAAGAACTATGATTCATTAACATACGTTGTCTGGAGTCGCGCGTTAGAAGGGGCTAACTCCCTGTGGTCAATATTCTAGTGCTAAATGTCAGTGCTCAGTGTTTACCCAGTGGCCTGAGACTTTGCTTTCGTGGAGTAGTTCAGTTAGTGTTATTACATCCTAAAATAACCAAGTCTCATTTCGCTCACTCTTTGCGTCCGTATTCTCAGTTACGTAGCCTTACACCGCCTGCGGCGCGAATCTCTTTGAGCCTGGTCTTGTGTTATCACTGTATCACTGTACTCTTCAGCTCGTCGCCGAACTCTTGAATTTCTGCTTTCTTTTTCTTTCATGTTATTATATAGTCGTACGTAGTGAAGGAAGAATAGGGCTGTGTCCATTGTCTCTGTATGGATGGACAATTGGCCACGATTTGGAGATAAATAGAAGCTGTGTTGAACGAGGCAGCTAATCTATTGGGACATAGGATGAACTTTCTGAAATGTCTGTTGTACGTGTGAGGGTGGATATGCTAGTCATTGGGAGCAACAACGTTGAATGAGTTCCGGAGTCCATAGGAGCTGGCAGGATGAGAAAGAAGTGAGCTATAAGTGTGTATGGCAGGTCTTGTACGAGTTGTGGAAGAGTCTGTAGGTGGCTATTATACTCACTGGGTGCAGCTGGCTACGAACTGTGTACCTCATGTCAGGACGACTGACGTCTACCGTCCAGGTTGAGACGTCATCTTCGGTTCCTATAGATTGCTGGTGACGACATCCAGATCTAAACGCAGCTCGTGATATGCATGATCGTTCCCAGGACTGATCACGATCCTTCGTTGTGGAGCAGCATAGAGAGCTAATGCAAGAGACTCGGACGATTCTGAAGCGATCTGAGATGCTTATTTACCGGGTGGCTATAGTTAAATTTTCCCTATTTAACATGTTATAACACGGAAAGTAATTACTGTACGAGTACCAAAGATGGTAGCATTAATGTCCAGATTATGGGATGCATGATTTCCGTGTGTCACAGCGCCACCGTCCCGTTCCAGCTATGGCCGCCAGGTTCTCTGATCAACCGTCGTGATTCATAGTCCCACACACCTGACCAACTGCAGTGCACTTTTTGACGTCTCAACATGAGCTTGGACAAAAGGGGCAGGACATTATTGGTGAAGCTCTATTATCAGAACAACGGTAATGCTGCAGCTCCACTTCGAGAACAGTGACGGCTGGAAGGATTACGGAAAGGTCCTGCTTCTCCACGTACTGTGCGGAACATGATGAGGAAGTTCGCATCAACTGGGGAACTGGGTATTTCTCTGCGAAAAGGCCGTCGACCGGTTGCACCGCTGGTGGTTAGTGAAATCGCTGCAGGCCGATGTGGCCGCGCGGTTCTAGGCGCTTCAGTTTGGAACCGCGCGACCACTACGGTCGCAGGTTCGAATCCTGCCTCGGGCATGGATGTGTGTGATGTCCTTAGCTTAGTTAGGTTTAAGTCCTTCTAAGGTCTAGGGGACTGATGACCTCAGATGTTAAGTCCCTTAGTGCTCAGAGCCATTTGAAACATTTGAAATCGCTGTTGCTGTGGCAGACAACGCTGCGCGCAGTTTCCTATCGTCAGGCAGTGCGCGTGCTGTGTCATGACACTTGAGCATCGCTTGGTCCACTGTACGGAAAGTGCGTCGAACCATCCTCAAATGGTGTCCGTACAAGATCCATATCGTACAGCAGCTTGCACACCAGGAAGCACAACGACGTGTTGACTTCGTTCTCCATTTTCTCGCAAGGACTGAAGTTGACGAGGGCTTGCCCTGGACCATCCTATGGACAGAGGAAGCTCATTTTTCTCTGACGGGTGGGGTGAACACACAGAATTGTCGGGTGTGGGGATCTTCACCCCAGGTCACTGTGCATGAAGTTCCTCTATATGGCGAACGTGTCACCGTATGGTGTGGCTTCACGGCTGTATTTTGAACAGCCTGGCGCACAAGGACCAAAGACGTGCAGTGTGACTGGCCAGCGTTACTGCGATATGCTTCGCCAGCGTGTCGTACCAACACCGACTCAAAGGAAGGCCTCGGCGCTTGTTGGTGACGTCACGTCAGCTAGGCACGGCGAACGCCGGCCTGTTGCAGGCAGAAACGCCTCGGGGTGCTTATCACAATAAATCTCTTATTTTTGGACAAAATGTTTGGTACTGTTTTGGATTCTGCAGTTTTATTTAGATGAAAGATTTTCTTACTATCGTAAAGCTACAAATGAAGATCATAGTTCTGTATTACTGAACCCCGTCGAAACAAACGTAGATCAATATGAGAAGATGCTTTGCCCCATTGCAAGATTCGGAAATTTTACATTCAAGTAACTATATTTACTTCATCCATTTTCTTATCGACACTTACCCCAACCCCCTTACAATTAACTCGTTTCTTTTATTTATTTATTTATTTTCGTTTGACATCGTCACTAGAAATGTGAACTAATTTACATGTGTAAATGTCCAACTGTTGCCAGTCATTAGATTACAGTCGTTTTCAACGAAAGGAATTCTAAACAGGAAACAAAATAGCTTCATACATCGAAAATATTGCTGAGCTTAAACTTTTTTGAACATGCACATTAGAAAAGATAAATATTCCCTTCTTGCAACTGAAAGGAGAAACTTTATAAGATAAAAATATTTTATTTGATGAAACAAGTATCTCTCTTTTGCCTCTTCTTCTGTCCTCCACCCCCTCCCCCAACGTCTACAATCGCAAGATATTTCATTAACATTCAGTGCTCCTCACCCCATAGTCAAACAAGATACCTAAAGAAGAGCACCAATATGTTCACAGTTTCTTGTATAAGCAACCCAGTACAAACGTAACTTCCTTAGATTTTCAAATAAGGTATAGAAGCACGAATTCTGTTGCTGCTGGACCATGAAGTTGTTTTTGTATGTCAATCCTTAAAACAGGTGGAAATTTAAGTTCAGGAGTACACTATTTGCTAAGAAGTGTAATGAATTGCACAATTAATTGACTGCAGAAATCTCTCAGAACAATGTGTGTTGGTCAACTGCGGTCAATAGTTTCACATTTTCTTGTGTCAGAGATGGAGACACCAGCATTATGAGTATGCCTGCAACAGACCTGGCGTTCGCCGTGCCTAGCTGACGCGACGTCACGAACAAGCGCAGAGGCCTTCCTTTGAGTTGGTATTGGTCATACCCAGCATACAGGAGAGAGACGCCTGGAACTCAATAGTTTTCATTCAAGATGGAGCCCCACCGCACATCACCCGTGAAACGATCGAATTGTCAGCCGATCGTTTCCAAATGCTTGGCCGGCACGATTAACTGACCTTACTCCCTGTGATTTCTGGTTGTGGGGCTACCTGAAGGGTAGGATGTACCAGGGGAACATTCACACATGTGCAGATCTGAAGCTCAGCATAACAAGAGAGGTAGCCAGTATACCTACGGATATGCTTCGTTTCAGACATTTCTGGACACTAATAGGCACCATACGTATAGAGACCCTTTTGAAGCAGTAATGGTACCGGTATGTAGTGGTATGATGTCCCGTAGCAGCACATTAAAGTGTTTCAACTGCATTGATTCTGTAGATTATTATTTCTCTTCCCCATGTCCTTGACATTAATGCTACCAAGTTTGGTCCTCGTACGATAATTAGTTTCCGTGTTATAAGGTATTAAATAGGAAAAGTTTAACTATAACCACCCGGAACTTACCTCAACTATCGAATGGAAAATTATAGACGTCAATAGATTAGTTGGGCACTACACGTGTGATGCTGCTACTCGACTAGCAGAGTGAGTGTGGTGACAATATGTGTCATTCTAGGTTAGAAAAACACCTTCATACATCCTGTGATACGTGGCGAAGTCGGAGCGACGAATACGTCACATTTATGTGCAGAGCTGAATACTATTCAACACAGAACAGAAAAATATTTTAATCTTAGTGTGTGGTACTGCAGAAACCTGTATGCCTAGAATCCAGGATTATTCTAACATATTAACAGTAAAAATGCTCCCGTAATAACTGCAAGCAGAATGCTAGCTGATATCAGAAATGAACAGTAGCGAAATCTTAAATACCACCTGCGTTTTAAATATCCAAGATAGGCAGCATGCCATTGTCAGCAGTGCATTTAATGCCACAAAGCACTTGTAAACAATGAACGTATTACAGATTACGAATGCAAGTAACTGGGAAGAGCTGCGTATAAAATGGCAGTTTAATGCTCCTACGGAACACATGCCTTTGGAACTGTAGCGGCAAAATGCTTCAGAGAAACGTTAGAGAATTTCGTGGATGAACACCATCACAACCGTTTGGCATCCAATGCCGGAGAGAGCCCTCCTCTAAACTTTTCCACGTATTCCCGTCTTCGCTGATTCACGTCTATTTTAGTGCAGTATGTTGATATAAAGTCATGTCCCCACGTTCCATTAATTCATCGTGTAAGTTTTTCCATTCGTCATGGAATCCAGCGAATTTCTTTCTTGTTGCATCTATAACCTATTCGCATGGTTACATGTAAAACTCAGCTACTTCTCAGTTTGAATAGGGCCATAATCACCAGACTGCGATCCATTTGTTTGTCTTCGTGTCTCTCGTAGCAATTCCAAACACCCCTCTCTCTATAACTTACTGGCCAACCCTCAGCTTTTAAATGGTTTTCGCGTTAAAAGTTCATTTCGCACAAATGTAAGTCAAAATTGAAAAAGAAAGCGTCCAGTCATTGTGAAGCAGAAAACACACGAAAAGCGCTCCAGGATATTTCGCCATCTCTGTTTACTTTTTTGTGGTTGTCCATCCAGTTATTTTCAACTGACCTCAATAAAAAAAACTTGTTTAACTGGTTATCCAACTTCAATGCCAGTTTGTGCTTTTTTCTCTTCAGTATGTTGCTATACATTATTTTAGTCTTAATTTAATAGATTTCCAAGCCTCCTTTCTAACTCGCTGGATTAATTTATTACATTCATTACTGAAGTTTATCTTCTCTAGAAGGCAAATAGTACAACGTCTTCAGTCAAACTAGCTTGTTTGAGACATGCTCCATTAACCCGCATTTCTTTTTCGTTTCCCCGGTTTAAGGATCTGAAAGCTTCCTACAGGACTGCTGAGAATATATCACACTATCCTGGTAAAGTATAATGAAGGTATAGTATTAATATACTCCGCCTGAGGAAAAACGCGAAGTACCCCTAAGGGGACCAGTAAATGAAATGAAACTTCACGGGTTAGGAGGGTATTTGATGTTATTTCAGTGTAAAATTTAAAATCACAATGTGATCAAAAGTATCCGGAACGCCTAAAACATACGTTTTTCATATTAGGTGCATTGTGCTGTCACCTACTGCCAGGCACTCCATATCAGCGACCTCAGTAGTCATTAGACATCGTGAGAGAGCAGAATGGGGCGCTCCGCAGAACTCACAGACTTCGAACGTGGTCGGGTGATTGGGTGTCAATTGCGTCATACGTCGGAACTCGAGATATCCACACTCCTAAACATCCCTAGGTCCACTGTTTCCTATGTGATAGTGAAGTGGAAACGTGAAGGGACACGTACAACACAAAAGCGTATAGGCCGACCCCGTCTGTTGACTGACAGAGACCGCCGACAGTTGAAGAGGGTCTTAATGTTTAATAGACATCTATCCAGTCCATCACACAGGAATTCCAAACTGCATCAGGATCCACTGCAAGTACTATGACAGTTAGGCCGGAGATGAGAAAACCTGGATTTCATAGTCGAGCGGCTGCTCATAAACCACAGATCACGCCGGTAAATGCCAAACGACGCCTCGCTTGGTGTAAGGAGCGTAACATTGGACGATTGAACAGTGGAAAAAACGTTGTATGGAGTGACGAATCACGGTACACAAAGTGGCGATCCTATTGCAGGGTGTGGGTATGGCGAATTTCCGATGAACGTCATAGTCCAGCGTGTGTAGTGCCAACAGTAGAATTCGGAGGCCGTGTTGTTACGGTGTGGTCGTGTTTTTCATGGAGGGGGCTTGCACCCCTCGTTGTTTTATGTGGCGCTATCACAGCACCTTCTTGCTTCCAACTGTTGAAGAGCAGTTCGGAGAAGGTGACTGCATCTTTCAACACGATCGCGCACCCGTTCATAAGTCATGGCCTGTGGCGGAGTGGTTACACGACAATAACATCCCTGTAATGGACTGGCCAGCACAGAGTCCTGACCTGAATCCCATAGAACACCTTTGGGATGTTTTGGAACGCCGACTTTGCGCCAGGCCTCACCGACCGACATCGATACCTCTCCTCAGTGCAGCACTCCGTGAAGAATGGGCTACCATTCATCAAGAAACCTTCCATTACCTGATTGAATATATGCCTGCGAGAGTGGAAGCTGTCATCAAGGCTAAGGATGGGCCAACACCATATTGAATTCCAGCATTATCGATGGAAGGCGCCACGAACGTGTAAGTCATTTTCAGCCAGGTGTCCGGATACTTTTGATAGTGTATGGCTATGATATTGCACCTATTGTGGTTTGGATGCAGGCACTCGTTTGGTTGGGAAGGTTGTTATAAAGACGCTGCGTCCTTTCCTAAGCCAAGCTGGCCCACAAATGCTGTAACTGGCTCTTGATACCCTGGATCCATGCACTGGGACGAAGCTGACGTCCGAGTTTCTCTCACACATGTTCTATCGGGGTGCCTCAGCATCGCGCAGAGTTATGTGCCGTGTACGGACGAGGAGCAGTGTCCCTTTGGAATAATGGCGCCACCACTCAGTCGCACGAGAGCTGATGGATGAGGGCACAGCATGACCGCGACGAATCGTTGTGACGTCAGAGGTCCTGACGCCATTAGTAACACAACTTCGCTTCTCCAAACATTGCAAGGGTGGGACCTCTCCCCAAGTCGCCGCCATATTTGTCGACGATGGCCATCCAGGGTAGTGAAGTAGGGCAGATCAACGCTGAATACAATGCGAAGTCATTCATCGCCAGTCGATGCTTCCAGGTCACAGTGCTACTCCAAACGCTTCTTTTTATGTTGTGTTAACGCTAGCCTAGGAATGGAACAGTAATTCCCTGGTCCAGCTGTTGCTAGTCTCCGACCAATGGTGTTGGTATACACAGTGTGTTACAGGCAATTCATTAATTATTCTCGGATGACAGACGAAAATGTGAAGGGGTTCATCACCACGCGACAGTCGCGTCTTGTTGTGGTCAGACGTGGTAGACTGCAACCTTGACGACGAGTATGGCTGTCCTCACGTTCCTATGCAGTCAACATCGGGCCACGGTCTCGTCCGAATGCCCCATAAATCTGAATATTGTTCGATTCGACCAGTCAGCCAAGCAGAGATCCACAATTATGCCCCTTGGCATCTCTTTCCCGTGCTGAAAACGCTGTCTCTGTGCACACGATATTTCCGTGTCCCTCACAGTGATCACTCAACATCTTGGATTCAAGACTTTCTTGTAGATAGAACTCAACACGTCGCTCTTAACGGAACAAAATCGACAAATGTAAAGGTAATATCTGGAGTACCACAGGGAAGTATGATAGGACCGTTGCTATTTACAATACATGGTGTTACAAAAAGGTACGTCCAAACTTTCAGGAAACATTCCTCACACACAAAGAAAGAAAATATGGTATGTGGACATGTGTCCGGAAACGCTTACTTTCCATGTTAGAGCTCATTTTATTACTTCTCTTTAAATCACATTAATCATGGAATGGAAACATACAGCAACAGAGCGTACCAGCGTGACTTCAAACACTTTGTTACAAGAAATGTTCAAAATGTTCTCCGTTAGCGGGGATACATGCATCCACCCTCCGTCGCATGGAATCCCTGATGCGCTGATGCAGCCCTGGAGAATGGCGTATTGTATCACAACCGTCTACAATACGAGCACGAAGTCTCTACATTTGGTACCGGGGTTGCGTACACAAGAGCTTTCAAATGCCCCCATAAATGAAAGTCAAGAGGGTTGAGGTCAGGAGAGCGTGGAGGCCATGGAATTGGTCCGCCTCTACCAATCCATCGGTCACCGAATCAGTTGTTGAGAAGCGTAGGATCACTTCGACTGAAATGTGCAGGAGCTCCATCGTGCATGAACCACATTTTGTGTCGTACTTGTAAAGGCACATGTTCTAGCAGCACAGGTAGAGTATCCCGTATGAAATCATGATAACGTGCTCCATTGACCGCAGGTGGAAGAACATGGGGCCCAATCAAGACATCACCAACAATGCCTGCCCAAACGTTCACAGAAAATCTGTGTTGATGACGTGATTGCACAATAGCGTGCGGATTCTCGTCAGCCCACACATGTTGATTGTGAAAATTTACAATTTGATCACGTTGGAATGAAGCCTCATCCGTAAAGAGAACATTTGCACTGAAATGAGGATTGAAACATTGTTGGATGAACCATTCGCAGAAGTGTACCCGTAGAGGCCAATCAACTGCTGATAGTGCCTGCACACACTGTACATGGTACGGAAACAACTGGTTCTCCCGCAGCACTCTCCATACAGTGACGTAGTCAACGTTACCTTGTACAGCAGCAACTTCTCTGACGCTGATATTAGGGTTATCGTCAACTGCACGAAGAATTGCCTCGTCCATTGCAGGTGTCCTCGTCGTTCTAGGTCTTCCCCAGTCGCGAGTCATATGCTGGAATGTTCCGTGCTCCCTAAGACGCCGAGCAATTGCTTCGAACGTCTTCCTGTCGGGACACCTTCATTCCGGAAATCTGTCTCGATACAAACGTACCGCGCCACGGCTATTGCCCCGTGCCAATCCATACATCAAATTATCATCTGCCAACTCCGCATTTGTAAACATTGCACTGACTGCAAAACCACGTTCGTGATGAACACTAAGCTGTTGATGCTACGCACTGATGTGCTTGATGCTAGCACTGTAGAGCAATGAGTCGCATGTCAACACAAGCACCGAAGTCAACATTACCTTCCTTCAATTGGGCCAACTGGCGGTGAATCGAGGAAGTACAGTACATACTGACGAAACTATAATGAGCTCTAACATGGAAATTAAGCGTTTCCGGACACATGTCCACATAACATCTTTTCTTTACTTGTGTGTGAGGAATGTTTCCTGAAAGTTTGGCCCTACCTTTTTGTAACACCCTGTATACAGGGTGAGTCACTAACTATTGTCACCTAGAATAACTCCGAAACTATGATAGTATCTGAAACGTTTGTGGGAAAAATGTTGCATGGGACAACGGGGTCCATAGTATGAAGTTGGTTCTTTGTTGATGGGTGTGGTCGCGTCGGAGATATGAAGGTCAACTTTGTTTTTTTTAAATGTGATGCTATAGTTTGGTACTTATTTTCAGATAGCGGATATCGAGACGAATCCAATGAAGTTTAACAGTAAGGTCTTTGAAGGTCAACGAAGGTAAAAATGGTGGCATGAAAGTCCATTTACAGAAGGTGTTCGAAGTAATGACCATTGGTATCAGTGCAGTGCTGGAGTCTTCTTATCGTGGATTGAGTGGTATTCCTTATCACTTCGGCACTTATCGAAGCACATGCTCTGACAATTCTCGCTCGTATATCGTGCAAATAGTAAATATTCGCCGAATACAGCATATCCATCTAACATGCCATTGATGTGTAAACACCATTCGACAGTTTCGCAATACAACAGTAATAGGAACGGTGACACTAGTATCGTCGAATCAAGCGAATGTATTCCCTCATAGAACACGTCAATATGCTTCTCATTTACGGAAAATGCCAACGAAATTCAATGAGAGCTAGAGACTTATACGCTGAAAGATATCCTCAACGTACTCACTCTACACGTCGTGCATTTAAATATGTGTATGATAAATTGAGAACAACTGGATCTTTGACACATCGGAAACATATCCGTCAAAGGAAAGTTACTAACGAGGAAACGGAAAATTGGTACTCTTGCCACTGTGGTACGAGATCCCTTTGTTATTTCGCGTCGCCCGGCTGGTTAGCTGTGTGGTCTAACGCACTGATTTCCGGGCGGGAAGGCGTGCCGTTACCCGACACGAATCCCCCTGTCAGGTTAGTGTCAAGGTCCGGTGTGCCGGCCTGTCTGTGGATGGTTTTTAAGGCGGTTTTCCATCTGCCTTGGGGAATGCGGACTGGTTTCGATTATTCCACCTCAGTTAAACTATGTCGGCGATTGCTGCGCAAGCACAATCTCCACGTACACATACGCCATAATTACTCTACCACGCAAACGTTGGGATTACACTCGTCTGGTGCAAGACGTTCCTGGATGGTCCACTGTCTACCGAACAGCCCAATAACCCTGGGTTCAGTGTGGGGCGGTGATGGGGTGAGTGGACTGCTGTAGCCTGTTGTGGGGTTGTGAAGCACTGAGGGCTACGGCGAGGACGAAGCCTCTCCGTCGTTTCTAGGTCCCCCGTACAATACACAATACACACTGAGGTGCAGCAGATGGGGCACCAGCGTTCCAGTCCATGGCAGGTCGCTGGTTCGACCCTCTGAGGCCAACGCGGGGTCCGCAACCAGTCAGCGGCGGACCACGCCACGCCTCGCTACTGAGGGCAGTCTTGTTGGCTCCCAAAACACGTCGGAGCCATCCCGAGGCGAGGGCCGCAGATTCGGACGCCGGATCGCGGGCGCTTGTTGTCGCCGTGATCTTAGCCACGCTGGCAAGGAAGCATGTTGCGGGCGCCTTGCAGCTCCCAGTGGGTTGCGCTGAAGTGGCAGGGGTGAAGACCACTGAGTCGACTGCTGGCACAGCCTGACATCGTCACAACTCCATGGCCATACAAGGCCGACACACAGCAGTGTGCTGCGTGGGTCGTTGAGGCAGTCATTCTGCACCAAACTGTTTCACAAACAGCAAAGTGGTGTCCTCAGCATTGCGGGACCCGTGACGCAGATGGGAGGAACGTGGGCACTGTAGCAGGAAATAATAAATTTACTTGGGAAACTCGGACGAGTTTTAATACGGCGCATCCTGACAACCCATCCTCGTCCAACATTCCATCTACAGAGCTAACAGTACTATCCAAGAGGAGAATAAGACACTCTAACACCTAATCCGAACATCAAAAAGGGCAAAACACAAAATAATCGAGAAACTCAATATAGGAAACGAAACAGTACGACTGGTTTATATCAAACGCGGTGTGCTGTATGCTACAGTAGATATAGATGAGAACCTCGAATGAGTTTTTCTGACTGATGGTGATGACGTGCTGGCTGAAGCAGACAAAAATCTCTCAGTGAAGAATTTATAGAAGAGGAAACGTATGCCGGCCGGTGTGGCCGTGCGGTTAAAGGCGCTTCAGTCTGGAACTGCGCGACCGCTACGGTCGCAGGTTCGAATCCTGCCTCGGGCATGGATGTGTGTGATGTCCTTAGGTTAGTTAGGTTTAATTAGTTCTAAGTTCTAGGCGACTGATGACCTCAGAAGTTAAGTCGCATAGTGCTCCGAGCCATTTGAACCATTTTTGAGGAAACGTATGAAGCGCTAATGAGAAGCCAGAAAACGAAAATCATCAGGAATATATGACATACCAGCGTCATTTTACCTCTCTTATTGGGATATATTGGAAAAAGAGCTAATTAACGTACTCAGTGGCTCTGAGCACTATGGGACTTAACATCCATGGTCATCAGTCCCCTAGAACTACTTAAACCTAACTAACCTAAGAACATCACACAACACCCAGTCATCACGAGGCAGAGAAAATCCCTGACCCCGCCGGGAATCGAACCCGGGAACCCGGGCGTGGGAAGCGAGAACGCTATCGCACGACCACGAGCTGCGGACTAACGTATTCAGTGACACATAAAATGTCCAGTGGCTCCATTTACTCTTCATGAGCCCGTATCGATTATGTTTCGTTGAATGGTTTGCACGTGACACTTGTTGATTGCCTAGCACTGAAATCTGCAGCAATTTGTAGAAGGCTTGCAGTTCTGGTACGTTGAACGATTCTCTTTGGTCGTCGTTGGTCCCATTTCTGCGGGATCTTTTTCCGACCGCAGCGATGATGGAGATTTGATGATTTACCGGTTTCCTGATATTCACAGTACACTCGTGAAATTGTCGTACGGGAAAATCCCCACTTCATCGCTACCTCAGAGATGCTATCTCCCATCGCTTATGCGCCGACTATAATACCACGTTCAAATTCACTTAAATCTTGATAACCTTCCATTGTAGCAGCAGTAATCTAACAACTGCGTCAGACACTTTTTATCTTAGATAGGCGTTACCGACCGCAGCACCGTATTCTGCCTGTTTACGTATCTCTGTATTTGACTACGCATGCCTATACCAATTTCTTTGGAGCTTCAGTTTAGTACCACCATATTAAGAAACGTGCAGCTCCTAACGGAATACCCTTGTGTCAGCTGGCCTGAGCTGTGGAAGAACATTCTTAACAAATAACTTCGGTCCATGTTGGGACAGAATGGTAAAAAGTCGTCAGTGAAACGACGCCAGTGCACACGTTATACTCTACCTATTCTGCTGATTCATCGCATTGTGATAAGTGTAATGTATACACAAGTTAATATGTCACCACACACGCAGAATCTGGGACTTGACTCAACAAGAACTTGCATCGCTCCTGGAGACGGCACCGCAATCTGTCAAGATACAAGAACTTGTGACACCAGGCCAAAAGCGATACCCTGGCCAGAAAAACAATATGGTAATCTGGCTATTTGGTCAACTCGTACAATATGTGATAACGACAGACACACAGGGTTCAGCGGAATTTAAGTTTAGACGGACAACATTGCGCCATGAAGTGCAGAACAACGAAATTATCAAAACAATTCTGCAAACTACGCAACAGTATGGTATTCCTGCATGTAATGTATTAAGACCAGTGCTGAATCATCTCCTTTTGCATTATAATTAAGATTAATACATTTTGTAATTATGTTACTTGTATTTTATATGCACTTTTCGATCTCGATTTATGATACAGGTAGTAAAAAGAAAATATGCTCCGAGAAGGAGAAGAAGTTTCTTTATTTATTACTCTAATTTTCCTGAAAAATAAAAGACGACCACAGTTGCCATTTAATTTTCCATCTATGAAGGAACATGCATTAAATTTTTAGAAGATAGAGAGACATGTAGGATTTCAGAAGAAGGAGAAATTACCTTACATTTTTAAGGATGAAGGAATGTGCAATCATCAAAAGGGACTTTACGACATTATTACTTTCGTTTTTCAGTTTCACGAAATGAAAAATCGTCCATATCATTTACTCCACAATCTATAAGAGATTTTATTTAAATAAATGCAAAAAAGAATAGGTTGCTACACCAAATGAAATAGTTTCGTTAGTTACTTTCTTCCATTTGCCAGGAGAATTATCATGTTTTAACAAACAAGATAAAAGGCGCAATAGATAGGACGAGAAGGCAACTAAAGGTGAGCGAATGGAAGGGTTATAAGGGGAGGGAAGGAGGCCCAAAAAAGGGAAAGAAAAAAAGGAAAAACAAAAAAGTGGTTAACGTCGCTGCCTCTAGGTCGTGGGGTCCCTGGTTAGATTTCCTGCCGCATGGTGCATTTACTTTGCTGTTTGTGATGTCCTATTCATTACACCTCATCTTCAGTGGTGTCAAATTTCGAATAGGTGGCCGAACAACCTGAGATGGGGTCTCCCGACGAATAACAGCACACCATAATTTCACTACAGCGTTATTTCATGTTTACGGTGTAGCTTTTTTTACAAACATTCTGTAATCAATTTTGCAAGTTTCGTTACTATAATTTTTTGCCCGAGCTTAAATCATGAAGCATCACCATCACCATCTCTGGCGCCTTTCCTTTTTTCGGTATAATCATCATTTCTGTGATGCAGGACCTGTTGCTTGGACTTTATAAATTCTTATAAACTGCATATATGTCCTGCTACATGAGTTTGTTTTCTTTTCCATATCTGTATCATAATACGTGTTATGCAAACAATTCTGCTAAGCGTAGTAAACGTCCTTAGCAAGTTAACATTACAATACGCGCAGTATACGAGCATTTTACAATAATAGCAACAATAAAAATAACAGATATAGTAACGACTGTATGGAATTCCAGTAAGTTAATTCTTATTAACTGGGTTAAGTAATTTCTTCATTAAGTTCTTCTCGAATGTGAGTAATGAGAGCTACGAGAAATATATGGCACTAGTACACAAAAATCAAATCTAGAGAAGAAGTTAACCAGTCCAGGGAAGAGCGAGATATAATGTGGTAAAGTTAACACCAGACAAACGGAAGGAAACTGGAATAGATAGGGATGAGGTAATGATGGCTAGTGTTGGCAATGTCACAAATATATTGGTCCACTATTGGACAGAAGAAAGACAGCTGGAATATGTGGGGAAGAAATGACTGGCGAAGCGTGTGTGGGGTCGATATTATCATTAACTTATAAAACTACTTATAGGAAGATGTGGGTACGCTACAGCTGAGCGTACCCCATAACCTAAAGCTATTACTTCAGTCCACAGCTCCAATTATCCTTTCAGTCAATCCGGAATACCGAACTTCCAGGAATTTGCAAGTGGCAATGGGTCTATCGACAACACTATGCATCGACCACTAACCTTCCACAGCCGGAAGAGTTTGATGGCATAGCTATGCTCACAGGAGGCTCAGCCCAGACCTGAGTACTTCTGAATGTGAGAGCCTGGAATCATCACAAGAAGTTCGCATAATGACAACAGCCCTCAGGTCCGTAGCCTTAATCGTCATTTAGAAATCAAGCGATCTCTCCGTGGCTCGTAATACATTTAGTCTAGAGGGCAATATAATTAGGCTCACCAAGCTATCTGCGTGAGGGCTCATGAGGAACTCATTCGTGTGGCCAGTGTTCCCATTAATACACTACTGGCCATTAAAATCGCTACACCACGAAGATGACGTGCTACAGACGCGAAATTTAACCGACAGGAAGACGATGCTGTTATATGCAAATGATAAGCTCTTGAAAGCATTCACACAAGGTTGGCGCCGGTGGCGACACCTACAACGTGCTGACGTGAGGAAAGTTTCCAACCGATTTTTCATACACAAACAGCAGTTGACAGCCGTTGCCGGGTGAAAAGTTGTTGTGATGCCTCGTGTAAGGAGGAGAAATGCGTACCATCACGTTTCCGACTTTGATAAAGGTCGGATTGTAGCCTATCGCGATTGCGGTTTATTGTATCGCGACATTGCTGCTCGCGTTGCTCGAGATCCAATGACTGTTAGCAGAATATAGAATCGGTCGGCTCAGGAGGAAAGCCGTGCTGGATCCCAACGGCCTCATATCACTAGCACTCGAGATGACAGGCATCTTATCCGCATGGCTGTAACGGGTCGTGCAGCCACGTCTCGATCCCTGAGTCAACAGATGGGGACGTTTGCAAGACAACAACCATCTGCACGAACAGTTCGACGACGTTTGCAGCAGCATGGACTATCAGATCGGAGACCATGGCTGCGGTTACCCTTGACGTTGATTCACAGGCAGGAGCGCCTGCAGTGGTGTACCCAACGACGAACCTGTGTGCACGAATGGCAAAACGTAATTTTTTCGGATGAATCCAGGTTCTGTTTACAGCATGATGATGGTCGCATCCGTGTTTGGCGACATCGCGGTGAACGCACATTGGAAGCGTGTATTCGTCATCGCCATTCTGGCGTATCACCCGGCGTGATGGTATGGGGTGCCATTGGTTACACGTCTCGGTCACTTCTTGTTCGCATTGACGACACTTTGAACAGTGGACGTTACATTTCAGATGTGTTACGACCCGTGGATTTACCCTTCATTCGATACCTGCGATACCCTACATTTCAGCAAGATAATACACGACCGCATGGTACAGGTCCTGTATGGGCCTTTCTGGATACAGAAAATGTTCGAATGCTGCCCTGGCCAGCACATTCTCCAGATCTCTCACCAATTGGAATCATCTGGTCAATGGTGGGTGAACAACTGGCTCGTCACAATACGCCAGTCACTACTCTTGATGAATTGTGGTATCGTGTTGAAGCTGCATGGACGGCTGTACCTGTACACGCCAACCAAGCTCTGTTTCACTCAATGCCCAGGCGTATGAAGGCCGTTATTACGGCCAGAGGTAGTTGTTCTGGGTACTGATTTCCCAAATTGCGTGAAAATGTTATCACATGTCAGTTCTAGTATAATATATTTGTCCAATGAATACCCGTTTATCATCTGCATTTCTTCTTGGTGTATCAATTTTAATGGCCAGTAGTGTATTTACAAACCCAGACTTTCTCTTTCTTTTAATTTCGTCTTTATGCCAATTGCTGTTAATAAACATTCTTTTAATGCTGCACAGTCACTCTTTTACAGTGATTTTAAGAACACTCACTGCTTCTGTCTTTGCTTTACCACGTTAAATTACCAGCTTTCACATTACAAATTTAACAAAGTTGCTTCGGAACTGCGCACAGAAGTTAGAATTCATATAGCAATACTGAAATTGCATCGTCATCTGATGGTGTTGCCTTCGGATTTAGACCACGAATAACAGCTACACTTCCTAGTAAGACATTAATAATTTGAGCTAAATCGATTCTTCGTTTGCTTCCAGATATCATATCATATGTTGTAACAGGATTAGTTTCTTTTGCATGTATTGTTAGATGTAATATAACTATAATGACTTCTACGATAATCTGCAATTTTTCGTTCAACATTTATATTCGGTGGACTTTGAAACAAATAGCCAACTGCACATGTCTATAGCGATTTTTCCACGTAATTTATACATTAACTCTGACATAGTATTTATCTTCGTGTTATGAAATCATTCTCAGTCCTGCATATCTTATGCGATTCAAAAAGGCTTCAACAACCTATCAATGTAAGACATGTGTGAGAGAAAGAAGTAACTGTCTCAGAGCAGTAAAACTGAGTTACAATATTGTAGCTAAAACAAAATCCGAGTCTAATCTCTATGAGGGCAACGTAAGAGAAAGTATGCTATCACATTACATGGATGATTTGTATGAAAACATACCAAGTGACAAATTAAATGAACGGACTCTAAGCCCATGCGTTATGTAATGAGGTATTAGAGAATGACTGGTATTACTTGCGTGAAATTTCTTCACCTGCACCGAAGACTAGGAGCATATACAGATCAGTGTTGACAGACCCTCTGTCCTAATTCAAAGTAGACCCAAGTAAATAAACATCAAGTCTGACGAATTCTCTTACAGAAACATAATTTCAAATTAAAGTCAGTATTTGCGTCCGGTGAGGTTACAAAATAAGCAAATACATTTATTGATTTTTCTTGCAAACCTTTCAGCTATTCTAGTGCTATTAGTACTCTCTGTGTAAACTATATACACTATGACGTAGAGGGAGCACCAGACCCAGAACAGTTATCATAAGCTTAAGCCGCTATACAGTGTGACTTCTTTACGTCGATGAAAAATCAACAGTCTGGTCAGTAATTCCTTATCTTACAGTATTCGATTTAGTATCCTGCAGCATCTGAATTTGTGTTTAAAAGTTGAGATTCCTACAAAACGTGTGCTAGACGAACGAGATGGCCTAACTGCCCCTGAAATGTATTGCTGCTGTCATGCGTGTAGCTCAACTGCTTATTGGGTTGCCGAGAAATAGGTGTCAGACCACATTTAATAGTTTGTTTCGTTGGTATACCTCAAATTTTTAAAAAATATTTATATTTTATGAATATCGTAATTGCTATTTTAAATTGTTTCTACGCTATTGGAGATTAAATGTTATGTCAGTATCCAAATCTGACAGTCCGTATTAGATTTTTCTTCGTTCTGTCTCCCACTATGTCTTTATTATTTATATCACAAGCTATAAATTTCAGCACAGTTTTCTGCGGTTTCTATTTATGGTAGTGAAACAACGGAGCGTCTGGGAGCTATCATCAAAGCACTCCATCTTTGTTTTGCTTCTGTTCTCTATTTCTGATTAATTTTCCCAGCACTGTCGTCAATCCGGACTGTGTTATTTCATATGAATTTCATTTGAGCCCTCGCAGTCATTCGTCTACCTTGGGCAATTTGACTGAACAGCATGCATTATGATACCTTATAGAATTATAATCAAATGTCATTAAAATTATATGTAACTAATTTATCCGTGTAAATGAACTGCCTGACAAGAAAAGTGAAGCACCGTGAAGACACAGTCAGATGTCAATGTAGGTTTGTACGCTTACACACCATTGGCAGCTACGTAACGTTGCATACCAAGTGAAAGGTAGAACGGCCACCAGAGTACGTTAGCGATGTTGGTATTTAGTGTTGTTCGCAATACATTTACTCCTTAATGAAATTTGCCATTATAATGTATCTCTTTTTCAAGTCAACAGCACAGTTCACAGAATCAACAGTATAAATAAGAACAATCTTCACAAACATGTAAGTCACTTACTTTGGTCCAGAAAGATGACCATTATTCAGGAACATACTTTTTCCAAAACTAGCCAGCAGCCATAAAAAGGTTAACAACTAACAAACTTCAGTTTAAGAGGGGCATAAAGGTTTTAGTGGTGGCCTCCTTCTACGCCATTGACGAATTTTTTAGTATAACCAAGTGATGTGCATATGTTACCAATGATATAAAGAATACGAGTATCAGCAAGTACAGTGATGTAATGTTTCAGTGGAGTAATGCAATCATTGTAAATAAGTATAGTGAATTGATTTTCCTGTTTGATGATGCGTGGCTACTATTGCTCAAGAATATCATACGCACCTCAGTGTATCGAAAATTTAAATGTTTTGTGACAAGTTGTTTATTCCATTTTAAACGAAAATATTTTTACAATTTTTTTCACTTTGAATCTGTGGAAGGTGCATAAGCATATTTGGTTTTCATTGTAAATATTTATTGCAAATTCTTGTTTTTCTGACATGTTCTACATCCTGAAGGATCTTCTCACTATGGATCTATTGGAACGAAAAGTACATCTAATGTAATGTAATTTAGGCCTGGTAGGATACGTAAGGAACGTCAAAAGTGTCAGATATTGAGTAATCGCTATGAAGGACAAGGAGATGCAGCGTACACGGGTGAGACAGGACTAACAGCGCCTGACAGAGATTTAAGCGTGCCTCAAAGAAGGTATCCATTGACCGGCTGGTCAGATCGTGTAATATATATATTTGTGAGTTGTTCGCATTAGGACTATCGATATTTTAAAAAAAAATCGGGATTCCGATATATCGATATATAAGAAAACATCATTATCGTCCTTCAATATATCGATGGGTCCTCGTTAGGGCCTATAAAAATATCGGCTGCGCATTACAGATACACTGCCGGTTTTAGAGCTATATATTTAAGTACTGATTTATTATTACACATTCTGTATAACAACAAGCTAGCAGCAACCTTATTCCCCATACAGCAAGAGTCGAAAGGAAAACGATGCACGTTCACGCTTGGCCATAACTGCTTTGCTAACAATGGTAACTGCACGTAAGTAACACAGTAAAAGGTGTCCGATGGATTCGTCGTTCCGTTTCCTCACATACCGAATTTGTTCGGAAAGCTTCATGTCGACTTCCCTGTTTTTTCATTCCTGCAAACGCCAGCGACCTAGCAGTTGTAGTGTCAAAATTTCGTGGTCAAGTTAAGTGTTGCAGTTTCTGCTGGTAGCACCAATTACGTCAGCATCCCCCCCCCCCCCGCTCCCAGCACACACACACACACACACACACACACACACACACACACACACCACCGCCCATCGTAAAGGCCAATCTTGTCATTTAGATTTTTGATCATCATTTGCAGCAATTGCTTTTGAAGAATTCCAATGTGATGAAATAGCAAACAAGTAGTGTTAAAATTGTTTTTTACGCAACTGGTGTGTTATTTCTTCACATGAGAAATCTTGTTATTCCACTCACACCGACACACCCCAATGCAGTCGGACTTCTTCTTTGTTACCATCTATACATGCTTCACGCAGTCAAACAGGAAGACTGAAAGTGATGAAAACTCCAAATGCAGTAAGACTCCTTCACAAAATGAGAGTAAAATTATGTTCTACTACAATTTCAAAATAACAGTTTCAAATATTTACCAAAAATTGCAAAAAAATTATCGGCTCTCGATATTTCCCTTTCGATATAGATATATCGGTGAAAAATATAGCCGATGTATATCGATATGTTACGGAAAGTATCTATATGTAGATTATGGATATTTCATCAACAACCCTAATTCGGATGCCACATTATCGAGATGTCGGACTGCACTGGGAAGCAAGGGCAGGCATACTCGTCCCCAAGCTTCCGGTCGACCACATCTGCCTACCAAGTGGGAGGTTCTCATATTGTGGACAAAGAACATCACAGTCCCTTCACATGTGCACCTGACATCCGAGAACATGTAACGGACTCTCTGCAACATACTGTGTCCGCCCGCTCCAATGGACCATTTTTCGGAGACTAGCAACAGCCGTACTAGGGATTTGCCGTCCCATGCATAGGTTCCTCTTAACACCTCAAAACAAATGTCGATGTATGGAGTGCTACAGTGACGAATGGCGTCGCAGTGTGTTCAGCGATGAATCGCAGTTCTGCCCATCGGCGAGTATGACTGTGATATATACTGAAGAGCCAAACGAACTGGTACACCTGCATAATATCGTGTAGGGCCCCTCGAGCACGCAGAAGTGCCGTAACACGACGTGTCATGGACTCGACTAATGTTTAAAGTAGTGTTGGACTGACATCATGAATCCTGCAGGGCTATCAATAAATCCGTAAGGATACGAGGGGGTGGAGATCTCTTTTGAACAGCACGTTGCAAGGCATTCCAGATATGCTGAATAATGTTCATGTCTGGGGAGTTTGTTGGCCAGCGGAAGTGTTTAAACTCAGAAGAGTGTTCCTGGAGCCAATCGGCAGCAATTCTGGACGTGTGGGGTGTCGCATTCTTCTGATGGAATTGCTTAAGTCCGTCGAAATGCACAATGCATATGAATGGATGCAGGTGATCAGACAGGATTCTTAAGTAGATGTCATCCGTCAGAGCCGTATCTCACGCTCCACACCATCACAGAGCCTCCACCAGCTTGAACAGCCTCTGCTGACATACAGGGTCCATGGATCCGTGAGGTTGTCTCCATACCAGTACACGTCCATTCGCTCGATACAAATTGAAACGAGACTCGTCAAACTAGGCAACATGTTTCCAGTCATCGACAGTCCAATGTCGGTGTTGAAGGCCCTGGCGAGGTGTAAAGCTTTATGTGGAGCAGCCATCAAGGGTACACGAGTGGGCCTGGCTCCGAAAGTCCGCATCGATGATGTTGCGTGGAATGGTTCGCCTGCTGACACTTGTTGATGGCCCAGCACTGAATTCAGCAGCAATTTGCGGAGGAGTTGCACTTCTGTCACGTTGAAGGATTCTCTTCAGTCGCCGTTGGTACCGTTCTTGCAGGATCTTTTTCCAGCCGCAGCAATGTCGGAGATTTGATGTTTTACCGGATTCCTGGTATTCACACTACACTCGTGATATGGTCGTATGGGAAAATCCCCACTTCATCGCTGCCTCGTAGATTCTGTGTTCCATCGCCCTTGCGCCGACTATAATACCACATTCCTCATCTTGATAACCTGCTATTGTAGCAGCAGTAACCGATCTAACAACTGCACCAGACACTTATTGTCTTATATAGGCGTTACCGACCGCAGCGCCGTATTTTGGCTGTTTATATATATCTATATTTGAATACGCATGCTTGTACCAGTTACTTTGACGCTTCAGTGTAGATAAAGATCCGAACTTCTAAAGTTTTGGAGAGGCACTGCGGTGTTACGTCTGTTGTTGGTTGATTGGTTGATTCGAGGAGGAGGACCAAACAGCGAGGTCATCGGGCTCATCGAGTCAGGTAAAGTGGGGGAAGGAAGTCGGCCGTGCCTTTTCAAAGGAAACCATGACGGTTACGTCTGGTGTCCCGATGTGGAGCCCCATCGGTTACGGCTTCAGGTCGCGACTGTACGGTAAGAAAAAAGGAATAAAAGTGAGATAGTGTTAATACTTTCATCCTTCTTTACCTCCTCTGCATTACTGCAGATGACATGTCACTGCGCATATTTGTACTTTGCATGCAGTACACGTGAGGTGCCTAGTTGTTTCCACTGCCCTGTGTGGAATACATAAGTTCTTGTACACTTCACTAACCTGCTGTCTTCATGATGATGATGTCCCCAGCGCAGAAAACAGCACGCAGGTCGTGGATTCTTTTTATTGAGGCTGAAATTAACTTCGCAATGAACTGCTGCTACGAATAAACTATAAGTCATTTGGGATGCCACTCGCGATTTTATTGATATAGACACGAGAAACTATTCTTGATCACAACGTATTGAACATATCTTTCCACAGTCATTATATCTGGGTAAAATAATATGAAATACATCCTGCCACAGACAACATGTCTGTCTACTGGAACCGTCAGAACTGGAGAATAAAATTACATGAATCAAATACTACTATTACAGACAACATGTCTGTACCTAGCGACGGTCGGAACTGTAGTAAATAAAATTGCATGAAAAAAATACTGCTATAACAGACAACATGTCTGTCTACTGGAACGGTCAGAACTGGAGAGCCGGACTGCCCGAGACACTTCGCGCGCCAAGCCAGCAAGTCGTGACCCGAACGCCACCGAAGTGCATCGGCAGTAATATCGTCAGTCTTTTGTTTTAGTAATACTTTGATTTTAATAATTTTGAAATGACTGATTGATAGCTGGCTGTTGAGAGATGTTTATTTAAAAAATGAAGTAATTTGGATGCAGGTTTAATTAATAATAGCAACTAAAGTTTAACGTTTTGGCGCCCTACCGCCGAACACAGCAGCCAATCACAGAGCAGCAGCATCATGCAGGCGGTGTTTCTCACGGGAATGGTACCGAATCTGACATCTGTCACCGGTACCTCATCCCACATTGCGTCATCTCTATGCTTCTTGTATCTCCACTGCCCTCGGAATAGCTTCCTGGAGCCTAATATGACGGCTGAATAAGCCAGAAATATTACAACTGGCAATGATTGACAACATCCCAAGGTCACAACGATAAGCCACGACCTTCCTGCGTCCCCACTTGTTATCTCTGCGACAGTATCGTGGTGCCGGACAATGGTCAGGCATACATGGCAGTGTCTCTATGAACTGTCTGCAAGATGTTGAGGCACTCCCTTGACCAGCAAGACGTCAACTCCGTCCCACTGTCAGTATCCAGGATATCAAAGACCTGTTACAACACGTGTGGGCTAGCTTGTCTCAGGAGAGGATGCAACAGCTTTATGACACCCATCCCAACCGAATCAGCTCACGTATCTGGGCTAGAGGGGTGCAACGTCATATTGATAAGTGGGTTGATCATGCCAAGTTCTTTGTAAATTTGGCTCAGTTTTGTAAATAACGTAATAAACCTTCCAACACGTGAAGTTTTATTTCGTTTCCTCCCTCCCCCCACCCCCTTCTGGTTGTTTCACTTGTTTTGCCAGGCACTACAATTAAAAGAAAACTGATAAGAACTTTTAAAAATGAAAACAGGAGACTATGAAAATTTTGAAAACAGAAAAATATTTAGTATTATACATAATAAGTAATGTGTTATAGCTCAGGAGTCTAAACCACTGCGTATAGCTCCTCTAGTTGCCGTGGCAGGTCCATGTTACATTATCATATTTTCATGAGACAGTTTTCATAATATACTACTGGCCGTGAAAAGCGCAACGCCGAGGAGGGGGCGTGTAACAACGTCAAACTGCTATGAAGTGTACTACATGCTTGAAGATGGGAATGATCAGTGTTCCGGCCCAACTACACGAAGCAAGTAGCAGTAACACCATACACACTCTGTAGGTATGGAAAGATTACGCAGTAGGTTCCTGTTTCAGAAGCAACATATGAATATGACTTCTGAAATTTTCCCGGCGTATTTCTTCTTCTAATAATTTCCGGGTATGCAGCCGGATCCCGTCGACATTCTGCCACGATATTTCGGCCCAGAGACGTCCGGCCATCATTAGGTGAGTACACAACTACTGAAGAGCCCAGGTGCTGTCGCGGTATTTATGCCGAATCTCGCGCATGCGAAATGTACTGGCATCCTACAGCGCATGCGTCAGGTGTTGACATGCGCAGCATAGCCGAGTTGTACGTGCTGCCCTCGGTGGTGAAAATAAAGGTTCATCTAGTCATTGAGTATCGAATGACACTGTCGATTCCGCTGTGATTGTATAATTTTAATAACAGGATTCCAATTTTTATCCAGCTGAAAGCCATTGTCACGATTTATAAGATTATTGGCAAGACGTATTTCCACTGATTCCTTGATTACGGAATCCCAAAAACCGGAAACCGGGGCTAAAATTTTTGTTCCATTGTATTCCATTGAATGTCCCAAAGAAATACAGTGCTCTGCTACTGCCGATTTTGACGGTTGCCGCAGACGGGTGTATCTTTCATGTTCTATACATCGTTCATGGACAGTTCTTGTCGTCTGGCCAATATATGCAGAGCCACATTCACAGGGAATTTTGTAGATGCCTGCTTTCTTCAGTTGTAAATCGTCTTTAACGGATCCAACCAGGGCCCGGTTCTTTGCTGGTGGACGGAAGATAACCTTGATTTTATTTTTCTTCAGTAATCGGCCTATTTTCGAAGACACATTCCCGGCGTATGGAAGGAACGCAGTTGATTTAAAGTCGTCATCTGCGTCCTCAGTGCGTTGCTTCTTGTTATGATAGTTGCGCATGGCCTTCATTATTTGGCGAGAAGTGTAGCCATTCTCTTTGAAAACCTTCTCCAAGTGTTCTAATTCTGCGTGGAGGTTTTCATCATCCGATATTATATGCGCTCGATGTATTAAGGTACTGAGAACACCGACTGTTTGTGCTGGGTGATGGCAGCTTGACGCCTGGAGATAAAGATCTGTGTGAGTCGGTTTCCTGTACACAGAATGTCCTAATGACCCATCAATTTTACGGCGTACTAGCACGTCTAGAAATGGTAAAGTGCCCTCTTTTTCAATCTCCATCGTAAATTTGATGTTCTCATGTAATGAGTTTAAGTGATGAAGGAATTTCTCCAGTTCCTGTCTGCCATGAGGCCATACAGCAAAATTATCATCTACGTACCGCCAGAAGACCTTAGGCTTTAAAACAGCAGACTCAAGTGCTTTCTCTTCAAAGTCCTCCATAAAGAGATTAGCTACCACAGGCGACAAAGGGCTCCCCATGGCGACGCTGTCTGTTTGTTCAAAGAATTCGTCATTGAATAAAAAGTACGTTGAGGAGAGTATATGTTCAAACAAGGCCGTCATTTCTGCACTGAATAAGTTACCAATAAGATGTAATGATTCCATTAAAGGCACTTTGGTAAAAAGTGAGACCACATCAAAGCTGACTAATAAATCCGAGCTGCTAAGCTTAACTTCCTTCAAGCGACTGACAAAATCCTCGGAATTACGTATATGGTGGCAACACTTACCCACATACGGCTTTAGTAATGGCAGAATGTCGACGGGATCCGGCTGCATACCCGGAAATTATTAGAAGAACATATGAATACTTGTTTTGTAAATAAAACCGCGTTTTCTTGTTGATTTTCCCCGGACGCGTTTCGCTTTTTTCTTCCTCTAAGGCATCTTCAACGGGATCTATAACGATACAATTTTATTATTTTTAGATTATCAAGCAGTTCAAGTCGCGATTTTTTATGTAAATAAGTAATTACTTGCAGTTTGCTGTGATCTGCATTTTCTCTCATCTGGTCTGGAGGTCGCATTACTACTTTATTTGCGACACATAAGCAAAATTTTGTATTCAGAACTTTTTCACACTGTTCACCATGTTTCTCCTTCTATTTTATGGTGTACTATTATTCTTTTGCTGCTTGATACAGCTGTTTGTTCGAACACTGTGCTTTTAACAACGTAAATATTGTAACTTCATTATGTCTTTCCTCTTCTTTGCTTTCTTTAACTACATGTTGCCAACATAACGAAGTGTGTGTTAAAAAACAACTTGATTGTGTGTGTGTGATTTGGGGAGGGGGGGGGGGGATGTTGGTTTGAGTTGTAGAGTATTGAATATGAATGTAACAGCTGTTAGGGAGTGGTTGAAAGCTTTGATGACAGCTGATTTGACTTTTCGTTTCAATGTTCTGTGGAGGGGGTCATGGATAAGTCAGTGAAAAGATGTCGGGTGGTATTATTATTATATTGGGTGGTATTATTATTATTATTATTATTATATTAATCCTCTTTGGAAGCGTTATTCCTTTATTTTATCTATTAGAGTAAACAATGAATTGTTTGGCACGTGTACTTCATCATTCAACAGAGTTTTCCTTTCTGCTTTGGTTTTCTGTATGTCGTAATTTTCTTGCAGAGTTAGGAGGCGCTTTTTATTGTTGGTTCCAGTTACTTTAATGTCTTCTTCTCTAGTGGTTGGTTTGTGGTTATGTTCTCTTATGTGTTCTGCAAATGTGGATGGCTGTTTATGAGAAGAACATGTTATGCGTCGTGTAGGAAGAAAAGGGTCTACCAGTACGTTTTGGAATTTGACAGTGGCAGGATCGTGGTGTATCGAGACTGAAGTTTAAAAATGGCTCTAAGCACTATGGGACTCAACATCTGAGGTCATCAGTCCCCTAGACTTAGAATTACTTAAACCTAACTAACCTAAGGACACATCCATGCCTGAGGCAAGATTCGAACCTGCGACCGTAGCAGCAGCGCGGTTCCGGACTGAAGCGCCTAGAACCTCTCGGAGATTGTAGTTTATCATTTCGCAATACTGCTGCTCGTATTGGTCGGGATCCCATACGGTCATGCCATTATGGAATCGATGAGGTTCAGGAGTACTAGTCTGAGCGCCATGTCGGGCCTCAATAGCCCCGCCCGAGTAGCGCCAGAAAGGACTGACGTATTGTTCGCTTTCCCGCGCAAGACAAGTATCCACACTAACAATACGACAACGACGTGTGGAGTTCCACCGACAGTCAGCATGGCGACCATTGGTAGGGAGTTTCCTTCCACGCTTCCGCAAAGAGAGGCGCTCTAACAGTTCTGAGCCCAACCGTAATACTGGATACAGGAGTGACATCGACCCGTCTTCTCAGGCAAGTCCTGGTTGTTCGTACAGAAATACGATGGACGCGTGTGTGGAGACTATGAGGAGAACTAACGTTGCCCCCAGTATCTCGCGTCATGGTACAGAGTAGTACTGGGTGCACGAGACGATCACCTCCGGTTCACACAGCTGGTAGTTTGGAGAGCAGCAGTTGAATTTATGAGGTGTCAAGGCCGATGGCTGTGCCCTACGTTGGAGACCACCCTGTCGTTATCGTCCATACTGTCCTGACTTACCTCAATACAGAGAGTGTTGAACTTTTGCCCTGGCCAACACGTTCTCCAAACCTCAAATCGCTTGACAACGTGTGGTCATGTCTTACTGAGACACTGGCACATCACCACTCGACGGCTACTACATGCTATGTACTAGGACATAGAGGACAAACAGCATGGAATAATCCATCAGTACATCGACTTTGGAAGGACAAGGATCCAGCTGACAAAATCGAAGAAAATGAGTTGCTGATGAGACTGGTTCATATCTGTTTTCTGCTACATGTAGAGTGTACTCGTACCGCAATCTGTGGCGAAACGGCAGAGTAACAAGAGCGCCGAAGTTCCACTTGTTATCACTTCGTTTGATCTGTTGAGACGAGAAGGTTCTAGCTAATTCAAATGTGTGCCTCTGCAGACGAATTTCAGCTATGAATGACAGAGTTCGAAGTGCTCAGTTGGAACTATGTCGTACCAAAGCGCTCTAATGAGGGATTTCAGAACCATCGCTTCGGCAACTCGACATTGTTTGTAATGTTCGCAAATGGTTCAAACGGCTCTGAGCCCTATGGGACTTAACTTCTGAGGTCATCAGCCGCCTAGGACTTAGAACTACTTAAACCTAACTAAGGACATCACACACATCCATGTCCGAGGCAGGATTCGAACCTGGGACCGTAGCGGTCGCGCGGTTCCAGACTGTAGCGCCTAGAACCGCTGGGCCACTCCGCCGGCTGTTTGTAAATCATTAAAGATATTGTTGTTCTGGTTTCCCGCTTGTGTAGTGTACCTGGGAATGCAAGAAATAATTTCTAGGGATACTCTTCATTTCACAAAAAGTAGTATACTATACCAATAAAAACAAGGACAACAGAGGCGTGAATCAGAATATTTCTTGCAAACTTTTGTAAGTTTGAAAAAGTATCTGTGAAACAACATATAAGGCAACGGCCTTTCCGCAGTGGATACACCGGTTCCCGTGAGATCACCGAAGTTAAGCGCTGTTGGCCGTGGCCGGCACTTGGATTGGTGACCATCCAGCCGCCATGCGCTGTTGCCATTTTTCGGGGTGCACTCAGCCTCGTAATGCCAACTGAGGAGCTACTCGACCGAATAGTAGCGGCTTCAGTCAAGAATACCATCATAACGACCGGGAAGGCAGTGTGCTGACCCCACATCCCTCCTATCCGCATCCTCCCCTGAGGATGACATGGCGGTCGGATGGTCCCGGTAGGCCACTCGTGGCCTGAAGACGGAGTGCTTTTTTTTTTTTTTTTGAAATAACATAAATCCGTGGTTCATGGTGTGGGTTCCTGTAGTCGTGTCCTAGTTCATGAACCACGGGCAACGTATGAGTGGCCAAGTAAGTGGTCCCGACAGTCGGGATACCAGTAACTTTGGAATAAGGCTGGGCATCTCGGACATATTCTGAGTCGTGGTCACCTTTGTGCTCGTACGGCAAAGACTACCAAATCCACCGGTTCGTCCCTCAACCGTTAGGGGTAAAACTCACTGGGACTCGGGGCAAGTAAGGCTAGCAACCTGCTTCCCTGGTACTTTAAATATGATGCTGGCAACAATCAGAGCAAAATGCCTCGGAGCTTTGGAGGTGACGGAGTCCCACCTCCAACTGACAAACCAGGGACCCCTAAGATACGACTTGGCAAACAAATGGTAATGAGATGGGGAGCTATTAACATCAGTGGGGGCTACCTGGGAAGAAGGTAGAGCTGGCAGAGGCTGCAAGTAAGATGGGGTTGGACGTTTTAGCTGTTAGTGACATTCGGGTAAGGGGTGAGAAAGAAGAAGTGGGAGAATACAAGGTCTACCTGTCAGGAGTCAAAGCAGGAATAGCACAATTGGGCGTTGGGCTTTACATCAGGAAAGAAATGGAACCCAGCGTAGTTGCAATAAGGTATGTAAACGAACGACTGATGTGGATAGATTTGACAGTGTCTAGCAATAAAATGAGGATTGTGTCAGTATATTCGCATTGTGAAGGGACAGATCAAGATAAGATGGATAGTTTTTATGAGGCACTCAGTGATGTAGTTGTTAGAGTAAAGGACAAGGACAGTGTTCTGCTCATGGGTGATTTCAATGCCTGGATTGGAAATCGAACAGAAGGCTATGAAAAGGTTATGGGTAAATTTGGAGAGGATATGGAGGCCAACAGGAACGGGAAACAACTCTTGGATTTCTGTGCCAGTATGGGTTTAGTAATCACAAACTCCTTTTTTAAACATAAGAACATTCACCGGTATACTTGGGAAGGCAGGGGAACCAGATCTGTCATTGACTACATAATAACAGATCAGGAATTCAGGAAGGCTGTGAGGGGCACACGTGTATTCAGGGGATTCTTTGATGACACTGATCATTATTTAATCTGCAGTGAAATTGGGATTGTGAGGCCGAAAGTGCAGGAGGTCAGGTCCATATGTGGGAGGATAAGAGTGGAGAAACTTCAGGATAAGGAAATCAGGAACAAGTACATAACAGTGATCGCAGAAAGGTACCAGTTAGTTGAATATAGTCAATTACAGTCATTGGAAAAGGAATGGACAAGGTACAGGGACACAGTACTAGAAGTGGCTAAAGAATGTCTTGGAACATTAGTGAGTAAAGGTAGGATGAAGCAAACAGCTTGGTGGAATGACACAGTCAAGGCAGCCTGTAAAAGGAAAAAGAAGGCGTATCAAAAATGACTCAGGTAGACAGAGAAAGTTATGTTGAAGAAAGAAACAAAGCCAAACAGATAATTGCAGCATCCAAGAAGAAATCTTGGGAAGACTTTGGAAACAGGTTGGAGACTTTGGGTCAAGCTGCTGGAAAACCATTCTGGAGTGTAATTAGCAGTCTTCGAAAGGGAGGCAAGAAGGAAATGTCAAGTATTTTGGACAGGTCAGGAAAACTGCTGGTGAATCCCGTGGATTCCTTGGGCACATGGAGGGAACATTTTGAAGGGTTGCTCAATGTAGGTGAAAATACGATCAGTAATGTTTCAGATTTCGAAGTACAATGGGATAGGAACGATGATGGAAATAGGATCACATTTGAGGAAGTGGAGAAAATGGTCAATAGATTGCAGTGCAATAAAGCGGCTGGGGTGGATGAAATTAAGTCGGAACTCATGAAATACAGTGGAATGTCAGGTCTTAAATGGCTACACAGGATAATTGAAATTGCCTGGGAGTCGGGACAGGTTCCATCAGACTGGACAAAAGCAGTAATCACACCAATCTTTACAAATCTTTAACATATTGCAGCGTGTCAGCAACAGTGAGATGTACAGAAAATAAACAATTTTTTTTCAGCCTTCAGTTGCAACTGAAGGCTGAAAAAATTGTTTATTTTCTGTACACCAATCTTTAAACATGGAAACAGAAAAGATTGTAACAACTACAGAGGTATCTCTTTAATCAGCGTTGTGGGCAAAATCTTCTCAGGTAACGTTGAAAGGAAAGTGCGAGTATTAGTTGAGGACCAATTGGATGAAAATCAGTGTAGGTTTAGGCCTCTTAGAGGTTGTCAGGACCAGATCTTTAGCTTACGGCAAATAATGGAGAAGTGTTATGAGTGGAACAGGGAATTGTATCTATGCTTTATAGATCTAGAAAAGGCATATGACCCGGTTCCTAGGAGGAAGTTATTGTCTGTTCTACGAGATTATAGAATAGGAGGCAAACTTTTGCAAGCAATTAAAGGTCTTTACATGAATAGTCAGGCAGCAGTTAGAGTTGACGGTAAATTGAGTTCATGGTTTAGAGTAGTTTCAGGGGTAAGACAAGGCTGCAACTTGTCTCCACTGTTGTTCCTATTATTTATGGATCATATGTTGAAAACAATAGACTGGCTGGGTGAGATTAAGATATGTGAACACAAAATAAGCAGTCTTGCATATGCCGATGACTTAGTTGTGATGACAGATTCGATTGAAAGTTTGCAAAGTAATATTTCAGAGCTAGATCAGAAATGTAAGGACTATGGTATGAAGATTAGCATCTCCAAAACGAAAGTAATGTCAGTGGGAATGAGATATAAACGGATTGAGTGCCAAATAGGAGGAACAAAGTTAGAACAGGTGGACGGTTTCAAGTACTTAGGATGCATATTCTGACAGGATGGCAACATAGTGAAAGAACTGGAAACGAGGTGTAGCAAAGTTAATGCAGTGAGCGCTCAGCTACGATCTACTCTCTTCTGCAAGAAGGAAGTCAGTACCAAGACTAAGTTATCTGTGCACCGTTCAATCTTTCGACCAACTTTGTTGTATGGGAGCGAAAGCTGGGTGGATTCGGGTTACCTTATCAACAAAGGTTGCAGAGCTCGAACAACAAGAAGATACCTTCATTCAAATTTATTTCTTTTTAAAATGTATTCTCTTTATGAAGATTAGTGTTTAGAAAAAGTTAAAACATCAGACAGGTATAGTATTTATAGGCATATTTCTCTCACGGGATTCAGTGTAGGATTCAGTGGCAGAAAATCTGATCGGTGGGACCTATGTGAACAATATAAAGTGTCAAGTATTTTCAAAAGACTCACCGAAAGCTTAGAAAAAAAAATGTTGAAACATATTAAAGAAAATGAAGCGATTTGAAAACTCAGAGATGGACACAAGGAACAGTAGTCTGTTCTTGCGCTTGACCTTTAACTGCGGAATGTACTCTCATGTCTAAATGTAGAAGATAGTACGCTTTTAAAAAAGTTAACAACTCATTATTCAAGCAGCAAAACTGAGTATTATGCTTTGTTGACAAAAGCATTGTCTGGCTGATCCGGTAATGTTCTTCCTAGTGCCTTTAAATCAGTTCTAGAGAAAGTAAATGGTGAACACCATTTTACCGAGCTGTTCACATGGAACGATTCCTGCGATCCGCAGAACCAGAATTCTTTTGTTTCCGGTGCTTTTTTTAATTTCTTCAGCGAAGATCATCATGCGAATAAAATTACAGTGATATAATCGGTGCCTGGACATTAATACATTCAGGAGGTTGGTAGTACACACAGTGTCATTGAAAAAGCCATGATAGAAAATGAGTTCTTCTCTCGTGCTGGACTCGTACGATTACTAAAAAGTATGGACCGAAAAATTCTCTTCCCCCAATACAGTTCTACAATACAGATTTTTATGACTTCTGATCGGTATCGAAGAAATTTAATTTTCAGGTTATGCCATTTGCACAAGTAACATCACTGGAATTTACACCAAGCCAGGGAGTAAACAAGAGATCGTTGAGTTTGTGGCTTTTAGACTACTTTCTTTTCTCTTCACTGCTGACATAAAGCTCAGTAGTTTTGTAGAAACCTATACGGATAATGTCTTGGTTGCAAAATGTTGCGATACGTTCCTTTTTTCAGACACTGTGTTCCACTTTAACTGCAATGCCACTGCAGATTTCCACTATTTATACAAATAAAAATGTAATTATTTTTTCCAGCCCTGAAGCGCCTAGAGCAATTTTCACCAAGCCATATTCATGCAATTATGAGTTAATAACTCGAGAAAAGGACTGTGGTGAGAGACACCTTAAAGTCCTCTAAGAGAGGATTGGAGTTCATTGGAGAGCTATGTATGACAGCGTGCTGGAATGTAGTGCTTCCGAATATTTAAGTGCAAACAATTAAAGTTTTTTAATCAAAACAAACGTTATTAACATTCTTCATCGTTATTCTTCAGGTCTACACATGTAATTAGTTTTAGTTTAGTTTTAGTTATGTCATGTTCCGTAGATCATTTTCCCGATTATTTTATCGATATGATGTGGTACAAGTCAGATTACAAGATACATATACACACATGAATAGTGCTAATATTAATATTACTGTGCGGCTGGTCCCGGCAGAGGTTCGAGTCCTCCCTCGGGCATGGGTGTTTGTGTTTGTCCTTATGATAATTTAGGTTAAGTGGTGTGTAAGATTAGGGACTGATGACCTTAGCAGTTAAGTCTCATACGATTTCACACACATTTGAACATTTTTTTATTAATATTACTGAAATTTTTAGTTCTGCACATGCAACTACATTTAGAGGTTCTTTTTTTACCATTTCTGAAACAGAAACTAGTCCATGGAGTAGAAGGAGTTGTCCAAAAGAAATGATTTTAAGCTAGATTTAAAACTTGATCTGCTTCCTGCCAGACACTTTATGTTGTTGGGCAAATGATCAAAGATTTTTGTTGCTGAATAATGTACTCCTCTTTGAGGAACTGACAGCTTCAATAACGGATAGGGAAGGTCATTTTTCCCTCTAGTGTTGTACGTATGAACATCACTGTTCTTCGTGAATTGAGATGGATTATTTGTAACGAATTTCATTAGCGAATATATGTACTCTGATGGTTTAGTTAAAATATCTATCTCCTTGAAAAGGTGCCTACATGACGTCCTTGGGTGAACACCACTAATTATTCTCACTGCTCTCTTTTGTGCAATCAATACTCTATGTTTAAGTGATGAATTGCCCCAGAAAACCATTCCATAAGACATTATTGAGTCGAAATATGCAAAGTACGTTAGAAGGCTGATCTGTTTATTGCCAAGACTAGCGATTATACGAAGAGCGAAACAAACTGAACTTAGTTGTTTGAGAAGCTCAGTAATATGCTTCTTCCAGTTCAAGTTGTCATCAATGTGAACACCCAAAAATTTGGAGAAATCTACCCTGTTAACTGAGCCCTGTTCATACGCTACATCAATTGTCGGTATGACTCTATTCGGTGTACAGAACTGGATATAGTGAGCTTTTTCAAAATTAAGGGAGAGTCTATTTTCTGAGAACCACTTAATAATTCTTTGAAAGACATCCTTAACAATGTCTTCAGCTGCTTTTCTCTGGAATGGGATTTATTATAACACTCGTGTCATCTGGAAAAAGTACTAGTTCAGCTTGCTGAACGTTAAGTGTGAGGTCTTCTCATGAGTAAGGAGCAGCAGAGGACATAGTTACCCTGGCGACGAACACATTTCTCCTAACGAGAGGCCATTTTTTTTAATCTGTCACTGTAGAATGTTTGACTTTAGTGACGGAGCCACAACTCTTTTATGTTTTCTCCACTCCATCACTATTAAAATGAAGTCCTCGAAGCTGTTCTTTAAGTTCTGCAAACAGATGAAAATCAGATGGGTCCAAGTCGGGACTGTATGGAGGAGGATGATCGAGGACAGTTAACCCAAGACTTCCGATTGTTACAGATGATCCAGCTTCCGTGTGTGGTCTGGAATTTTAATACTGAAGGAGAGGATGCTGCGTATATGGGCGATCCCTTCGAATTCGAAAGTCGATTACAGCACGCTGTTCCTCAGGTACCGACATAGTTACGTTACACACCGTCATATTACACACTACAATTCGGAGTCTTCTAGTGACAGAGCGCTGCAAATATGTAGACATGAAGAATGATGATGATGAAGTCCCATACTCCGTAATAGAGCGTAGGGGACGAAGCGGGAGACCCGCACCGCCGTACTAGGCAAGGTCCTAGTGGAGGTGGTTTGCCATTGCCTTCCTCCGACCTTAATGGGAATGAATGACGATTTTGGAGACGACACAACTCCCAGTGATCTCTTGGCAGGTGAAAATCTCTGACCCCGCCGGGAATCGAACCCGGGACCCCAGGCTCGGGAAGCGAGAACGCTACCGCGAAACCACATGAAGAATAAAGACGTATAACGTTAATAACGTTTGTCTTGTTAAATAAAAAAAATTAATTCGGAAGCATTAGTTAACGTCAGGTACTCTTAAAAATCCACATCATTTTGGAATGTCTGGAGCAGTTCGACGAAACTCGACGCACGTATTACTTACTGACTGAAAATGAAAATTCTATCGTAGTCGTAAGATAGTTCTAGCTCTCCTGAGAGTGAGGTGACGATGCCAAGGGACTACCATGTAAAGATGGCTCTGTTCTACAATTTTCCCCCATCCAGCGATCACTTAACACGGCAGGACCCCACTTCCCTATGAACATTTGCCCCATCAGTGAAATACTATGGTGAAAGCGATCACAAAGATCATCTCTCACATCTCCACAACGCGCTGCAAGAAATAAGATTTCATATTGTAGCTTTTATACGAGCACCTCATATCGCTTACGAGTTCTTTCAATTTTTTTCTTTACAGTTTTCCATAAAACTGTTCAAAACATTCTTAAATACTATGCCATTCTGTTTCCTCCTTCCACTTCTGCACTAATTCACAGTGAGTGTCTTTAGAAAGCTCTCTGGTCTGCGAGTCGAGGGCACATCTGCTTTCACTTTTTCGAAGCTGACCTTGGAGATCTTTGGACGGGAGTAGATGGATGCAGAGCTGTTTCAATTTAATGCTCTTACATAATACTTCATCAGACACAATTTTATTTCTATTGCCCCAAGTGCTTGGCTCTGTCAGTGGTCCATGCACAATATCTTCCCAAAAGGTAATGACTGTCTCTTCGGACAATTTTTCTGCTAATTTAGTTTGTCCATAGCACGGCTAGCCTTCTCGCAGCATTACTTCGTGCCACCGGGTAGCAATTCTAAAAACACTGCAATAATATTAAGTCTCACGAACTTCCCACTAGTATCTAGCATGGTCGATAAGGATGTATTGGGTATGGTAAATAAAAGTGGCCCGGAGAAAAGAGTTCCAGTACAAATAAATACAGCAAAGGATAGTAAATACAATGCTAACCTCACTACAGCAGATGTTGAAAGTGACCACCATTCATCTTTTGGCACTTTTGGGACATGGTCAGCAAGTTGCTGACGGCGGATCGAAGATGGACTGCGGGGATTGCAGCAATGTTATCCGAAATGTTCTGCTGCAGCTCTTGAAGATCGTGAGGGTTGTTGTGACACACCTTAGACCTGAGGGGTCCCCACACAAACTAATCGCGCACTGACAGATCAGGTGACCTGGGTGGGCAGTTAGCATCGCGACCAGACTGATTTCTGCTAACAACTCTGTCAGGTGCAAAGATTGTCTAAATGTGCTCCAAGGTTCGGCCGGTTGTATGGGCAGTGCTTCATCCTGTTGAAAGTAACCGTATGTCTTTTCCTCCTCCGTTAATGCTACCACAAATGGTTTCGCCTGGACCACTTTTATTTGCCCCACCCTGTGTTTCACATGTGGATATGTTTCTTCAGTTCCAGTTCTCATGAAAGCTCTCCCAGAGGAATTAAAACACAGCCACTTAAGGGGAGGTTTACTATCTTTGGCCCGAAAAAAGCATGTTCCTTGAGATTGTTTTCTCGGGATGTGTTATAGATATCAATTTCAAATTTTGTCAAAATGTTTATTGATATTTCCTCTACAAACTGGAATTTTTTCGACCGGAAATGTCGAAGAGCAAAGGCGGAAGTGCCGTCGGAACGAAATAAAATTTCGATGTACACCTCCACGCGTATGTCACAGGTCAGCTGGGTCGTCTGAAATCAAAATTGAGTTGACGTCAGGGAAGTATATAAGATTCTTTAGGAAAATGGTTCTGAGCACTATGGGACTAAACATCTGTGGTCATCAGTCCCCTAGAACTTAGAACTACTTAAATCTAACTAACCTAAGGACATCACACACTTCCATGCCCGAGGCAGGATTCGAACCTGCGACCGTAGCAGTCGCGCGGTTCCGGACTGCGCGCCTAGAACCGCTAGACCACCGCGGCCGGCGATTCTTTAGGAGTTGTACCTCGCTGAAGTTATTTGGACCATAGGAAACAAAATGGCGGTCATTTGAAAAAATAGGGTCTTTTTCATCGATTTTTCGACTTCGTCGGCCAAGTAAAAATATTTACAGTTGATGGATCGTAGTAAAGGTGGTACAACTCCTAGACAATTTAGTTAGCTTAGTCGGAAACAAAGAATCATGCCAATCCGTTCAGTAGATTTGAAGTTACCATACCGCGGGATAAGAAAAAGTCATTTCGAGAAAAACGCGTTTGAAGTTTCGACTACATATAAATGCAATATTATGCAACTTACGTTCAATCTGCTATTATGGGTCCATAAACTAGTCCTTCTTCTTCCTCATAGAGGGCGTTCTGCTTGATCTGGGCCGTCCTGCTTTGCTCCAGAGCCGCTTGTACGGCCGGTGACAAGCGGTTTTCGGCCGCTTGAATCCGGTGGTCGTCCGAATGCTTGGCGAAATGCGTCGAATAGAGTCCCAGGGTGACATCCACCGTTGTCATGGTCTTCAGAATTGCTGAATACCCTTCGCTGAAGCTGCTCACTGCCAGGAAAGTCGCAATCTCCAAAGTCTTCGCACCAGAATGCAAATGCCTGGGAGCTAACTTCTAAACACACGCGTTCAAACTTTCATTTGAATTTTGTGTTTCCTCCCAAGATCTGGTACAATAACTCGTCTTCCGAAAGAAAAAAAAACTGGTGCGTGAAAAAGGCCGATTTCAGGCGGTGCATTTTTTGTTCAACCGCGAATAACGAACATTTCCGTTCCGTATTCGGAAAAACCATTTCAGTGGTGGATTCTAAACACTTTTATGGGTCCAAAAATGCCATTTTTAAAAAAATTGATTTTTTGAACCAAAAGATAGTAAAATTCCCCTTAATTACAGTAATTCTTAAAAACTGAAGACATTTGAACACAACGCTACTCATCACGTAAAGACAATGTGCAGAGCATGTTCCCGGTCACGTGATGACACTACACTATGGGAATTATAATATGATTAGGCAGTGCTGCCGACAGCTTATGCGTGATGCCCAAAATTTAGTGAAAAATGGCACAATTACAGGTATAGGATGCAGTTTCGTGTTATGTTACAACAAATTAATACAGTTTATCTGATTTTATTTCCATAACATTTTTTGCGTTGAAGAGTGAACCGAAAACGGTGGATATTCGTGTCAAATCCACATTTTTCTGGGTCATTAGGCTGAATGGCAGTAGGTCCAATGACATTTCACGCATTACGGTTGGGGATGAGTATGCAGTAGGAAAAGGAGTGTCGTAAAAAATAGCTTAAAATGGCTTATGATAGGGCCATCTTCATAGTTTTCTGGGCCGCTAGTTTCATTGGTGACAGTTTTGATATTATTTCACCTCTCGCGATACGGGTGAAAGTGGCAGTGCAAAGAGGCTGACATGTAAAACTAATAATAATTAAAAAATGTTGGTGTCGAATACACAGTCACTAGAATAACTGGTGACAGCCCTAGTAACATGCAATTTCAAGTTTACTCGCACAAACTCTGTGGAAACTTCTGGAGTTTTTTAATGAATATCTTCCCACTACTTTACTCGCACGTAAATACGTACGTACATACAAACATACGCACAGATACACGTATTTATACATAGAGATTGAAAGGGTCAGAAGAAGGCAAGGGTAACAGTCAGGTGACGTAGTTATCTACCCCTGGTTTTCCCTGAGCTATGCTCGAATAGAAAAACATACATCCCCACTGTTCATCATTTTTTTTTATTTTTGCTTATCTTGGGCAAGTTTTGTGTTAAATTAAGAGTACGTAACTTTTAAATTATTTTACGTTGTTGTTTTAAAAGCATTCGAATAAAATTACTTTGATTTATTGATATTCTTACATTTCATTACAATTTTTGTCTAATAAAAGATTGGCACAACTTGGCTATGCCAGTTTATCACCTAGTACGGAATAAATAAATTATACGAATTACAATAATTATGAGATAAGTTTTATTTATTTATTTAATGGCTAGGGCCCCACGTCGGGCAGACCGTTCGCCGGGTGCCGGTCTTTCAATTTGACGCCACTTCGGCGACCAGCAGTCGATGAGGATGATGAGGAGGACAGAACAACACCCAGTTCCTGGGCGGAGAAAATTTCCCGACCCAGCCGGGAATCGAACCCGGGCCCAGAGAATTGACAATCTGTCAGGCTGACCAGGCAGCTGCCGGGGGCGGACATTATGAGATAACTAATTGCCATTGACGTACACTAAAGAGGAAAGGTTAGAGTCTGAAGCCTAGTGAACTTGATGATAATTATCTTGACGTTCGTCTTCAGAAATTTAGAGGAATCGTTAATGTTCTAGATCACGACCAACTATCTGAATCTGTTTCCTCCAGAATGTGAGTTCAGCGCCTTAGCCACTGCTACACCTTGATTGGTTTCCAAAAACACACTTGCCTAATCTACATTTGCCAATTACTTACAAATAAAGCGATTAAAAACTTTATTCCGGTCCAAAATATCCCATGTCTTTTCCTGGTTATTTACGCGGGAATTATATTCTCTCACAGATTTACGGAAACAACTCGCTATTGCGGCTGATTATGTTCCTATTATCCTATTCGCTTTTCCATGTGGCTTTTCTCCAGGACTTTAAGTGAATATCACTGCAGGTTACTAAATGTTCAACAAAAGTCCAAATAAATACTTCTCATAGTTCATTTCAATTAGTTCCTATTGTCTTTTAATTCTGTACTTCTTTTATCTTTCGTACACATTTTCTCCCACATATTTACCCTTTTAACCGCACACTTTCGTTGTCTGTTTTTGAGATTGCTTTGTAATGGATGAGGATATTTGTCAATGATGCGTTCTTACTACAGAACTTTGTCACAGTTGCACATGTGAATCATCCCTCAAATTTTGTGAAGTTATCTTCACTTACCACTTTCATTTACTATGAGGCTGTTTCTCTGCAGTCTCTATAAGAAGAATTGTGTTCAACGTACCTCTTTACTTCACTTGTTCCTGTAGATCTAATTTCAATCTGTCATCCTAATTTTCTTAAATTATAGAAGTTCTATTACGCCCAAATGCTAGGCATTTTACTATGCAACAAATGGAAAATATTTTCATTTTGATAGCCGAATCCATATTTTCAATGGCGAACTTCATTTTGGCGTGTTATTCTTCTAAGAACAAGCAAGAAATCAAAAAACTTTCACTACTAGTACACCCATTGAGTTCAGTACAACTAGATACTCTGTCTTCCATATTCTCATGGGCAACGCTTCGCTGAAACTTTAGCAGTATATCCCTCTTTTACCTAGAAGCCTGGGAATGGCAGCGTTTCAAGAGAGATACGCGTGTTTGCGCGGTCGTAGAAACCAGCAAGGCGGAGCAGTGTTTAGGACACTAGACTCGCGTTTGGTTCAAATCTGCGTGCGGCTCTACAGATTCTTGTTTTCTGTGGTTTCCCTAAATAGCCCCAGGCGAATGCCGGGATGGATCCTCTGAAAGGACACGGCCAATTTTCTTCCCCTTCCTTACCCTACAGGAGCTTGCTCTCCGCCTTTAATGACTTCATTGTCGACGGGATGTAAAATACTAATCTTCTAGAAATCGTGTTGCTTCTTTTAATGATGAGTTGGCAGTTGTTCAGAGAACGCTCCATAGAAATTTTGGCAGCTTCTGCAGGTTTCTCTCTTGCATTATGACCGAATATACCATCTGCATGTATAAACAATTGAAAAATTAATGACCTCTTATGTGCCCCCCGTAACGAGGATGTCTATAGTATTTCATAAACGTCTCAATATATCAAAATAAAATTTCCAACAAATTATTTTATGCGCAGGCGAGAGTACTTAGCTATGTTGTCAGTAGTTACAACCTTTCTTAATCTGTTAAGACATTGAAGTATCTGTAGAGTTTTCAATGAGTCAAACATCAATTGATATGTCCTTACAGAACTGCAAATATT
Organism: Schistocerca piceifrons; assembly: GCF_021461385.2. Taxonomy (NCBI): domain Eukaryota; kingdom Metazoa; phylum Arthropoda; class Insecta; order Orthoptera; family Acrididae; genus Schistocerca; species Schistocerca piceifrons. Next base: position 171,441,702 of record NC_060149.1, read on the forward strand.
AACAATTTTATATCGTTCGATTGTTCTTCCCTGTAGCTCTCGAATGCAATCAGTAAAGGACAACTTTAAATTGCAGAAAAAAGCGTTAGAATTTACCAGTGTTAGATCTGCTTTCTGAGTTCAGTCTTAATTCAGAGAATCATATTACAGAGCAGCGCATCCATAGAATATATGCGTGAAGGAATCGTGGCTTCAAAAGACTGAATCGCGAGGAAGACTACGCGCCAGCGAAGAGAATATACAGTATATTCGATAGTTAAGTATTCGGAGCCCAAAATTTGTCAGTAGTCCTAATTTGCATCTAATTATTTGGAAATCAACAGCCCGTGATGTAATATGAAAGAGACTACAACTAAAAAATCAAAGGCACTGATCGCTGTAAACATCTCAGATTAGCAGATGTCATGCTGAAAACATGAATGTCGACGAAACATTCTTATCATGCATGATTTTCACAAGCAACGCTTCTTTTCATGTCAGTGGATGCATAAATCTGGATAACTGATGCATTTGGTGTTAGGAGATACGAAGCTATATAATATGATTCGTCCGTGATTCGCCCGATGAAAAAAATGAAAGAAAAAACAAGCAGCGTGTTACCGATACCGCCTTCAAACTTTAAATCATGATACAGTTGTTTTGTTTTCCGCAAATTGTGGAACAATACAGGCAGATTGTTTTGCAACAGGTCGGTGCAGTAGCGGATTTAACTTCATTGCACGATATGTGCTTAAAGACCGATCTATTCATCCGTGGACTGACGGAGGAGAACCACTGCGTGGTCTCCGAGTGGTCCAGATCTCATCTTATACAGCTGACTTCTTTCGTGTGTCATGTAGACACACAATACTGTTTACTTCGAGAGAGCTCGTTAGTTAAAACGTGATAGATAGAATAGTGCGAGCGGTTTGTAGCTATCACGAACAACGTGATACCGTCAGTCAAATGCAAAATATAATATGCTTTAGTCACCTTGAGGGTGAAGCTCTTTTGTCTGTGTTTGCTTTAACAATAACATATGCTTTTGTATGGGATCCGCCTTTAGCAGAACACAATTTTGTTTGTTGTCCCAGACATGTTTTACTGCAGTTGCAGCATCATTAGTGGTTTTTCTTATTATTATGGCTGTTAAACATAAGGAATGTACTTTATTGTTTAAATACATGTAAATATTAGTTTCTAAATCGTAATTATAGATTTTTGAAGACCACATAAAATTATGTATTCATATCTTCTTACCACATGATGTGATTTCCCTAGATGTATTACGTTTTTGCCAGCCGATGTGGCCGGGCGGCTCTAGGCGCTTCAGTCTGGAACCGCGCGACCGCTACGGTCGCAGGTTCAAATCCTGCCTCGGGCATGGATGTGTGTGGTGTCCTTAGGTTAGTTAGGTTTAAGTAGTTCTAAGTTCTAGGGGACTGATGACCTCAGATGTTAAGTCCCAAAGTGCTCAGAGCCATTTGAACCATTTTGATTACGTTTTTACAGTGTTTGTTTTTCTTTACAGTTTCCCAACTGCAACTATCTACAGCTTAATGTAGGCAAAGTATTTACGCAAACATTAGGATTTCTAAACTGTTATGGGTAAGCTTGAAAGTAATAATTTATGTAAGGGTAGTGTGTGTGTGTGTGTGTGTGTGTGTGTGTGTGTGTGTGTGTGTGTGTGTGTAGAAGGTATGAATACATAATTTTATGTGCTCTCCAAAAATCTGTAATTACGATTTAGAAGCTAATATTTACATGTATTTAAACAGTAATTTAAACAGTAAAGAACATTTCTTATGTTTAACAGCCATAATAATAAAAAAACTCACTGATGATGCTGCAACTGCAGTTAAACATGTCTGGGACAACAAACAAAATTGTGTTTTGATAAAGGCGGACCCCACCCAAAAACATATGCTAATATCCTTTAGCTTTTGTAGCGGTACATGTAGTACTCATATCAAAGTTTATGAACGAAGGTACGAAAATGAGCGCGTTTTGGATTGGTTTTTATACACAAACGAATTTTTCTTTATGGAAAATACAGAATGTTCCCTTTTTTCCGAGTAATCACTGTAGGTGCTTTTCTATTAAATGACTGTACTAAGGGACCTATTTACATGGTCGAAGTTTGATTAAAATTAAAAAAAAAACTTATTATTGTTGAGAGAAGACAGTAATGAAAGAAAGCAGACTTTTGGGTAGAACTGCCTTTGTATTTCGTGGCAGAGATGATGCCACGTACCGAGGCATACCACGCATCAGCGCATCATGCGTCTCTTTCAAGAGGAATAATACACATTCCCAAGTTCTCTAAAATCGCTCCGTGAGGGTTTTGAGGTGTACATATCCAGTTCGCTTTTAAAAAATCACAACCTATGCGACGCCTCGTATCACGATACAAACATTTAATTCTATTAGCGCGAATTCGTGATCACATTTCGAATGAGAGTGACGATTTCCTGTGCTTCGAAGACGCATCAAACTTGTCTTTTAACTATCACGCTCACGTTTTATTCTTTTTCATTTTTTATGTATAAACATTTCATTCCTTGCTCTAACCATCCAACACAGTGTTTGATCTTTGATGTCCAACACGATCTAGCGGGAAAGGGCCAGATGGAAGTATGTCTTACGACAACGGGAAACCTCTCTACAACATTGGTCGGAACCACATAATTCGAATTTTTTTATTTTGTTGTTGGGATAATATAGTTTCAGCCTGAGTCAAAAATGTATGTGTGAGTGTAGCAGAGTCCATAACTTAGTCGAGATGTACTGAATTACACCCGAAATATAAAAATTGAATAACGAAGACAAAGCATATTGTTGTTCAAGACGAAGCATTTTGTCGTTCGGTGGAACGACGAACACAAAGCATTTTGTCATTTGCACTACATACTTCTAATATTAATATGCTGAGAGTAGTTGTGGCAGACTACAGCTTGGTAGCGGTGCGATCTCAAGCGACATATGGACCTACTTACGCGCAAATCTCAGTTCATAAGCAAGGAATTTGTCTGAAAATTTTGGTATTTCTACAAGTTAAGGCTTAATGTCATCTGACGACACATTTCAAGCAAGTGCGAAGTACTCCACCCCTCGTCAGACACAGCAGAGAGTTTTGAAATACGATTAAGACTCTTTGTGTGAAAAAGTGTTGATCAGAAACGGAATGCTTCATCTTTTCTTCCGCCATCGGTCTTATTCTGGGATTGAAAATTCGAGACGACTACCTGCAGAACATTGTGATTTGTAGATATCGACATCGAGTAATAAGACTAGCTTTTACAAAGTTAACACCTTCATAATAAGGCTCAAATATTAGGGACAATGTAAGGGATGTTAACGAAGACAGGGTGTTATTAATGTATTATTTTTGTCCCGCCTCCCACCCAATGTATTTACTTTCGGTTGTTGATTCTCCCCAAATTAAGATTATTTTGTCTCTTTTTCGGGATATCTACGACATGCGTATTCGATGTACGACAGTTATACTAAGAATTTACTTACCTTTGTCTTACCATTTTCGTTTAGGTATAAGTTTTTAAATGACAATGTTCATGATGTGGTTTACACAATCACGAACTGATACCACACTGGAAATAATAGTAATCCCTAGAACCGAATGGTATATCGTCGTTTTGCCGCAAGATTGTGAGCCCGAACTGCACCCTCTAGTAGCTGGCGCTGCCTGGTGCCTTTCGTCGCAAGCTGTAGTTTACCCCGGCGCCGCTAGATGGCACGATGAACTTATTTTTCACGTTCTGACGAGACACTGGAAATGTGGCAGCTGGCCACAGTGAGACTATTGTAGTAACAAAAAAGTTCAACTCAGTGTAACCCATGTTTACGAACAAATATCATACAAAGTTTGGAACAGAGTAAGTGTCACACAAAGAGAGCACGTAGTTTGTATTATCAACTGGAATGTATATCATGTCAAATTTTTCAGCCCTAGGACTGCCATTCATTCCCGCCTGAGAGTTGCCCCCATTCATTGTCGCACGTAAGCGATTTTACAGTTTTCGCTTGTAGTAAAAGCAGTTTCATGGTGTGTAGCAAAGTAGTAATCGCGAGAGAATCCAAAGGATGTCGTCTACCTAATTCTGAGGAGTGGTTTTAGATGAAGGGTGAGAGAAGTAGCTTTGAAGTTAACATCTCGTTCACGTTGAACAAAGGAATGAAGAAAAATCAACCAATGGCAACTGTCACAAATTAGTTTCAGAAAAAATTTAGAATTAATACTACCATTGGACATTTTGGAAAAAAACCAGAATTACGTGCAAAATTATAAAAGAGTAAGAAGCTTCATTGATCATAAGCTACAGGACCTCTGGAGTCAGATAGCAGAGGTTTAATGGTTGACTGAAACATGTACAACGGAAAATAAAAGGTACAAATCCTTAAGATGTCATTTGACTGTGCTTTTATAAAACGTAAAGGGGAACAGATTCTATTTTTTTGTGTCGCAATGGCGTTCATACAGGATTATCAGTTGCCTACGTAATAATCAGCGCAAGGAAACGATAGTCTGTGCAAATGACTAGGTTAGCATTTGTCATATTTAAAATATCGACCACGCCATGGACAAGGAAAGAAGTTCCGAACAACACCGTTGTTCGTCAAGTTTTGTAGGCTCAAATGGTTCAAATGGCTCTGAGCACTATGGGACATAACATCTATGGTCATCAGTCCCCTAGAACTTAGAACTACTTAAACCAAACTAACCTAAGGACATCACACAACACCCAGTCATCACGAGGCAGAGAAAATCCCTGACCCCGCCGGGAATTGAACCCGGGAAGTTTTGTAGGAAGATGCTTACTTTCCATCCGTCACCTCACAACAGTGGCTGAGTGGTTACGGAAAAATTAAATACCGTGAACTCCATTTCCTTGAATTTTTGTTTTCAACAATTAATTTCTTACCAGATTTTAGTTTCAGTAGCTTTTTGAGCTTTTCAAGAGACTCCTCGAAGGCACTCATTTACTTGTTACGTAACAGTCCTTTATAGACAGCTCGAGGGCTTTTTTTCTTTCTTCCACGTAATGTAGACGGATGTGCTGAGAAACAACGTGCGTGAAAGAGAAAGAACATATCTCGGAGACTCTGTTGTTGGCTTTACCATAACACGATTAGTTCCAGAAACGTCTCCCAAAGACTTCAGATGAAGCGAAGATGGCATGGTTCCTTTTCTTCCTATTTCCTTTCGTCCAATTTTACCTATAGAAGTGAAGTGTTTGAACTTTTTACCTTACTTAAAGTCTGTAATTATGTAATTAGCGATATAGTTTTGTGAATTTTCCGTTGATTCATGAGTGACGCGTTTAACGTATTTTGCTTTAAATCCATGATTGTGACCTACATTTGTGTATTCTACAAATTTCGGCAGTAATATTGTTTTCATGCTAATCTTTTTCCTTTGACTGCACTGCACACTCATCTGACAGGCGCTATGTTTACCTTTTGCCGGTTTTTATCCCGTTATTATTTTAGATTATTGAGGAACAGATCCGTAATCTTCACGTCCATACAACTGACGTTCGCTTTGCGGAGATGCTTATTTCCCTAAAACGTTCCTCTTTATTCTGTAATACTGCAACTGTGTACGCCAGAGGGACTCATACCACATTATGAAGAGACCATCCCAGCAGTAAATGAGTGCGCAGAGTTTAATCAGTGGCAGATTGCTACCCTGTCGTGTGGGTTCAGAGGTCGTATTCAGTTATGTTTGACGACTGCCAGAGAAAATTAAATCAATCTCTAGTCGAACTGAAGGCCTAAACTAGAAATCATGTACAATAACTTTTGTGACACTTAGCCTTATGCCCCATTCAGGGTCCTCGTAAACGGCCGGAGGCGTTATACAACAGGTGTTTGCCGAGGTTGTATGGAATGTACACAATGGTTTTATTTTTAGAGTAAGTAACTCGCCAACCAATCAATATAAATGAACAGTTTCTCTACACTGCTTCTTCTTCTTCTTGAGTATCGCTTTATCTTGAGAGACGATGTGCAATCTCAAAATTTCTCCACCAATTACTTCTGTTCCTGGCTTTCGTGGTCCATTCTCCTTTACCCAGGTCCATCGCTTCCGCGTACCTGTTGATGACATCCTTCTTTGTTGTCCTTTGCTGTCCTTGCCTCTTCTACCTTCCACAAATCCTCAGAATGCTACTCTTGGTTGCCTCTCCTCTTGAATCCTAGTTGGGTTTCCTGCACACATCAGTCTTCTTTTCTTCATTCTTCAGACAATATCACCTTATGAGTATAAATCTGCCAGTTCCTGCTTTTTTTTAATGTCCTCCAGTTCTGTGTCTGGGTGTCCCACTTGGGGTCAAATAGTTTTTGTTCATCTGTTTTTCTTACTGTAAATGTTTCAGAGCTATACAGCTATTCTCTCTTGAATAGCCTAATTTTAGAATTTCTCGAAACCACTCTCCTTCGCAGCACATCCTAGTAGGCAAAATGTGCTCTATTTCCTGCTGAGATACTCAATTTCCATTCTGTTCTGCTATCTTAGAAATGGTTCCCAAGTATTTACACATATCAGTTCTTTTAGAAGTTCGTTCACCAACTGTCGATGGCGTACCGACATAGGATACGTTGCTCACAGCCAGTTAAATGTAAATCATCTGTCCTTGCAAGTTTTCTGTATGAACTAGTCATGATCTGCAAGTTCTCTTTGCTATCAGTTATTATAACAACGTATTCCGCATATGTAAAGTGATTTATTGTTATTACTTAGTTTTAGTCCAGCTTGGATTAATATTTGGCCTCCACACTAAACTTAGAAAACACATGAAGCTCATATATTGTGTAACTCTCACATATTCCTAGCATTGGCGAAGCCCCACATGTTCCTAACATTGGCTAAAAAAATAAATCAATGTTGGTGTGACCTTTAGGAGAAACGTAACATATGAACGAAAAGACGGACTGTATGCGATTTAAAACCTTTCATACGTCATATAAAAGTTGTAGCTGCTTCCTTCGACCGCTCACAAAATTCAACTTGAGAGGTAACTGATAACTTCAGCGCAAACCTCGTTTAAGCAGTATTTAAGAAAATTTTAACTGCCGTTCAATAGATCGCAAAGCTTACATTTTCGTAAACGGTAAATGAGCATAAACATATTACCAAAACATTGTGATTTAGGACACATACATCGAAACCTAAATCATGATAGAGATTAATTTTGTTTGTTGACAACAGACAGGAGGTTCTCTTTTATGACGTTCACACTGAGACTTTAATCAGTGATAGTGATGCAGTTAAAGCAACAATACTCACCAAGATATGAGAAAAAAATACTAGAGTATACGTGTTCAGTAGAATGATAAGAAAAAAATTACGTCATACTTCGGACAACAGCTAAAATCATTTGATTCGGTTAATGAATATGCAGAGGGACGGTGTCTAGAGCTCAAGTGAATAGTCAGTGAAACTGTATCAAAATATTTGTCTCTTTCCTAATATTTATCCCGTCCTACGGTGTATGCTGCTTTCGTGATATGGTAAATTTATTTTAACTTGGCGGAATTTCGGTGCGCTGTCTATCCGTTAACTGTGAAATTTTTGTTAAGTGTGTTAGCGTATTTTCTAATGCGGGACTGAGGACCAGCCTAACAGCTGCCTAACCGAGCGTGGAAAGCCGGCTAAAAACGGGCCGCAAGCTGGTCGGTCATTAATTAGTCACGTCTATTCAAGCCGGATCTGGATCGTCTCCCTGCCCTACAAGCTAAGCTAGAGAAGCAGGTCCTTTACAAAAAAACATATTTTGCAAAAGTAATTGAAGTACTCAGGCTACATTAGGATGCCTATTAACAAACAGTGCTAATTTAAAAACAATAACGAAGTACACTGATAGGTACTGCTGATTGAAAGCCGCTCGGTTACCCGAAGGGCAATACCTGAAATATATATATTAAGATGGTATCTGTTCTTTCGGACATGTCCGAAAGAACAGATACCATCTTAGTAAATATATAGTTACGGCTCACCGGCCACTTGACCATCTTCTTCTTCTGTGCGAATGCACAAACAGTGCCCGAACTCTTACGGGAATCGGCAACGCGCCGCGAATAATGAGTATAATGGGCGGGGGCACTACAAATGTAGTGCGGGACAATATGTTGAGAATGTGGGTTTCGTGGGAGGCGTGCCAGAGATAAATCCCTGCAGTCGCGCTATCCTCTGTGTCCTCGTTGGCTCAGATGGATGCCGGCACGGTAGCTCAGCGTGTTTCTCCTCAGAGGGTTTAGCTACCCTCTGTAATAAACAACTGAGTAAACGGATCAACGAACAACCTGAACGAGTGTCATCGGACGTCCGCCGTGAACAAATTCAACGAACAATATGGAACAAAATGAGATTAAAAAAGAAAAAAAAAATGTGGATAGAGCGTCTGCCATGTAAGCAGGAGATCCCGGGTTCGAGTCCCGGTCGGGGTACACATTTTCATCTGTCCCCGTTAACGTCTGTCAACGCCTGTAAGCAACTAAGGGTGTTCATTTCGTTGTAATGCCTGAAATGTTTGACAACTATCGTTGTTCAGTAATATTAATAGACGTCACGTAAAAGTCTAAAAATTATGTTCATATGTTAAGATTGTCAGTGGCACTATAGTCAGTGTTTATATATTTTGTTACGAAGTACGGAAGGAGGAGGAGGAGAATAATTTTTAATGTTCCGTCGATAACGAGGTCATTATTGACGGAACAAATGTGTGTGTGAAATCTAATGGGACTTAACTGCTAAGGTCATCAGTCCCTAAGCTTACACACTGCTTAACTTAAATTATCCAAAGGGCAAACACACTCACATCCATGCCCAAGGGAGGACACGAACCTCCGCCGGGACCAGCCGCACAGCCCATGACTGCAGCGCCGTAGACCGCTCGGCTAATCCCGCCGGCATTGGCGGAGAAAAATCTCGGGTTAGGAAAGGATAGGGAAGGAAATCGGCCGAGCCCTTTCAAAGGAACCACCCCGGCATTTGCCCGCAGCAGTTTATCGAAATCACGGAATACCTAAATCAGGATGGGCGGACGCGGGTTTGAACTGTCGTCGTCCCGAATGCGAGTGCGGTGAGCTTACCACTGCACCACTTCCTTCGATACAAAATGTTGATGAGCAGTGAGCAAAGGTATTCAGTAACAGAGAAGGAAGCACTGCCTACATTATTTGGATTCACGAAACTCCACTGCTGTCTGCCTGGATGACAATATGTTGTAGTTGACCACATGGACTTATGGTTCCTCTTAATAAGTAAGGTCGACGTTATCCCTGCAGGAATGACGTCCTATGACATCCGTTCAAGTTAATCGTTGATCCATTCACTCAGTTTTTTCATGACAGAGGGCAGTTAACCATCTGACCCAACACGCTGAGCTACCGTGCCGACAAAAAATCTCCGACCTGGAGCCACTTCGCTCGGTTTTACGAAATACAACCGAAATTGGTAACAGAAAGATGAAAGCAGAAATATTGACTTCTTGAAATGTTCCTTCCCAAAGGCAAAACAAGAACTGTTACTACAAAGTACGTGGTGTAATGTAGGAAAAAGGAACGGCATAGCAGTTAGCGCTAGTGGTACTGAAAGCACAGCTAAATTCGGTGAAATCCATCGAGCACCCAGGCTCGACAGAGGCGGGTTGCACACATAATTTGCAAGTGAATGAAATTCATCCCTGACCATAATCTAACACAGACCCTTTGAACAGAAAACTGAGTCCAGCTACTGTAAGAAAGCACGTGTCTCATGTGTGTTCAAAAATAGTAGTAGCACTGGCCCCCAGATCTACCGCCCTGTAACAAAGTGGAGTCACTGTGTTCAGACTCTCTGAAGTTTTTGATTTGACGCTACAGCGACACCTACTACACGTAAAACTGATATTTTTAATTTATCTGAAGATGGTTCTTGTGAATCGAACAGGACATTAAAAAAAATTAAACCAATCTAGATAGACAGTAAAAAAATCTGTTTTACGACAAGTGTTGGCGGGTCACCTTAGAATACATAACATTCATTCTTGCAAACATACGGCAAGAAATACACTCGTACGGGTTACCTAACAATTTTACGGGGAGGCTGAGTATTTCTAAAAAGGCAGAACACAGAACGTAACTATCAGTAGAGAGCCATTTACAAAGACTGCGCCCCATGCAAGTGCATTAGAATCGTTATAATCATACATTAATGATTTTGTGGGTCATATTAGTTTCACTGCCAGACTCTTCGTAGATGATATGATTATACTTATTATGGTATATTAGAAAATTTTATCCTAAAAAAGTGTGTAATTGTGTCAAGTTAGAAACAGAAAAAATATCAGCTTGTTTAATAGGCTACTTCTTACCTTTTAATGCAAAGAAATGTGAAGTTGGGTCGTTCATAGAACTTAATTTTGTAGAAGGCTGACTATACGATTAGTTAAGGATGACAAATACCTGGAGGACAAATGTGTAGCACGATGATATGAACGCAGCTGTATTTAAAGCGGGTAACAGGATTCTGTTTATGAGTAGGATACTAGAAATTTGCTTTTCGTCTACGAATGAGATTACTTAAAAGGCACAATCAGCAAGCTGGCGCAGGAGGATGGCTATTTAAATCAACGCCGGTCAGCAATATTTAGATTTTCCGTTGTTTCCCCAAATCGTTTAAGGCCAGTGCGGGGATGGTTTCATTGAACCGGACACGACCGACATCGTATCCCATTTTATTCCAGTCTTAGCTTCAATTTGTCCTTAATGACCAGGTCATCGATAGGATTTAAAACCTAATCTTCCTTCCTTGTTTCTATGGCTCATATTGGAATAGTGCACTAATGTGTGGGATCTACTGCTCAAATGTGTGGCAGCCATATTAGGTTGAAACAATCTGTTTCGACAGTAAGCGTAGAAGTTCTTTTTCCGACATAGATTCGTCCAATTGGCGAATATCTGTTACAGATACAAAAATATTTTAAGAGTCAAACAATAAAGTAGTCATTCCTCCCATGCTGGATCCGTAAATGGAACAGGAAGAAACATTCCTTCACGAAACAAGAAAAATATGGATGTAGGTGTAAATATAGGCCTGACAGTTTGTAGAGAATGACTCAGATTTATTCCGGTCGAGCATCCGTTTAAAGCCTGTGAGGGAATGGAGGACAGCCTAAGACAGAATGCTCAGGCTACATTATATAGAAAACCGGTTTTAAATCTCCAAGGTTTAACTGCTTCATTACATTCCCAGTAAGCGTTAAGTGGTTGATACCGTGTTGAATGAAGTCTGAAATAGTTATGGATAAATGTACTCTTTTGATGAACTGAGCTATTGTAGTTGTATACACGTCCGATCATGAAAGAACTGATATATACTGTGTGGAAGGATGTACCGCTTTTTCTCTCAACACAGTTACATAGCGCCTCCTGAAACTGTAACCCACCTTAATTACGGAAAACAGGGACATTTTCCATTCTCTATCATGAAACTGCAATGTTATAAATTTTAAAGTAGATGTTTACTGTCATTCGCTAGCCCCTTCTGTACGCATGATTACTATTTCCAAATCTCTGATACTTGCAGATGACTAAAGTTTATGCAGATTTGGGCCTCATGCTCTTAGCAATTTATAACACAAAATTATCAAATATGTAGCAACCAGTCGCAAAATCATGTTTTATTTATTCACTTTTGCAGATCGATTTCAACTGATATATTTGATGATTTTATGGTTTACGTTCGCTACACAACTTGGGAATCACACGGAGCCCACCATTCATAAGTTTATAACACGTTCGAAAATCTCCAGTATCGTGTATAACCTATTAAGCGTTACTCACTACCGTCCTAAACATATTTAACACTTTTGTACCTATTGTTGTGGTCTCAGTAAGTTCAAAGAAGGACAGCTCATTTCGAATTATCGCTAAATAGGGAAGAGAGTGCTATGAATGTGATATACGAATTGGGGCGGCAATTATTAACAGCCGCGCGGAGTGACCGCGTGGTTTGTGGCGTCATGTTGCGGACTGCGCGGTCCCTCCCGCCGGAGGTTCGAGTCCTCCCTCGGGCATGCGTGTGTGTGTTTTTCTTAGCATAAGTTAGTTTAAGTAGGGTGTAAGTCTAGGGGCCGATAACCTAAGCAGTTTGGTTCCTTAGGAATTCACACACATTTGAACGTTTTTTGAATTATTAACACAAGTGCGTTTTTATTTGCGGCAGAATCTTCTCATGGAATTTCAGTCATCAGCTTTCTCCTCAAAATGTGAAGAAATCTTGTTGGGGTTGTAATGGTACTTGAATTACGCAACCATTACGGCACCTCAACTGAACCTCTCGATACCAGTAATATTCTACTGTGTTTCTGTAAAGCAGTTGACATATTTCAGAGACAACATTCAGATTTGATTTCATTAATGTAGAGGTACTTTGATACATCGATATGTTTATGTTGCAATGATATTATTCTTATGTGTATTCTTTCTTTTGTCACTATGATCTTTGACGTACTTGTAACTCTGATTTTTGGGCGCGTAAGTGATTATTAGTTAGTTGTTAGAGAGTCGGACCTTCAGAAAGTCAAGTCTCGGACGTCATGTTGGAAAGACGCATATTGTAGCCAGTTTATAAAATGTGAACTTTAACAGTGAGAAAGATGTTTTCAAGTATGTTTTGTATTGTGAAGTAATGTTTTTTGTGTCACGTGATATTGCAATAAAAGCAATTAAAAGGAAGTGTAACTTAAATTCGCAGTGCTGATTATTTTTTTTACATCACCATTGTGCTAACTTTGAAAGGTTTAATCTTCAAGAATGGTTTGTGAAGCGCATCTACAAAACTTTTGAATATATCAGAATAAAACCTAGGCCTCTTTGCATCCGAGCTTGGAATGATCACCACCTAGATTTTCGACGATTGAGCCATGATTTTACAACGAGACCAGCGTGGGAAACACGAAAAGATGAGTGCCTAGTTTATTCATTTATTAACTGTGCTCTAATGACACCTGCCACATAATAACTTTGTTGTTGCCTGAAAATACAGTATTTAGCAGCGTGAGCAACACCACAATCATTATTAAATTTTGACCTTTGTTGTGGCAGGGTTGTTAGAGGGTCCACCTGCATAGGGAGAAATGATTATCATGACAAGTCAGAGCTCGTACGGAAAGATGTACATGTTCGTTTCTCCTGCTCGCCATTAGGGAGTGGAGCTATAGAGAAATAGCTTGAAGGTGGTTCTATAAACCCTTTGCCAAGCATTTAATTGTGAAATGTAGAGTAATCATGTAGCTGTAGATGCAGATGTAACGTAATACTAAAGCACATGAGCTGTAGGTTATAAGACAAGTTAGCAAGCGATACCAAGTAGACCGCACCAAACACAAGTTCATAATTTCCTTATACTCAGTACAAAAATGTACGATAAGTCCGGCGTAGAAACACTTAAGATGGTATAAATAATCTTCATAGCCAGGATGTAAATGCGCATCCGTGCCATACAGAAATCACATGTTCAAAATATGCCCCTTCTTGGATAAATACAGTCTTTATCTTCTAATGACCAAACCGGTAACGTAAATTATAATTGAACTCTTCGTAACGTAGGCTATTAAGTATGATATTAATTTTTCATCTACGAAAATAATCTATAAAAGAAAATCAGAAGCGACGTCGAAAATAAAAACTCAAATAAAAACAAACAAAAAATAAAATAAAATTAATGCTGCAAGAGTGGAAATTGCAATGCAGTTTCAATGGTATTTATTGTACACGCAAGTACCTGCTTCATTTGTTGATACTCGAGTCCTTTATGTAGAAATTTGTGGTAGCGCAGGAAAATTTGTGGAACATAGCTCCCTCAGAAACTGGCCGCTGGGGTATTAAACAGCGGTGTGACTGGCTCTTTGAGTAATGGAAGCGCTATCAGTATTGTTATCATTATGAAATGTTCGTTGTAGGGGTCACTTATACCTGGCGATCTCTTCTCTTATTCTCTTTTGAGGACTGCCATTTTATCTGTTCATCCTGAACATGGTCCTGTCCTTAGAAGGAAGCTTAAAGCTGACATGCAGTGACCTTTTGTCTGTCAACCCTTACACACAGCTCTCGGCTAAATCCAAAAACTATGTGTTTCTAGAGAAATAACAAGCGGTCGTAATGAAATGAAACGACAGAGGAACAATGTATTTCTGTAGAAAAATGTCATCAGCCGATTTCATTTTTGCTGATTAAAGAAATTATAGGTATGTTCGTCTAAAAATAATCGGTTCTTTTGTTTAATGGAATCAGTTATCCGAAATTCTGAATGTGTCGTGAATATTCGAGTAGCAGAATCTTTGATTCAGAGAGCTGTGCTCTCCAGCAATCATAAATACGGGACACAGCTATAACCAAGAGGGCACCACACAGCAAGGCCAACTTCCAGAAAGGACAACATATTTATGGCAAGACACCACGTAGACTGAGATGTGTCGACCGTTAGTACGACAGTGTGCCTCAAGACAGCATCAGAACATATCTGCCGGCCGGAGTGGCCGTGCGGTTATAGGCGCTACAGTCTGGAACCGAGCGACCGCTACGGTCGCAGGTTCGAATCCTGCCTCGGGCATGGATGTGTGTGATGTCCTTAGGTTAGTTAGGTTTAATTAGTTCTAAGTTCTAGGCGACTGATGACCTCAGAAGTTAAGTCGCATAGTGCTCAGAGCCATATCAGAACATATCTATTAACGCCGCCCAGAAGAGGCTAACTTGACATTCTACTATTTATATTAGTCGTCACTCACTGGATTCAGGACTTGCCCAGTGTTCAAAGATTGATCAGCGCAAGTGAACGCTTAACTCCATTTCTACGCATTATCTACACACTAGAGTTACTTAATATATAATTTGTTGTTGTTGTGGTCTTCAGTCCTGAGACTGGTTTGATGCAGCTCTCCATGCTACTCTGTCCTGTGCAAGCTTCTTCATCTCCCAGTACCTACTGCAACCTACATACTTCTGAATCTGCTTGGTGTATTCATCTCTTGGTCTCCCTCTACGATTTTTACCCTCCACGCTGCCCTCCAATACTAAACTGGTGATCCCTTGATGCCTCAGAACATGTCCTACCAACCGATCCCTTCTTCTAGTCAAGTTGTGCCACAAGCTTCTCTTCTCCCCAATCCTATTCAATACCTCCTCATTAGTTATGTGATCTACCCATCTAATCTTCAGCATTCTTCTGTAGCACCACATTTCGAAACTTCTATTCTCTTCTTGTCTAAACTGTTTATCGTCCATGTTTCACTTCCATACACGGCTACACTCCATACAAATACTTTCAGGAACGACTTCCTCACACTTAAATCTATACTCGATGTTAACAAATTTCTCTTCTTCAGAAACGCTTTCCTTGCCATTGCCAGTCTACATTTTATATCCTCTCTACTTCGACCATCATCAGTTATTTTGCTTCCCAAATAGCAAAACTCCTTTACTACTTTAAGTGTCTCATTTCCTAATCTAATACCCTCAACATCACCCGACTTAATTCGACTACATTCCATTATCCTCGTTTTGCTTTTGTTGATGTCCATCTTATATCCCCCTTTCAAGACACTGTCCATTCCGTTCAACTGCTCTTCCAAGTCCTTTGCTGTCTCTGACAGTATTGAAACTTCCAAGTTTTTATTTCTTCTCCATGGATTTTAATACCTACTCCGAATTTTTCTTTTGTTTCCTTTACTGCTTGCTCAATATACAGATTGAATAACATCGGGAAGAGGCTACAACCCTGTCTCACTCCCTTCGCAACCACTGCATTCTGGAGCCGAGCTACCGCTACGGTCACAGGTTCGAATCCTGCCTCGGGCATGGATGTGTGTGATGTCCTTAGGTTAGTTAGAGGTTAATAAGTTCTAAGTTCTAGGCGACTGATGACCTCAGAAGTTACGTCGCATAGTGCTCAGAGTCATTTGAACCATTTTTGTGTAATATTCAACGCTGCAAATTCAACATGTAAAATTGTTGCCCATTTAAACTCCAGCTTAGTGTTTAATTTTATCACCCCCTTACCCCTCCCTACGGTTGACCTGTCAAATGCTACTGTGTTTTCTGATAATTTCCATTGCGTTCCCAAATATGACAATGGCAATAAGCTTCGACATCAATCATCAATACTCTGCATGTCACATCTAAGTGCTACACAGAGGATTCACAGAATCATTTAACATAATTTCACTGCGGACGCTGATTAGATTTCACAGTGGCGTGGATTTTAGCCAACTCCATTCCTAAATATTCTTATAATGAAAGGCTTTCCAGCAAGTGGTGTACGCAGTATGAAAAAGGGAGCTATTTAGTCTTATAGGATGTTTGAAAAAATGCCAAACATTTCACCAAGTGTCATCATCCAATAGGTGGAGACTGTCTCATGGAAACTACCTATAAGTAGTTAACATCAAAGTACATTACATAGCTTTCACTGGTGACTGCAGTATGTGTTCATTATTCCCCTTGGCGTATCTACGGACACATTAGCAAAGTCCCTCATAAATACCGCGCTCAAAGGAAAAGCTTCAACTTGACATGGTAACACAAGCGCAACGTAAGCGTGGGTCTAGTCCATATTGCACACTGAGGTGACGCAAGTCATGAGATGCCTCCTCAAATGGTGTCGGACCTCCTTTTGCCCGGAGTAGTGCAGCAGCACGAAGTGGCATCGACTCAACAATCGAGCTGACCTCTCGATTATGTCCAACAAATGTTCGACAGGATTCGTGTCTGGCGATCTAGGTAGCCGAATCATTCGCTCGAGTTGTTCAGAATGTTCTTCAAACCAATCACGAGAAATAAGGGGCCGCTGACACGGAGCATAGTCATCTATAAACATTCCTTCGTCGTTTGGCTGCAAATGGTCTCTAAATAACCGAAAATAACCATTTCTGGTCAGTCATCGGTTCCGTTGGACAAAATGACCCCGTCCATTCAATGTAAACACAATCCGCAGTCACTACCAGCTCGCGCAGTGCCTTGTTGACAACTTGGGTCCATGACTTCAAATGAACATATGCTCTTTCCTTAAACGTATCCGACGTACTGTTGTTTGAAAACACGGGCGTTAGTCGATTGTCCACCTTCACCAGCACTCACATGCGAATACAATCGAAGTTAAATTAGGCTACGTAGTGTTGTCTTTACTGATCATTTAAATGCGCACTTCACTTGCACACTGTGAGGCGGGGAGTCCTGCAAGTGTATACGGTGCTCAAGTAAAGGACCGTTCAAATGAGCTCGGATTAGCAACACAGCAGCTGTCTGCACTGCAGTTGACGGTAGTCTTTCTGAATGACTTTAGTGAGGAAACGTACAAAAAAAGATTTCAAATGTGTGTGGAATCTTATGGGACTTAACTGCTAAGGCCATCAGTCCCTAAGCTTAACCTAAATTATCCTAAGGACAAACACACACACCCATGCCCGAGGGAGGACTCGAACCTCCGCCGGGACTAGCCGCACAGTCCATGACTGCAGTGCCTAAGACCGCTCGGCTAATCCCGCCCGGCGAAACGTACAAAACTAAACTGTTAAGAACAGGACATATGTTCATACGACGTTCTTTGTTCACAACCACTAATACTATAACACCTCAAAG
Source organism: Schistocerca piceifrons (assembly GCF_021461385.2). Classification (NCBI taxonomy): domain Eukaryota; kingdom Metazoa; phylum Arthropoda; class Insecta; order Orthoptera; family Acrididae; genus Schistocerca; species Schistocerca piceifrons. The sequence goes on from NC_060149.1 coordinate 171,459,318, forward strand.
CAGGTACCTCTCCTCCTGACTCACCCTGAATAGCCTTGCGTATGTTCCCAACATTGGTATAATAGATTAGATTAGATTCAGTTTTCGTTCCATGGACGCAAAAGTGAGATGATTCTCGTGGGTGTGGAACATGTCAGAAAGTATAACATAAAAACATTAAACATTTGAATATAATACTTACTATCCTGATCATTTGTCAGGAGATAGTCGAAATAGGTTATTACAATGCAGTAAACTGTAACAGCTAATATTTACAGAATTAACACACTGTCAGAATGAAACACTGTTATGCACTATTAATAAATTTATCATATTGTCCGCAGCTCGTGGTCGTACGGTAGCGTTCTCGCTTCCCACGCCCGGGTTCCTGGGTTCGATTCCCGGCGGGGTCAGGAATTTTCTCTGCCTCGTGATGACTGGGTGTTGTGTGATGTCCTTAGGTTAGTTAGGTTTAAGTAGTTCTAAGTTCTAGGGGACTGATGACCATAGATGTTAAGTCCCATAGTGCTCAGAGCCATTTGAACCAAATTTATCATACACAAAATACCTAATCTTGACTGTTCTGACCAAGTGTTGTCGCCAGCCTGTGTGGCCGAGCGGTTCTAGGCGCTTCAGCCTGGAACAGCGTGACCGCTACGGTCGCAGGTTCGAATCCTGCCTCGGGCATGGATGTGTGTGATGTCCTTAGGTTAGTTAGGTTTAAGTAGTGTGTAAGCTTATGGACTGATGACCTTAGCAGTTAAGTCCGATAAGATTAAAAAAATAAAAATAAAATAAAAAATAAAGCTATCGCATAGTAGGGCTCTGGAAAATTTCTGCCGTGAATTGAGATGGGTTATTACCTTCTGTGTAACTAGCTATAATTTTGCGTCTCCATGGCGCGGAGAGAGATATAGGTATGTGTGATCAAACGTATCAACCAGTTTTTGCATGAATCTACATGTAAGTTAATCAGCACGACTGGATTAAAAAATGTAACCAGCGTAATCTATGACGAAGCCGATAAACCCATACTAAAATCTTCAGAGCACCACAGAAGAAAGCATTTCATTGGTGGAACGAACGATGCAGTTCTGCAGTAAGAGGCATAAGGACGGGTTCAGGAGCAATCCTTTCACAGAGAGCCTCACGACCTTTAGATTACCTTATGGTAACGCTGGAAATAATTAAAGATACGAAAAGATTTAATGTTACGAGTTCTTGAAGTTCATTCATCTCTGCACCTCGTCCAAATATTGAATTCAGCAAGGAGGTTCAAATGGCTCTGAGCACTATGGGACTTAACATCTGAGGTCATCAGTCCCCTAGACTTAGAACTACTTAAACCTATAGACATCACACACATCCATGCCCGAGGCCGGATTCGAACCTGCGACCGTAGCCAGCAAGGAGGATTTCATCCAAAATTTGACAATTATTTTCTTGTAAAGACACCATAATTGGCTACCTAAACGATGGCACAATATTTCTACAATATGGAATCTACTGACCAGCAGAGTTTGGATTTCGCATGTACTTCCAGACAATATAGAAGAACAATCTTTTTTATCTATAGAAAGTATGGGACATACAACAGTCTGGTCAGAGGGAGTCTCTTCAGATAGCTCCCATAAAACCCTAAAAGTATTACTTGCACCAAAGTAGGTATAGCAGTATAGTTCCTCACGAAGTGCCCAGAAAAGACCATGGACACAATGTTGACAATCATCTAATCCGAGTCTCGGAAACTACTAATCCGAGCTATCTAGTCTTACTGGATGCGGCTACACAAAAGAAGCAGGACTAACCTATGGTTCCTGAGCAGAGGTGACAACCCTTTTAGTAGTGGCAGGGACAATGTCTTGATGACTGACTGATCTGGCCTTGTTACATTAGCCAACATAGCCTTGTTATTCTGGTGCTGCCAATGGTTGCAAGCAAGGGAAAATTACAGCCGATATTTTTCCCGGGGACATGCAGCTCTATTGTATGTTAAATGATGGTGGTATCCTCTTCGATAAAATATTCCGGGAGTAAAATTCGAATCTCTGGGAAGGAGACTAGGCAGGACGATGTCACTATCCGGAAGAATAAATCGGGCTTTTTGCGAGTAGAAGTGTGGAAGCTTAGCCCCTTTAATCTGATGGGTGTATTACAGAATTCCAAAGGGGAAAGGGATAGGTTGTATGTAGATACAGTGCGATTATGTGAAATGCGCTGACAGGAAGAACTTGACTTTGGGTCAAATGAGTAAAAGGCTGTAAATACAAAATGAAACAGGCTAATACAGAAGGAGCTCTGATAATAAGTACGAAAATACGAATGCTGATAACCTACTAGTGAATGCATTATCGTAACCAAGCCAAGTGAAGCCAACTCCCACCACTGTACTACAAGCTTATATGTCAACTGGCTCCGCAGATGATGAAGTGGTTGAAAGAACGTATGAAACATCAAACCAGGCTTGGGACTGGAAACCATATCAGCATGAGACCTTTGGCATTTATATTTGATGGGAAACTGAGATGATTGTTTCTTTTGGTGGACATGAAGATACGATGTCAGAAAGATTTAGACATCCTGTTGTTGTTGTTGTTGTGGTCTTCAGTCCTGAGGTTGGTTTGATGCAGCTCTCCATGATACTCTATCCTGTGCAAGCTTCTTCATCTCCCAGTACCTACTGCAGCCTACATCCTTCTGAATCTGCTTAGTGTATTTATCTCTTGGTCTCCCTCTACGATTTTTACCCTCCACTCTGCCCTCCAGTACTAAATTGGTAATCCCTTGATGCCTCAGAACATGTCCTACCAACCGATCCCTTCTTCTAGTCAAGTTGTGCCACAAACTCCTCTTCCCCCCAATTCTATTCAATACCTCCTCATTACTTATGTGATCTACCCATCTAAGCTTCAGCATTTTTATGTAGCACCACATTTCGAAGGCTTCTATTCTCTTCTTGTCTAAACTATTTATCGTCCATGTTTCACTTCCATACATAGCTACACTCCATACAAATACTTTCAGAAACGACTTCCTGACACTTAAATCAATACTCGATGTTAACAAATTTCTCTTCTTCAGAAACACTTTCCTTGCCATTGCCAGTCTACATTTTATATCCACTCTACTTCGACCATCATCAGTTATTTTGCTCCCCAAATAGCAAAACTCCTTTACTACTTTAAGTGTCTCGTTTCCTAATCTAATTCCCTCAGCATCACCCGACTTAATTCGACTACATTCCATTATCCTCATTTTGCTTTTGTTGATGTCCATCTTATACCCTCCTTTCAAGACACTGTCCATTTCGTTCAACTGCTCTTCCAAGTCCTTTGCTGTTTCTGACAGAATTACAATGTCATCGGCGAACCTCAAAGTTTTTATTTGTTCTCCATGGATTTTAATACCTACTCCGAACTTTTCTTTTGTTTCCTTTACTGCTTGCTCAATATACTGATTGAATAGCATTAGGAAGAGGCTACAACCCTGTCTCACTCCCTTCCCAACCACTGCTTCCCTTTCATACCCCTCGACTCTTATAACTGCCATCTGGTTTCTGTACAAATTGTAAACAGCCTTTCGCCCCCTGTATTTTACCCCTGCCACCTTCAGAATTTGAAAGAGAGTATTCCAGTCAACATTGTCAAAAGCTTAATACTCCTGATAACGACGTCCTCTTGAGTAGTCCCCGCCCGGAGATCCGAATGGGGGACTATTTTACCTCCGGAATATTTTACCCAAGAGGACGCCATCATCATTTAACCATACAGTAAAGCTGCATGCCCTCGGGAAAAATTACGGCTGTACTTTCCCCTTGCTTTCAGCTGTTCGCAGTACCAGCACAGCAAGGCCGTTTTGGTTAGTGTTACAGGGCCAGATCAGTCAATCATCCAGACTGTTGCCCCTGCAACTACTGAAAAGGCTGCTGCCCCTCTTCAGGAACGAAACGTTTGTCTGGCCTCTCAACAGATACCCCTCCGTTGTGGTTGCACCTACGGTACGGCTATCTGTGTCGTTGAGGCACGCAAGCCTCCCCACCAACGGCGAGGAAGAGCTGGCTGCACAGGGACCGAGCTACTTATGATTTTTCACAAAATTTGTTCGGTACTAATTTGGTTACGTTTGCGCTGTATACGGGTCAGTGAGAGCTTGGTACCTTAACATGCCCGACTCCATCGGCGATTACACACAGCGCAAAGCACGTACGAGAACCGAGCACAACCGTAGTCACCTGCATTCGTTTCTATGAGCATGATTACGTAGAGTAGTAGTCCATGTATACAACACGAGCCACACGCCTGCTTGGAATCCGAGCGAAGCTACTTCTGACCTAACTGAGACTGCGACATATACAGGGTTGTCCATTGATAGTGACCGGGCCAAATATCTCACAAAATAAGTATCAAACGAAAAAGCTACAAGAAACGAAACTCGTCAGGTTGAGGGGGGAAACCAGATGGCGCTATGGTTGGCCCGCTAGATGGCGCTGCCAAGGGTCAAACGGATACCAACCGCGTTTTTTAAAATAGGAACCCCCATTTTTTATTACATATTCGTGTAGTACGCAAGGGAATATGTAAGTTTTAGTTGGACCACTTTTTTCGCTTTGTGATAGATGGCGCTGTAATAGCCACAAACGTGTGAGTACGTGGTATCACGTAACATTCCGCCAGTGCTGACGGTATATGCTTCGTGATACATTACCCATGTTAAAATGGACCGTTTACCAATTGGGGAAAAGGTCGATATCGTGTTGATGTATGGCTATTGTGATCAAAATGCCCAAAGAGCGTGTGCTATGTATGCTGCTCGGTATCCTAGACGACATCATCCAAGTGTCTGGACCGTTCGCCGGATAGTTACGTTATTTAAGGAAACAGGAAGTGTTCAGCGACATGTGAAACGTCAACCACGACCTGCAACAAATGATGATGCCCAAATAGGTGTTTTAGCTGCTGTCGCGGCTAATCCGCTCATCAGTAGCAGACAAATTGCGCGAGAATCGGGAATCTCAAAACCGTCAGCGTAGAGAATGCTACATCAACGTCGATTGCAACCGTACCATATCTCTATGCAGCAGGAATTATATGGCGACGACTTTGAACGTCGTGTACAGTTGTGCCACTGGGCACCAGCGAAATTACAGAACGATGACAGATTTTTTGCACGCGTTCTATTTAGCGACGAAGCGTCATTCACCAACAGCGGTAACGTAAACCGGTATAATATGCACTATTGGGCAACGGAAAATCCACGATGGATGCGACAAGTGGAGCATCAGTGACCTTGGCGGGTTAGTGTATGGTGCGGCATTATGGGAGGAAGGATAATTGGCTCCCATTTTATCGATGGCAACCTGAATAGTGCAATGTATGCTGTTTTCCTACGTAATGTTCTACAAATGTTACTACAAGATGTTTCATTGCGTGACAGAATGGCGATGTACTTCCAACATGATGGACGTCCGGCACATAGCTCGCGTGCGGTTGAAGCGGTATTGAATAGCATATTTAATGACAGGTGGATTGGTCGTCGAAGCACCATACCATGGCCCGCACGTTCACCGGATCTGACGTCCCTGGATTTCTTTCTGTGGGGAAAGTTGAAGGATATTTGCTATCGTGATCCGCCGACAACGCCTGACAACATGCGTCAGCGCATTGTCAATGCATGTGCGAACATTACGGAAGGCGAACTACTCGCTGTTGAGAGGAATGTCGTTACACGTATTGCCAAATGGATTGAGGATGACGGACATCACTTTTAGCATTTATTGCGCTAATGTGGTGTTTACAGGTAATTACGCTGTAACAGCATGCGTTCTCATGAATGATAAGTTCACAAAGATACATGTATCACATTGGAACAACCGAAATAAAATGTTCAAACGTACCTACGTTCTGTCTTTTAATTTAGAAAACCTACCTTTTACCAACTGTTCGTCTAAAATTGTGAGCCATATGTTTGTGACTATTACAGCGCCCTCTATCACAAAGCGAAAAAAGTGGTCCAACTAAAACATTCATATTTTTTTACGTACTACACGAATATGTATTAAAAATAAGGGTTCCTATTTAAAAAAAACGCAGTTGATATCCGTTTGACCTATGGCAGCGCCATCTAGGGGGCCAACCATAGCGCCATCTGGTTTCCCCCTTCAAGCTAGACAAGTTTGGTTCTTTGTAATTTTTTCGTTTGATGCTTATTTCGAGAGATATTTGACCCGGTCACGATCAATGGACAACCCTGTATGTCATTATCTAAGGTTGGAACAGATTTAGGTATTGATTATTCGTATGTCAACTACTGATTTTGATTTAACGATATGACATTGTAATCAGATAACGTTTTCAGGGTAAGAACTATGATATTTTAACTATGTTTCGCAACGTAAAGATAATGTACACTAATGACTACAATTAAGGGGAATTGTTGGTTTTTACACTATTGTATTTAACTGTTTCCGCAAGATACTTTGCCAAATGAATATACAATGTTTGAAGCCGTCCTCAAATAATGCTAAATCCTGTAGAGAGGATGAAACGTGATCAGACAAGAAAATTTCACTTGTGCTTCTATTCCCTGAGTGCTTCACAAATCATTCAGCAGCTGTATTCAACAGATTACTCTGTCCAAAGCATCCACGACGCCTTTAGCTTATTGTGAAGACAGAGGAAGGTTGAGTTTTTCTTCCTGCTATGGAAATACATGGGAGTCAGAAAAAAATAAACTGTCAGATACCGCAGCCACGAATGCATGTCGTTTAAATTGCGAAACTCGTAACGTCATGTGCGTATTTCCTCTTGCATCACTATTTAGGTGCGTTATACATCAGTGTGATACAGTATGGCTGGAGGTGACTGTTAACAAGCTGGAGTTTGTGGAATCAACGACACGGGCATGATCGATTTCTCCGCAGCCAATCGGATGTGATGGAGTCGCTCTCATCAGACTTCGTACAGTGTAGCACACGCCTCTTCCGATGAGAGGAACCATTAGTATGTGAAGCTTATAGCGTATTACCCTCAGTTCGCCAACTTTTAGTTGTTTATGCCTGTTTTATGACGAGAAAATGCCACTACAATCAACTATGGACTCTGTACATATTTCAGTTGACAAATCGACGAATGAAGCGTGGGTGTTAAAATTTTGGGTAATGTCAGGGCTGTCCCATACTTTGTTAGGAGGTAGCTTTCAACATTTGCTGGAGTACCTGGTTAATTTCTGTTTTTAATATAATTGGTCAGCCAGACCTAGATATCTGAGTAATGGTTTTCAGGTACTCTTGTGTTACAGTCAACTATTAATTAATAATTATTATACCTCATACCCAGTGAAGTTCTTAATGTGTGTGTGTGTGTGTGTGTGTGTGTCTGTGTATATGTCTTCGTGCTTGTGTGTTTGTGGTCTGGAGCCACACATGTGAAGGTTTTTTATTATGCATTAAAGTTGTTGGTTCTTTTCTATACTATTTGTTTGTGATCATCAGTCCATGTACCTGAAAAACAGTTTTGAACATTTCTATTCTAATAATTCTAATTTTATTCTAATCACTGCTGCTTTGTCGGTGCCTTCACTCATAACCACGGCGGCGAAAGATAACTAGAATGATCACTAGCGGTCTACCGAAACATGCTGTATACGGTATCATATGGACACTGATATCAAATCTACTTTCTCAAAAGACACAAGCTTGTGAATAAATTACAGCGAAAATACATTGGGAATTAGTACAAGAAAGATGTATACAATACTGGCCATTAAAATTGCTACACCAAAAAGAAATGCAGTTGATAAACGGATATTCATTGGGCAAATATATTATACTGGAACTGACATGTGATTACATTTTCACGCAATTTGGATGCATGGATCCCGAGAAATCAGTACCCAGAACAACCACCTCTGGCCGTAATAACGGCCTTGATACGCCTGGGAATTGAGTCAACCAGAGCTTGGATGGCGTGTACAGGTACAGCTGTCCACGCGGCCTCAACACGATACCACAGTTCATCATGAGTAGTGACTGGCGTATTGTGACGAGCCAGTTGCTTGGCCACCATTGACCAGACGTTTTCAATTGGTGAGAGATCTGGAGAATGTGCTGGCCAGGGCAGCAGTCGAACATTTTCTGTATCCAGAAAGGCCCGTACAGGACCTGCAACATGCGCTCGTGCATTATCCTGCTGAAATGTAGGGTTTCGCAGGGATCGAATGAAGGGTAGAGCCACGGGTCGTAACACATCTGAAATGTAACGTCCACTGTTCAAAGTGTCGTCAATGTGAACAAGAGATGACCGAGACGTGTAACCAGTGGCACCCCATACGATCACGCCGGGTGATACGCCAGTATGGCGACGACGAATATACGCTTCCAATGTGCGTTCACCGCGATGTCGACAAACACGGATGCGACCATCATGATGCTGTAAACAGACCCTAGATTTATCCGAAACAATGACGTTTTGCCATTCGTGCACCCAGATTCGTCGTTGAGGACACCATCGCAGGCGCTCCTGTCTGTGATGCAGCGTCAAGGGTAACCGCAACCATGGTCTCCGATCTGATAGTCCATGCTGCTGCAAACGACGTCGAACTGTTCGTGCAGATGGTTGTTGTCTTGCAAACGTCCCCATCTGTTGACTCAGGGATCGAGACGTGGCTGCACGATCCGTTACAGCCATGCGGATAAGATGCCTGTCATCTCGACTGCTAGTGATACGAGCCGGCCGGAGTGGCCGTGCGTTTCTAGGCGCTACAGTCTGGAACCGCGTGACTGCTACAGTCGCAGGTTCGAATCCTGCCTCGGGCATGGATGTGTGTGATGTCCTTAGGTTAGTTAGATTTAAGTAGTTCTAAGTTCTAGGGGACTGATGACCACAGCAGTTAAGTCCCATAGTACTCAGAGCCATTTGAACCATTTTTTCTAGTGATACGAGGCCGTTGGAATCCAGCACGGCGTTCCGTATTATCATCCTGAACCCACCGATTCCATATTCTGCAAACAGTCATTGGATCTCGACGAAAGCGAGTAGCAATGTTGTGATACGATAAACCGCAATCGCGATAGGCTACAATCCCACCCTTATCAAAGTCGGAAACGTGATGGTACGCATTTCTCCTCCTTAGACGAGGCATCACAACAACGTTTCACCAGGCAACGCCGGTCAACTGCTGTTTGTGTATGAGAAATTGGTTGGAAACTTTCCTCATGTCAGCACGTTGTAGGTGTCGCCACCGGCGCCAACCTTTTGTGAATGCTCTGAAAAGCTAATCATTTGCATATCACAGCATCTTCTTCCTGTCGGTTAAATTTCGCTTCTGTAGCACTTCATCTTCGTGGTGTAGCAATTTTAATGGCCAGTAGTGTAGAATATGATATCCATCTACATCTATATTCCGCAAGCCACCTTGTGGTTTGTGGCGGAGGGTGCTTTATGTACCACTGTCACTTCACCCTTTCCTGCTCCAGTCGCGAAGACTTTGCGGGAAGAAGGATCGCCGGCAAGCGCTCTTGCGGAGTCGAATCTCTCTAATTATCTTCATATTCTTTTCACGAGATACATGCAGGAGGACGCAGTATATTTATTGATTCTTCTAGGAACGTACTTAACGGAACGTTAACAGTAAATCAACAGCGATGGAGAAGGCCTCTCTTCAGCATCTGCCACTAGACTTCTTTGAGCATCTCTGAGACACTTTCGTGCTTATTAAATGAAGTTATATCGAAACGCTGTGCTCTCCTTAGGATTTTCTGTGTTTCTCCTATCGGTAGTATCTGGTTCGGATCCCATGTTGACGAACAATATTCAAGTATTAGTCGAACGAGTGTTTTGTAAGTTACTTCCTTTGTTGATGAACTACATCACCTGAGTTTTTCTTCCAATGAATTTCAGTCTAGCATCCGCCTTACTCGTGATTAATTTAGTTTGTTCGTTCCGTTTCAGATAGCTCCGTACAGATATTCCCTGACATTTTGTCGAAGAAGCTACTTCCAGTGTTTGTTCTCCAATTGTTTAATCATGCAATAACGAGTCTTCCTGTCTGCGTAATCGCAATACGTTACGTTTGTCTACGTTGAAGGTCAATTGCCAGTCCCTGCACCAAGCGTTGTTCCACTGAAGGTCTTCCTGCAAATGGCTACAATTTTCCACCCTTGCAACTTCTTCTCATACGACAGTACCATACTCGAATAGTGTCATGGAACTCCCGACGGTATCTACTAGGTCATTTATACATAATGTGAAAAGTAATCATAGTGTAATGCTTCCCCGTGGGACGCCCGAAGTTACTTTAAGTCTGAAGACTTCTCTCCACGCGGAATGACATACTTTGTTCTGTTTGCTAGAAACTTTTCAGTCCAATCACACGATTGGTCTGATATTACGTACGCTCGTATTTTGTTCATTAGGGGTCAGTGCGAAACTGTATCGAATGCCTTCTGGAAGTCAACGAACACGGCAACTATCTGGGCACCATTATCTACTGCTTTCTGTGTCTCGTGGACGAAGAAAGCGAGTTGTGTTTCACACGATCGTTGTTTTTCTGAAGTCATGTTGATTCGTACAACAGGAGGTTTTTGACCTACATAGTACGCGAGTATAAAATATGTTCCAAAAGTCTACAACTGACTGACGTCAGAGATATAGGTCTATAGTATTGTGCATCTCTTCGACGATACTTCTTGAAAACGGGAATGATCTGTGCTATTTTTCAATCATCAGGAACGCTTCGTTTCTCTAAATCCATACGGTACAGAGCTTCTAACAGTGAGGCAAGTTCTTTCACATGCTGTAAGTAGAGTTACACTGCTGTTCCTTTACGTCCAGTGGCGTTCCCTCTGTAGAGTGATCTCAGTTGCTTTTCTGTCCCATGGTGACTTATTTCGATGTAAGTCATTTTGTAGTTCGTGAGACGATTTAAGGAGGCAATAAAGTGCGATCTTCCTCTGAGAAACAGTATTGGAAAAAGACGTTTAGTGTTTCGAACATTCCTGTGTCGTCCTCCGTTTCAGCTCAAGTACGCTCACAGAGTGATTGGACCGATGGCTTCGATCCGTTTACTGATTTAACATAAGAGCAAACCTTCTTAGGATTTTCTCTCAACTCGGTAGACAGAACTTCACTTCATAATTCGTCAAGCGCTTCACGCACGGCTCTTCTTACGCTAATTTTGGCTTTGTTTTTATATATCAGGCTTTGGCTACGTTTAAATTTGCAGTGAAGCTCTCTTTGCTATCGTAGCAGTTTTATAACATGGCTGTCGAACCACGCCCTGTCTTTTCTATCCCTCACAACTTTACTCGCCACATACCTGTCTAAAGCGTACTGTCCAATGCTCCTGCAGTTTGTCCATTGATATTCAGCGTTGTTAGTACTGGAGACTAAATTTTCGTACTGGCCGCTCAAGTAATCTGAAACCTGTTCCCACTCGCTCTTGCTAACGAGAACTATCTTCCTGCCTTTCCTTGTATTCCTGTTTACACCTGTATTCAGTGATGCTGCAATGGCCGCATGATCACTGGTTACCTGTTGTACCCTGAGTTGAAAAGTTCGGCGTTCTTTGTCACCAGCAGTTCTAAGATATTGTCTTCACTTGTCGGTTCTCTGATTAACTACTCAAGGTAACTTACGGATAAAGTAGTTACAACAGTATCATACGATTCTCTGTCACTACCACCCGTCCTAATCATCTTAGTCTCCCAGTCAATAGTTGGTAAGTTAAGATCTTCACGTAAAACTATATCATGACCAGAAAATGACGCAAAATATAGTTCATATTTCCCCTCAACAGTTCCGCCACTACCGCTGCTGAAGCAGGGATCTATAAAAGCATCCGACAACAATGTTTTATCCACCTTGAACACTTATTTTCATGCATTTTATTTCACATCCGGAACCTGTACTAATCTCACAAGATATTATCGAATTTTTATGGCTATAAACATTCCTCTACCACCAAAGTTTAATCTGTCTTTGCAACAAACATTCCAGTCGGAATTTAGAATTTCGTTGCTATTGACATCTGGTTTCAGCCAGCTTTCTGCCCTACTACTAGGTGGGCATTGCAACCGTTTATAAGCGAGAGTAGATCCTCGACCTTTCCGTAAACACTCCTGCTGTTAACTAACATTGTATTTATAGTTTCGTTCTCCGATATGCTATGACGAATGCTACTCTGTCTGGACTCATAAGGAATTTTATCGGACCTGTAGAGGGATTTCAGATCCTAAAAAAGCCACATATGCACGCTTCACGTACTCCGCTGACCATATATCCCCTTCCAGGGTGTAGCGCACGCCTGAGCTATTAAGTGTAAACATGCAGTTCCCAACCCGATAGTGGGGGTCGAGAACTTTGCACCCGACACCACCGCAGAATCATCTCAGCCTCTCGTTTAGATCTTCTACTCTGCTTCGAATCGGAGGACCACCATCGGTTCTGGGGACGATGCTCTAAACGATAGCTCTGCTTCCAACACACAAGTGACACTACTGTTTTCACCAAATCAGGCAACCGCCTGTGTGGAAAAGGGAGCTGCATTATAAGATGAAGAAGTGCGAAAACCAAGTTACTAAATTTCGCTGCAGACAGTACCGCAAAGTACTGAAGAATGGCTTCAGACTGGCTAAACGAGTGCACAATAAGGCTTCATGATAAGCGAGGTTCAAATTCTTGGCGGACCTGCGTCATGAAGCATTTCAGTGGTTTACCTAAAGTGCTTATAGTGAATACTGTGTCACTGATCTACTATACTCTTTGGAAAGTAAGCTAGTGCTCCAGCTGTCATAATCTCGACGCCGACGAAACGCTTATCTCTAACCTCCATTCCTCAATTGCTATACCGATGTCATACTACCTTAGACAGTGAACTGAGTCCATTAAATATATGAGAAGACCCCGGAAACAGTCCAATCCGAATTCCGCAAAATCTAATACGTAGGACCGAGCGAATTCGAGATGAAACTGGGCTGGCACAAAGGTGTATCAGGGTTCAAACTCTCGTCCAGTCACCCAGAATTAGCTTTCCTGTAGTTTTTCTAAATCACACAAAACGAATGCCGGGATGTTTCCTATAGGAAGTGCAGGTGGCTTTCGTTCCGCATCCTTCCCCGATCAGAGTTCGTGCTCCGTCTTATAGACTACCCTACGGTAAATCATAATTCCAATTCCTTACCTCTGATCCTTCGTACCGACGGCTCAGCAACGTCATCATATTCCCTTAATCGACGAGAGACTGCGGAAAGCTATGGTATTTAATCCAATAAGATGGGGTCTTTCCTCGTTATCAGACACTTCACATCACACCTCTCGCTTCCTTTCCGTTAAAATACTTATGATTAAAATTGGTTCTCTTATCACGGTTACAACCTGTTATCTTCAAGTCGACCACCATCTACTAATTTGGATTAAGGCTGGTTCCCACTGGTATAAATCGGTCTTGCTCAAGGCGTGGATTTAGTTAGCTAGGGCAGTGGATGCCTCAAAGGATTGTCTTTCTGAAGGGCTCGTAAGGTCACCAAATTAAAATTTCTTAGATTTTAGTGACCCTAAAATACCACTGGCTGCAGGCTCCCGACGTCCTGGTTGGCAGGAATCCCTGTGCGATCGCAGGGCAGCGGCCTCGCTGGATAGCGTTGCGACCCGCTAAACAAACGACACATGCCGAACTGGCGTCGGTTTTCTGCGACTTGTATCAGGAGTAAATGGCCTCCACAAACTTTTCCCCAATTCACGGTGGGCTACCAGTTACCGGGAACCCGTGCAATCCACGAACAGTCTGTCACATATCCTATCTTCCTGTCCTAACATATGCCAGTGGTATTTTAGCTCCCATGAAATCTAATAAATTTATTTCGGTGTTCTTACGATCCCGTTAGAAATGCGATATGCAGGCTGATTCAGTTAAGCTGCTCACCTCAGATATTTCCTGAACTGTTTGAGACATCTTAATTTTGAATAAGTTCTCACTAAATAGTCTCTTTTCATAGCTGTTTTAATTACAGTGATATCGTTATCAGTATCGGTTTTTCTAATGGAACTATAGTAATTTCTACTGCTGGTATCGTAGTTCTAAGAAGTGACGAGTTCGGCGGTGTTTCTCTCATCAAAATTCGATTAGTCATTTCGGAGCAATTACATAATTTAGAACTTAGATTTATCTGTTTTGGACATAAGACCGATTGCTGTGTAATGTGAAAGTTCGTGTCATTAGGCGGAAATGTGCGTCAGATTAATGAAGCGCTCAAGCTTGGTACAACCAAGACAGCCTACCCACAGAAACGGAATCGTGGAGAAAAGCTGATACTAATCGCCCTTGCCTTCTTGTGGCTGGTCGTAGCATAGAAGAATGATTTCCAGTTAACTACCGTAACAGTTTGACACGTCCCCTTAGAGAAATTTATAAATTACTGTGCTTAAACTGACACACAATATTTTTAGCGCAACGCAATCTGACTTTCAAAAATCCCTACAAAAGAAGGACCCTGACTAACAAAAAACCCATACCTTTCATGAATCACTTACCTCACAAAAATCTTCGTTACTCAAACTACTGCAATACAGCGTGCGCCAATACTGCCAGCTGAATAAAAAATTCTAACTACTGAAGGCACTAACTACTGATAGGCATAGTTAGCAAATGAAAGATTTTAATAGAGAACAAACAATGTATTTACCTTAACAGTGTTCAAAAGTCATAATATATATAGCAGTTCATGACATCCAGTCTTACAAATTTACTGTCTCTGATGGACACACGTCCAGATCATCCACTCTCAAAACTCCGCCATCGCTCTCCCCACATCCACCACAGCTGACGGCTCACTTCCAACTGCGCGACGCTACGCGCTGTTAACAGCCAACTGCCCAACACTACAATAGCGAATATTACAACAATGCCAACCAGCCAAAGACTGCACACAGCACATCCAGTGATTTTCATACAGAGCGCTACGTGGCGTTACCAATATAAAAACATAAACAGCCTACTTACAAGTTATGTTTTTGTTTCTGCCAGAGTACTGACAGAGAAGTACACGTTAAAAATTGAATGGATTTGTAAAACAGAGAATTGAGGTATAAAGGTTACTAAACAATAACTTCGTATGATGAGTTCAAGCCAAGTTACATCAGCAACAGCTGTAAAATGGATATCACAAAAGAATGTGGTAATAAAACCAGTGTTCGGAATGACCATCGTCTACTTCATTACACGTTTGCATCAACAGTACAAGGACTTGTGGAAAGACTGATAATTGAACATACTGCAACAATACGATGTCTTAAATCTACTAGCGTCGTCGGAACTTCTGTGTAAACTTCATCTTTAAGTTTATCGCAGAGAATAAAGTTCAGTGGCGTCGAATTAGATATACATAGAATTACAGGCTAACTGACAACGCATTCATATGCTGTACAGTGACCAGGAAGTAGCTGAACGAGTGCTATCATAGCTACAAGCGAGTTGTAACCTGGCCACTTATAATGCTGATGCCACATACATCTACGTATTACAAGTAGCAGTCCCTCTAGGAGAACTCACAGCACTTCGGTTAAGCTTTCTTCAATGAAGTAAAGATTAATCACACGGTCTACAATATTTTTTTGAAGAAGAATCCGTTGTCCTAATATCACATCAGAACCGAGCGACAGAATTTAGTGCGTCTTCTAGTGAAGTCACAGATGGGAACTGTTTGCGCCCAAAATGCGAACAATCCTGTGCTGACGTGTTTCTGAAGCATTAGCAGTTTGTCTGGAGCTAACATGTTGATTACGAGGAACAGCTGCTAGAATATCTACGAGCATTTCGCTTGCTCCGCTCATCGTAGACCTGCTCCTTTCCTCTGCGTAGTACTTCAGTGCCCTTCTAACAACGCATTTTTTTGCACATTTGCTTAACTGTCATTCTTGTTGGACATTGACTGTCGGGATACTATTTTGTGCACAATTCAACTGTTCTCTTCGCTTTCCTTCTGCATTCTCCGTAAAGGATCAGCAGCCTTGTTTCTCTTGCTTTGTGAAAGACACATACAGGTAGCTAACCAGCAATCGACACACTTGAGCGACACAAAGAAACAGAAAGCTATATTTCCGCTTGCACGATTTATTCCGGTATCGATGGACTACAAAACTGTTTCAAATGACACAAATGGCTCTGAGCACTAATGGGACTTAACATCTGAGGTCATCAGTCCCCTAGAACTTAGAACTGCTTAAATCTAACTAACCTAACGACATCATACACATCCATGCCCGAAGCAGGATTTGAACCTGCGACCGTAGCAATCACGCAGTTCCAGACTGAAGCGTCTAGAACCGCTCGGCCACACCGGCCAGCAAAACTGTTTCCTCCCTTCCCGATGTGATGTATAAAACGGCAATCGGTTTCGTATTAAAAGAAGAGAAATGCTAAATTGTGAACACTGTAATTACTCCGAAATTAGTAATCTGAAGAGGGAACGCCGTTGAATTTGTCTCTTTTAGGACTACGTCACAAGTAGCAGGAATTACTATCGTTCCTTTTGAAAAAAAGCTAAGTTGATATCAATATATCTGCAACTGGTACACACTGCTTTGCAAAACTTAAGGACGAGACAAATAATGCAATATAACATATTACCAAATCTGTGGAAGTGAAATGCGCGAGCATGTTGCCAGTAGTTTTCCAGTCGTGGACGGGACGCTGGAAATCACATGGCCTGAGGTCAGGTTGACTATAATCGGGCTGGTTCCGCAACACGACGCAGCTGAAGAAACGGGAAAGAGACAGTTTGCGTCAGTCAGCGAACAGTCACGGTGAACTGTGATGGTGTTCTTCCTTAAAAAATGGCCCGGGTACAACTGCATGACTTCATATGGTGAAGAACCATCGAGAAACTGGAAGAAGGACGAAGAGTGACGAGTGTAGTCCAGGAGCTTGGTACTGCTCACAACATTGTTTCACATACATGAGGAGGACTGCAAGGCACACAATCCTAGCTCTGCTGTGGCACGGCGACTGCATGGGAGTGTTATCTTTGTCCAACGACTAGTACATTATTTTGTATATAAGAAATCGGTTGGAAACTTTCCTCGTGTCAGCACGTTGTAGGTGTCGCCACCGGCGCCAACCTTGTGTGAATACTCTGAAAAGATAATCATTTGCATATCACAGCATCTTCTTCCTGTCGGTTAAATTTCGCGTCTGTAGCATGTCATCTTCGTGGTGTAGCGATTTTAATGGCCAGTAGTGTAGTTGGCGGTGACACATCTCGCTAGATCCGCCCTTAAATGTCGCACACCAGTGTAGCTATGGAAAGAGACTACAGGCCTACGTCGTTAAGTGAGGACTTTCTCAGATTTCACCCAGGTGAAATCGGATATATAACATCAAAAACGAATACGTGAATATATGAGGTGAACAGCTTAGATGAATGATCTTATACTGAAGAACCCATCCCCAGTTAAATTAATCTACGCCATGAGGTAGGTCTGTGGAACATAACCGAAACGTCTATAATTTGAACAATGTAATAATTCTGTTATGTGATGATGCAGCAGTACACCGAGAAGGATTTTAGATATAATGGTTTACAATAGGCTAATCGTTTTATCCATGATGAATTTTTATTCAGTCATGTGGTTCTCGTCCAGGTGACACCATTTTAGCAGTTTGCGTGTCAAGAACCTGAAATGTCAACTGTTTGCAGAGAATTACCGTGATAAATGCATGTGCAGAATAGTGTTGTCTCTGGGATGTAGATGATGGTGTGGGAGAAGTTGGAGCAAAATTAATTAGAAGAGTAGTTTATCAGGATGATTTTAGTTGCCTGGATCCAGGGAAGTGGAAAATAGGCAGTCGAATAAGACCAAGTTACTCTGACTCTATCGTAAGTATTCAGTACATTTCTTCAGTATTTCGTACTTTTGTTGAAATTTCACAGCAGTCGAGATATGATAAAATTGAAACCTTTTCAGAACACACACTCTGCCACTTGCTGAGTTCTCGTTCAGTAGAGATGCGTTGCAGGCAAAAAGAGTCAGTTATTTCAAATTAATGGTGGTAGGACCAAAGCCATACATGCCTGTAGCGAAAGACAGACTTTAACTTAACAAGAAAACACTAAGCTTTTTTTTTTTTTTACAGAAAAGCATAGAAAACGTTTTTTTTAAAAAGTACCTTAGTTCTATTGTACAAAATATGTTTCTTCTTTATCTGAACCATCTTGATTGAGATAGTATAACAATTAGATTTTGACCACACATTGACGGCTAGGTCCATTGAGACTAAGTACTGGGTCGCATTAGGCAAGGATTGTACAGGAAATCGGCTGTGGCCTTTGATAATTTTGGGAAACCACGGGAAACGTATTTCTGGAATCTGAGCCCTTCTCCTCCCGAATGGAATCCAGCGGTGTGATACAGTGACATAACAGATGTCGTGCCCTAATTAAGACAAACTTGTTTGCGTTGTTGAAAACCACTTATTATGGAGCCATTTACAATTTACATGTCCAAACCATAGCAATAAAGTTCTACTTTCGACGTTTACCCAAAACTTTAATGTTATACTGGCTTCAGAAATTTGACAGATAAAGCATTGCATCTCCAGCAGTGAGTACCAGTATCCAGGGGCTTATACCTGTGGGAATCAAGCACGGACGCAATGAGCACCTTGTAAGCCCGGACGTCTTACAGCTACGTGGGATCCGTTCTTTCTCTTTTATCCCTATTCATTTTTAATCGCGTCTTTCGTGTTGCCTCTTATAATCCCAGGTAGATTTGTTCAGTTTCTCTACGGCTTCTCGTCACAACTGATATATCGTCTGCATAAGCGAGGTACGAAGCAATCTATCAAACTAGTTTCTTAGAAATGTAACTTTTGAACCGTGTTGGTATAGAAGATCGTTGAAGATTAGATGGGTAGTTTGAATAACTAATAAGGAGGTACTGAGTCGCATTGGGTACAAAAGAAACTTGTGGCACTTCTTGGCTACAAGAAGGGATCGGTTGATGGGACACTTACTAGGCATCAAGGAATCGTTAATTTGGTGACGGAAGTAAGTGCGTGTGTGTGTATTTGTGTGTATGTGTACGTGTTGGGGGCGGGACCTGTAGTATTTATGAAGATAGACCAAGGCTTGAATACTGTAAGTTGGTTCAAATGGATGTAGGTTGCTGCAGTTATGCAGAGATGAAGAGGTTTGCACAGAATAGTATAGCGTAGAGAGCTGTTTCAAACCAGGGTTAGAACTGAAGACCACAACAACAACAATGAATTGGTTGCTGTTACTTCTGAGAATAACGTGTGGTGGTTATAATTAAAGTGCAGCGACTCACAGAGGTACGGTGTGGACTGTAATTACCGTACAACAACGAAACTTGGAAGATATGCTAATGCGTTAAGGCGGAACATATTTAGGCTGGAACTTTTTTTTCCAGTTTTGGCCATCAGGTACAAATCTGTAACTATGCATGCAAGACAGACCTATATAAATGTTTCTATATGTAATGGATTCGGAACTGGGCGTACGCAGTAATGGTGAAACAAGTGAGAAAGGCATAATGTTGATTTTATTATTAAGCGCCGCTTAAACAGCTTGTTCAATGTTAGTACAGGAGATGTGGACAAAGAGCTGCATACGTAAAACGACGTGATCAACAGCTGCTCGCAGCAGTTCCGGTGCAATCTGAGCAATGTGTTCCTATATATTGGACCTAAGATCTGGGAGAGACTGAACGGGTCCCCGGTAAACGCGTTCTTTTGGATATCCACAGAGCCAAATGATACATAGATTCAGAACAGATGATCTTTCAGGCCATGCATGTGTAAAAACTCTGGAGGTAACATGTTTGTGGAAGGTTGTTTTAAGCAAATCTTTCACTGGGTGAGCGCCTTGAGGCGTTGCACCATCCGGCATGAAAACAGTGGTTTCCACACAGTTGTGCTCTTTCAAAGCAGGAATCATATGCTGTACAAGAATCTCTCGATAACGTACAAACGTCACGGTACAGATGACAGAGCCTCTGGGTATATTTTCCTCACAGAAGAACGGACTGAGAATAAAAGAGCTTGTGAATCCACACCACACAGTCACATATTGCGAGTGCAATGGCTCTTCGTACGAAACACGTGGTTTAACACTATCCCATATTCGTCAGTTCAGTGCACTATATGCACCCTGTAGAGAAAAAAGTGCCTCGCCACACCATAGAATATTTCCCGGCCATATGTGAACTTCCATCTGCGCCAGAAACCGACGAGCAAATTCAGAACGTTGCTGCCGATCATGAGGTTTTAGCAGCTGCACCATCTTAATCTTGTACTGGTACCAATGTCAAATAGACAGAAAAACTTCCCGTACTGTTGACCATGGGCTGGACTACTCTCGTGACACTGTGCGAGCACTAGTACTACCTGGGGTAATTGATGCATTGTCAATTACAGCTACAGCAATAACTTCCACCGGGGTAGGACGCCTTTCACTTCTACGGGACAAGCCAGGCTCATTCCGGTTTTGGCCGGCCGGAGTGGCCGTGCGGTTCTAGGCCCTACAGCCTGGAACTGAGCGACCGCTACAGTCGCAGGTTCGAATCCTGCCTGGGGCATGGATGTGTGTGATGTCCTTAGGTTAGTTAGGTTTAAGTAGTTCTAAGTTCTAGGGGACTGATGACCTCAGAAGTTAAGTCGCATAGTGCTCAGACCCATTTTTTTCATTCCGGTTTTCGAATTTCATTATCATCTACTTCAATCCATTTAATGACATCGGGCCTCCCCTCAGACCTTTCAGCCGACGACATTCTCTCAATGCAGCAATGCAATTGCTGCCTTTCACATAAAACAGTTTCACTAACAAAGCAGTCAAAATTGTTCAAATGGCTCCGGCACTATGGGACTTTACACCTGAGGTCATCAATCCCCTAGACTTAGAACTACTTAAACCTAACTAACCTAAGGACATCACACACAGCCATGCCCGAGGTAGGATTCGTACCTGCGACCGTAGAGCAGCTCAAATAATAGCTTTACAAATGACAGCATGGACGTCACACCGTCATACAAATAGTATGTAGAACCAGAATGGCACTTTGTCCCCAAAATGGGTACTATTTTGGGCACTTTGTGCCCAAAGAGGGTATTATTTTTTTCCAGCGTAAATCGTTCAGCACTAATGCATGGGAATATCCATCAGGTTTCGTTGCCGTAAGATATTTACTGCCCACAATGGACTTTTACGATTATCTGCACATTAATTATAACCACCCAATGTAAAGCGTGTGACGGCCGATGTGGCCGACCGGTACTAGGCGCTTCAGTCGGGAACCACGCGACCGCTACGATGGCAGGTTCGAGTCCTGCCTCGGGCATGGATGTGTGTGATGTCCTTAGGTTAGTTAGGTTTAAGTAGTTCTAAGTTCTCGGAGACCGATGACCTCAGATGTTAAGCCCCACAGTACTAGGTCGCATACTCTTCTCTCTGTAGGTCAATTATGTGTCATCGGTTCTGACTTATTGCAAATATCATGTGTATGCTGATGACCTTAAGTTGGTATCTAAGTGTGAAACCAAGCAGTCTTAAGAAAGCTATTGAAAATTTCAATACTGATCTCGATGCACTATCAAAATGAGCACAGCACATAGGACTAAAACTAAACCCATCTAAATCCCAAGCGGTACTCGTTCGTCACTCTAAGCTCATTAGCCCAAAACATCGGGAATCCGTACCATCTCTTATCCTAAATAGAACAAATATTAACTCCTCTCCCTCAGCAAAGAGTTTGGGAGTAATAATAGATGAAAATCTAAATTGGGCAGAGCACGTAACTGCATTGTGGAAAAAAGCATCAGCATCCCTTCATGTCCTACAAAAATACAAAGAACTCTTCCCTTTCGATCTGAAAAAGAAATTAGTACAAACGCTTATACTCCCAATCATTGACTACAGCGATATTATCTTACAAGGCCTCTCTCAGGAAAACTCGCGACGTCTGGAACTGGTCATGAATGCCTGCGTCCGATATATATGTGACGTTCGACTTTTTGATCACATTTCACCAGCATATGCAAAATTGTCCTGGCTGCGTGCAGACAAACGCAGAGATTTCCATACACTCTGTCTCATTTACTGCCTTATAAATGTACACTGTCCCTCATATCTCTCCTCGTCCTTATCGCTTATGTCGGAACAACATGACAGAAACACACGTTCCCATCATAATAAAATCCTCTCTGTTCCACTGCATCGCTCAGTCACGTTCTCCAAGTCCTTTACACTAGCGGGAACCCGACTCTGGAATAACCTCCCTCGTTATGTTAGAGAACTTAAAAACATGTCCGGCTTCAAAAAACAGTTAATGACGTATCTACTTAAGCAACAGTAATGCCTTCCTCTGTACATGAATGCACTTCACCTCATTACTTCCCTCTTTCCCCCTCCTTAAGTCTCCCTTCCCCAAAACTCGCTATACTAGTAAACATCTACTTTACATACCAAGATATTAATGTGCATCTGCAAAAATCCTCATTACTATTGCCAATTTTTCTCATGTTTATCATTATTATTTGATTTTTTTTACTGTTACTATTATTGCTTTTATCATAATTTGTATGTATAGCACCTGTTGTAAAAATACTGCCAGTACTTACTTTATTAGGTCTTAGTCATTACTCTTTATTCATAGTGTGACTAGAGTAATCTAATTTTCTTATTTAAACTATTGTCATGATGTAACTGTGATGTGTGAAATGCTGCGTATGTGAAACACTGGTCCGATGTAAGAGAGGGCCCGATGGCCCTAATCTGATCAGGTTACATAAATAAATAAATAAATAGTGGTCAGAGCCATTTGAACCATTTTTTGCAAAGCGAGTGCGGTATTCATCCTATCTTTTTGTTGTCTAAATGTGAATTTCTTAATCAAAATAATTTCTAAAATGTTCTTTTATTTTCAGCGGAGACACGCGGAGATCGTTGCGCAAGGCACGTGCTCGTACGTCACAGTGAAGTGTCGGCATCTCGGCTACCCCTGTGAATGCTGCTCGCTCCGCTGTGCAAAAAAACTGTAATTAGGGACAATTTGCGTACGTAATAGTTGGCGATGTTGTGATGTGTGCTCTCGATTGTTATGGCGGGCCGTTTTTGTAGTTTGTCACAATGTGTCGGAATTAGTGTGTGGCGGAGCGTGCGGCGGTGTCGCGTGCCGAGCCTCGCGTCGCCAGCCGCTGTCCGCCGCTCAATCAATACGGCCGCAGCTGAGGCCGCAGCCGCCGCTGCCGGCAGCCGCCAACTTTAAATCTGTCGCCTTCGCCGTGCAGAGCCTACGCACGTCTACCCAATACTGTGACAGCCAGACACATTGGAATTACGAGATTTACTCATTTGCGGACATCGTCGGTGAATCCTAGGGAATTAGACTCTCAGGTTAAGAGCAACAGCCGGCCAGTGTGGCCGTGCGGTTCTTCGCGCTTCAGTCTGGAACCGCGTGACCGCTACGGTCGCAGGTTCGGGCATGGATGTGTGTGATGTCCTTAGGTTAGTTAGGGTTAAGTAGTTCTAAGTTCTAGGGGACTGATGACCACAGATGTTAAGTCTCATAGTGCTCAGAGCCATTTGAACCGTTTAAGAGCAACAGTATTTATTGAGGCAGGTTTTGTTGAAAGCCTATTCCGTGTTTATGATTAGGCTAATTTTTTCACAAATTCTTTCTTCCATTACAATGTTACATTTTTCTGTACTGACGGAAGCGGAAGCTTTTGGCACCGTAATGTCTACATCCCGTCTACATCTATGTGATTACTCTGCTATTCACAATAAAGTGCCTGGCAGAGGATTCACTGAACCACCTTCTAGCTGCCTCTCTACCGTTCCACTCTCGAACGGCACGCGGGAAAAACGAGCACTTAAATATTTCTGTGTGAGCCCTGATTTCCCTTATTTTATCGTGATGATCCTTTCTCCCTATGTAGATGGGTGCCAACAGAATGTTTTCGCAATCAGAGGAGGAAACTGGTGATTGCAATTTCATGAGACGATCCCGTCGCAACGAAAACCGCCTTTGTTTTAATGATTGCCACCCTAGTTCACGTATCATGTCTGTGGCACTATCTCCCCTATTTCGCGATAATGCGAGTACAATACGAGCTGCCCTTCTTTGAACTTTTTCGATGTCATCCGCCAGTCCCACCCGATGCGGATCCCACACCGCACAGCAATAATCCAGAACAGGGCGGACAAGCGTGGTGTAAGCAGTCTCTTTAATAGACCTCTTGAACCTTCGAAGTGTTCTGCCAATGAATCGCAGTCTTTGGTTTGCTCTACCCACAACATTATCTGTGTGATCGTTCCAATTTAGGTTATTTGTAATTGTAATCCCAAAGTATTTCGTTGAATTTACAGCCTTCAGACTTCAGAATGAAATTTTCCCTCTGCAGCGGAGTGTGCGCTGATATGAAACTTCCTGCCAGATTAAAACTGTGTGCCGGACCGAGACTCGAACTCGGGACCTTTGCCTTTCGCGGGCAAGTGCTCTACCAACTGAGCTACCCAATCACGACTCACGTCCCGTCCTCACAGTACACACTCCGCTGCAGAGTAAAAAAACTTTCATTCTGGAAACATCCCCCTGGCTGTAGCTAAGCCATGTCTCCGCAATATCCTTTCTTTCAGGAGTGCTAGTTCTGCAAGGTTCGCAGGAGAGCTTCTGCAAAGTTTGGAAGTTAGGAGACGAGGTACTGGCCGAAGTGAAGCTGTGAGGACGGGGCGTGAGTCGTGCTTGGGTAGCTCAGTCGGTAGAGCACTTGCCAGCGAAAGGCAAAGGTCCCGAGTTCGAGTCTCGGTCCGGCATACAGTTTTAATCTGCCAGGAAGTTTCAGCCTTCAGATTTGTGTGACTTATCGCGTAATCGAAATTTAGTGGATTTCTTTTATTACTCACGTGAATAACTTCACACCTTTCTTTATTCAGGGTCAACTGCCACTTTTCGCGAAATACAGATATCTATCCTAAATCATTTTGCAATTAGTTTTGGTCATCTGATGACTTTACAAGACGGTAAATGACAGCATCATCTGCAAACAAAAAGACTACTACTCAGATTGTCTCCTACGTCGTTAATATAGATCAGGAACAATAGAGGGTCTATAGCACTTCCTTGGGGAACGCCGAGTATTACTTCTGTTATACTCGATGATTTTCCGTCTATTACTACGATCTGTGACCTTTCTAACAGGAAATCATGAATCCAGTCCCACAACTGAGGCCATGCTCCATACGCACGCAGTTTGATTAGAAAACGCTTGTGAGGATCTGTGTCGAAAGCCTTCTGGAAATCTAAAAATATGGAATCAGTTTGATATCTCCTGTCGATAGCACTCATTACTTCATGAGTATTAACAGCTGGTTGTGTTTCACATGAACGACATTTTGTGAATCCGTGCTGACTATATGTTCCAAAACTCTGCTGCAAATCTACGTTAGTGATATGGGCTTACTCCTCCTTCCGTTTTTGAGTATTGGTATGACTTGAGCAATTTTCCATTCTTTAGGTACGGATCTTTCTGTGTGAGAGAGAGGTTGTATATAACTGCTAAATATGGAGCTATTGTTTCAGCATACTCTGAAAGGAAACTGACTGGTATACAATCTGTACCGGAGGCCTTGGCTGTATTAAGTGATTTAAGCTGCTTTGCTACACCCAGGATA
The DNA here is from genome assembly GCF_021461385.2 of Schistocerca piceifrons. Lineage (NCBI taxonomy): Eukaryota > Metazoa > Arthropoda > Insecta > Orthoptera > Acrididae > Schistocerca > Schistocerca piceifrons. The sequence continues at coordinate 171,484,978 of NC_060149.1, forward strand.
TCTACTTCTGTGTTTCTCATCTTGGCAGTTGTTATTGATTGGAATTCAGGAATGTTTACTTCGTCTTCTTTGGTGAAGGAGTTTCGGAAAACCATGTTTAATAATTCTGTTGTCATCAGTGATTTCACCTTTGTTATCTCGCAGTGAAGGTATTGATTGTGTCTCGCCACTGGTGTGCTTTATGTATGACGAGAATTTCTTTGCATTTTCCGCCAGATTCCGAGACAGAGTTTCGTTGTAGAAATTATTAAAAGCATCTCGCATTCAAGTACGCGCTATTTTCCGAACTTCTGCAAAACGTTGCCAATTTTGGGGATTTTGCGTTCTTTTAAATTTGGCATGTTTTTTTTCGTTGCTTCTGCAACAGCGATCTGACCCCCGTCGGTACTATGTCTTTGAAATCAGTCCACATCTTTTCTACGCTTACATGATCAGATCGGAAGGTGTGAAGACTGTCTCTTAGAAAGGCGTTAAGAGCATTTTTGTCAGTTTTTTTTAAACACATATACTTTGCGTTTCTTTTTTATGGTTGTAGGTGTTACGATATTCAGCCTAGCAGCAACTGCCTTGTGGTCGCTAATCCCTGTATTCGTCACGACACTCCCTATTTGTCCAGGATTGGATGCTAAACAGCGGAAGTTCATACCTGGTGTTCATAATGAAATCCGTATTAGATGTGATCAGCAGAGGCACAGTCCGTCCCTGGTAGCTGAGTGGTCAGCGCGACAGAATATCAATCCTAAGGGCACGGTTCGATTCCCGGCTGGGCCGGAGATTTTCTCCGCCCAGGGACTGGGTGTTGTGTTGTCCTAATCCTCATCATTTCATCTCCATCGACGCGCAAGTCGCCGAAGTGGCGTCAAATCGAAAGACTAGCTCCCGGCTAACGGTCTACCCCGCGGGAGGCCCTAGTCACACGACATCACATCACGTCAGAAGCACAAATACCCTCTTCATTCGTTGTGGCATGGAAGCAGATTGCCATCACCACGACCTCTCGAATATGTTTCCATGCCTGAAACAGGTGCTATGCCAGTTCATGACTATTCCTGGCGTCTTCCAATCGCATCCCAAACATGTACTATGGGTGAAGAAATCAGAATACAGGGCAGGCCAGTCAATGATCCGTACATTCCCCAAGGCGTTTGAACTACAATGTAAGGCTCATGTGTTGTCTAGCTGGAATGTGTCATTTGGTACCCTGGGCATGGGGGATATGAGAACAGGGTTTATTATTCTTGCCACATACTGACGATCATTCAGCATCTCTTCAACATTTACCAAATCAGTCCTGTTGTTATTCAAATAGCTCCCACCCGTTGACTCCAAGTGTTGGCGAGTTACAGGGTTCAAATGTCGCTGCTTCCTGTGACCTTAGTCTACGGACAATTGGCGTCCATCTGACCGCCACAGACAGAAGCGAGACTCATCACTGAACACCACATAATGTTACATAATGTCCCAGTTGACTTCAGAACTATGTTATGCAAGTGTCTGTTGTCTGAGTCATGGTGTCAGCGATGAATGATGTATGGCAACTGGAGCTCTCAATTCAGCTTCCAGTAGTCTGTTTCCGACTGTTTGTGGTGACGCTCTACTTGCAACCTCTGTTCCGGTTTCAGCTCCTGTCATCCGTCTCATCGTGAGAACCGGCCAACAATCTTACGATATTTTCGTGGTCTAATCCATTTGAAAGAAGTCGGGTCTGCTCGCCTTGCCAAGCTGTTGACGTGCGGTCACCTCGTCACCCCTTGCTCTGCTGCCACTGCTCTACAATCCATGTAAGTAGCACCCCTCTTTCCCCTTACTCCCACCACTTATAATTTATTTTATTTTAGTTTACACGTATATTTCCGCACGATCAAATTGAGGAGTAAGTCTTTATGGTCAGTAAAAGTGTCAGTACATGAAATTACAACAGAGAAGCAATGATAGATAAAATAAAACGTTTATGAATCCTAAAAAGACGACAAGCTACAAGTTTATATAAATACAATCAACAATTTAACACAGGAATTTGCTTAATTTTTCAAGGAACTCCTCGACAGAATAGGAGTGACCCGTGGGGAAACTCTTTAGTTTAGATTTGAAAGAGCGTGGGCTACTGCTAAGATTTTTAAATTCTTGTGGTAGCTTATTGAAAAATGGATGCAGCAGAATACTGCACGCCTTTCTGAGCACAAGTCAAGAAGGAGTAATCCAAACGCAAACTGGACTTCCGCCTAGTTTTAACTGAATGAAAGCTGCTAATCTTTGTGAATAAACTGATACTGTCAACAAGAAACGACATAAGCGAATGAAAATACGCAAAGTAGACTACTTTTCGTTTTGAACAATCACTTACTTCAGAAACTGCTATAATAGTAAAAATGGCAGTATTACGTCCTTGAACAAGATCCTGAACATGGGCTTTGTTATCTTGAACTGTTCAGTCTCACTAATCATATGCCAATTACATGTAATTAAAACGTCAGGTTTTGTTGAATTGTGAGCTGGAAACTATAAAAACTGATTTTTACTGTGATTTAGTGTTAGTTTTTTTTTTTGTACAAGCCATGCACTTATGTCTTGCACTGCACTATTTGAAACAGTGCCAATGTTGAACACGACATGCTTTAGTGCAAAAGCTAGTGTCATCAGCAAACAGAAATAATTTAGAATCATCTGCAATAATAGAAGGCATATCATTTATACAAATAAGGAACAGGAGTCGCCCCATCACTGATCACTGGGGCACCACCCATTTAACCGTCCCCCACTCGGACCCCAGGTCATGGTCATTCTCAGTATTGTGGAAATTGACCTTTTGCCGTCTGTTCTTATAGTAAGAGATGAACCAATTGAGAGCTACTCCGCGTATCAGATAATTATCCAAATTCTGGAGCAATATTTTGTGATCAACGCAACGTCTTAGTTAAATGAAAAAAAGTTACCTAGCGTTCGCAGCCTTTTGTTTAATCCATCCAGTACCTCACACAGAAAAGAGAATATACTCGTAGAATTTTCAGTTGTTAAACCACTTCTAAAACCAGACTGTGCATTTGACAGCAAATTATGTGAAATGAAATGATCAATTATTCTCACATACACAGCCGTTTCAATAACTCTAGCAGACACTGGTGGGATAGAAATAAGTCTAAAATTGTCTACATTATCCATTTCCACCTTTTTGTAAAGCGACTTCACTACTGAGTACTTCACCATTCAGGAAACTGACCATCCTATCTCGATAACTACACTTATGTCTGAGTACAGGGCTAACATGTGCAGCACAGTACTTTAGTATTCTGCTAGATACTCCATCATATCCATAAGAGTCTTCAATAATTTAATTATTGACTCAATCTCCCCCCTGTCAGTATCACGGGGGAATATTTCAGATATCAGTCTCGGAAGGCCATTTCCCAAGAAGGTTATATAATTCGTTGTAGAAATTAAGTTTTAATTTAGCTCACTGGCTATCATCAGAAACTGGTTGTTAAATATTGTACGTATATACGACTTTTCAGTAACACAACCATTTTCACTACGTACTGACTTCATAATTTCGACCTTGCGCTGCTGGCCAGACACTTCCTTCACGATTCACCAAATGGTTTTAATTTTATCCTGTGAATTAGTTATTGTATTTACGTACCACATACTCTTTGCATTCATAATAACATTTTTAAGCACCTTACAGTACTGTTTGTAATGGGCTACTATAGCTCGATCGTGACTACTTCTAACATTTTGATATAATTCTCACTTTATTCTACATGATATACTTATTCCACTAGTCACCAACCCAGGTCGTCTTTTACTGCTAGTCCTCTGTTTTGAAAGTTTTAAGGGATGTCAACTTTCAAAGAGCATGAGAAAGCATCATATTTGTCAACTATGTTATCAGCAGTATAAATATCCTGCCACTCTTGTTCCTTAACGTGGTTTAAAAAACTCACTATTGCCGCTTGGTTAGCTTTTCTACACAGTTTGTAATTGTATATAACATTTGTTTGAGTACAAAAACTTTATAGTGGTAAAATTTTTGCATATTTCTGAACTCACTTGGTTCGAAATGAATGCTGGGGAACGTATATCACTGTACTATGTTGGTCCCAAAGGTGCCTATGAACTGCCAATGCACGTCCTCCGGACAACCTACGTTTCTATCTTCGTCTGAAAAATTTCAGTAACTTTAGACACACGCACTAGCCATTATCTATTCACACTATTCTTCATCACTATGAATGGTTTCCCTCTGTGCTAAAAAAACTTAAAATAAACTCGTGTAAGGTTGGAATTTTAAAATTCATATCCCACAGGCATTGTTGAGCGTTCGCTGTAGTATCCACACTACGTATGAAAAACTTTTGTCTGTTATAGCAACTGTCCATGAACTCATTATATAGAAAGAAAGAGATTTTACGCAATTCTAAAGACATACAAAAATGAAGCATTCTTTAGCTACAGTATTTTCTAATTAAATTTGGGTAAGAAAAGCACACCTTTGAAAGAAATTAATTGAATGCAAGTGGTCATTTTATGAAAATTTTGAACAATATTAACTAGCAAACATTCAAATAAAACAGTTTACCACCTTTTGAAAATTCACCTATGATATTATTATAGGTTTCCAGCGACTACACTAGGAATATCCGAAGCTTTTTGCACACTACCCATCGTAAAGATAATACAGGGTAATTCAGAAAGAAGGAACAGATTTCAAACATTTATTGCTTCCAAATTCCTGGAAAGAGAAAATTTAAATTTTTTTGCATTCAATGTGAGCGCCATGCGTCACACGACAGATATCAAAACGGTGGCTCATTTCCCGCCACCCACGAATCAGCTGATCTCTCGTTATAGAATTCACAGCTTCAACAATGCGATGTCGCAGACTTTCAAATATATCAGACATCAGACTTAGCCCCACAGAAAAAAGTCACAAGATGTGAGGTCTGGAAACCTGGGGTGCCACCGACGACAAAGTTCATCTTCTGTTCCTCCTCTTCCAATACAACGTCCAGGGACAGTGTCATTCGTTAAACGTCCGGCGTGCTCGGAGAAATTCTAATTTAAATAAAACGAAACTCTCTTTGTTTTGATGGGAAGCATGTAAGTTTTTCCACTATACAGAGTGTAAGTGAAGCATGGGGACCCAGAATCTGTTATGGTTTTAATAAGTTGTTGCTAGTTATGACGTTAACTGCACAAAGGTTTCTAGAATTACTGAACTTTATGAACACTTTCACTGTAAAATATATTAAAATACTGACACACCATAAGGTGGAGGGACCCAAAAATCATTCTGTCTTCTAGGACTAACACTTCTAACAAGACAAATTAATAATATACATAAACACAACTATAAGAATAAAAACACTATTAAAACCTGTTAATTAATTAAGAATTGTGTAAGTCTTTTAAAGGGTATAGCTCGTACTTGGCTTTTATGACCACTGCTCTATTACGCAGCTTTTAGTACTGTGTAAAACGTTTAACAAGAAAGTCTACTCTGCAATTAAGACCTTTTCAAACACTCGTTCTTTTGAGATGCTTTAGCTATGAACCTTGATGACCACGTGGAGCATTTCACACAAAAGATTAATTAATCACTTCAGAAAATTATTACTCCACGAAAGTTGATAATTATTTTGAATAGTAATGATTCTGTAGTCCATTATAATCGGAAACATTCGAAGTGTTACGTAAAATACTAAACTTCATTCCTCGTGAAAGTGGTGGCCATGGTGATCTTCAGTGGCAAAAGAATAACGTCGTCAATCATGATCATGGCTCTTGATGTAAAATTCTCTGTAAAATGTCTTCTTGGCGTCTGAATTTCACGATTAAGAGCAAACCAATAAATGTCATGATCTAATAGTCAATATAAATCCACATCTGAGGCATAATTAATTCAATCTTGCTACAATTCTTTCTTCATGAAGCACTCAGGGTGTTAGCTTGTTGGATGCTGGCCACAGTCTGTATCTGCCAAAAAGACTTCTCGCGCTACTTCGTGCCAACCCACCTTTCACACTCCCGCTCAAAACTTTTTGTTGCGTAGGGATTTCGTTCCGTCTTTTCCATCACATACAATCCTACAGCCTATAAGCACCAACCAGCCAATCATATAATACACTGAGGTGACAAAACTCATGGGACAGTGATATGCGCATATGCAGATAGGGATAGCATCGTGTACACAAAGTACAAAACGGCAGTACACTGGCGAAGCTATCATTTGTACTCAGGTCATTATGTGAAAAGGTTTCCACCGTGATTATGGCCACACGATGGAGATTAATGGACTCTGAACGCGGAATTGTAGTTGGAGCTAGACGCATGAGACATTCCGTTTCGGAAATCGATAGAAAATTCAATATTCTGAGATCCACAGTGTCGAGAGTGTGCCATAAATACCAAATTTCAGATCTCACCTCTCACCACGGACAACGCAGTGGCCGACAGCCTTCACGTGACGACAGAGAGCAGCGGCGCTTGCGTAGAGTTGTCAACGGTAACAGGCAAGCAGCACAACTTGAAGTAACCTCAGAAATCAATGTGGGACAAACAACAAGCGTGTTAGAACAATGAGACGAATTTTGGCGGTAATGGGCTATGGCAGCTGACGATCGACTCGAGCGCCTTTGCTAACAGCGCAAAACCGACTGCAGAGCCTCTCCTGAGCTCATGAACATATCTGTTAGATCCTAGTCGACTGGAAAATTGTGGTCTGGTCAGACGAGTCCCAATTTCAGTTAGTAAGAGCTGGTGATAGGGTTCGAGCCTGGCGCAGACCTCACGGAACCATGGGTCCAAGCTGTCAACAAAGCACTATGGAAATTGGTGGTGGCTCCATGATGGTGTAGCCCGTTTGTACATGGAATGGGCTGGGTCCTCTGGTCAGAATGAACCGATCTCTGACTAGAACTGGTTATGTTCGACTATTTGGTGTTCATGTTACGAAACAACTATGGAATTTATATGGATGAGGATGCGCCGTGTCACCGGGCCACAGTTGTTCACCATTGGTTTGTAGAATATTCTGGACAATTAGAGTGAATGTTTCGGCCACCCAGATCGCCCAGCATGAATCCCACTGAACATTTATGGGACATAATCGAGAGGTCAGTTCGTTCACTATATCCTGCACCGGCGACACTTTCGCAACTATGGATCGCTGTAGAGGCAGCTCGGCTCAATATTGCTGCAAGGGCCTTCCAATGGCTTTTTGGGTCCATGCCACGTCGAGTTGGTGCATTATGCCGGGAGAAAGGCTGTCCGACATGATTTTGGGATATCTCATGGCTTGTGTCACCTCATTTAACATATTCATACCAGGAAAGAACATAGTTTTAGAAGAGACATTTACCTACCAATTCTGGTTACATAACAGTACAAATATACGAATAATAATTTCCATATGTGTCAATTCAAAGACCATTATAACACAGATCTTATAATATTCATAGGAGACATAAACGGGCCACCGTCGATACCATACAATTGTTACAAGTTCCCTAATTTAGTCTACTATGTGGCCAACAATTTTTATGTTAGGTTTATCAGTTATCTTCTTTCTGCTACTCCGCAATACTTTCGCCTGTATTTGTTTACCCTCAGCCCACATGTTATGCTGTTTACATTGTTCATTCCATTCAAAAAGTCCTGTAATCATTTTCCACTTTCAATGAGAATAGTCATGACCTTAGCGAGTATTATCACTGGTATCCTTTCACTCTGAATTTTAATCCCTCACTTGAACCTTCTTTTTAATTCTTTCATTTCTTCTTGGAGATACTGGTTTAACAGTATTGGAGAAAGAATTCATCCCTGCCTTGCGCCCCTTATAATCCGAAAACTTGTCTCTTCGTCATGCATTCTTATTGTTAGCTTTTGGTTCTTATCCACATTGGAAATTACCCAGTTTTTTCTGTAGTTTCTAGCTATTTTTATAATTTCAAATGTATTACACCATTTTACATTCCAGAACGCTTTTTATAGATCGAAAAATCCTATCAAATGTTTTTTTACAGTATATAGCCACCGTCTCATTAGACGTTCCGTTTCTGATAATAGCGTCGTGATATTGTGGTTTCTCCAAACATTTCACCATAATGAAAACTGGGTCTTTCATGCGTATATGATATACACTATGTGATCAAAAGCATGCGGACAACCCCCAAAAACATACGTTTCTCATATTAGGAGTATTGTGCTGCCACCTACTGCTAGGTACTACATATCAGCTACCTCAGTAGTCATTAGCCATCGCGAGAGTGCAGAATGGGGCGCTCCTCGGAACTCACGGACTTCGAACGTGGTCATGTGATTTGGTGTCATACGTCTGAACGAGAGATTTCCACACCCATAAACATCCCTGGGTCCACTGTTTCCGATGTGATAGTGAAGTGGAAACGTGAAGGCACACGTACAGCACAAAAGCGTACAGGCCGACCTCGTCTGACGACTGACAGAGACTGCCGACAGCTGAAGAGGGTCGTAATGTGTAATAGGCAGACATCTATCAAGACCATCAAATAGGAATTCCAAAGTGCATCAGGATCAACTGCAAGTACTATGACAGTTAGGCGGGAGTTGAGAGAACTTGGATTTCATGGTCGAGCGGCTGCTCATAAGCCACACATCACGCCGGTAAATGCCAAATGACGCCTCGCTTGGTATAAGGAGCATAAACACTGGACTATTGAACAATGGAAAAACATTGTGTGGAGTGACGAATCACGGTACACAATGTGGCAATCCGATGGCAGGGTGCGGGTAAAGCGAATGCCCCGTGGACGTCATCTGCCAGCGTGTGTAGTGCCAACAGTAAAATTCCGAGGCGGGGTGTTATGGTGTGGTCGTGTTTTTCATGGAGAGGGCTTGTACCCCTTGTTGTTTTGCATGACACTATCACAGCACAGGCCTACATCGATGTTTTAAGCACCTTCTCGCTTCCCACTGTTGAAGAGCAATTCGGGGATGGCGATTGCATCTTTCCGAATGATCGACCACCTGTTCATAATGTACGGCCTGTGGTGGAGTGATTACACGACAATAACATCCCTGTAATGGACTGGCCTGCACAGAGTTCTAACCTGAATCCTATAGAACAACTATGGGATGTTTGGGAGCGCCGACTTCGTGCCAGGCCTCACCGACCGACATCGATACCTCTCCCCAGAGCAGCACTCCGTGAATAATGGGCTGGCATTCCACAAGAAACCTTCCAGCACCTTATGAACGCATGCCTGCGAGAGTGGAAGCTGCCATCACGGCTAAGAGTGGGCCAACTCCATACTGAATTCCAGCATTACCGTTGGAGGGTGCCACGAACTAGTAAGTCATTTTCAGCCCGGTGTCCGGGTACTTTTGATCACATAGTGTAGAAACTTCAGAAAAGGAAGACTTCATTTAACGTGGTGTATCACATAGAGACCATGTGTGAGAAAAAGTTTTATTATGAAGCCCAAACGGGCACATTAATAGTGAATTACTTTTCATTTAATACGAAATTTCGCATTTCTATATAGAGATTTCCTGACGTACAGTACGTGTTATAAACGAAATGCCGTTTCTGTTACGATACAGAATACTAACAAAGAAACGTCAAATAACAGACAAAAACGAGAGGTGAAGCTGCCTTAAAAAAAAAAAAAATCTGAGCGCAAGTTGCTATTGATAAACTGAACGACTGATGAGAATAGAATGTTACAGCTGCACCGAAATGTTGCTTGTCGACCTAATTTGAAAACAGGATGTTCAATTTAGTTGCAGTGGTCTATTAATTTTTCCCTTTCTGTCAGTATAATGACAGGAAATCCCCTCTCCCACTCGTGGCTTTCTGCAAACGAGGCCGAAATACACAACCAACCGGCCAGCAGCACTGGAGCGGAGCGCTGTGGCACACATAGCGTCTGTTCAACCTGTTTTATCAGTACGCTGGAGTCAGTGGTCTGGCTTCTTGAACACTGATATGCCACCATACATTATTTATGTTCATATTTATGAATTCAACTCTGCCTCCCTCTCCTATTCTCTCTCTCTCTCTCTCTCTCTCTCTCTCTCTCTCTCTCTCTGCCTTACACACACACACACACACACACACACACACACACAGCACACACACACACACACACACACACACACCATACACACACACATACACACACTTTAACGGGACATTTAAATCCCATATTCTATATGGGACTAGAACCTACGACCTCCGATCAAGACAGCACTACACCAAGTCCACGGTGGTTAGCAGATGCAGAATTTGTAACACGACAGGCATGTGGAGGACGTTGCGACAATAATGTAAATATATCGTTACAGTCAGCAGCGACCTTTTATAATGAGAGCGAATTTCCTCAATGCGCTGTACTTCAAGGCTTTGTACTATTTATTATTTCCATTTCCAAACATTGTTGTTGTTGTGGTCTTCAGTCCTGAGACTGGTTTGATGCAGCTCTCCATGCTACAATATCCTGTGCAAGCTTCTTCATCTCCCAGCACTTACTGCATCCTACATCCTACTGAATCTGCTTAGTGTATTCATATCTTGGTCTCCCTCTACGATTTTTACCCTCCACGCTGCCCTCCAATGCTAAATTTGTGATCCCTTGATGCCTCAGAACATGTCCTACCAACCGATCCCTTCTTCTTGTCAAGTTGTGCCACAAACTCCTCTTCTCCCCTAATTCTATTCAATACCTCCTCATTAGTTACGTGATCTACCCATCTAATCTTCAGCATTCTTCTGTAGCACCACATTTCGAAAGCTTCTATTCTCTTCTTGCCCAAGCTATTTATCGTCCATGTTTCATTTCCATACATGGCTACACTCCATACAAATACTTTCAGAAATGACTTCCTGACTCTTAAATCTATACTCGATGTTAACAAATTTCTCTTTTTCAGAAACGCTTTCCATGCCATTGCCAGTCTACATTTTATATCCTCTCTACTTCGACCATCATCAGTTATTTTGCTTCCCAGATAGCAAAACACATTTACTACTTTAAGTTTCTCATTTCCTAATCTAATTCCCTCAGCATCACCGGACTTCATTCGACTACATTCCATTATCCTCGTTTTGCTTTTGTTGATGTTCATCTTATATCCTTCTTTCAAGACACTGTCCATTCCGTTCAACTGCTCTTCCAAGTCCTTTGCTGTCTCTGACAGAGTTACTATGTCATCGGCGAAACTCAAAGTTTTTATTTCTTCTCCATCGATTTTAATACCTACTCCGAATTTTTCTTTTGTTTCCTTTACTGCTTGCTCAATATACAGATTGAATACCATCGGGGAGAGGATACAACCCTGTCTCACTCCCTTCCCAACCACTGCTTCCCTTTCGTGCCCCTCGACTCTTATAACTGCAATCTGGTTTGTGTACAAGTTGTAAATAGCCTTTCGCTCCCTGTATTCTACCCTTGCCAACTTCAGAATTTGAAAGAAAGTATTCCAGTCAACATTGTCAACAGCTTTCTCTAAGTCTACAAATGCTATAAACGTAGGTTTGCCTTTCCTTAATCTTTCTTCTAAGATAAGTCGTAAGGTCAGTGTTGCCTCACGTGTTCCAATATTTCTACGGAATCCAAACTGATCTTCCCCGAGGTCGGCTTCTACCAGTCTTTCCATTCGTCTGTAAAGAATTCAAACATATGCTCCTCTAAAGACCTTGATGTCGACGCAGTTATCATCATAAAGGAACCAAGTGCACCTATGCACGTCGTCCCACATTGTGTAGTTTTTTCCGGTACCATTGCCACTTGTAATGGCTGATTGTAATCATCGCCTATACTAACCGTTTATTACGGCGCGGATTATGTTCACGTCGTCCACATCTCCGCCTAGCTTTGACGAATGTGCAGAAACATGTTAGACGGCAATGGTGTATTGAACGGCGTCACTAGGGACAGGAATGGCATCACATAGTGCTTCTGGACGAATCCAGGTTATGCTTGTTTGAAAATGATGCCGCATTTTTGTTCGCCACAGACAGGGCTAGCGGCATCACAGTGACCGCATTCGCACAAGACATACAGCACAAACTCAAGGCTTCGTGGTGTGGGGTGCTATTGGGTACAACCGCAAATTATGGATGGTATGCATCTAGGGCACTCTGACCTGTGTGACCTATGTGAATGACACCATGAGACCCGAAGCCATACCCTTCCTGCACAACACTCCAGACGCCATTTTTCAGCACGATCACATGCCTTCTTGGTGTCACAGGATGTCAGCCTTTTCCCCTGACCCTCCAAATCACCAAACCCACGAGAATCTAAAAAGTGTGGGATATGGTGAAATGATGGGTGCAGCGCTATGACACAATTCCAACAACCACAGATGCACTTTAGAGCCAGGTGAAAGCAGTATGGATGACTATACCACAGGACACCATTCGCGCCTTACACGAGTCGATACAATCACACATGGAACAAGTTATCACGGCCCATGGCGGACCCTACTACTAGGCTGCAGGACACATTCTGACCCGAGGTGACTGAAATGCTAATCGTTTCTGCAGAACATAACAATGAACGTGTCCTGCGAATATGAGCGTCCTATCTCCAGTCGTTCAAGATATTCTGTTTTTTTCTGAACATGAGTGTACATTTGACTACAAAATTTACAAAACGGTTAAACATTCTCTTAAATTTCGGAAGTATACAATAACGAGCTTCACTTGCAAATACTTTTATCCAGAAAATATTTTGAAGCTAAAGGAAAAATTTAAATTTTGTATGAAACACACGTCAAAAAGTGCAAACTGTCAATGTCAGCATTTTGCAACTGCACAGATTTTTTCTGGATAAATATTTGTCTCTTTTTGGTTTACTTGTCAATTTTTAGCAAGAAACAACACGCAATACTATGTAGACGAATGTAAGAGTGTGTTTGTGCTCTTCTCAAAGTACTCACAAAAATGTAAATATGGGGATGCGTGGATTCAGAGAAAGATTTAAAACGAGAATGAAAGCTCTCGCATGTGTTTGTTGTTCTCCAAAACGCTGAGGACTCATGTTGGGACGATACATTTTCCTGATTAAGCACAACAAAATTATTTTCCAACAGTATGCATTGCCTATACACTGTTCTCCACCTTCAGCAGCACTGTCCGCAGCTCGTGGTTTCGGGGTCGCGCTCTCGCTTCCCCAACACGGGGTCCCGGGTTCGATTCCCGGCGGGGTCAGGGATTTTCACCTGCCTCGAGATGACTGGGTGTTTGTGTTGTACTTCTCATTTCATCATCATTCCTGCAAGTGGCAAGATTGGACAGAGAAAAGGTTGGGAATTTGTACGGGCGCTGATAACCACGCAGTTGAACGCCCCACAATCCAAACATCATCAGTAGCACTACACTAGATATCACTACACTGGACGTTTAACAAAACCTTTCAGAAAAAGCACCTTAGCACTAGATACACCACTGCTGTGCCCTTTACCGCCAGGAGATAAGAGCTTACTGAGTCTAAGGTGACGCTGCTGGTCACACCTATTAGGCGGGAAGCCCCAGGTATGCACTCTTCTGTCTGAAGGTACCGGTGTGTAACGGCATGATGTGCCGTTGCAGCATATTAAAAGTGTTTCAATTGTATTGATTCTGGATTATTTCTCTTCCCCACGTCCTTGCCATTAATGTTACCATGTTTGGAACTCGTACGGTAATTAGTTTCCATGTTACAACGTGTTAAATAGGGAAAGTTTAGTTATAACCACCCGGTGGTATATTTACCTTATTTCAGTATATTAAACAGTGTCGGAAAACTTAGAAGTCGATTTTCTCGAGAATTCTTGAGAGTCGCAAGCTTTGGCAGAAATATATTTGGGTTTTGAACCTCACGTACCATAAACATAAAAAAATTGCAAACCAGTTGTCGTGTGGTCTCCTTGTTAGGGAAAACCAGGGAGTGTGATAACACGTGGAGGTACAATTTAATTCTACTCCTGATGAGTTTGATTCATAAACTAATAAACCTTTCAGGTTTATCTCACGTATAGGGTACTGTATACGATACGTTGAGTCTATCTCAGTACATCGAAACACGCCGCTGTCTTAAAACCGCACACGCATAAAATCCTGGGAATCTCGTGAAAACCGGACCTCAGCCACGGCGAAATTTAACTGCGGTCGGCTCCCTCGTTTTATTTTGATCGAGGTCGGTGCACCTCAATTTTGCGTAGAACAGGGCTAAATGCTGACCTTACCGTGGTTAACTTTTAATCGAATTTGGTGCACTCGGCCATAATTGTGTGAGCATTCAAGATTATGTGTTTCTATCAAGAACAGTACTGTAATTGTGTGTAACTCAGTACCACGGAGAAACCTGCTGCGTTCCAAGTTATGTATAACTCAAGTAGCTGTAAATAGCGTAAAAAATGTATTAATGTGTTATCTTTTTGCAGATGTCTGCATGTGTTTATAGGCCACCTCCACTGCCGACACATTGGGAACACCGAGCGAGGTGGCGCAGTGGTTAGCACACTGGACTCGCATTCGGGAGGACGACGGTTCAATCCCGTCTACAGCCATCCTGATTTAGGTTTTCTGTGATTTCCCTAAATCGTTTCAGGCAAATGCCGGGATGGTTCCTTTGAAAGGGCACGGCCGATTTCCTTCCCAATCCTTCCCTAACCCGAGCTTGCGCTCCGTCTCTAATGACCTCGTTGTCGACAGGACGTTAAACACTAACCACCACCATTGGGAACATTATCTTTGTTCACCATACAAAACACTAGTTACTCTCTTCAAAGTGGACACTTGTGTGGACAGTGCAGAGCTGGTAACAGGCGGTCCAAAACCCTTCCACAGCCGATGTAAGTCATCTCACTGATGGGATGTGGATGTGCCAGTCGATTGTATGGAGTTAGCACAGTTAGGATAGTCGACGTGTAGAAGTGACAGAATAGCAGAAAGGAGCTTACATCTTTGCAGGTGCCTGTGGCTCATTTTGTTAGTGTATCAACGAGGAATGCTGTACCACTCGCAACAGCGCAATGTGGCGTAAGAGCAGTGCTTGTAAATAGATACTAACTGATATGGACTGGAGACGAGTGTCACATCTTATCAATTAGAGTCTGTCTCACACCTTATAGGAATTTACTGCTATCAGTGAGTGCAGGCCATTTTCAACTATTTTCTGAGGAAACTCTGCGAATGTGATGGTACAGCTGAGCTTTGGACATACCCATGTTGATGTGAGAATGATCCGTATTGACTAGACTGGCCGATAGTCAGATAGTTCCCCATATGTACTTAACACAAGATGTTCCACAAAGGATAACTTATAGAACAGTGGTGGTCCTAGAAAATGTGAGACATCGGTGTTGCACCTCATGAAAGATAACAAACACGGACGTCATATAACTAGGAAATAAAAGAATAGCCCACATTAATTCCTGTTTATTAGAAAGTTCTCTGCTATCATAATCACAAATAAGAAATTGTTACAGGTTACAGGATATATTCCCTCTGAAGAAATGCAGAGAATGCGAAAATTGATAATCACTCACATTTGGTGTGAATGGAGTTCCTTCTTGTCAACAACACCAGTAAACATATTTTCAGATAACACATCTCACCATCTGGTCCACTGACTGTTCAGAAGTATATAACACTTCTCTTTCATGTGTCGACCATACGATCCACAAATTGATCGTAGTGTGCTGCACACAGAAATTATCAAAATAAAATCATGTTAATATTCAAATAATAACAGAATACGCGCATTTTTCATACATTATTCATCCAATAGCGAAATAGGCAGCGGTGTCTCTGAACACTGATGTAACTCTTAGTCTTTGAACTTCTTGATGTTCATGGCATGTTGTTTCCCTTTTGACTTACACATTCATACGACTTCAAGTTCGATATTGTTATTATGTATCATTTTTCTCACCGGGTACAGATCATAATAGATATAATAAAATTACTGCTAAAATATTTACACTTCTTTGCGTACCTCTGGGATTTTAAAAAAGTTTTGTACCATCAACGATTCGAATCGATTCTGACAATCAGTTTTTCTTATCTCTCCCATTCATTAAAGCGGTTGAAACAGTACCTGTTTCGTTGCCTGTCCAAATTATCATTAATGCCTGTGCGACTAAATGAAATAGTTTAACATAAAGAGAAAATTTACGTACACGATAAACACTATGCCCTACAACATTATCAATCTGTACACTTCCTAGCACTAGTGATGTGCAATACTCACCTAATCTGATCCTTTTACAGCTAACCCCAAGGGTCCTCTTCACCGTCACTATCCTGTTCTTCATGAGAACAACTCTTTTCTCCGCATCTCTATAAACAGTAGCACCAGACATCCCTCACTGACTTACCATAAATCTCTTTTTGGTTTTCCGAATCACTCCTCTCATCTTAAGCATTGCAGTCAACAGAGTACCAAACAATTCCCGCGGACTGAAGATCAAATTCGGACTGCAAACTTGAATAATATTGCACCCAACCTATTCGGCATCTTCAGACTCCAAGACACTGGTGACCAGTCTCACTATCATCTTTGTAATCGCCATTACTCACATAAGCTACAGGGGTCGCTGTTACGTCAGCCACAGAGACTGATGGTTGATCAAGTACACAAACTCCTTTCTCCTCAGATTCTAATTTGTCACTGCTCATATTTCTCTATCGTTCATTCTCATAATTCTCACTTCCCGTGAAAGCACATGGTATTTCTTCAATCTCCATAACGCTCATTTGAAGTTCATCATCCAGATCTGACATAATGGGATCGTCATCATTGGTGAGCAAGAGTCCTAGCGCACCGAATCTCTCTTCACCTTTTTCCTCAGAACTATCTCTAAATTTTATCTTCACCTTTTAATGGTAAATCTTCACTACGACAAGCCTTTCGACGGGATGCAAGGTTAGTTTATACAGTTTTAAGAAATCAAGTTCTACAGTGACCTTCACAGTGAGTTTATGAACAACCAAAAAGTTTGTGCTGAACAGGCGTGAGTGCCATTCACAAGCAGCCCTGACTTGTTCTTTTATTTCTACCATTCTTCCACTCACAGCACCGTCCACATTCATCCCATACATTTTAAATACTGGACATTGCTTCTCCATCTCACAAGCCTCACATACATATTTGCCAAGCACTGACACCTGATTCTCTGAAACTAGAACACAGTTATTCTCAACAGTACATTATATAACATCCGTGAATGTAGGCCTGGACCTAGCCGGCCGAAGAGGCCGTGAGGTTCTAGGCGCTGCAGTCTGGAACCGTGAGACCGCTACGGTCGCAGGTTCGAATCCTGCCTCGGGCATGGATGTTTGTGATGTCCTTAGGTTAGTTAGGTTTAACTAGTTCTAAGTTCTAGAGGACTAATGACCTGAGAAGTTGAGTCCCATAGTGCTCAGAGCCATTTTTTTTAGGCCTGGACCCCATATTGCGCAGGGTGCATTACATGAAAAAAAACTAGAATGCGACACCCAGACGCCTGGTCCAAACAGCGCTTGGGCTGCAGCGTGCCACTAGTGGAGGCTTTGTTCTATTCTACTCTCTTTCTTCACCCCCTGTGGGGTCGGGGGTTTGAATAGGCCTGAGGAATTCCTGCCTGTCGTAAGAGGCGACTAAAAGGAGCCTCACACTTTTCGGCCCTATAAGTTCAGGTCCCATTCTATGGTTTGACCTGCCACTTTCCAAAGTCTACAAAAGTGCGGGCCATATGGGGAAGGGCGCCTTACGTGGTGCACGAGTTATCCATAGTGCACTTATATTCGATCTTCTGAATCTTTTGTCGTCATGGCTTTGCATCTCCACCTGCAATTCAACTATTTGGGCGAGGACACTTTCCAAGGTATGCCATCTTCTTCCGTTGTCTCCTGTGCTCTTTCGCCCCAATGACAACATTGGATTTCTCTGCACCCAGTATCCAGCAAGGTAGCCAGTCCGTTGTGGTGTGGCCGTCGTGTACCCATTTGGTGATATCCCATGACAACATACGGATCACACTGTTGATGCCTGAGCTATAAACTCCCCACGCATGCCAAGGAGTGGATGCCTATCTTCCTGGGTCATCAGGACTCCCGGCAACGGCTATCATGCCAGGTGGGCTTTGCTGTGGCTGGGTGGCGCCCGTGGGGAGAGTCCCTGATCGTAGGTGGCATCAGGGAGGATGACCCGCAATGAAGCAGACTGTTATTTCTTATTGAGGACCGTACGGCGTCAGCAGTCTCTGAGTAGGGCAAGATCGTGTACAATGCCGGCAGATATGACCCTAAATCGTTTCCCTCACTCGCTACACCATGGGAGGGACGTAGGGCTACAGAAAGAAGATAGCCATATTCACCTCAGTATTTATTCTGTAGCAGAATGATGAGGACTCCTCTCTACCTACAAAGCCGCAGTTTTTTGTTGAACATCTTGCGATAAGTTCGGGAACGTCAGAGCGTTGTCCAAGATGAGAAACGGTGCAGTCTTGATTCAGACAGCATCCATAGCCCACCCAACGGTGTGTGGCGGAGGGCACTTTACTCGACTGTGAATGGCTGGGTGATATTCCTGTTTCCGTCATTCCCCATAAAAGCCTCAACATGGTCTAGGGGATTATTCTCCATCGCGACCTCCTCTTGCAGTCTAACGCGCCAATCTCGAACAGTGGGTGTTCATTTTATATGACGCGTTTACAGGGGACCCAAAGACAGTGGGGTTGCTACTGGTGCCTTCATCTTGGCCTTTGACGGTGATTCATTGCCTGAAAAGGTGATGGTTTACCGCTGTGACGCCTGCTGCACTTCCAGCGCCACATGTCGGGACTGCGGAAGTCCACTGCATCCAGATATTCCATGTGCGCCCCCTCCCGTTTGTGTCAGCTGTGGAGAGCACCACTCCCCCTGCTTGATAGACTGCTCAGTACTCGAAAAGAAGCGGAAGATCATGGAGTACAAGACCCTGAACCGGTTGACTTACCAATAGGCGAAACGTAAATTTGAACAATTACACCTTTTTCGGTTGACGTCCACGTAATCCGCAAGTACTTTACCGTCACCGTCACAAGTACCTGTAGTACCACACTCTGAGCCACGAACAGTGGGCCACCCAGGCCGCCAGAATACATCTACCCCCTTTGTCTCCTTCCGTGCTTTTAAAGTACCTACTTCATGAGCAAGGTCCTCCCAAACACAGGGGACATCGATCCCCTCCCCCCAGCCCGAGAAGCAATGGCTGCTGGACGAAGAGCTTCATGGACTTCCTCCATGCCTGAAGCTACTTTGGAGAAGTCCTCTCAGAAAGCCCCTAAAGAGAAGCGAGAGGGCAAGCAATCCAAGAAGAAGACTGCTAGGAAACAGGACTCTCTGGTGGCCCCAACACCACCACTCTCTACCAATTCTGCCTCTGAGGATGAGGACCTGGACCTCACTGATGCCTCATCCGCAATGGCAATGGATATAAATACTCAATCAGTGGCAGCAGGTGACCCTGTGGCCTAACCTGCCTCCTTGCGCACTTCATGCCTTCCCGGCGTCACGATAATGTCATCCTTCAGTGGAATTGCTGCGCGGTTTTCTCCACCACCTGGCTGGGCTATGGCAACTGTTAAGCTTTACCTGCTTTCTTCATTGCGCTCCAGGACACTTGGTTTCCGGCAATGCGGACCCCTGCCCTCCGTGGCTATAGGGGATATTATAAGAACCGTACCAAATGTGATAGAGTGTCATGTGGAGTTTGCGTCTATGTCCTGAACTCGGTATTTAGTGAACCTGTGCGCCTTCAAACTCCTCTTGAAGCGGTGGCAGTCAGGATACGGACGACGCAGGAAATAACTATCTGCAACCTATATCTCCCTCCAGATGGTGCAGTACTCCTGAATGTATTGGCTGCACTGATTCATCAACCTCCTAAACCTTTCCTACTTTTGGGAGATTTTAACGCCCATAGTCCCTTGTGTGGTGGCACCGAGCTTACTTTGCATTCAGGTGGTTAGGAGAAAACTCTCCCCAAACACTGAAACTCGATTGCGTGTCCTTATCTTCAAACAGCTGATGATTGTGTTTGGCCATTTTACACAACAGAAACAGTGTCACAGAGAGAACAACTTAGGTATACAACAGGTTGTACTGTACTCATTATTTGTGGGTCTCTTAACCATGGAAACGTTTGAGGACAAATAACGTATCTTGATATCTACATCAAGTCTGAGAGTAACATATTTTTATTTGCTCTTAATAATACACACAGTTCACACAGAAGTGACACTGAGAAAAAGTTCTCTAAGATCTCAAAAGAAATTATACAAAATATCGGTAACTTTAGAGGAGGGGTCACCTAATTGTATGGAGGAATCTATCGAGAAAAAACAGCAAGATTTCCTCATCTGGCTAGCTCGTGAAATCAGAGTTAACGAGAGAAAAGAGACCATAAATTATACTCAAATAGGCAACACAAACTGTGTGGCAGCGCTGGTAAGTAGCGAGCTGATCATATCTATCGCACTACCTCAATAGCTACACTAGCATTTCCCTGTCCTGAAACTTCCTCTTCCGCACTCAATTCACAACTTGTAAAAAATGCAACTCCACATTGAAGGGACAACTCAATAATGTTGCCAATCTGACGAACCAGAATGCCGCTTATTTCATGAAATAATAGGGAAATGCAGCAAAAATTACCCTATCTTGGCATTCAAAACGCACATCAACAAAAAAAGGTTGGTACTGGCCTGTAGTAGTGTCCCAACCATTAGTCAACTTCTTCATATGAAGAATGGTGATGGAGGTGACTCATCCAACTGGATACACAAAAAATTTGGAGCGAAAGCGGATGGCTTTTTCACGCTGTTTGGGCAGCGTCACAGCATCCCGTCCTTTGATGCCCATAAAGAAAATTAAAAAATGTAATGCGCTGTCATTCTCTCTGGATGAGCCGCATGTCAGTCTCTGCCCTGAGCAAGGACAGGCGTCGACTCCAGCCAACAACAGTATGAAGGGGGCCACGTCCCACTTCTGCCAAACTGCTCAACTCCTCTGGGGTGCTCAACCCTCCAAATAAGACTCACTGACCACTTTCTGTTGTCAAACAAGAACTACAGGGCTGCACCTTCCCAGTAAGCAAAACGCAAACTTGCCGGCCTAGAAAACACGCACATGAATAAAATAACCACTAAATAGTAGCAGAAAAGTGAAAATACTAAATAGCGATATGTAATATCACCCTTCATACCTTTTTCGAAAAAGAAAAAATCCAAAACTTGCAATATTCGTTCATCATCTGGTTTAGACATCTCAGAAATTCACTCAAAGCACCATCTGAACCAGAAAAGTACTTCCGACAGTCTCCTATCAGGGTACAGATAGATTTTGGTACCTCAAGCTTGTATTAGATAATGTGTGTCAGTAATATCAAAACATGACCCCAGGAATCTCTCCATTCCACATGATATAAATAAAATAATCACAAAGTTATATTTTAGCCTGTGTTCACAGTGCAGGCTTCCTACTAGGGACGTACATTTACATCTACATCTACATTTATACTCCGCAAGCCACCCAACGGTGTGTGGCGGAGGGCACTTTACGTGCCACTGTCATTACCTCTCTTTCCTGTTCCAGTTGCGTATGGTTCGTGGGAAGAACGACTGCCGGAAAGCCTCCGTGCGCGCTCGAATCTCTCTAATTTTACATTCGTGATCTCCTCGGAAGGTATAAGTAGGGGGAAGCATTATATTCGACATGTCATCCAGAAACGCACTCTCCCGAAACCTGGACGGCAAGCTTCACCGCGATGCAGAGCGCCTCCCTTGTAGAGTCTGCCACTTGAGTTTGCTAAACATCTCCGTAACGCTATCACGCTTACCAAATAACCCTGTGACGAAACGCGCCGCTCTTCTTTAGATCTTCTCTAGCTCCTCTGTCAATCCGACCTGGTACGGATCCCACACTGATGAGCAAAATTCAAGTATAGATCCAACGAGTGTTCTGTTAGCCTCTTGATCGACTTCATTAATTAAATATTTTTGCTACACTATGCAAAATCTGTGTGTAATACGCCTCTTACATGGACCAGTGCTGACCAGTCTCAAAGTTGTACTACTGTTTATCATAACACCCTTAAAAAAGTGATTAAATATTTTGCTCAAAATGCTAGAAAAATTCGACTTTGAACTACTTTTCTTTGAAAAATTTTTCAGATACCACGAAATAATGTTTGCTGTAATAATATCGCTTGTTTGCATAAATGTGACACCAGGAAGACATATCTCCAGTAAACTTGCATCAGAAAGGCATGTTATGAACATGATGGTTCTTGAGAATCTATCAGCTAACATGAGCTATTCTATTATTTCTTCTGTTTACAACTTACATAACACATTAAGCTCAGACCAAAATGAGAAAATAAATGAAGTAATTTCGAAATGAAATCAAGTGCCACCTCAGTGGACCAGATTTGCAAAACGACTTAAGTTCACATTGTCATTGTTTTGAGTTATGGGTACAGCAATGTTCAGAAGCCCAAGTCTCAAAATTTAATACCAAAATGATTTTATTCCGCATCTTATACACATTATTTCCAGTAACACAATCTTCCTATTTACAAGTAAAACAACCTTAGTTGGCTGCTTAAGCTGTTTTGCTTGTTAGGTAATAACAATTATTAATAGATTCATTTATAGTTTTAAGTTGGTAAAACGTCTATATTACCTTTGTTGGTGAGATAGATCAGCGATACGCAAGTTGTCAATAAAAATGACGTCTAATAGCGACGGTTTGTGTACTGGCGTTGTAGAAAACGAAGAAACACCTAGATGCAACTGACTGGTCCAGTTTTCTCTGTGCATAATATGGAAACTAATTCAGTATCTATCTGTATTTACGACGGGGCGAACTTTAAAAAAAAGTCCAAATGAGATATGCTGTTTTTTGCTCCATAATTTTAAATAACCATTTTTCATCTAGTATTAAAGAGCTATGGTTGTTTTGTGATAGCTGTCCAGTTCAGAACAGCACTTTCATCAATTTTTTTAATGACTATAAGTGCTAACACGCATTTTTGAACATCAGATTTCTTTTCCCTGTCATAGGACACGATCTGACATCAACTAGAGACATTGCAGTAGGGAAAAGAAGACTGCTACGTGTGGAAAGATTCTAAACATTGAAGGACGTGTGTGACTGCATAGTTAGCTCTAGTGCTAAAGGAAATTTTACTGTTACTACCGCCGTGCGGTGTGGCCGTGCGGTTCTAGGCGCTTCAGTCTGGAACCGCGTTACCGCTACGGTCGTAGGTTCGAATCCTGCCTCGGGCATGGATGTGTGTGATGTCCTTAGGTTAGTTAGGTTTAAGTAGTTCTAAGTTCTAGGGGGCTGATAACCACAGATGTTAAGTCCCATAGTACTCAGAGCCATTTGAACCATTTGAACTGTTACTATCGTTGAAAGTTAGGATGTGTATGATTACAACAATCGGTGGCATCATCATTACAAAATAAATGCTAAATCCTTTAGAGACTTATGTTAAAGAGGTTTCTATATGTCAAAAGGTGTTGTTCACAATTTCAGATTTCATGAAATTCTGCCTTTCTGCAGAACAGATTGGTATAGTTTGGAAAAACCATTCATAGTACGAATAATTCAACATTTTTTCATTCTTGGGCCAGCGTATCGACATATCCCAGAAGTATCAATCATACTTAGCCAAATGGTGTGTGCCCAATCAGCGAAAAACAATTTAAAGATGTACGCAAAGTGTTTAAGTACATGCTCGACATTGACGAATCTAAAGCGTTTTATCAAAAACGTGCAGCTGCCGAAACAAAGATAAATGAGTAAAATTGTAATTTCAGTTCACAAAGTTTTATTTGTATGTTTGCTTCCCCTGATAATTTGCGATTCTGTGTATGACTGTGTCAATCAATAAAAGAAATAGGTGTCATGTGTTTATATATTATTATATAAGAAGCACAAATGCGGTTAATTTGAAAAATGATGTACATTCTGCTCTTTTAAAACAAAACTTAAACGTGAAGAGGATACAAGGTCATGTTTTTAAATGACAGTTTTATGTAATTTACTTGTAGACATAATTTCATACAATAATTTAGTATTCGCTTCATCTAGATAATTGCGAGCTTTCAAATAAAATGTGAATGAAATGAACTGATGTTGATGGCCCTCAACTACGTGCCCTCCAACTCAACGTTGAAATTTTAAAAGTTTTGGCTGGTTTCGTTGTCTAGAGGCTGGGCAACGTAGTTGCTTCATTACAGGCCAAATACTGCTGAGTCTTCAGTATACGATAAGAACACACGCATGAATGGTCGAAGGTTTCTATCACTCGGCAATTGCGAATTATGAATGTAACATATAAATCTATAAATGAAAGATTGCAATTAAATAAAATCTGCAGGTACTATCTTAACGACTTTAAATGATGAGTACGATAGCAGAAGTACTTTTTACAATGTGGTATATTTCTGCAAAACACTTATTGGTGTCGATGGTACAGCAATTAAATAAAAGTTGAATAACGGGGAAACAATAGATTCCCACTGCACGTAATTAGTTATGAACTACAGCATAGCTCGCGAGATATTCACTTCTAAACGCACACTACGTCTTCACTGCAGAAGCCACGGAAATCACACAAGAACACAGATCGGCACTCAGAAATATTTCTATCCTCCGCGTCACGCGCAAACTGCTCCACTGTCCAAGTCTTTCCGCCGACTGTGTGTCCGTCGCACTGTACCGTCCGCGTCCCGCACTCACTCCCGTGTCCTGTGGCGTACCGTTCCGAACTCCTCTCCTCTGTCATACTCTTCTTCGCGCCGCACTCTCCACCACCACTCCAGAATTCGCTTCCATCCAGTCTTCCTATTCACGAGCGCTATGATTGGCTAGAGCGGTCCCGCCATGTCTTCAAGCCAACACACATTCTCTAACATAATGAAACTGATTCGAAATACTGGATTTACATTTAACACTTGAAATTAAATAAATATTCTTACGGCTGGACCATAAACACACTCTAACACACATTATTAAATACATAAACAAGTTAAATAAACATATATCAAAGGAATAGATTAGAAAGTGGCCAGTAGCCTAATGTCTCTGTGCTTTCTAAAACACATTAAATATTTAACCAAGTTCTTCATGAATAGTATATATCGAATATAAACAAAGACATAGACGAATAAATATATTTATAAGCATGTTGCTACCGTTTTTTCGTGTAACTGTGGAGTACTTATGGACTGACGCGATCGATAGTAATCGGCCACTTTAACCACCAATAACCCATGTACTGTTCAAGTTACATGCCTGTAATTCGTACCAATTTATGTTTACACTAATAGATTTCTAAAGACACGGCGATCGACAAAATCGGATGAAGCGTTTATATTTTGGGAATTCGTTGCTGGGTGTTACTTGTATAATTTACAGTCAGATACTAAACTTATAACTAATAAAGATATTGAAAATCTGATTACATCATCAGAATCGTCGTGCAAATAATGGTAATGTACAGGTTTCTTTTTGAGGCATCATGATTCATCTGGCTACTTTTAATTTGTATATGAACTGTAAAATATCTACCATTAAGATTTCTTAAAGTCCGCCATCTTTTGCCCTCCCGGCACACAGCGTCACCAAGGAATTCCCAGCCACGTGCTCGATGGACCACGTGCTCCGGCCGTTGTGAGGCACCGCGCAGATGTTAACGAGTTTCGGCCCTGCCGCGCGGTCCGTAGCTCGTGGTCGTGCGGTAGCGTTCTCGCTTCCCACGCCCGGGTTCCCGGGTGCGATTCCCGGCGGGGTCAGGGATTTTCTCTGCCTCGTGATGACTGGGTGTTGTGTGATGTCCTTAGGTTAGTTAGGTTTAAGTAGTTCTAAGTTCTCGGGGACTGATGACCATAGATGTTGAGTCCCATAGTGCTCAGACCCATTTGAACCATTTTGAACCCCTGCCGCGCGGCTCGAGCGGTGGCCGCCAACTGTGAATTTACAATAATTCCAGGGCGCCGCAACTCGCCCGTTTTTTGTTGTTTTTGGGGACTTGGTCGTTTTCAGAGTCACGATTAATATTAAAAACACTGTTATCTAGTAGCTTTGAGCGTATGCAGCATCACCAGATGGTGGCATCTGCCATCCGTTTACACTGCAAAATAAATGGACGTGAAAAATTATTTACAGTTGTTGTGACTGTCAAGTTTTCAAAAATAAACTAATTATGTTTGTACATAAAATTATTATCCAGAAAACGGATTTTATTATGTGGGATATTCTGCAGAATATGAGTAATACATTTCCCCTTTTTGAGACACAGCCGATACATCGTTTTGTTGTGCAAAACTACACTCCTGCGTAAGGATACCAGCCTCTGAGGCTTAAAGTTTGCCGACAGCTTGCGTTTGTCGACATCTGTCTTCTGCTGGCCAACACGGCGATGACAACAGGTGCACGCGTAAGGCTCCTTAGTGGCTTAGCACGTGGGGCGGCCATTGGCCCGCGTCCTCCAAACGGGGAAGTTACTTCGCTCTATCTGCTGTGTGAGGCTCTTCTCGCGTCTGCTCCGTGGTCCATCTGCTTCTGTAACAGTCGCAAAATTTAAGTCGCAAGTTTTGCAACTGCACCCAACATTAAAACGGCACATGATAATTCTGGCATTAAGTCTTCCCCATGAGTGAACATTAGAACCAATGTCAATGTGTATTAGTGAAAACTTTATTTAGCGTGACTTTAGCTTGACTTATATTGTTAATTTAGTTAACCAAGATTCAAGAAAAATCGAAACATGGTTTCCATAGCAAAACATGAATGCAGACAATCTCGTTAATCATATGAAACAAATCTCATTACCCCCAAGAGTCATAGTTTTAACAATTTTCCAATGCACTATCGTAGGTCTGTCCATGTTAGGTGGGTGAAATGCACAGAGAGATCACGAAAACATAGTTCCCACATAAATATGTATGGAAAAACTGATAGAAGCCGACCTCGGGGAAGATCAGTTTGGATTCGGTAGAAATATTGGAACACGTGAGGTCATACTGACCCTACGACTTATCTTATAAGAAAGATTAAGGAAAGGCAAACCTACGTTTCTAGCATTTGTAGACTTAGAGAAAGCTTTTGACAATGTTGATTGGAATACTCTCTTTCAAATTCTGAAAGTGGCAGGGGTAAAATACAGGGAGCGAAAGGCTATTTACAATTTGTACAGAAGGCAGATGGCAGTTGTAAGAGTCGAGGAGTATGAAATGGAAGTAGTGGTTGGGAAGGGAGTGAGACAGGGTTGTAGCCTATCCCCGACGTTATTCAATCTGTATATTGAGCAAGCAGTAAAGGAAACAAAAGAAAAGTTCGGAGTAGGTATTAAAATCCATGGAGAAGAAATAAAAACTTTGAGGTTCGCCGATGACATTGTAATTCAGTCAGAGACAGCAAAGAACTTGGAAGAGCAGTTGAACGGAATGGACAGTGTCTTGAAAGGAGGGTATAAGATGAACATCAACAAAAGCAAAACGATGATAATGGAATGTAGTCGAATTAAGTCGGGTGATGCTAAGGGAATTAGATTAGGAAATGAGACACTTAAATTAGTAAAGGAGTTCTGCTATTTGGGGAGCAAAATAACTAATGATGGTCGAAATAGAGAGGATATAAAATGTAGACTGGCAATGGCAAGGAAAGCGTTTCTGAAGAGGAGAAATTTGTTAACATCGAGTATTGATTTAAGTGTCAGGAGGTTATTTCTGGAAGTATTTGTATGGAGTGTAGCCATGTATGGAAGTGAAACGTGGACGACAAATAGTTTAGACAAGAAGAGAATAGAAGCTTTCGAAATGTGATGCTACAGAAGAATGCTGGAGATTAGATGGGTAGATCACATAACTAATGAGGAGGTATTGAATAGAACTGGGGAGAAGAGGAGCTTGGGGCACAACTTGACTAGAAGAAGGGATCCGTTGGTAGGACATGTTCTGAGACATCGTGGGATCACCAATTTAGTATTGGAGGGCAGCGTGGAGGGTAAAAATCGAAGAAGGAGACCAAGAGATGAATACACTAAGCAGATTCAGAAGGATGTAGGCTGCGGTAGGTACTGGGAGATGAAGAAGCTTGCACAGGATAGAGTAGCATGGAGAGCTGCATCAAACCAGTCTCAGGACCGAAGACCACAACAACAACACGTAAATATGGTGTACATCGCTCAGATTTCTGTCAGCAAAAGCTCTAAACATCTCGACAAGTAAAACAGGGCATAATTTTGTAGGGGTCTAGGTTGAAACCCCTACTGTTGTCGGGATGACGGAATGTGAAGTGTGATGGAGCAGCCCAGTCGGAATGCTACAAGCTAATGATACAATATTAGCGGGACAAGAATTTAATCATTAAAGTTTTCAGTTGTATATTCTCTGTGTTGACACCCAGAGTAGGGGCGGGGCAGCGCGTGGTCTCGTGGCTTGCTGACGCTGTCTCAGCAAACTCCGACTGACGTCGCCACCAGCGTTCTGCTCACTTAATCACTGTGTCGGGAGGGAGGCAGGACACGGCACTGCCCGTCCGGTTCTTATGGCTAACCGGGACGGAGACGGCGAATTACGAGAGCACGCTCTTTGACATCGAAGGTGGTTTGCTCGGATAATCTCTCTGCATCTCTGCATGGTCCACAGCATAGCTCTTGCACCCAGGAAGGCTGGGGATATAAATGATCATAGCAACCGAGTATGGTAGACCACACAGGTAACAGGCTCGGAGGCGGCAGTTACCTTGGCCAGCTGTGGCAGTGCATCACAGGTTTGGTCTCGTAACTGGTGTACTACAACGTAAAGGTTCAGCCTCGGAAGCCTGTGTATTTATTACTACTGGTTTGAGGTAATGACGTTATGTCGGGCCGGCGATGTCCGAATGTGGCCTACTGTTCCGAGTTCACCGGTGGTCTTCAACTCCCCTCTATCTCGTAAGAATGGCGTTTAGGGCTTCAGTCTTCTACTTTTTCGCCATATAAGCTGGCTGATAGGTGTTCTCGTGAAACTTTTACTCACTCTTACTAACTCATGCTGTGCTGTTACAACGATGTGATGTCTTCTGCTCGTTGACGTCATGTTCCTTACGACTCAAGCTTTTCACTCGCGTGAGCTGAGGCAGTTTCTTCCCAGTTTGTTCTGCTTTTCACAATGGCTGCTTTCTGCCTCTTTGTCGGTTTGATTGCGACAGGAGCATTTGCCTGGCTTGCCCTGACTTGGTGATAGCTGGAGAGGACATTGAGAGAATTTTACTTTTGTCCGTAATACATTTCCGCTGTGTAACAATTGGTAGCTGGAGGTAGGACAGAAACATAACATCGCCTGAAATGCGCTCAGTGACCACGCAGAACATAAAATCCATGATTTCTCCTCATGTCACACCCATATAGTCACGTCTCACGTCACAATACGATTATCAACACCCCTGAAAACTCTAAAGGAAGTGGCAGAAACTAATGGTTTCCCAAAAGAACAATCTTCCATCCCATAAAGAAAAAAAATTGTTTCACACAACATATGGACCCGGCACTGTGGGTACAACATATTTTTAGAGGAATGATATGTCACGTTTTGTTATCTTAGGCGTTGTTTACTTGACGTTCCTGAAAGAGAAATAAACATGTTTCGTCAGTATCCTCTACCAGTTCTTGTAGATTGTAGCTACACTTCATTATCTCGAACATTCGTACAACAGACATCATATTCATGCAATATGGGATGAGCACGCCATGCAATTGCGAGACAGGAAGACGTAGTCATATATAATAGATACACCCACAAAATGATTTCCGAGGCTTGTCAGTTCCAAGCTCAAGGCATTATTCTACTACTGACTTTGATTTACTTATCATTGTTCCGCAGTACTGACTGCGGGAGTGATCAACTAACAGAATAATCGATTCCCAAAAGGTCATATGTACAGTCTTTTGGAAGCAGAATGATGAAAGGAAATTCAATAAATCTTACTGCTAAGCAGAGACAAAATCTTACTACCAATTTTACTATCTACGACGAGACCCATTGCTTCTTCTGTTTTGCACATATCGGTCAACAGGTCATCTCTGACCTCATCATACGTTAGAACAGAATAGGCTTGTTGATTAGTTGATCAACGGGAGGGGTCCGAACAGCGAGGTCATAGGCCTCATAGGGTTACGGAAGGATGGGGAAGGAAGTCGACTGTGCCCTATCAAAGGAACCATTCCGGCATTTGCCTGAAGCGATTTAGGGAAATTGCGGAAAACCTAAATCAAGATGGCCGTCCTCCCGAATACGAGTCCATTGTGCTAAGCACTACGCCACCTCGCTCGGTTTGTAATCTTGGCCCCCATCTGCTCTCGTTTTCTACATTTTCTGGAGTCGCACTTATTGGCTATGGTCCGTACCTGGATTTAAAATTTCGACTATTCATTTATTTATTTACACGTCAAGTTCCGTAGGACCAAATTGAGGAGCAAATCTCCAAGGTCATGAAACGTGTCAGTACATGAAATTACAACATAAAAGTAATAACATACAAAAATAAATGTTTATAAACCTGAAAAAAGTCAGTCCATAATTTTAAGTAAACGCAATCAACAATACAACTAGAATCATCTTAATGTTTTGAGGAATTCCTGGACAGAATAGAAAGAGTGACCCATGAGGAAACTCTTCAGTTTCGATTTGAATGCGCGTGGATTACTGATAGGATTTTTGAATTCGAGTGGTAGCTTACTGAAAATGGATGCAGCAGTATACCGCACACTTTTCTGCACAAGGTTTGATTTCTGCCGAGTAATAACTGAGTGAAAACTGCTTATTCTTGGGAATAAGCTAATATTATTAAGAAGAAATGACAGTAAGGAATATATATATTGAGAGGCCAATGTCAAAATACCCAGACTCGATAACAGGAATGGACAAGAGGTTCGAAAACTTACACCACTTATTGCCCGACCCGTCCCCGTTTCTGAGCCAAAAATATCCTTTTAGAATTGGAAGAGTTACCCCAAAATATAATACCATACGACTTAAGTGAATGAAAATAAGCAAAGTAGACTAATTTTCGTGTCGAACGATCACTCACTTCAGATACCGTTCGAATAGTAAAAATGGGAGCATTAAATCTTTGAACAAGATCCTGCACGTGGGCTTTCCACGACAGTTTACTATCTATCTGAACACCTAGAAATTTGAACTGTTCAGTTTCACTAATTATATGCCCATTCTGTGAAATTAAAACGTCAGGTATTTTGAATTGTTTGTTAGAAACTGTAAAAACTGAGTCTTACTGTGATTTAGTTTTAGTTTATTTTCTAGAAGCCATGAACTTAGGTCATGAACTGCACTATTTGAAACCGAGCCAATGTTGAATATATATTTTACTACCAAGCTAGTGTTATCAGCAAACAGAAATATTTTAGAGTTACCTTTGATACTAGAGGCATATCAATTATATACATAAGGAACAGGAGTGGCCCCAACACTGATCCCTGGGGCACCCTCCACTTGACCGAACCCCACTCAGACCCCACATCACAGCCATTCTCAACATTGTGAATAACGACCTTTTGCTGTCTGTTGCTAAAGAGGTGAAGCAATTGTGAGCTACTCCCCGTTTTCCATGTTGGTCCAATTTATGGAGCAATATTTTGTGATCAACACAATTAAATGCCTTAGTTAAATAAAAAAATATGTCTAGCGTTCGAAACCTTTTGTTTAACCCAGCTAGCACCTCACAGAGAAAAGAGGATATAGCATTTTCAGTTGTTAAACGACTTCTAAAGCCGAACTGTACATTTGATAGCAAATCGTGTGATATAAAATGATCAGTCTTTTGAGTAACTTTAGCAAACACTGTTGGCATAGCAGTAGGTCTAAAATTATCTGCATTATCCATTTCTCCCTTTTTATAAAGCGGCTTTACTGCTGAGTACTTTACGCGTTCAGAAAATTGACCATTCCTAAAGGAAAAATTACAAATATGGCTTAATACAGGGCTAACACGTGCAGCACAGTACTTTAATATTCTGCTAGGGACTCCATAATAAGCATGAGAGTCCTTAGTCTTCAGTGATTTAATTATTGACTCAATCTCCATCTTGTCTGTATCACTGAGGAGTATTTCAGACATCAGTCTCGAAAAGGCATTTGCCAAGAAAGTTACGTGATTCTCTGTAGAAACTAAATTTTTATTTAATTCACCAACAATGCTCAGAAAATGATTGTTAAATACTGTACATATATCTGATTTATCAGTAACAGAAATATTTTTACTGTGAACTGACTTAATATCGTCGACCTTGTGCTGCTGACCAGAGACTTCCTCCACAACTGACGATATAGTTTTAATTTTATCCTGTGAATTACCTATTCTATTTGCATATCACATACTCTTCATCTTCCTAATAACATTTTAAGCACCTTACAATACAGTTTGTAATGGGCTACTGTAGCTTGATTGTGACTACTTCTAACATTTTGATATAATTCCCGCTTTGCTCTGCATGATATCCTTATCCCACTACTCAGCCACCTGGGCTGTATACTACTGCTAGTACCCCGTTTGGAACGTTCTAATGGAAAGCAACTATCAAAGAGAATGAGAAATGTGGTAAGGAAAGCATTATATTTATCATCTATGTTATCAGCACTATAAACATCCTGCCATTCTTGCTCCTTGACAAGGTTTAAAAAACTCTCTATTGCTGTTAGATTATCTTTCCTACATAGTTTGTAATTAAATGTGACATTTGTTTGAGTCGTAGTGTTAAAATTTGTGCATCATGGTCTGAAAGGCTCACTTCAATCTAAAAAAGGTGCAGCTCTAATACCAACTACTACAGAAAATTTTCCATGAGTGATCCCACCACTACCACCCACTACACTGTCATCTATAAGCTTTGCCAACCTCCCCTTCCCATACCTGCCGAGGTGCAGACCATACCTAGTGAATCCTGATCTAGTGATAGAACCAACTGGCACCACTGAGATGTGATCCATACCCTCCGCCATCAGTGCCCTCGCCAGCCCCACATTAACGCGCCTAACAGCCGCATTAAGGTGAGGTCGATCATGACGCCGAAGCAGTTGCACGAAATGCACATTAGTGCCACTAGTTTGAGTAGCTATCTTTACCAGGTCACCACCTACATCATATTCCCCGCCCCTAACAAGACTGTTCCCTGCTCCACCCACTATCACTACCTGATCCTCCTTCGTAAAATACCTACATAACTCCACTATGCTGTCAGTTACTTGAGCCAACCCTACGCTAGGCTTGACAATGCTGGTGACCTGATACTCACTCCCCAACACTTCCTGCAAATGCAGGCCCACACCTCTACCGTGCGAACTACCAAGTAGCAGAACTTTCTTCTTTCTATTTCTGTTTCCACTGTCCTACTTCCACTGTTCCGTTTACCAGCTACCATGTCTAACCTTGCGTACCATTTGTTAGACAGGATACTTCATTGTAATGTCTGGATCTCTGATTTCATCAATTAGTCCTCTGATTTTGAGAGAAGCTGCCGGGGCTACATCTACCTATATTACCATATGTGCGCTCATTCTCCTCTGAGTTCCACACTGATGACTTTTCGTTGAAAAACTGTCTTATATCTTCCTGCATGTATTCATTGAGATCTGTCAGAATTAATCTGAATGCCTCCAGAACACTCTTGCCAACTCAGAGCTTACATTCTGTTGGCAACATGTTTATGAACAGTTTAGTCAGTTTGTCACAATTTTATGGATGGTTAGATGCTGATTCCCGTTTAGGATGTCGCCAAAACACAATTCATAAGAGTGAAAGCCTGTTGCTGCCACTGGTGGAGTTTTTATGGTGCTTAGACTCAGCCTATTTTGTTTCGCAACGGACCAGCACAACTTCATATTCTCGGATTCAAATTATGAGAAGGTTGTACAGTGTGTTGTGACTGGTAAAACTTTAACGATTATATATCCTCTTATGTGGCTACTCATGAACTACAACTTTCTCCGAATTGGTCAGGAGTTCAGCAGGTTGTTTTTGAACTGCCAAACACACGTTTTAATATGCAGAACCTCCCTCCATGAACCACTGACCTTGTAGTTGGTGGGGAGGCTTGCGTGCCTCAGCGATACAGATAGCCGTACCGTAAGTGTAACCGCAACGGATGGGTATCTGTTGAGAAACCAGACAAACGTGTGGTTCCTGAAGAGGGGCAGCAGCCTTTTCAGTAATTGAAAGGGCAACAGTCTGGATAATTGACTGATCTGGCCTTGTGATACTAACCAAAACGGCCTTGCTGTGCTGGTACTGAGAAAGGCTGAAAGCAAGGGGAAACTACAGCCGTAATTTTTCCCGGGGGAATGTAGCTTTACTGTATGGTTAAATGACGATTGCGTCCTCTTGAGTAAAATATACCGGAGATAAAATATCCCCCATTCGGATTCCCGGGTGGAAACTACTCAGGAGGGCGTCGTTATCAGGAGAAACAAAACTGGCGTTCTGCGGATCGGAGCGTGGAATGTCAGATCCATTAATCGACCAGGTAGGTTAGAAAATTTGAAAAGGGAACTGGATAGATTAAAGTTAGATATAGTGGGAATTAGTGAAGTTCTGTGACAGGAGAAACAAGACTTCTGGTCAAGTGAATACAGGGTAATGCAAGAGTAGGTTTAATAATGAGTAAAAAAATAGGAGCGCCGACAGGCTACTGCGAACAGCATACTAAACTCATTATTGTAGCCAAGGTAGACACGAAGTCCACGCCTACCACAGTAGTACAAGTATACATGCCAACTAGCTCCGCAGATGACGAAGAGATTGAAGAAATATATGATGAGATAAAAGAAATTATTCAGATAGTGAATGGAGATGAATAATGATGGGGGACTGGAATTCGATAGTATGAAAAGAAAGAGAAGGAAAAGTAGCAGATGAATATGGAATGGGGATAAGGACTGAAAGAGGAAGCCGCCAGGTAGAATTTTGCTCAGAGCATAACTTAATCATAGTTAACACTTGGTTTAAGAATCATGAAAGAAGGTTGTATACGTGGAAGAGGCCTGGAGACACTGGATGGTTTCACATAGATTATATAATAGTAAGACAGAGATTTAGGAACCAAGTTTTAAATTGTAAGACATTTCCAGGGGCAGATGTGGACTCTGACCACAATTTATTCGATATGAACTGTAGATTAAAACTGAAGAAACTGCAAAATGGTAGGAATTTAAGAAGATAGGACTTGGTTAAACTGAAAGAACCAGTCGTTGTAGAGAGTTTCAGACAGAGCATCAGGGAACGATTGACAAGAAAAGGGGAAAGAAATACAACAGAAGGAGAATGGGTAGCTATGAGAGATGAAATTGTGGATGCACCAGAGGATCAAGTAGGTAAAAAGACAAGGGGTGGTAAAAATCCTTGGGTAACAGAAGAGACATTGAATTTAGTTCATGAAAGGAGAAAGTATAAAAATGCAGTAAATGAAGCAGGTCTCAAAAATGAGATCGACAGGAAGTGCAAAATGTCTAAGCAGGGATGGCTAGAGACCAAATGTAAGGATGTAAAAGCATATATCACCAGAGGTAAGATAGATGCCTCCTACAGGAAAATTAAAGAAACCTCTGGAGAAAAGAGGACCACTTGTATGAATATCAAGAGCACAGATGGAAACCCAGTTCTAAGCAAAGAAAGGGAAAGCTGAAAGATGGAAGGAGTATATAGAGGGTCTAAAAATGGGCTATGTACTTGAGGACAATACTATGGAAATGGAAGAGGACGTAGATGAAGATGAAATGGCAGATGCGATACTGCGTGAAGAATTTGACAAAGCACTGAAAGACCTAAGTCAATAAAAGGCTCCGGGAATAGAGAACATTCCATTAGAACTACTGATAGCCTTGGGAGAGCCAGCCATGACAGAAATCTACCATCTGGTGAGCAAGATGTATGAGACAGGCGAAATAGCCTCAGACTTCAAGAAGAATATAATAATTCCAATCACAAGGAAAGCAGGTGTCGACAGGTGTGAAAATTACCGAACTGTAAGTCATGGCTGCAAAATACTAACACTAATTCTTTACAGGCGAATGGAAAAACTGGTAGAAGCCGACCTCGGAGAAGATCAGTTTCGATTCCATAGAAATGTTGGAACTCGTGAGGCAATACTGACCCTACGACTTATCTTAGAAGATAGATTAAGGAAAGGCAAACCTACGTTTCTGGCATTTGTAGACTTAGAGAAAGCTTTTGAAAATGTTGACTGGAATACTTTCTTTACATTTCTGAAGGTGGCAGGGGCCAAATACAGGGAGCAAAAGGCTGTTTACAATTTGTATAGAAACCAGATAGCAGTTATAAGAATCGAGCAGCATGGAAGGGAAGTAATGGTTTCGAATGGAGTGTTATTCAGTCTATATATTGAGTAAGCAGTATAAGAAACAAAAGAAAAATTTGGAGTAGGAATTAAAATCCATGGAGAAGAAATAGATACTTTGAGATTTGCCGATGACAATGTAATTCTGTCAGAGACAACAAAAGACTGGGAAGAGCAGTTGAATGGAATGGACAGTGTCTTGAAAGGAGGATATAAGAGGAACATCAACAAAAGCAAAACGAGGATAATGGAATGTAGTCGAATTAAATCAGGTGATGCTGAGGGAATTAGGTTAGGAAACGAGACACTTAAAGTAGTAGATGAGTTCTGCTATTTAGGGAGCAAAATAACTGATGATGGTCGAAGTAGAGAGGATATAAAATATAGACTGGCAATGGCAAGAAATGCGTTTCTGAGGAAGAGAACTTTGTTAACACCGAGTGTAGATTTAAGTGTCAGGAGATCTTTTCTGAAAGTATTTGTATGGAGTGTAGCCATGTATGGAAGTGAAACACGGACGATAAATAGTTTAGACAAGAAGAGAATAGAAGCTCTCGAAATATGGTGCTACAGAAGAATGGTGAAGATTAGATGGGTAGATCACGTAACTAATGAAGAGGAACTGAATATAACTGAGGAGAAGAGGAATTTGTGTCACAACTTGATCAGAATAAGGGATGGGTTGGCAAGATATATTCTAAGGCATCAAGGGATCGTCGGTTTAGCATTGGAGGGTAGCGTGGAAGGTAAAAATCGTAGAAGGAGGCCAGGAGAGGACTCCACTAAGCAGATTCAGAAGAATGGAGGTTGCAGTAGATACTGGGAAGCGAAGAAGCTTGCA
This sequence comes from Schistocerca piceifrons, assembly GCF_021461385.2. Lineage (NCBI taxonomy): Eukaryota > Metazoa > Arthropoda > Insecta > Orthoptera > Acrididae > Schistocerca > Schistocerca piceifrons. Next base: position 171,522,169 of record NC_060149.1, read on the forward strand.
CAGGATAGAGCAGCATGGAGAGCTGCATTTAACCTGTTTCCGGACTGAAGACCACAACAACAAACAATATGCAAATCTTCACTTACGGTACGAGTGAAGAGTTATCTCATCGAGAAATGCTTGTTGTTAAAGTCCTGCCCGTTGACGGTACAGACCCCCATGGCGCACACAATTCTCCCAAAATGATCCTATCTTGTCTTGTGAACTCTCAGAAACATCCCACTCATTATTACGCTTCTGAATGATTTATGCTGCAGGCGACAATGTCATCGCGAGTCGCAGTCACTCAATGTTTCTTCTCAACTTCTTTAGATATCGTTTGAGTGAGGCAAACTCCTCAGTTTCAGAGAACTGTTCGGGATATAGAGGTGTTGGTTTCCTCTACTTTCTTAAAATTCAGGTCAACCTGGGCCGGTCTGATCATGTTGATTTGTACTGTTTTTGCAACCTCGCCCGTCTTTTAGTCAATTGATTTCAATTTCTGTGTAGTTCTGCCACTTCTTTCCTAACCTATTTCTGTCCCTCTGCGCTTCTTTTCTCTCTGCTTCGACGTTTGCTATCTGCTTCGGCTTTCCTATCTCTCTCATGTGCTTCATTCCTGTCTTCTAGGGCTTTCTCTAGAATTTGTTTGACCCAAAAAGGAAATTATGCCCCACATGAAACATAAATTCGAGCTTCTCTGTGCCACGGTCGACTCCATTCGACAGGACACACTAGTTTCAGACTGGTCAGTCGTCGCTGCCGTTTCGTGGGTTTCAGGCAATATTCTGACACGAGTTCCTCAAATTCCGCTGAATCATCCTGGTTAAAACCCGTCCTTGCTTCTGTAGATCGCTCTCAACTAGCCCTAAGCAGTGAATAATGTAATCAGAAATCTACGAAACAGCGAACTATCGTTGTCACAAATTTAACGTATATAAAATAGCCTAAGCACAAAAGTGTCTTCATATGTACAAAAAATCTCCACGCGCAAATTAATTTTACTCCAGTTTAATCTCCCAAAAAATAGACATACATGAAGAGAAACAAATTACAGATAACACACACTTTGCATACACCATGTTAGGGAATGCTGCAGCTGCAGAATACTTCGCAAGAAAATACAGAATGCTACAAAAAATGATCTCTGCAATTTTGCACCCCTGCCATCCTAATTGCAAGGTATCACCAAAAGATCCTGGATGAGGGTCGACATGAAACTCGATGGTGTCTATTTTTAACTTCAAAAAACTAGTGGTTGTATTTGGCCTCTGTACACAACGGAAACACCGTCATAGTGATAACAACAGCTTGGGTATCAACAGTTTATATTTCTTTTTATCATGAAAGAAATGGTTGGACAAGATCTTGAAGTGTAAGTCATGTCTGATAACAAATTTTTGTTTGCTGTTTATGATGCATACACTTCACATTATATTGACGCAGTGCAAAGTTATGCAAAATCTCATTACAAATTATACCAAATAACGCAAACACTGTGCGTGTGTGTGCGGTGACGGAGGGGCGGAGGAGGTGGGGGGTGGCACCAAATTATATGGAAGACTGTATGGCAGAATAAGTAAGTTGTGACATGCTCAGAATATGAATAATATGAATCACGCTAACACAGCTGTGACTCTTCCATTTCCCCAAAAATCAGCCAATTAGCACCAGACGGTGGCCAGGAAAGGAACAGACCAAGAACTTCCTTCTCCACCATCAACTCCAAACTTTAAAGAAACCTCCACACGAGAGAGTGACTCAATGATGCTGCCAATGTGAAAACCAGAATATCGCCTATTTCACGGAAAAAAGAGAAACACGATAGGAATTTCACGTTCTTGGCGTACAAAATGCACATTAACTAACAAGAGGTTGGTACTGGCCTGGAACAGTGTCCCACCGACTGGTCAACCTCTTCGCGCCAAGCACGATGGTGAGGGTGTCTCATTCGACTGGTTATATCAAAAATTTGGAGTGAAAGCAACCAACTCTCTCACACTGCCACGGCGTCTCATTCTTTAATGACGGTACAGAAAAGGCAAAAATGACGTGCTCAATTATTCTCTTTGGACAGCACTGGCGGCATGGCTCTGTCTACCCCCAGCAAAAACAGGTGCCAGCTTTGGCCAGCAAAAGCACAGAGGGCCGTGGCCCCACTTTGACGAAACTGCTCAGCTCCCTGGGAATGCTCGCCCCTCCTAATGAGACTCAGTGACCGCCTTCTACCGACAAACAGGAACTACAGGCCACAGCTGGAGTGCACCTTCACAGCGATAAAAACGCAAACCTTCCACCAAACGCAAACACACAGTACTCTCAATAAAAAACACACAAAGTAGTTGCAGGAAAATGAAATAATATCACACAGCGAGATGTGACAGTTACGCCACGACCTCAATTCAACCTTCATGCTAAGGGTTTTACTGGATGATAGAAGAAAATTTTCAATGCACGAATGGACAGTATGTCCAAAGGCGCTTAAAATCACACAAAAAACTGCCGGCATTGGCACCGACAGCTACATCGAGTCCTGGAGGCTGTAAAGCTATGCCACAGTGTAATATTAACAGCCATTGTGGGCTTTGCAGCAAGATGTACGCAGAGAGAAATTCTACTAAATATCATCGGACCCTCCAGTACTAACCATCAGAGCAGCTTCTTATCTTTCATGGAATATATACGGCTGACATCACACACAGACATCTTTCCGCAAGAGATAACTTGTGAGTATACAGTTTCTTGCCGAATATCAGAGACACTACAGATGAATCGTACCGTCCCAAATACGCATATGGTTCGTTTTATGACAGGATATTGCCTTTCCCCTCAATAGTTACATACACTACCTCATCAAAAGTATCCAGATACTTGCGGAATGGACCACTGGATGTCACGTCTACAACTACGTGATTTCTCTGCAATTCACAATAAAGTGCCTGGCAAAGGGTTCAATGAACCACCTTCAAGCTGTCGCTCTACCGTTCCACTCTCGAACGGCACGCGGGAAAAAAGAGCACTTAAATTTTTCTGTGCGAGCTCTGATTTCTCTTATTTTATCGTGATGATCATTTCTCTCTATGTAGGTGGGTGCCAACAGAATGTTTTCGCAATCGGAGGAGAAAACTGGTGATTGAAATTTCATGAGAAGATCCCGTCGCAACGAAAAACGCCTTTGTTTTAATGATTGCCACCCCAATTCACGTATCATGTCTGTGACACTATTTCCCTTGTTTCGCGATAATACAATACGACCTGCCCTTCTTTGTACTTTTTCGATGTCATCCGTCAGTCCCACCTGATGCGGATCCCACATCGCACAGCAGTACTCCAGAATAGGACGGACAAGCGTGGTGTAAGCAGTCTCTTTAGTAGACCTGTTGCACCTTCTAAGTGTTCTACCAATGAATAGCAGTTTTTGGTTTGCTCTACCCACAATATTATCTATGTGATCGTTCCAATTTAGGTTATTTGTAATTGTAACCCCTAAGTATTTAGTTGAATTTACAGCCTTCAGATTTGTGTGACTTATCGCGTAATCGAAATTTAGCTGATTTCGTTTAGTACTCATGTGAATAACTTCACACTTTTCCTTATTCAGGGTCGCTCGGCCACATCGGTCGGCGAAGAACGGTTTAGAGACAGTGGTTCACTGTATCTGCATGTCGATGCAGCGTGTCGTAAGTCAGCATCTACGAAGCAATGGTTCGTGAACAGACGTTCCTGAAATGGACTGGCCTGCCCAAAGCCTAAATCTGAACCCAGTGGAGCACCTTTGGGAATAATTAGAACATCGACTTCGCTCCACATTCCAGCGTCCAACTTTCTTCTCTTGAGAAAGAATGGGTGCCATTCCTCCAGTCATTCAGACACCTCTTTGAAAGTGTCAAAAGCAGAGTTCAAGCCGCCATAAAGGCGAAGGGTGTACACACCCCGTTTTAATGTCATTTTGTTCGCTTCGGTTCGGTTGTTTGAGGGAGGGGACCAAACAGCGAGGTCATCGGTCTTATCGGATCAGGGAAGGAAGTCGGCCGTGCCCTTTCAAAGGAACCATCCCGGCATTTGCCTGGAGCGATTTAGGGAAATCACGGAAAACCTAAATCAGGATGGCTGGACGCAGGATTGAACCGTCGTCCTCCCGAATGCGAATCCAGTGTGCTAGCCACTGCGCCACCTCACTCGGTTGTCATTTTGTGTCAGGATACTATTGATCAGATAGTGTAGCATAGGTAAGTCACCATCGCGATTGTGTGACTGCGTTAATGAAAATCTCTTGAATATGTGGTGTTCACGAGCCCTCTCGAAGTGGAAACTGAGAGACATGACCTTTTCAAGGAGAAACGCAGCTTGTAATTAGAAATATGGATACATATATATTCCTGAGCCTTATAACAAGTAACATAACTAGGAAAGAACTGAACAAGTTCCAAGTAAATATTCGAGACGTTAACACAGATCTGAGATATGTTAATAGAGGAGAGAGGGGTGACAGAGAGTAAACATAAGAGTGATGGGATGGTGTGAATAGAAGAACATGAAGAGAGTGAGTGTCGTGATGTGATACAAGTGACATCAAAATGAGTAAATGCGTAATTATAAGTTCGCAAGTACTGCGAAAGCACTGTACGATCAGCGAAGTGTTATTGCATGTTAGCATATATATAATTGTAATTTACATTAATATAAATACGTTAGTAACTAGTATTAAGGCTGTATGTTCATCTAAAAAGAATTGTGATGACTCAATGTATTGTCAGGTCACTCAGTAATGGGACAATTAATTATAATTACAATAATAAATGTTTGGTGTTCCATAAGTAGAATCAGATTCATTTAGTGTGAAACCCTGATGGAATTGTGTTGGCCAGAGACTTACCTAGCCACACACTAACCGAAGGGCTACTGGTAATACAGAATACAAGTAGTTTATATGTGAATAATATTTGCAGGAAATTTACAGGTGGCTGTAAGTGTAGGCTACTTTCCAATTATGTGCAAGCAAAACTCGGAGATATGCCGAATTATCTACAAACCGAAGGGCAGCAAGAGACATTAACATTAAAAGCAATTTAATACCTTCATTTCTGTTCTTGGTTTCATTATTTATTTACATTTCATTTTATTTTTAACTTATTATGAGTTTTATACATAGGGTGTCCCATTTATCTTGACCAGTAAAAATAACTTACTTTCCGGAAAAAATAAAATAAAACATATAACAAGCAAACATTGCTTAGCTACCAAGAGCACATTGAGCAGGATTGTTGCCTTTCTTCTGTCTTTGTTCTTTACGAAGATATGAACTGTAGTACGTCTTTTTTTAAATAGCATTACATATTTTATTGGTAATCCATTTCCTCTACAAAGACCTGTTCAAAAACGTGCCCCAGCAAACTCTTCATGTACACAATAAGTTATCTAAAACCTAACAGAAAACTAACTTATTCTCTTCCGTACTGGCACAAAGTGCAGGACCTGGGATAACGTAACTAGGTCTCTTGCTCGAGTTGACGGTGAAAGAATGGAAACAAGTAAATCCACACAGGTCATTCAGTCAGCCGTCTTCAGTTGAGGATTTTTGTGAACACAATGTACACCAACAAAGGAAACGTAAAAATGCTGACCAGCGGACGATGTAAACTAGCAGAACAGTAACTGAAATACAGACTTCTTAATTACAATATGTAGCACAGTACGGTAGTACTTTTAAACGGTATGTTATGTACAGTAAAGGCATTTCTTAGTTAAAACTGCATCATTAGTATTTTTTCATAGTGGCTGAAGGGAAGCGTAAAGGTACCCCAGCAGAAAGATTTTCTAACAGGAACCCACCAGCTCGGCCACTGTCTGTTGTTCTCCGATTTTTGACTTGGGTGGAACTTCACGTTTTCTGAAGCGACACAATAAGACGAGAAAACTTCTTGCTTCATGTCTGCCCCAGCGTCGACGGCATCTTTTAGCAAAGTAACTTTCCGTGTCACAACGGCAGCATCGTGCTACAGTGTTCTAAGAAGCATGATAGTGAACTCACGATGGTTTCTAAGCCACCAAATTCGCCCGACCTTAACCCAGTGCAACACATGTGGGACGTTATCAGGTGCCATATCCGTGACCATAAACCACTGTGGGAATAGCGTTAGCCATTGGTAGACGTCTGGCAACACATACATCCAGAAACCGACCAAGGTCTTTTCAAAATCATGTCATGCAGAATGACTCAAGTGTTGCATTCAAAGGTGGACGAACACGATGTTCACTTGTAATTTTTTTGATTCATTAGTACATTTATTTCGATTTATACTACGCACAATGACTAGTATGAGAAAATTAGAGTAACAATGGAATTTACAGACCGATACCGACATCCTCGTTGCTCACTGTGCACTGATTGAAATTATTCTTTCATTGCGCTGATTAAGTTGTGGGAATTAAGGTATTTTCCTCCAATCCTACATTGTGTGGGTGTTGATTCCAACGGCTGTATCATCCAAGATGTAGTACGTTTCAGTACTCATCACCCTCCAAAACTGATTAGCGGTGATAAAAAGTTGCCCTAACTTGACTGTCTTCAGGATATCAGTTTGCACCAATACGAATTTGTGAAAGACGTTATTTTGGCGGAGAGGTGATCTTATGTGAATTATAATAATTAAACAGCTGTGGAAGACTTAAGGATGGAAGTAGTTTTCGCATGATGTGTCACTTCTAAGCAAAACAACTCGATGAAACTTGGACCATGAATGGAAAGAACTGCTACAATACGGTACAGAAGGTAACTGAAAGAAATACGCAAAGAGAAGAACGGTAATAACACTTTTATCCAAAGACAATTATACTGAGGTCACCATGATTTATGATGGTCCCCTGGGCATCAGAAAAGGTGGAACATAGTTCTTAGTGGGTTTTGTGGTCACCACGGACGGCAATGAATAGTCTATAACGAGCTCCAATGACGACTACAAGGTTGTTATGGAGTTCTTGTGGTTGGGCGTTCAACCACCAACTGACATCTGCTGGATGGTCGATGGTGCATGTAGACATGCTGCAGTGTGTCTCCCCAATGCATCCCACATGTGCTCGATGAGGTTTAGGTCGGGGCAGTGGACAAGCCAGTCCATTCACCGAATATCCTCTTGTTCCAAGAGCTGTTCAATACAGTCGCGCATTGCCATCCGTAAAAATGAATTCAGTGCCAAATGCACCCCTAAAAGGACGCACATGGGAAAGGATTAGACTTTTGCAACATGTTTTATGCACACGTATTATGACATTTCTGAAGGGTGAAAATCTCTTCTGGGGTTCTGAAAATAGCGGTCATGTGAAACCCAGCTCGCTCTGTTCGCCCACAAGGCCCAGAAAATAGTTAATACAAGCACTCAGGTAGACGCCATGTTCCTTGACTTCGAGAGGACATTCGATCTATAGCTCTGAAATGCCACCTAATGAACAAAATATGAGCGCATGGAATATCAGAACAGATGTGTGATTGGAGTGAAGAGTTTCTAGTAAACAGAACACAGTGTGTCATTCTTAATGAAGAGAAGTTTTCAGACGTAAAAATGGCTTTGGGCATGCCCCAGAGGATTGTTATAGGACAATTACTTTTCACAATATACACTCCTGGAAATTGAAATAAGAACACCGTGAATTCATTGTCCCAGGAAGGGGAAACTTTATTGACACATTCCTGGGGTCAGATACATCACATGATCACACTGACAGAACCACAGGCACATAGACACAGGCAACAGAGCATGCACAATGTCGGCACTAGTACAGTGTATATCCACCTTTCGCAGCGATGCAGGCTGCTATTCTCCCATGGAGACGATCGTAGAGATGCTGGATGTAGACCTGTGGAACGGCTTGCCATGCCATTTCCACCTGGCGCCTCAGTTGGACCAGCGTTCGTGCTGGACGTGCAGACCGCGTGAGACGACGCTTCATCCAGTCCCAAACATGCTCAATGGGGGACAGATCCGGAGATCTTGCTGGCCAGGGTAGTTGACTTACACCTTCTAGAGCACGTTGGGTGGCACGGGATACATGCGGACGTGCATTGTCCTGTTGGAACAGCAAGTTCCCTTGCCGGTCTAGGAATGGTAGAACGATGGGTTCGATGACGGTTTGGATGTACCGTGCACTATTCAGTGTCCCCTCGACGATCACCAGTGGTGTACGGCCAGTGTAGGAGATCGCTCCCCACACCATGACGCCGGGTGTTGGCCCTGTGTGCCTCGGTCGTATGCAGTCCTGATTGTGGCGCTCACCTGCACGGCGCCAAACACGCATACGACCATCATTGGCACCAAGGCAGAAGCGACTCTCATCGCTGAAGACGACACGTCTCCATTCGTCCCTCCATTCACGCCTGTCGCGACACCACTGGAGGCGGGCTGCACGATGTTGGGGCGTGAGCGGAAGACGGCCTAACGGTGTGCGGGACCGTAGCCCAGCTTCATGGAGACGGTTGCGAATGGTCCTCGTCGATACCCCAGGAGCAACAGTGTCCCTAATTTGCTGGGAAGTGGCGGTGCGGTCCCCTACGGCACTGCGTAGGATCCTACGGTCTTGGCGTGCATCCGTGCGTCGCTGCGGTCCGGTCCCAGGTCGACGGGCACGTGCACCTTCCGCCGACCACTGGCGACAACATCGATGTACTGTGGAGACCTCACGCCCCACGTGTTGAGCAATTCGGCGGTACGTCCACCCGGCGTCCCGCATGCCCACTATACGCCCTCGCTCAAAGTCCGTCAACTGCACATACGGTTCACGTCCACGCTGTCGCGGCATGCTACCAGTGTTAAAGACTGCGATGGAGCTCCGTATGCCACGGCAAACTGGCTGACACTGACGGCGGCGGTGCACAAATGCTGCGCAGCTAGCGCCGTTCGACGGCCAACACCGCGGTTCCTGGTGTGTCCGCTGTGCCGTGCGTGTGATCATTGCTTGTACAGCCCTCTCGCAGTGTCCGGAGCAAGTATGGTGGGTCTGACACACCGGTGTCAATGTGTTCTTTTTTCCATTTCCAGGAGTGTATATAAATGACCTAAAAGATTATGTCGAAAGTTCCATGTTGCCTTCCATAGATGATGCTGTTGTATAGTCACGGCAGTGGACAATAATAAAAGAAGGAAGAACTTCGGAGGATCGACGCTTAATGTAAGTTGTGTAAATTAACAAACAAAGGTAAAATATAGCCAACGACAGTGGTGCAACAAGACAGAGATGAAAGGCTGATATTTCAAAAATGAAATCTTAGCACCAAAGTGAAGACATGTATCGAAATACGTAATGATTTTGATCATAAAACATATACAGGTTTGTTATTGTAATACACCAGTTCAATTACAGCTCTCTGGTCAAGAAGAACAATTCAAACTTTACACCAAAATAAAACTGTATTAATTCCCAAAATACTTAACATTTCAAGCAAAAAACATACAAGGCACTATTGTCATAACTTAATTGTTCTACAAGATTTAAAAAATACACGTGTCTTGCATACTAGTGCTACTGTTACAAGTTACAGCTTAAGCCGCAATTTTTGAAGACCATAGTTCGTTATCCATGCCACACTTCACAGGCACAATGGACCATTAAATTAAATATTGCCACATTTAAATTTTCTGTTTTACTTACTAAAATACACATGGTTTGCTCATTGGTATTACTGATGTACCTTACAGCTTACTCTTTGAGCTTAATTCAATCTTTTTACCACATATTAAAATTATTGGAACATATAAAATCACCAGTAAACAGTAAAAATGTAACAAATTCTCCAATACATCGGCATATTACAGCAAAACTTATAGCAAAATTCTAAGAAATCGCCCCATACACTTACACTTTATGCAAAAATGTAACAAACTGCGCTACACATAGAAATGTTACAGCAAGAATGTAACAAATTGTCTAAATGTTGTAGAATTAATGGAACATATTTACTCATACATCGCCATTTTGCAGGAAAATTGTAAGAAATTGCGCAACACGTCGTCATATTCATAGCAATCGGAACAAATTACAGCTGCATCGTTTGCATACAATCTATATAAGCATTCCATATTCTGCATTTAAAGTTATTTGAAAGCCTAGCTTGTTCGTTTTGCATGTGGAGGTGGGAACTGAATAGAAAGCAAACAAACTTTGTTGTAAAAATGATTTGTATTTGTACATATACACAAATAAAAGTACAACATTATTTTTTAACATTTTTCCATAGATTCTCCATTTCTTTACTAAACATGATTGTGGCAGTAGTAGTGTAGTCTGCTTTCCATGATACTCTTTGTAAGCTACTGATACCACAACATATGGAACAAGCTCCTTCCTTCATCTTTTATGAGTAACCGTGCATCTTGATTGTGTCACTGCCTCTGGAATTCACATTTTGCCTTCCCATCACTGAAGGGAGTATTAAGCTTCAACACTGCAACTGCTCTGTGGACTCCTTCTACAAGCAGACAGAAGAGTTGAATCATCCAGGAGGTGTCAGCAGTGCCGAAAGTCGTCAATAACGTTGTACTGCTGCTCGTCGCACTGCGAACTGTCGTTTTCGATCGCGAAATGTATGGGAATCAACGCCCAAACTGAAGGGGTGGCGTCGTTGACATTCTTCATGTCACCTCCTGAAGGATTTTCGTGTCGATACTTAGCGGCGTGCCTGAAATGGTTTCCTCGGCTACCCGTAAAAACATAGCTTGATTGCAGCACAGGTTGCCGCGGTACTGACCGCCATTGCCAAGGCGTCAGAAGAAGGGGTGAAATGTGGGTAAGAGGAGGTGTGATAAGCTGCCAATTATGTGATGCGATGGCGCTGGTCAGAACTATGATGGAATTTGGTTCCAATGTGACGTCATTACCCTACATTACATCCCTCATGAACTTCACAGCTGTGGTCTTTCTTTTCGCATATTTCGACATCTTGCTGTTTGAAGCATCGCCGAGATCGATGGTGAGGTTGCAGGGCACCATGCTTTTTCACCATTACAGAGGAATGTTGTAGGCACCTTTGAACTAGACCTCAAACATATGCTTGACAATGGGAGACAATTAGAGGGCGTCACCTTTTTTATTTTGAGTAGTGTATTTCATATTCCTTCCTTTTTTCTCTTGGTGTGGGATACTGTGTCGTTTAGCTGTAGTAGTACTCTGAGATTGCTTCTATTTCCATTCACCTTGATCTGGACATTTATCGTAATATCCACATGTCTGTTGTCTTCAGTTGGGATTTCTTCTCATTGTTTAATTTTCACACGAATTTGTACAAAACTGAAAAATTATTTCCTGTTTCTGGTAGTGGTTACATAGTTTTTAAGAGCAGTATCAGTTGACAAATTTACGTTTATACATATAAACAATTTTCGTCTCAAAGCGCATTTTTAAACAAAATACAGACACGTCAAAGAATATCTAAATGTGAAGGTTATGTATTTCCACATACACACAGGTGTTGCTATTTCTAAGATGTTAACAAAGACGTTCATTAATATTTATACAAAGATATCGTTTCCGTAACTATTATTTTTGAAGATATCAGATGTGACCCTATGTTATGAAATGGTCGCAGGTATTAAATACTCGTTTCTTCAGGGAAAAATAAACTTTTGAAACTGCTGAAGAAACTGTGGCTATGAACCTCTGTTGTTTGATTTAACATGTTTTCAGACAATTTTTCTTTGTGCAGCTGTATCCTTAAGTTTTCTACCATTACGGCAGAAACAATAATGATAGAAAACTCGATCTGCTATAAAGGAGGAAATACTAGCTCTCAGAGAAAAATTTTCTGAAAACATGCGAAATGAACAAAGTTTAACAGTCACAGTTTCGCAGGAATTGTAAGTAGGCTGTTTATGTTTTCTCTATGTAAGTAGGCTGTTTGTGTTTTCTTATTGGCAACGTTACGTAGCGCTCAATATGAAAATCACTGTCTGTGCTGTGTGCAGTCTGTGGCTGCTTTGCATTGTTGTAATACTCGCCATTGTAGTGTTAGGCAGCTGGCTGTGAACAGCGCGTAGCGTTGCGCAGTTGGAGGTGAGCCGCCAGCAGTGGTGGATGTGGGGAGAGAGATGGCGGAGTTTTGAAATTTGTCATGAACTGCTATATTTATATATGATGATATCAAGGTAAATACATTGTTTGTTCTCTATTAATATCTTTGATTTGCTAACTATCCCTATCAGTAGTTAGTGCCTTCCATAGTTTGAATCTTTTATTTAGCTGGCAGTAGTGGCGCTCGCTGTGTTGCAGTAGATTGAGCAGCGAAGATTTTTGTGAGGTAAGTGATTTGTGAAAGGTATAGTTTAATGTTAGTCAGGGCCATTCTTTTGTAGGGAATTTTGAAAGTCAGATTGCGTTGCGCTAACAAAATATTGTGTGTCAGTTTAAGCACAGTCATTTAAAATTGTTCAAAGGGGACGTTTCATATGTCGACCCTTAGCCTAGGATACCTCACTGGAATCTTCTGATATTTTTTCTTGTAGTTTGTGTAATTAGTGTAGCTATTGTTTATTGCTAGCGCGTAATTGTAGCGAAAATCTCCTTTGTAGTTGCAGTCTTTCATTGTTGTACAGTAAAACAGTTGTGGCATGCATGTAGATTTGCACCAAGTATTTCGCAGCTGCAATTAACTAGATATTATTTTCAGTGCTATGTTAATGTGTTCTCTTATTTTTGATCTTCAAATTGTGTTTTTCTGTGTTGTCGTGTGAAATACTGTGACAATAATGGCGTGTGAAAAACGTAATACTAGGCTCCAAAGTAAACTGAGAAATGACAGTGAAAATGAAAGCAGTGTGTTAGCGCCACCGAGTAATGAATTAACTGATGTTCAAAGTAGTAATTAGGTAATTGTGCATAGGGAAATGGAGCGGGCTGCAAACAATGGTGTAGACATTGAAACAGGTAGTGAACAGGGAAGCATTAACGATCGATCGGTCGGCAACTGCTCGCCTCAGGAATCCGAAATGACAGGACACAATTTCGCAAATACTGTAGATTCAGGTTTTGGGTCATCACCGTTTTCTCAAATAAGTCAAGACACATTTTCTGCTTGTCAAAATGTGAATGTTGCCGGTGCAAATGCACTGCCGAAAAGCGTAGAGAAACAGATTCCACACACTAATACATCATTATTGCAATTAATGCAACAAATGGAACAAAATCAGAGACAAATGGGACAAAATCTTAAAAAGTTAGACACAGTGGAACAAAATCTTAAAAAGTTAGACACAGTGGAACAAAATCTTAAAAAGTTAGACACAATGGAACAACACCAGAGACAAACACAGCAACAGTTAGACGCAATGGAACAAAATCTTCAAAAGTTAGACACCACACTTGAACAAACACGCGAAGATTTAACTACTGAGTTACATAACATTGAATCGAAATGTCAAAAAGTCTGTAATGACGTAAAAACACAAATTTGTGAGCATTTTCAACCTATTTTTTCGCGGCATGAAAATGCATTACAGAATCACGAAGCAGCCATAAAAGAACTGCAAACCATTGTCCATGAAAATCATGAGACCTTGTGGGCTAAAATTGACTCAGTTGCATCTACCGATTCGGTTACGCATCTTGCAAAAACTCAGGAAAACTTAAAGGACACAGTGGATACCCTGAAAATTGGTTCAGAAAGACACATGGAGGAAATAAGTACACTATCGGAGAAAGTAGCCGAACTTTCGGATCAGGTCACTGACTTATCTACAAAGGTAGATGATGATCTGAATGACACAAGACCCGTAGCCTTCACTGACACAGAAGAGTATGAACAAATTAGAAAATTCAAACAAAATCAAAATCAAATCAATACACAGTACAAAAGAGAAATCCGGGAAGTGCAAGATCAGTTGGCACAAGTAGTACAAGAATTACGTATTTCAGAGGACACTCGCGCCCCAATACGGGAAGAGGGACATAGAAATACGGAACAGCCACAAAATAATAACACAGCGCATTTCGGAAGTTATGAAAGAAATTGGCAATGTGCACCGAATTTTGAGATGGAACGGCCGACACGACCTAACAATGACCGATATGCGACTCGCCGACATGATGATTTTGACTATAAGCTATTCATTACTACACGTAAATTCAAAAAATTTAAGAATTCTGGCAACGACATTCATCCACAAGCATGGCTCCATCAATTCTCGCATTGTTTTCCTCCCAACACAGATTAGAATTTATGTGTGGCTACTTGGAGAATAAACCAGCTGTAAGAATGCGATCGGTAATTCACGATTGCCACAGTGAAGGAGAGTTTTACCATGCCTTCCTCTCAGCATATTGGTCTCAAGCCACACAAGACCGAGTAAAACATAGCATCATAATGATGAAACGTTTCGAACAATCTGAATTTTCCAGTCTTATGAAATATTTTGAAGACATGTTGCATAAGAATCAGTATCTTTCAAACCCATACAGCCCCTCAGAACTCATCCGCATTTGCTTAATCAAACTGCCTGAACATTTACGACATATTATTTTGGCAGGACGTTGCAAAGACGACATTGAAGCTTTTCAGGGACTGTTACAAGAATTAGAAATTGACACAGACAGTTGCGGGATGCGAAAACAGGAAAACAATCACTACAGGTCACATCCGTCACAATTCCGTGACGACAGAAATAATAACTGGACCCGACAAGCCTATTCTTACAACGTAAATTGTGACCAAAACAGACACCACCCGTATGACGACCGTTGGCAGAGCAGTAATAATTACAGGGAAAGATCACCTCTCCGCGGTAATGACTATCACAGAGACTATCAGAGAAACAGGCAATATGGGAACCAAAATAATTATTATCAAGGGAGACAGAATAACTTTAGACGCAACGGTCCAGCGCGCAGTTACGATTCAGGGAGAAATTCTCCACAACTTAACCGACAAGAAAGAAACTACAGGAACTACCGACATGACGACAGACGATGTGATCGTAACGACAGACCTGAATTGCATCAGAACTGGCGGGATTCTAACAGAGCTGGGCCCTCTCGGCAAGGCGAATTTGTAGAAGTTAGGTCTCCTAATCCCAATAACAACGCGCGCCAACAAAGAGACAGACAATGACTCGCGCCGCAGGCACCCACGTGCGCCGGTTGGCTCAGAGAAAAATAACATTGACGCTAACCTTGTGAAAAATTTCAGTATTCTTTACCGACGTATACTGCATGATAATTGCGTTCAAGCTGAAATTCTGAGTACTTTGAAGAGTAAAAGATTGTACCACATTTCACATGTAAAACCGATTATTGAAAGATAATCTGCCTTTTAACTTTGTCTTTGCCATATAACGTTTCCCTTTACATTACTAGTATGCTGTGTCAGACTTAAGAAACTGTTAACATGTAACAATGTTTGAAGTTAAATATCCAGTCAAGAACCAAGAGAACTTATTGAAACAGAAATGACGAATGCATTGTTATAGTGAACAGACGTCACAGTGTTATTGTGTGTGTACATTCTTGCTTGTTAGTTGCACGATTATGGAACGACTATAAGGCTTACATACTTAGAACATTTACCAGTACTGCTAATGAGATTTTAATGCAACATTTTGGTTTACTTGAAAATATATTCTGGATTTAAAGTACTTTCAGTGAGATACCAGATGGCACAGTGGTTAGTTTATTTGACAGCTACACGACTATATCACGACGCTACTAATGAGTGACAATTTACAATGTTGCTTTTGCAGTGTTTCTGTTTTATATCTGCACAGTTTTCTGTTTTATTCTGGAAAGTAAAACAGGTTTTAGTAGTAACTTTTGTGATATAGCTACAATGAGACTGCCTTTTCCGTAGCACAACAATACGTTATAGCACAGTACTTTCCTCATCGCGGCAATAAGCGTAATAACTAAGACATTTATACACAAAGCATTTCACTTTTGTGTATTATGAGGTAAGTACATTGACTTCTGCAGAACTTAGCTTTCGGAGGACGATAACCACGACACTTCCACACAGATTATGTTGCAACAAGACGCACATTTAGCGCTACAGTACACGTATTTGAGTGATTAATTTTGTACTTAAAACATTTATTTTTAAAGATATTTGAAGTACAATAATACAAAGGTTTTCCGTAATGCATTTCATTCCATTGCTGTAATCTGTAACACCTGAGGGTATAATTACAGTAATCCTCAGAGGGGTACACGCTTACTTTGTGTACCATGTGTGTGGCAACCACAAGGAACCCTAGCTAATATGGTATTTGCTTATACAACTTTACACATCGGTACCATATTTCTCTAACACACAAATTACACAGCTATCTGATCATGTAACTGAGAGATAAACTTTTTTTATTACATCAGTGACATATGTTTACGCAATTACAGAGTTGGATTACTTCACACTTACGAAATTGTATTTTGTCTGTACTGTGTGATCTGTTCATATTTTTTCAGAACCATTGTGATACTATGAGAGCTTTGAATGATATATTTGGTAAGGGAACATGATTTTAAAGTACGTTTGAGGTAGATGACACTATTGAAATGAGCAGAGAATTTTTTTTAGGTTTTGAAATTATTGCAGAAAGCTACGACGTTTTTGAGATTTGACTGAGGTGTTATGATGTTATTATTACGACGACGATGTGTACTATGCTGTTGAGATATGTTTATGATCAATAAGATGATGCTACCGTATATGAGGAATAAGAAGTATGTTGGAAACCAAGAATCGTACTTTAAGAGTTATGAAATGTGCGTAAATGCGTGACTGTATCACAATGCTGACGAATATTTTATTTGGACACTTATATTTATAGGATTTTCTTTCTACAGATTTGCAACGCTAATTCTTGACCTGTGAAATATTTTTATGTGAGACTGTCACTGTAGCGGAAACTGGTGTCGTAAATATTTCCGTAAGAAAGTTAAGTGACCACCTGCACGTAATGCGTTGTGGGCACGCAGCTGTGTCAAACACCTGGAGAACAAGCCATTAGGGTGTGCCTTTCCGGAAGCACAGGTAGAAAAAAAAAAAGAAAAAAGGCAGGCCTTTTCCTCGCCATTGACATTCCTTTAGAGAAAATATTGCAAATGCGACACCCTCATTATTTCCATTAACCATGCTATTGACATTCCTTTGTAGAAAGCATCGCAAATATTACACGCTCATTACCTGAAAACATATGATTACTCGTACTTTGTGCTAATTACTGCAATGCTTATGAACTGATGGGAAATATTCGTACATCTGCACACCTGATTATGACAAGTGTCTTTCTATGAGAGTTGAGAGCTACTGACTTACGAAATGCCACATGACTATTGAATGATGTTTTTATGCTTTGGTTTGCGTAATTGCTTATTTCATTTGACATCTGTTTTTCAGCTGTGTTGCAGCATTGGTTTCATAAAATAAAATTAAATGCATTTGCTAATGTGAACACTTTCTGTCAACAGATCTATTAAATAATAATTTTGTGATCCACATTCTTCAAAAAAGGAGCACTTGGAAAGGAAAGAACAATAAGAAGGGACTAGTAACAGTAACTGCATACATAATATTCTTTTCAAGTACATGGTAATATTTCTTTTACAATAAGTTGTTGTGGTGCACCACTTTAATTACTTAGACATTAAGATGTGATTATACATTTCCCTTATCTGCATTGTTATCTTTAATGTACTATTTTTTCTGCTTGAGCTATTTCATGTTTAGATATAAGTTATTTCTGCTGCTATTTGCCAGGCATAGTGCTACTAAATTTCACTTTGTATTACTCTGTTAAGCTAGTTTTACTATTGATTTATTTTTATTGTTGCTGCACATTGGCTCATATTAGTTGTAATTTTGCATTTTATCTGTTAATTTAGATTTGCTGCTGCTTGCTTTGCAAATTGGCATTTTTTTGTCATTGCTGTTTGTGATAATTTGTTATGTGATGCTGCATTGCCTCGTCCCTTAGTTTAGCATCTGAGCTCAGTAGATTTAAGTCAGCTTAAGAGGGGGTAGCCTATAAGAGAATGAGTTGCGATGAGTTTGAAGAAATGCACTGAGAGGCTATACGAGAAAAGTACGGGAAGGAGGTATAGATAGGACCTTTTGGGAATAATGATGAATGAAGGGAAATCTCCAAGAAGTAAAGAAAGTTTTGTTCACAAAACACTGCAGTAAAACAAACCCTGTCCTTTCCTTGTATTATTCCGCTATATGTTTGTGTACCCTTGGGTATTTATGTTTTTCCTGTATTTATATGTTTATCCGATAAGACTTATGTTGTAGAATTTTTCTAATACTAAGCTACATTCACTATGATGAGGAATACTGTTATCCTCAAACATAATTTGCATTTATAATATGTTATTTTCTTTGTAAAGATGTTTAGACATTATTTATTCTGTTTTGTTTTAATGCTCATATTTGAGGTTGATGTTTCAAAAGTTATTCTGATCTTTTATATATTTACTTATGTCATAATTCCTGTAACATTGATGTATATGTCTATTTCTATTCTTTTGTAAAGCCTGTTTAACCACAAATGTTATCTGTATTGTTATGTTCTTTAATGATGTATTCTGTACCTTTGTTATTGTATTCTCATGTTATAAAATTGTAATTGACACCAGTTTAACAAACTAAGTAACTTGTAAGCATTCATTTCACTGCACACATTTCCGTTGGTCATAGTATATGGACAATATGTGAGAAGTAGGGACTGATAGTGTTTGCATGTGTGTTAATGATTCAGCAAGGGACTGGATAACAGCATTGCTGGATCTAAGGACAATTCCAGAAACTTTGTGAGTGCACAAGTGGTGGTTTATGGACTTGCTATATTGTCCGCAAGACTCTTCGATGGTGATTGTGCACCTGCACATTTGCAACAGATGGCTGCTGGCCGTCTCTACAAGGACTACAGTGGGTCTGCATCTTTGATGACCCACCAATACCATTATCTCTACCAGGACTACAGTGGGTCTGCTCTGTGATGACCTACCTACCAATATTCTTCAAAACTTCGACTGACTCTGCTGTGGATTTGCTCTGTGGCGCATTACCTGTCTGCATGTCAAGAGTCAGCACTGTCTTTCCATTGGAAGGACAACACTACTTCTTCAAGACAGCATGGAAATCCACTACTTCTGTGTGCATTTTCTTTTACTGCTCAGACTTTGAGAAAAACACTGCAATTTTACTGTGACGAATGATGAGGACTGTCTTTATGGACTGTGAGAAAAGGTTAGCTTTTGACCAACATTGTATCAATAAGTGTGTGCATTTGATTTCTTTGTTATTGTAATTATGAAAAATTTTATCAAATCATTATTGGCCACTGCCCAAAAAAAATTTGTAAAATTTTTCGTGGGGAGCATGGGGGCTATGTAAGTAGGCTGTTTATGTTTTCTCTATGTAAGTAGGCTGTTTATGTTTTGTTATTGGCAACGTTACGTAGCGCTCAATATGAAAATCACTGGCTGTGCTGTGTGCAGTCTGTGGCTGCTTTGCATTGTTGTAATACTCGCCATTGTAGTGTTAGGCAGCTGGCTGTGAACAGCACGTAGCGTTGCGCAGTTGGAGGTGAGCCGCCAGCGGTGGTGGATGTGGGGAGAGAGATGGCGGAGTTTTGAAATTTGTCATGAACTGCTATATTTATATATGATGATATCAAGGTAAATACATTGTTTGTTCTCTATTAATATCTTTGATTTGCTAACTATCCCTATCAGTAGTTAGTGCCTTCCATAGTTTGAATCTTTTATTTAGCTGGCAGTAGTGGCGCTCGCTGTATTGCAGTAGATTGAGCAGCGAAGATTTTTGTGAGGTAAGTGATTTGTGAAAGGTATAGTTTAATGTTAGTCAGGGCCATTCTTTTGTAGGGAATTTTGAAAGTCAGATTGCGTTGCGCTAACAAAACATTGTGTGTCAGTTTAAGCACAGTCATGTATAATTGTTCAAAGGGGACGTTTCAGAATATGAGTAGTTTATTTTTCCTAAAGAACTAAGTATTTAATGGTTGCACCCATTTCATATGATAAAGCCACATCTGACAATTGCACAAACAGTTGTTTTACAAAAGACATGTATGTATAAATAATACTGTAACACCTTTGTTCCATCTAAGAAATAGCTACACCTCTCTATACGTGGAAATGTAATATATTTACATCTCAGTATTCTTTGAGTTGTTTGAATCCTGTTTACATATTTACTGTGAGAAGGAAAGTGTGTGTATGTATATAAATATGTCTATTCATATCATTCTTAAAGCATTTGTAACCACTGCTGGAAAAGTAAGTAAGTTTTCGGTTGTGTCTTAATTTTGTAAACTATAATCACAATATGCCACTTTGTAATGTACCTATGCACTCTTAACAGGATCAATAGCAACCTAAATTCAAGGAAATGATGTAGAGTGATCAAGCCCCTGAAGATGAGCGCCCAGAGCTCGAAATGTATAGTACATTCAAATAAAAATTATGATTTATGACAGAAGGCGATTGGTTTCCTTTTTTAGAATTTATTTTTCCAGAGTTCCATTTCGCCTAATCTTCTTCATAGTGGTATAAAGCGGTTCCTAAATCATATTACCAAAGCCCTTTTCAAGTCAGTGGAATTTAGTTTCGTCCATCTATTCGTTTCTCTTCTCTTCGTAGCAGCACACATTACGCTAAAATTGCTTCTCCTCTTCCTGCACCTTTTTACAAATCCAGCTGCTCGGCCCCAGTACTAATATAAATTTTACCTTTTATCCTAATTTTAAAAGATTCAGCAGTATCTCAGAGGCGTGATATAAAATTATCAGTGCCTTGTAATTACAGCAGTCAGCTTCCTTCGATGGTTTCGGTGTAATAATTATTCTGCACGTACGAAACAGTATGGTAAGTTACCATTTTCATAACGTTCATTAACGATGTTGAACAGTTTTTCACGCCCTTTATCATCCTAAATTGTTGACAGATATTCATCAAGCACGTTTGCAGGTAGATATGGATCACAAATTAAACTGACGGACACAAATAAATAAAACACCTAAAAAACCTTCATAAGTCGAATTTTAACATACGGTAGCGAAGCAGTTGTTTTGGTTACTACCAGAAATAACCACGGGGTAGAAAAAGTCCGGAACCAAGAATTAAGAATTGGAGGGAGAAGAATCGAAACCTTTAGTATCCATGAGAATACTAAATGGATTAGAACTTATTGAAATAAACCTTCAAAGATTAGCGCTACGTCAGAACCAGAAAAAAAATTCGTCTACCTAATCATATTAAATGGCTAAAATATGAAGATTCATGTAAAAATAATAGTAGACAGTTGAAAACACAAATTGGCTTGATCCAAAAAGTAGAAGACATAGAAACACAATATCAACTACCGAAAGTCGTTTCTGAAAAATTTATTTTCTGACTCTCCACAATTCGGCTTCCGCAGTTGCAGCCCCGCTACATATAATGGATAATTACAAGAAAATGAAACAGATAAATTAATACTGACAGCATTGCATTGCAGACAAGAAATCTGAGATGTCCTGAAAATCAGTGGCTCAACATCTATACAGATGGTTCTGTAATGGGAAAAGAAGGATACATTGCCGTTGGAACATCTTTCTGTCAAACATTAGGACCACACACTCAAATTTTGAAGGTTAAGTTGATGCGATCACAGTTGCAACAAGTCAAGTAAACAGCTATTTACGTACATTCGATAAAGCAGTCATTTTTTGTGATTTCATAGCAGAAAGATCGGTAGTTATCAACACGCAAGGTCTAAAAATCATTCAAGTTAAAGAAGTTCAAGAAGTGGTTAAATGTCTACAACAGAACAACGAGATAATTCCAGCTCACTGGATACCATCTTACTGCGGGAAAAACTTACGAAAGTGATCCTCAAACGCACCCCCCTCCCCCCTCCCACACTCAGCCTCCATTGGTCAGGATTTCTAGTATGTTGTTCATGGCAATCCTTCTCATCACTGTACAAAAATTTGCGACTTTTTGTCTTCATTGACTGGCTTGGCCTGGCCTTGTTATGCTGCTGACTTACTGAGATTGAAGAAGCGTGATTCAGCCATTGCGGAACATTGCCTGAACAATAACCACAAATACATAACAGATGCACAAATCTTACACACAGAGGAAAAGAGGGCTAAACTCAACAAATTAGAAATATTAGAAATTAAAAGACAGATGTGTACATCCTCACACCTATTATTAAACGAACAAACCCAATTCATTTATTCACATCTGTTAGATTGTATCACATCTCCAGCATAGAAGTAAAACTTTGGGCCTCAGTCCATCAGTAGATAAAAAGGTGTAGGCTGATACATAAATTTAGTCCTGTCATGTTACTGTAATTGCTGAATTGTATAATTCCATATGTAATTGCAAAAGAATGGTCATTGAAGTAATTTTACATTAAGCCATGGCTGGATACATTAAGAAGCTGAGACGACTATCTCTGCGTTATCAACATTTATCTGTTCATTATCATCTTTGTGAATCAGTAATGTGCTTTAAAATGGGCTTATAACCCGAAACCTAGGTTGTGCAGTAACATCAGCAATAAAATTTGTGAAACACGGCAAAAAACAGTGTGCGTTTAATTAATTTATCTCGTATAGTGATAACTACTGTTCACTTTCGCTTCCAATTTAGCTCGTGTTGTGATGGAGAATCTATTCGCTCCACCCTTCACCACTGAGAAATACTCTGAACTCACTATTGTGGAAATCTAGATTCTCCCCCCGCCTTGATCCCCATTGTGTTACATTTATTGGCGTTTCTCTTATCTCCTTTATCATTTCCTACGATTTTCCCGATTTCACTGGGGCCCGTACATTTCATGCAGTTAAACTGATACTGAATTAAGAGGATGTCCCTCACAGTTGAGAGACTCTCTTCCTCCCTTGCCAGATATGAGGTTCTGCAGCCCCTTATCAGTATCTCGCGTATATGCACTTAAAGCAGCTTTTATCTCAGAGGTAACTCAAAGTGAATAGAAAATAACTACCAAATACAGCAAATAGCAATGTTTTTATTTTTAGTTTTTGGTTTGGGCTTATTGAAGCATACTACGAGCGGCTTGTAACAAATATGAAACCGTACTTACAGATAATGCACAATAAAAATAGTGTAAACAATGATTTAAGATTAGTTTACATTATCCACATACGGACAGTATTTATAGATAATGAATCTTAACATATTAACTATAGACAAAAATGAAATATAAAAGGATGTAAAAGCATACATCATGAGATTAGAGTGTTCATGCAACCACACCAATTTCCATATACACATGTTACTATACCGTATAAGTGATTCGTATGTTTGAGGATCTTAATGACACAACAACACAGGAGCACTTGTTGGAAGCAACACCGTCAGTTTCCCAGGGTTTCGTAGTAAACGATATTGCTTTCCTTCGAGGAATCTGCACGGAAACAGCAAGTTATTGTATCTCCTTCTTTCTTCTGGCAATCGCAGAAAGGACTAACCTTGGTGCCTATCCGAAGTAAGCGGAAAGGAGTTGAATTATAATTGGTACGCGTTTGTGAGGTCCCTGCTCACCTAAAATTTTCGAAACCAGAGGGAGCTCCTGATTACTGGTTGGATCGCAGCATAGTATTGGCCGTTATGGCAGATAAAAAGGGGCCAGTTCACTGCCCATTCCTAGTCGACCAGTTTCCCTATCCATAACTATGTCGGAGGATGTTAGACCGACGTTTATTACAGTTTCAGAAACACTGGCCTCCTTCGTCTTATTATTGTAAGTCAATACTGCATGAGCTAGGACCCACAGTAAGGATATTCTCATCTCTTTTTTTTTCAGTGATTGTCGTATAACTTCAGGTATATAAATATTTATTTTACTGTGAATAGATTGAAATACGCTTTTTGATATCAGCGGTTTCTGGAGCCACGCATGACGACCAAATTCCAGACCCTCTCGAATCGTCATTGCTTCCGTGGTAAAAATATAATAATATGCGACGTAAGAAGTTGCTTGGAATATTTCTGCTTGGGAACAAGTAATGCACGTCCTACTACTGACGTCTCTTGATATCGAGAGCCATCAGTATGCACATGAATAAAATGCGGCCAACGAAGATGACTGAATAACAGTATCAAAGAGAAGTTACTACGAAAAATGTCGTGGGTATTAAAATTGCGCGAAGCGCTCTGAAGAGCTACTCGCTACTGATTACGTCTCAGCAAATTACCACATTCCGTTTTATTACTTTTTTTCGGGCAGATACTACATTTTACATGATACGTGTACATGATTAGCGTTTGCATTAGCCAGCATATTATTTTGTAGCCCTATTCACGCAACTACACTTAAAAATTAGGACTTTTTGTTACCGGCCATCAGTTTTTAAGTTTAATTCGTCTCTGGTATAAAATGAGTTGACCAGGAGGTATGATTTTAGATTCGATTTAAAATTTGCTTCTCTACCTGTGAGACGTTTTATGTTGTAAGCCTTCTACTCTCTTTTTCAAATTCGAATTACCTGTAAATATGTATCCTGAAAGTTGTCCTGAGTAAAATTGCCCTCTTCTGTGTAAAATTTAGATCCATGAAATGCAATGAATACTGAGTACGCTCCGAACTGTGAAATTAGTTGCCCTCTCAGTTACAGCTTTACCTATCATTTAACGTGGAATCCAGTTCATTGCACAAGTTGTCGTTTCTCATTTACATAAAGCATTGTCAGAGGACAGAGAAAATTATGAAACTTGGCTGGTTATCGACGTCAAATGCTCGCATGAAACTCTTGCGAGTTTCGTCTGGCACTTAGTCAGTCAACGAACTGCTAATTAAAACGTAGAGAAAGCTGTATCTTAGAATAAAATGGCTATTGCGTACTTAATCTGTAAAAGTGCATTACATAATCATATGCATAAGGACTGCAACCCTAGTGCTTAGTTTGCGTCGATGCAAGTGAAGGTACAGCGATGAAATGCAGCAGATAGACTGGTTCCAAATCATTTCGATTGAACAATCGTTCAAATGGTCAATGGAACATGTAACTAACCTGGCATTGTTTTCCTGAGATACGTGTTGCGTATGTCCTGCTCTAGGCGTTCATCCGATTCCTGCGATGGAGTGGATCGGTTAACTCTAGTACGCGGTAGTGAAACCGGAAATGGGAGTCTTAGGAGGGGATTATTTGGAAGAGTAGCACAAAATAACAAGACTACGCCAGCACTCAAGGGACAGCGCAGCATTGGAGAACCTCAGCAAACAAAAAGAAACATGGCAGTGACTGGTTGGGGCAGAAATCCTGCGCACTGCCGTCAGATTTCCCGAAGCCATTCACGCACTTCCGCGTAGCCACTCCGTGCCGTAATCTTAATTATTTACTTTCCCATTACTCAAACATATTTTTACCACCCCTTTCATCATTAACTTTAAAAGTCACACATGCGCCAAAGTGTTGTTGACGAATAATTTCTTCGCTTAAATACAGAGGCGTATGATCAGAGATGAATATTTCTATATCTACTTCTACACTGTAGCTCCAGAGAAACTGGTATAGACATGCGTATTCAAATACAGGGATATGTAAACAGGCAGAATACGGAACTGCGGTCGTCAACGCATATATAAGGCAACAAGTGTCTGGCGCAGTATTTAGATCGGTTACTGCTGCTACAATAACAGATTATCAAGATTTAAGTGAGTTTGAACGTGGTGTTATAGTCGGCGGACGAGCGATGGAACAAAGCATCTCAGAGGTAGCGATGAAGTAGGGTTTTCCCTTAAGACCACTTCACGGGTGTACCGTGAATATCAGGAATCCAGTAAAACATCAAATCTCCGACATCGCTGCGGCCGGGAAAGTTCCTGCAACAACGGGAACCACGACGACTGAAAATAAGTGTCAGCGTGCGTGCCTGCCGGTGTGGCCGAGTGGTTCTAGGCACTTCAGTCTGGAACCTCGCGACCGCTACGGTTCAAATCCTGCCTCGGGCATGGATGTGTGTGATTTCCTTAGGTTAGTTAGGTTTAAGTAGTTCTAAGTTCTAGAGGACTGATGACCTCAGAAATTAAGTCCCATAGTGCTCAGAGCCATTTGAACCATTAGAACCATTTGAACCATTCAACGAAACATCATCGACATGGGTTTTCGGAGACGAAGGCCCGCCCACTCGTGTACCCTTGATGACTGCACAACACGAAGCTTTACGCCTCGTCTGGGCCCGTCAACACCGACAATGGACTGTTGATGACTGGAAACACGATGCCTGGTTCGACGAGTCTCGGCTCAATCTGTATCGAACGGATGGATGTGAACGGGTATGGGGACAATCTCATGAATCTATCAACTCTGCATGTCAGCAGGGGACTGT
Source organism: Schistocerca piceifrons (assembly GCF_021461385.2). Classification (NCBI taxonomy): domain Eukaryota; kingdom Metazoa; phylum Arthropoda; class Insecta; order Orthoptera; family Acrididae; genus Schistocerca; species Schistocerca piceifrons. Next base: position 171,548,488 of record NC_060149.1, read on the forward strand.
TCAAGCTGGAGGAGGCTCTGTAATAGTGTGGGGCGTGTGCAGTTGGAGTGATATTTGACCCCTGATACATCTAGATACGAGTCTGACAGGTGACATGTACGTACGCATCCTGTCTGATCACCTGCTTCAGTTCAAGTCCGTTGTGCGCTCCGACGGACTTGGGCAATTCCAGCAGGACAATGCGACACCTCATACATGCAGAATTCCTACAGAGTGGCTCCAGGAACACTCTTCTGAGTTTAAACACCTCCACTGGCCACCAATCTGCCCAGACATGAACATTATTGAACATATCTGGGATGCCTTGCAGCGTGCTGTTCAGAAGAGATCTCCACACCCTCGTACTCTTACGGATTCGTGGAAAGCCCCGAAGGATTCATGATGTTAATTCCCTGCAGCACTATTTAAGACATTAGTCGAGTTCATGGCACTTCGTTTTGTGCCACTTCTGCGTGTTCGCGTGGGTCCTACACGATATTAGGCAGGTGTACCAGTTTCTTTGGCTTTACGGTGTATATTCTCAAGCCACTTACTGTATGTAGCGGAGGGTACTTCTTCTACCTCTACCTTTCCCAACATTCACGAATGTCACGTAGCAAGAATGTTTGTCGGTAGATCTCCGTATGAGTACGAATTTCTCAGATTTTTCGTCGTGCTATATTAGTGAGATGTACGTAGGAGGAAGTAATATATTGAATATCACTTCTTCAAACGTACGCACTCGAGAGGCAAAGGCCTCTCCTGCAGTGTCTGCCAGAAGAGTTTGATGAGTATAGCTGCAGTGTCCCTGCGTTTACTAAACGAACAAACAGAAAAAGGCGTCTCCTTCTTTTGAATCTCTTCTACCTCATTTATTAATTCTACCTGATAAGGGCCCAGACGGACGAACGTATTGAAAAATCGGTATGACGATTACTATTATGTGTTCATTCCGCTTTAAATAGGTCGATACGGGTGGTTAGTCTTACATATTGTACGACTGTTACTGTTACTAGCGACTTATAGTCACTATTTTAATCGAATACTGGGTAAAAAGAATGTGCGTCGCCAAAGATCGCTCTGTTAATGATATACCAAAAATGGTTCAAGTGGCTCTAAGCACTATGGGACTTAATATCTGAGGTCATTAGTCCCCTAGACTTAGAACTACTTAAACCTAACTAACCTAAGGACATCACACACATCCATGCCTGAGGCAGGATTCGAACCTGCCGCCGTAGCAGCAGTGCGGTTCCGGACGGAAGCGCCTAGCACCGCCAAAGACGATCGAGTGTGCCTTGGGCAGTGCTAGGAGTTATCCTAATGGCAGAATCTTACACCATCAGGCCTGGATACAGGACTAATGATAATAATAATAATAATAATAATAATAATAATCGAACAGTGATAGGTGTTTATAGCTATTTATACTCAATTCGTTACATCTATTTATGTTGAGGAATAACTACCGATAGCCGAACCGTGCCTCGATTGTTTTCAAGTCTTCCTGCCTTTCATTGTAGATTTATGTCGTTTCAGCTTCCACACATACAATAGCATTATCTGTAAATAGTGTCTTGGGGCTTCAAACGTTATGTGTCACATCATGGGCTTATAAAGCTCCTGTGAAAAACTCCCGAAGTTACTTTTGTGTCTAACGACTTCATCCCAATGAGATCACTAATGTAATACGTAAATAAAATCTTTCTGCTAGAAAGTCATAAATCCGGCCACAAAGCTGGCCCGACGTTCCTTATCCTGTTTTGTTCACTAAGCACCTGTGAGGAACTATACGATAAGTCAAGGCAACATTGCATAACCTGGGCATCATTATCTACAGTCCTCTGGAACTCAAAAACGAAGAGAGTGTGATGAGTTTCACAACATCTCTCCTAGGGAAATTTATACTGTTTTCTGCGGAGGAGAGTCTCGTTCTCCAACAAAGCCGAAATTTGAGGGCACGAAATAGCTTCCAGATATGGACCTAAAGTATCTATCCAATGACCCTTCTAGAAAACGAAATGATATGCACCTGAATGAGATTTTCACTCTGCAGCGGAGTGTGCGCTGATATGAAACTTCCTGGCAGATTAAAACTGGGCGCCCGACCGAGACTCGAACTCGGGACCTTTGCCTTTCGCGAGCAAGTGCTCTACCATCTGAGCTACCGAAGCACGACTCACGCCCGGTACTCACAGCTTTACTTCTGCCAGTACCTCGTCTCCTACCTTCCAAACTTTACAGAAGCTCTCCTGCGAAGCTTGCAGAACTAGCACTCCTGAAAGAAAGGATATTGCGGAGACATGGCTTAGCCACAGCCTGGGGGATGTTTCCAGAATGAGATTTTCACTCTGCAGCGGAGTGTGCGCTGATATGAAACTTCCTGGCAGATTAAAACTGTGCGCCCGACCGAGACTCGAACTCGGGACCTTTGCCTTTCGCGGGCAAGTGCTCTACCATCTGAGCTACCGAAACACGACTCACGGCCGGTACTCACAGCTTTACTTCTGCCAGTACCTCGTCTCCTACCTTCCAAACTTTACAGAAGCTCTCCTGCGAAGCTTGCAGAACTAGCACTCCTGAAAGAAAGGATATTGCGGAGACATGGCTTAGCCACAGCCTGGGGGATGTTTCCAGAATGAGATTTTCACTCTGCAGCGGAGTGTGCGCTGATATGAAACTTCCTGACAGATTAAAACTGTGCGCCCGACCGAGACTCGAACTCGGGACCTTTGCCTTTCGCGGGCAAGTGCTCTACCATCTGAGCTACCGAAGCACGACTCACGCCCGGTACTCACAGCTTTACTTCTGCCAGTACCTCGTCTCCTACCTTCCAAACTTTACAGAAGCTCTCCTGCGAAGCTTGCAGAACTAGCACTCCTGAAAGAAAGGATATTGCGGAGACATGGCTTAGCCACAGCCTGGGGGATATTTCCAGAATGAGATTTTCACTCTGCAGCGGAGTGTGCGCTGATATGAAACTTCCTGGCAGATTAAAACTGTGCGCCCGACCGAGACTCGAACTCGGGACCTTTGCCTTTCGCGGGCAAGTGCACTTGCCCGCGGAAGGCAAAGGTCCCGAGTTCGAGTCTCGGTCGGGCGCATAGTTTTAATCTGCCAGGAAGTTTGATATGCACCTTTTTCCAATCTATTGCAGCGCTTTATCTTTCCAACGACCTGTGACGAATTACTGCATTTGCGATGTTCGCTACTAGCATATTTAGGTCTTCACAGCCGAAAAGTATAGTCTGAGAATAATTACCCACTGCACGAAACGAATACTCTCTTAATTTGATATAGCACAGCCAATGGTTCCCAGAAACCATGAATCCTACTGGGAATTGAAGCATGTGGATTCTAAATCATGGTCAATCATATTTTACACTCCCGTTGGCATTCCTTGAGCAGCACTGGGGTGAATTTATGAAAGTTAAATTATTTATACAGTACAGGCTACAATGCTGGATAATAATCAAATATGTCATCCGTAGAAGTAGGAGAAGACGCGTTGCTACGTTCAAGTGCTCACAGAAGCAAACTACGTTGTTTCAAACCAGGCGAATGGCAGTTTAGGGACTCGAGAGACACAAACACTTATGGGGAACAATGCCTGTGTTTTTAATCGCAATGATCGCCTAAACTGGTTCCATAAACGTTTACATCTACCATTCCGTTAAGATAATCACGAAACCTGTCAAACTGTTAAAGAACTTCCACCATGATTAAAATTTGTAAGAAGACCCCTGGGTTTTTCGCTATCTATAGCATACACCATATATAAACATGTCCCTTGGCTGGGAATAACGAAAGAGTCGTCGGACCATATCACAAGTTTCGGTTGATTTGTATTTCATTTGACTACCATTTAGAGGTATAAATCCTCTTAAATCCCTCCCTATTCCAACCAGTAAATTAAATTTTTCTTCCGGTATTGTACACTGAAGTGTCAAGGAAACTGGTATAGGCATGCGTATTCAAATACACAGATATGAAAACAGGCAGAATGCGACGCTGCGGTCGGCAACGCCTATATAAGACAACAAGTGCCTGGCGCAGTTGTTAGATCGGTACCTGCAACAAGAATGGTAGGTTATCAAGATTTATGTGGTATTATAGTCGGCGCACGAGCGACGGACACAACATCTACGAGATAGCGATGAAGTTGGAATTTTCCTGTGAGACAATTTCACGAGTGTACTGTGAATATCAGGAATCCGGTAAAATATCAAATCTCAGAGACCACTGCTGCCGGAAAAAGATCCTGCAAAAACGGGACCAACGACGACTGAAGAGAATCGTTAAACGGGACAGAAGCGCAATCCTTCCGCAAACTGCTGCAGATTTCAATGCTGGGCCATCAACAAGTGTCAGCGTGCAAACCATTCTACGACACATAATCGATATGGCCGATATGGGCATACTCGTGTACCCATTGTGACTGCACGACACAAAGCTTTACGCCTCGCCTAGACCCATCAACACCGACATTGGGCCGTTGATGACTGGAAGCAAGTTGCCTGGTCGAACGAGTCTCGTTTCAAGTTACATCGAGCGGATGGACGAGTACGGGCATGGAGACAACCTCATGAATCCATCGACTCTGCATGTCAGCAGGTGACTGTTCAAGCTGGTGGAGGCTCTATAATAGTGTGGGGCAGTTCGAATGGTATGGGACTCCTCATACGTCTAGATACGACTCTAACAGGTGACACGTACATAAGCATCTTGTCTGATCACCTGCATCCATTCATGTCGATTGTGCATTCCGACGGACTTGGGCAAGTCCATCAGGACAATGCGACACCCCACTCGTCCATAATTGCTACAGAGTGGTTCCAGGAACACTCTTCTAGATTTAAACACCTCCGCTGGCCACCAAACTCCCCAGATATGAACTTTATTGAGCATATCTGCCTTGCAACGTGCTGTTGAGAAGAGATCTTCACCCGCTCGTACTCTTACGAATCGATGGACAGCCCTGCAGGATTCATGGTGTCAGTTCCCTCCTGCACTACTTCAGAGATTAGTCAAGTCCATGCCCCGTTGTACTTCTGCGTGCGTTAGGCAGGTGTACCAGTTTCTTTGTATCTTCAGTGTATTTAGAAGGAAAATTTTACCCGTGAGTCATGTATATTGCCGAAAATCTAAGGAAGCACTGATTATTTGCCAGTCTGTAAGGTGCGATGTGACTGTAAGTAAACACAACACCACGATTCTCATAGTGTCAAATGGGTTCAAATGGGTTCAAATGGGTCTGAGCACTATGGGACTTAACATCTATGGTCATCAGTCCCCTAGAACTTAGAACTACTTAAACCTAACTAACCTAAGGACATCACACAACACCCAGTCATCACGAGGCAGAGAAAATCCCTGACCCCGCCGGGAATCGAACCCGGGAACCCGGGCGTGGGAAGCGAGAACGCTACCGCACGACCTCATAGTGTCCCAAAATTCTTTCAGAGATGCTACAATATCAGGAACAAGATAGTTAGTCAATGTGTTACAGATAAGTAAGAAACAAGCTCTGGGAAGTGCGTAGTTCATCAGAGTGATCTTACTATTTTGCAGAACTCCAGCACGCTTTCTGCAGTGGCAACAAATTATTACAAGAGCCATACTGAGGAGGTCATATATTTCGTTGATTTCTCTTTGTCGAACTCATCCATTTACCTTTAAAAAAGTTCGAGTCTGTTGAAAATTATGCTTTCCCGCTTATCTTGAGCAGTCGCCTTACCATTTAGCTATCCGAGCACAACTCATGTCCAAACTCAAACCTCCGTCTGTCCTAAACTATATGTCTACAACCTGTACTTGTACACCCGTTATGTATATTCCCGTACAGGGGAGACATTTGACCAATGTTGGCGGATATATACGACTATCACAGTAAACGTCTGATGAAGACGCATGAGTTATGGCATCGAAATATCATGTTGGGAGGACACAGACCACCGGCAGTAAACCTGATCCTACGAGATGACAACGAAAATCTAAGGAAACTTTTATACTTATTTACCACTCGAGCCGTAGCCATAAAAAACGCAGCAAACAGATATGACTGAACCACAGTCACCACCAGCGTCCTGCGCCATCTAGTGGGTGTAATATGCAGTCAACAGCCTCCACCATTCTCTCTCACGACGAGGGTAGATTAGATTAGTGCTCGTTCCATAGATCATGAATACGACACTTCGTAATGATGTGGAACGTGTCAGGTTAATAAAAGGTGTCTATACAAGATATTACATTAGACAAAATATTACATGACACTCAATAATAATTTTTTTTTTTGTGGAGGTTTGGAAATTACCCACTTGCTACATCCAAAACTTCATCTAGTGAGTGGAAGGAGTTGCCATTAAGAAATTCTTTTAATCTCCTTTTAAATGCTATATGGCTATCTGTCAGACTTTTGATGCTATTAGGTAAGTGACCAAAGACTTTTGTGGCAGCATAATTTACCCCCTTTGTTGTAGCCATGTACACTGCTATTACTTTTGAATTCGTTCAGATTGTTAACTACAAATTTCGTAAGTGAATATATATATTGTGAGGCTACAGTGAAGATTTCTAGCTCTATAAATAGGTGTCTGCAGGATGATCTTGAATGAGCTCCAGCAATTATTCTGATTACACGCTTTTGTGCAATGAACACTCTTTTACTCAATGATGAGTTACCCCAGAATATGATGCCATACGAAAGCAGAGAATGAAAATAGGCGTGGTAACCTAATTTACTCAGATGTATATTGCCAAAATTTGCAATGACCCTAATAGCATAAATAGCTGAACTCAAACGTTTCAGCAGATCCTCAGTGTGTTTTTTCCAGTTCAACCCCTCATCAATGCATACACCTAGAAATTTTGAATATTCTACCTTAGCTACCGATTTCTGATCGAAGTCTATATTTATTAATGGGGTCATTCCATTTACTGCGTGGAACCGTATATACTGTATTTTGTCAAAGTTTAATGAGAGCCCATTTGCAGAGAACCACTTATGATTTTCTGGAAAACATCGTTTACAATTTCACCAGTTAATTCTTGTCTGTCGGGTGTGATAGCTATACTTGTATCATCGGCAAAAAGTACCAGCTTTGCATCTTCGTGAATATAGAATGACAAGTCATTAATATATATTAACAACAGCAGAGGACCCAAGACCGAACCTCGCGGCACCCCATTTTTGAATGTTCTCCAGTTTGAGAAATCTCCAGTTTTTTGCGTATTATGTGAACTGTTTATTTCAACTTTCTGCACTCTTCCAGTTAGGTATGATTTAAACCATTTGAGCACTGTCCCATTCATACCACAGTACTTGAGCTTATCTAGAAGTATTCCATGATTTACACAATCAAAATCCTTTGATAGATCACAAAAGATCCCAACGGGTGACTTCCGGTTACTCAGAGCAGTTGCACGATTAATACTCTCTTCAACGCATGCCGCAGGAGACTTCCGGCCAGCCGCCAGCATCGGCCTCGCATTCAAGCTGATAATTTCCTGTCAAGCCACGGTACTTTTACGTCTAAGGGACTGTCGTTCAGTGTTTGACCGACACACGTTTGGTGAATCACCAGTATCACAGCGCATCCTGCCGACATGGTCGGAAGAGTGCGGACGAACAGAAGCGACAATCCAGCTGTGTAGCGGCTTAGAATGACGCTCCCAGCATACTGGGGCTATGAATCACCCGGTAGGGAGCGGAGCGTACCAGAGTACCTTCTGTCACGTACACTGCCGCAGCTGGTCGCGGTTATGAAATTGTGCTCGCAAGCGATTGACGTGGAGTGGTACTTCTGTTAGCAGTGTGAGATATAAAGCACGCAGTACTGGTCATAACGACGTCTTCTGTGCTGGGCGGCCCCCACCGGCGGAGGTTCGAAGTTAGTTTAAGTACAGTAATATCATGAATTGAGTCCTCCTTGTAGTATGAAAGTATACATAGAAAACTATATTTCAAAAGACGAATAGTAAAAATGCAACAATGCTTTACTGTGTTTGTATAACCATGTTATTTTCTGCATGTTTTAGATTTAAAAAACCCCACTGATGATGGTGATAGTTGTCGCCGAAACTAGTTTGGGATAATAAAGAAATAAACGAATAACAAGATGTTTTGCATCAAGGCGGACTCAATTCCTGATATTACTTTTTTTCTATGCAAACACGGACCAAATGGAAGAGTTCCAAGATAAAATCATTGTTAGTTTAAGTAGTGTGTAAGTCTAGGGACCGATGACTTAAGCAGTTTGATCCCTTAGGAATTCAAACACATTTGAACATCATTTCTTCTGTGTTATTCCCTTTACCCCTTTACAGTAGACAGCAGCATCCGCCCCCTCCCCCCCCCCCCCCCAACACACACACACACACCAGTTAGGAAGCTATCTGTACTGCACTGCACTGCACTGTACTGCACTACTCGATCTCAAACAACTTTGGGGTGCAGCGCTATACTATACCTCCCAGCTAATGCACTGTACTAATCCTATGTAGAGATGATGCTCGCTAGAGACAGTCAAACCTCCTGTCACAATCACGTTGTGTGGTTCATCCGTTCAGTACATTTACATGTTTGCGATTCGTCATGCATGCTTCATCTTCTTGGTAGGATGACGAATCCAGCTGACAAACACTTTCAAAATGTGTGTGGTATCTTTAACAATTTCTCACGTTCTCAAGTTCATCTCTGCCAAGGCAGAAAAACCATGTCTACACCATGGGGGTGACAGTGTGATGTCAGGAGGAGGGAAGTTCTTTCGCTCAGATTATTCTCAGGACTGAGAGCTTGCTGAAACTGGAAGTGGAAAGCTCTGAGATATGTAACGAGTCATGGAACGTATAGCATAAAGCCAGATTAGAGGACGAAGGAGGAGGAGAGTTCATTGCAGTTGACAAAAACATTGGGTCTGTTGAGATAGAAGTTGAATGTAACAGTGAAGTTATTTGGCCGCGTGTAGCTGGTCTAGTTGGAACCAATCTAATTGTTGGACGTTTTTACCGGCCACTTGATCCTGCTGTGACAGTTCTAGAGTCATTGAAAAAACGTTTATGATCAGTAGCGCGTAAATACCCAGATCATGCATTACGAGTTGGAGGAAACATTAACCTACCGGGTATAGAATGGGGTTTCTATGGATTCATTGTAGGAGGGGGGGGGGGAGGGGGGGAACAGACAGACAATCATGAGAAGTACTTTTGAACACGTTTTCTGAAAACTGTCTAGAGCAGCTTCTTCGGCAGTCCATCTTCAATGGAAATATCTCAAATCTTGTAGTTAAAAATAGGCCGGGCCATATCGACAGCGTCAGTATAGAGACGGGGATTAGCGATCATGATGTAATTATAGTAACTATGGTTACGAAAGTTCATAAATCAGATAAGAAACCTAGGAGAGTGTTTCTGCTAGAAAGAGCACAAAAGCAGTGTACTGCCATCACTTAGTTCCAATAGGATGGACGTAGAGGGTTTATGGGCAAAATTTAAGCAGATTGTAAATCGTGGTCTGGAGAGTCATGTGCCTTGCAAGTGGATTAAGGACGGAACAAACCCACCATGGTTTAATAACGAAATTCTGGCAATGCTGAAGAAGCAGAAGCTGTTGCACTCTCGGTTCAAAAGAGAACGTACAAATGACGACAAGCAAAGGTCAGTAGATATTCGCCCGTCTGTGAAAAGTTCTATGCGTGAAGCATACAGCTACTTCCACCATCATACCTTAGCAAAAGATCTGGCAGAGAATCCGAGAAAATTCTGGTTCTATGTAAAATCGCTGAATGAATCTAAGGCTTCCATCCAGTAACTTATTGACCAGTCTGTTGTGGTAGTTGAAGATAGAAAAGCTAAATCCGAAGTTTTAAATTTCACGTTGAAGAAATCGTTCATGCAGGAAAATCGTACAAACGTACCGTCGTTTTACCACCGAACAGGCTCCCATATGGACGACATAGTAACAAGCGTCCCTGGTGTAGAGAAACAACTGAAGGAGTTGAAAACAAATAAGTCACCAGGTCCGGATGGACTATCAGTTCCGGTTTTCAAAGAGTACTCCGTGGCATTGGCCCCTTACTTAGCTTGCATTTGTCGTGAACCTATAGCCCAGCCCAAGTCCCAAGCGACTGAAAAAAAGCGCAGGTGACTCCCGTCTATAAGAAGGGCAAAAGAATGGACCCGCAGAATTACAGACTAATATCCCTAACATCGGTTTTCTGCAGAATCCTCGAACATATTCTCAGTTCGAATACAATAAATTTTCTTGAGACCGTGAAGCTTATGTCATCGAATCAGCATGGTTTTAGAAAGTATCACTTGTGCGGAACTCAGCTTGCTCTTTTCTTACATGATATACTGCGAATTATCTACTACGGACAACGGGCAGATTCCATATTTCTAGATTTCCGGAAATAATTTGACACGGTGCCCCATTACTGGCTGTTAAAGAAGGTACAAGCGTATGGAATAGGTTCACAGATATGTGAGTGGCTTGAAGACTTCTTAAGTTACAGAACACAGTGTGTTGTGCTCGACGGCGAGTGTTCATCAGAGACAAGGGTATCGTCATGAGTGCCCAAGTGAAGTGTGTTAGGACCACTACCATTCTCTATATATATAAATGATTTGGCGGACAGGGCGGGGAATAATCTGTGGTTATTTGCTGATGATGTTGTGGTGTACGGTAAACTGTTGAAGTTGAGTGACTGTAAGAGGATACAAGATGACTTAAGTTTAGTTACTGGTAGGTTCGAACAATAGGCAAGTGTTACGGAGATGCTTGGGGAACTCACATGCGAATCCCTGGGAGGAAGGTGATTTTCTTTTCGAAGAACACTACGAGAAAATTTAGAAAACCGGCAATTGAAGTTGATTGCAGAACGATTCTTTTGCCTCCACCATACAGTCCGCGGAAGAATCACGAAGATAAATACGAGAAATCAGGGCTCATACGGAGGCATATAGACAGTCGTTTTCCCTCGTTCTACATGCAAGTGGAATATGAAAGTAGTGGTACGGGGTACCATCCCCCATGCGCCGTAAGGTGGATTACTGAGTATCGATGTAGATGTAGATGTACTGCGTAAAATCAGCAAGAAAGGATCTGAAAGATGTGGAAGCTACTATGAAGAACTTTTACATCTTCCTTGGCTGAGGAACCTGCTATTATCAGGCTGGAAGCTACGACATACAGCTGTGTTTGACCCTGTGCAAGACTGTTTAAGTATATTAGACTTTAACAAACCATATTTACTCATGTGATGTCAGCTAACTAATAACTCACAGAACAGTTGCTGTGCGGAGTTTGACAACATACTACAGTTTGTTTACTAGGGTAATAACAAGAAGCAGAAAATTGACTGGTGTACAAGGAAGTCTGTTAGAGTCTCAAGATCGAGAAAAGCTTATAAGCTATGTTCTGTCTGTATACTGTTTTAATTATCTGCCTGTAAACTACGTGGAGATTTCTTTCACTGTCTCCAAGAGAGACGATGTAAATGTTATACAGAAGTGTTATATTAAAGTAGGAGAAACATATTTTTCCTAGTGTAGGATATTGTTCTTCACAATTCTATAAAATATAGATGTTGCCGAATTGGGCCTGGTTATTATAAACTATCTCATTCCCCAAGTCTTAAGGAAAGGAACCAATGTGTTGAACAGACTTAAAACATTCCCTGTTGAGGAAATTACTCCCTATGTACAGTTAATGTTTTATGTGCACGAACAAGAAAACGGGATATGGACGACATCGAAGTCAAGAAACGAAAACTGGAGTATATGCCGAAGACAGTGGCCATAAAGGAAGAAATAAACTGCAATTGGAAAAAGAAGTAGCTATTGCAGATGTGCAAGCAAGGTTCACATATTGCTTTAAACACAGTATGTAGATAAATCTAGCTAAGACTGAGGAATATAAATGATATGCATTTACAGTAAACAGTAATGGAAATCAACCACCTGTTGGAATGGTGGCAGAAAACAATGGAATCGAGAATGTTTACTAGATTAAAAATACACATAAAAATTATAAATCCCCATTCCCATTTGGACTGGCTTAATAAAAGTGGCTATATTCTCTCTAAATGTGGCGAATTGGATGTTGTGCATTAGCAACAAAACAGCCATTTTTCAAAGTTTACAACCGATGGAATATCTACATTTAATGGACACTCGCTGGCAAAAGTTGTAAACTTTAAGTTCTGTACAGAAATTCCGCAAGAAGTTGCAGGAAAAGAGCTGTTAGCGTACATATAGGAAGATGTGGAGTGCTTTTACGATAGTGTCATGGAAGTAAAATTCCAGAATATTCTGGTCTAGAAGAACTGCAAGAAGGAACAGATCTAATAATTAAGGCCTCAAAGAAGTTATTTTATAGGAAGGAAATTAAATATGTATTAAAATCAGAGAACATACCTTATTTGCAACTGTTAAATTACTGACTGGAGAGAGAAATATCTGATTTAGATGTGAATTGAAATTATAAGTTAAAATTAAGTTAGCTGTTACTAAAACTGAACCCAACAAACATAAAGAATAGGTTGTTTTCTGTGTGTAAATGAATATGCAGAGACTAATAAAGATTTTGTACGAACACGTTTGCTTGTCTTATTCGCTAACCTGCCAAAAATCCTGACATTTCCTATTTAGAACGATTTACGTACATGTATTTCGGATGGTGGAAGTGTGTAGATGAGTGACCTTGAAAAGTAACGGAAACTAGGTAGTTGAAAGTGTAGCGCCCCTTTTTCTTGTCCATATGAAAAAGTATTTGCTTAAAGAAAGACTCGAGTGTTCCTACTAAACGACGTGCAGTTTGGACTTTAAGGTAGGGGAATAAGTCGAGGGGTGGCGTGTCTGGAAGGTTTTTCCCTCCCAGTGTTTGTTTCAATAAAGACATATGTGGAGAGCCACAAACTTACTGGTAGGAGAAGCGATGACCACACACCTTTGAGTGAACATTCGCAGGGAAAACATGTCAGGTAGTTCAGCAGACAGACCTGTAGCTGCACCAACATCCATTGTGTCTGATGTTATAGTGTTAGTATACCAGAAGTCAGTTTCTGACGACTGTCCCAGTATGTCCTGGTCGCCATCTTGTATACCAGGTCACCCATATCGGATTCTTATGTCATAGTAGGGGCATGCCAGTATCTTAAGTCTTGGCCAGTATGCCAGAATTTCATACTGTTAAAAATAGCCTGACAGATCTGAGCTGGACTGTGACATGATATAGTTGTGGCAGTATTCACTGGTCGCCAACTTGCGCTCTAGGTCAGCTATCTTGCATTATGATATGATAGTTACACCGGTGCTCTTATTCCAAGTCTCGGATTTTGAGGTCATAGAGCCACGGCGAATATACCAAATCTGCCAGCATGGCAATGTGTCATATGGAATTTCGCGCCAAATTATACTTAGGGCAACAGTCCTACTTCCATAAGAAACACACTAAGACAACTGCTCTATTTTTTTGAATTTCCCCCCAAAATTTTGCATTTTCGCATCAAAATTTGAATTTCCGCCATATTCTAAAAGGGCAATTGGCATTATTCAGGCAGGGTTGGGGTTAGGAAAGGGGTGGGGAAAACTCATGGCGTCATCGATGAAGTCATTGGTGATACACTCTGTGCTTCATCGTCCTTACATACCTACTAACATGGAAGCAGCAAGATGAGCCAAAAGACAAGAACAGAAACAGATTGCTTTTTCCATCTACATCTACATCTACATCCATACTCCGCAAGCCACCTGACGGTGTGTGGCGGAGGGTTGAAAGCGGCTCAAAAACATGTTACATGTCATGCACCGGCCTGTGAATGGCCCGTACACTCTGTCTCGAAAGCATAAGCTAGCAGACATGCCTTCACTCGACTAATGAAAGACTGTAATACATTCAGCAATCGATAAACCGGGTACAGAACGTCTTTGCAACAGGCTTTCAACACGTAACCCGCGTAATAATCAATTACTTGAAAGGTGAAACTTTGATGAAGAGTTTTCAAGCTCATTTTTGAATCTGTCCTAGTTATTCTGTTAATCTAACTAGGTAAGGGTGTCACACCGGCGGGGTTACTCAATAACCGGTCGAAAGAGGTTTTTGTAAGCAAGATCTATAGAGTGTAAATTTCATTTCGTTAGATATATTCCAATAAATCGAAGCCTGCCATCTAACTTCATCCCGGCCGCGCGGGATTAGCCGAGCGGTCTGGGGCACTGCAGTCATGGACTGTGTGGCTGGTCCCGGCGAAGGTTCGAGTCCTCCCTCGGGCATGGGTGTGTGTGTTTGTCCTTAGGGTAATTTAGGTTAAGTAGTGTGTAAGCTTAGGGACTGATGAGCTTAGCAGTTAAGTCCCATAAGATTTCACGCACATTTGAACATTTTTAACTTCCTCGCAGCTGAACTTACATAGATACACATTCCATCTTAAATCAGTCTGGACAGAAACTCGCAGATACTTGAAAGCTCTACATGATTCGCGTGGCCACCAGTTTCGTAATGAAATGGTGTCGGAAGTAGTGGGACAAGGCCGGCGTCGCCCCACTCTCCACTGTTGCCAAGTTTATTCAAGATGACAGATCAAGATGGCGGTGATAAATAATGCAACGTCACAATGAAGTCAAGGTGGGAAGTTCAAATTTTGGTGTGAAAATAGTTCAGTTCGGCTACCTCCACTAACCTAACCCTCTCCCCTCTTCCATCCCCTCCTGTCCCCCAGAAAATGGCGGGAAGTTCAAATTCCAGCAGGACAATGCAACACACAATGGCTACCTCCACTAATCTAAGAAAATGGCGGGAAAATAGGTCACTTGGGCTACCTCCACTAATCTAAGTCATCCTACCACCACCTCTTCCTAGGAATTGGTGGGAAAAAGATTCAGCCTGTGATGGAAAGGACAGATGTAAGTCTTTATTTAAAAAGTCTTTATTGAAACAATTTGAGGCAGTGGCTCCATCCAGTGTCTGGAGTCCAGCTGATCTAGCACTCAGTACTGCCACCAGATGATGCTATTGTCCTATGGCAGTCTGGGGGGGGGGGGCGGGGGGGAATGGTGGGATGGTGGGATAAGAACTCAGCCTGTGCTGGGCTGCTGGAGAGAGGAAGGAGTGTACTTTATTTACTTTGTAACAATGTATTTAGGGACAGATTTCATGTATTTTATTTATTACACTGATACAAATCACTCCCAGTGACCTGCTTGGGGTCGCAATACACAGCTTACAGATCTGCAAACTACTCGTAAATCACCGAAATAATGAAGTACACTGATGTAAAGACACGCAAACAACTCGTTAATTGTCAAAATAATGCGTGTATAATGCTCTGCAGACGCTCTAGCTAATTGTAAACTGTCGAAATAATGCATTGAACAGCCTACAGAACTGTGAACTACTCGTAAATCACCAAAATTATGCAGTTCACTGATGTGCAGACATACTCACTAATTATAAACTGTCAAAATAATGCATGCAGTTTATTTAAGAACAGATTTCACCTAGTTTATTTATTACACTGATACAAAACACACATCCTGGTGTGCTTGAGGTCGCAGTAAACGGTCTACAGACCTACAAACTACTCGCAAATCACCGAAATAGTGCAGTACACTGGAGTGCAGAGACGCTAACAACTCGTAAACTGTCAAAATAATGCATGTAAAAGGGTTTGCAAACACGCTTCCTAATCGTCAACTGTCGAAATCATGCATCCAGCAGCCTCCACACCAGTTCACAAGATAATGCAACAGACAAGAAAACGACTCGCAAATTGTCAAAAGATAACGCATGTGTAATGAATGCTATGCAAACACGCTCACAACGATTAAACAGCCACCGGCCGGTGTGGCCAAGCGGTTCTAGGCGCTTCAGTCTGGAACTGCGCGACTGCTACGGTCGTAGGTTCGAATCCTGCCTCAGGCATGGATGAGTGTGATGTCCTTAGGTCAGTTAGGTTTAAGTAGTTCTAAGTTTTAGGGGACTCATGACCTCAGATGTTAAGTCCAGTAGTGCTCAGAGCCATTTGAACCATTTTGCTTAAACAGCAAAAATAATGCAGAGCACAAACACTCGCTGCACATAAAAAATTCTTTCAAACTGTTGTCAACTGCGACGTATCGGAGAACTGCCCCCTTGCAGTACTCCAAAACATGCACGCCGAGCGGCGCTCTCATGCCAGTCCCATACGTGAGACGCCTCTGGGCCGTGCCCACGTGTTTACTGTTGCTGGTGCGATACCTCTCGACCTGTGGATACTGATGTCACAGGTCGCACTATAGAAATCTATTCCAATGCTTACTAGAATAGCACAGAGTGCATTGTTCCTAGCGATCCTAACAGGACATGTGAGCTGCGTCCAGCTGTGCACGCATGTTTACCTAGCCACTGTGGCTGATGCATCGCCGCCGGCCGGAGTGGCCGAGCGGTTCTAGGCGCGACAGTCTGAAACCGCGCGACCGCTACGGTCGCAGGTTCGAATCCTGCCTCGGGCATGGATGTGTGTGATGTCCTTAGGTTAGTTAGGTTTAAGTAGTTCTAAGTTCTAGGGGACTGATGACCTCAGCAGTTAAGTCCCATAGTGCTCAGAGCCATTTGAACCATTTTTTTTTTGATGCATCGCCGCAAAATGTCAGCATAGCGACTCAACATTGCAGGTGTAATTAAAGGGTTCTCATTGTTATACGGACGTCACATGACTATGTAAATAAGAGCCAAGTCGACCTCTCAGAAATTATTAAGTGTCGCAGAGATAGTTAATGTTTGCTTTTGTACGAGCTTCTGTGATGGCTCAGCTTGTCTGCATGGGAATTCTTGTCCTAACAGAACCTGTTTAGCCCAGAATAACGATGAATGTATTCCTCCTGACCGTCCTAATGTAGCACCCTGTCTATCACATGTTACCATTCCTGGAAATCGTAAGTCCTGCTTTCAACAAACATCTCCGAAATGCAAATGTCCTCTCTGCTATGTAGAGGCTCCTACATCCCAGCACAAAGGATGTCTTCTGAATGAATGGAGCATTATGATAGTATCTTACTGAATCTACTGCCAAATTACTGATGACTCTGGTGTTGAAGCACTGTCCACCTTTTTTTTTTTCATTCTGCAGAGGAGACAAAACTATTTTGTACAGTTCGCCATGTTCCACTGTCAATTAAACCCTGCAATGTGGCCCACAGATCGTCAAATACGGCAAGGCTCTTACTCAATTACACTGCTCTGCCACTGAAGACAGAAGCTTGAATATTAGGGCGTGAAATCGATCCACAACCCGACAATAATGACAACATATCGTGTCGATGTAGTAAACATACAAATCGTATCCTGCGCCATGCAAACTAGCTGCTTTCGCAACATGCATATAGCTATCGAACGCCACACAGTCGTACATATACCGTGAAGACAGACAGCATAAGCACAGGCAGTATAGGAATACTCCTCGCTGCACTAGACGTTTCTCACAAGGTCAGGCGGTCATGCACTCCCGACGCATGAACAGAGCAGTCTCAGTGGACCGAAGTCACTCTCAGAACTGTTTTACAAATTCGGGGTTGGCTCCTCTTGGCACAAAGGCGTCACAGTTTCTGGTCTCAACCTGCTTCCCTGCCTGCTTGCTTCCTACACTAGTCTCCAGACTCTGGGATTACAAGAACACATGTATTTTCACATTTCTCTAGAAGCCTGAAACCTTAGCGAGGGCGAGGTGGAGCGTGCTGTAGGCCACTGAGCAACTAGAAACTTATCCCATCTGCGAAGACCTTTACTTGAAAACTCGAAAAAAATATAGGAAACTGTTTCTGCTTCTCACAGAATGTGGGATTACAAGAACATATGTAATTTCACATGGTCCGCCAGACTATCACGCCGTTTTCTCGAGACACTCGTGCATATGCCGCAAAGACTGTTTTACAAAGGCTGGGACGGTTCCCCTCGGCACAAAGGCGTCACAGTTTCTGGTCCCGACCAGCTTCCCTGCTTGCTTACTTCCTACACCAGTCTCCAGACTCTGGAATTACTAGAACACATGTATTTTCACATGGTTTGCCAGAATATTATACCATTTACGCGATATTTCTCGATATCAAGCACATAGCAATATCGCTTGCATAGCAGTATCACTCGCACTACGTAATTCCGAGGATATAGACTGGAAATTATTTCTCTAGAAGCCCGAATCTTTAGCGAGGTGGAGCGTGCTGTAAGCCACTGAGTAACTAGAAACTTATCCCATCTGCGAAGACCTTTACGTGAAAACTCGAAAAAAATATAATTTACAAAGTCAACTAAGGTGTTTCTCATATCTAGAGAACCAGCAAACATGTCTTCCACCTGTCTTTCACCTGCTAGATGCACACTCCACAATCGATGTTCCCTCAACTAAATAAAGGTGCGAAATGTGCAGAAGCAGTCAACCGTACAATTTACATGGGATGGGATATTAGTCCAGCGCAAACACATGTCCATATTAAATCTTCTCAAATTTCTGTCAAACACATACTAAGTATTAGTTCGCTATTCGGCCGTTTAGCGGACGACATGGTTAAGTCAGCTACAAACTTGCATCCCCCCCCCCCCCAAAAAAAAATGGTTCAAATGGCTCTGAGCACTATGGGACAACATCTGTGGTCATCAGTCCCCTAGAACTCAGAACTACTTAAACCTAACTAACCTAAGGACATCACACACATCCATGCCCGAGGCAGGATTCGAACCTGCGACCGTAGCAGTCGCGCGGTTCCGGACTGAGCGCCTAGAACCGCTAGACCACCGCGGCCGGCTTGCATCCCTACAGGCCTCTTCATTCGGACAGCTCCTACTGTTAGCTGGAAACGTGAATCATTCCCGCCACAGGTCACTGACGCTGCTCGCCAAGCACGCATAGGCAGAATCATCCTAGAAAACTGGCCACATATATATTTTATCACTGTACTTACAATCAAATATTACGATCGCGGTTTCAAGCCACAGTGACCATCAAAAATGTTTTATTTGCAACAGTTTGTTAAACCTTACAGCTACTTTTCTACATAGTCGCCACTCCACCTTAGATATCTGTCATAGCGTAGTACCAACTTCCCAATACTCTCGTCATAGAAGGCAGCCGCCTGTGCTTTCCACGTCTTCTCCGTGCTAGTCTGCAGTTCGCTACCTGTGTCGAAATGCTGTCTTCGTAGCCAGCGGTTCATGTGGGCGGAGATGAAAATCAGAAAGATTCAAGCCCGGGCTGTATGGTGGCTGCTCAAACACTTCCCACCGGAAACGCTACCAAGGTATCCTCATGGCCCCTGTAGTGTGCGGCCGAGGATTAGAAGGAAATCCATGGCAATTACGTAATGTGACCTTGCATGAAATCACGTGAAACCTCTCAGCGGACACTCGTGCTTGGCGGGAGACACTATTGTTCTAGGCATCTTTACGTGCTCACTGTGTGCTTAGAAGTGAAGAGAGGGACGTGCACGATCGACAGGCATTGTAGATGCACTGCCCATCACATCTCTGCAAAGCCTAATCGTTTCCATTTCGCGACGGATCGGATCTTACTCTCCGAATAGCGATCGTATATTAAAACTAATCCTAGTAACACGACATCGTAGACTTCATCACGCTGTGCTGCACTGCTAGACAGGAAAAAATGCTCAGGATGGCTATATGCTACCTGTGAAAAGTCACTTACCCCAGGAAGAGTCGCAGGATCCACAGGAATGTCTATCCTGAGAAGTGTCCCTCTGCACAAGTGTTCCGACTCCTCTAAAACATGTTTGATGGACCTTTACACAATGTGCAAGACAATAGGTGTACAGCTGATCCCCCTTACAATGAAATCTGAAGAAAATTTAGTGTTTCTGGCAAAAATTTAGAATTTTCTTTGAAAGCATAAGTGTATTAATTCAAATAGGATTGTTTTAGTGTTTTGAATAGTTACGTGAATACATCTTTCAAATAAAAGTTTTCATAATTCAAATAATGTTTGTGATTTTTACCAACTTTAACACAACTGGCAGAGTTGTCCTGTTTTTAATGTAACTTTGCCGTCGGTGTTTGCAATTATGATAACATATTCAGGGCGAACCATCTAAAATTTGCACTGCAAATATTGCGCAAATGGGAAGCGCTACTGATGTGCATTTTTCATAGAATGGATTGGTAGTTAGGTGCTCATATCGTTAGCTGATAAAAAGACTGTAATAATACTTAGAAAGTGTATTTTTGTGCAAATAAACACTTTTTTAAATGGAACCATGCCTTTTGAAACTAACAGACTAAAAGTAGGGTAAATTAGAATGTCAGTGTTGTTTGTTGAAGGATTCTAGTGCGAGTCGTTTACTGGAAATCGTACTTTGAGAAGTTTCCACATCGACGATTGTTTCTGCCATTCAACCTCTCTAGTTGGTAGGTACGATGTTGTTGTTTGCTTACAGTGTGCTTGTGTGTTCCTCGAATGCATTGCAACTTGTCAGTCAGTTAGTGTTGATAGTCCAAGCTGTAGGTCGTGAGTGGATAATAGGATTTAACAATGCAAAAAAGGCCGACATGGTCATGGCATATGGAGAGTGTAGGAAGAACGAAGTTCGTCTTTGTATGGTGTATGCGCCAAGATATTCCAATATATGTCAACTATCTCGGCAGTTATTTATCATCATATTCAACTAGTTACATGAAAGTGTTAATGTAATTGCCGGCCGGGGTGGCCGAGCGGTTCTAGGTGCTACAGTCTGGAACCGCGCGACCGCTACAGTCGCAGGTTCGAATCCTGCCTCGGGCATGGATGTGTGTGATGTCCTTAGGTTAGTTAGGTTTAAGTAGTTCTAAGTTCTAGGGGATTGATGACCTTAGAATTTAAGTCCCGTAGTGCTCAGAGCCATTTGAGCCATTTTTGTTATTGTAATTACCTATACAGCGTAACAGAAGAAAACAAGAAATTAATGTCCTTGCTGCAGTTGTAGTTCATCCGCACGTTAGTTCCCACGTAATCGCAGGATGAGGTGGCATGAATCAGACAAGTGTCCATGCATACTCCACCGACATAGGTTCCATCCCTATCAGGCCTCTCTCTATGAAGAGCTGCATGTAAACGATTATGAGAATCGTATTAACGGTTGTACATGGGAATTAAGACAGGATACTCCAAATGTATCATGTATCTTGTTTAGTGATGGAGTCACATTTACCAATCATGGCCAGGTAAACAGCCGAAACATGCACTATGGATCTGTTCACAGACCCCTTTGGCTTTGTCAGGTGGCGCATCAACGTCCATGGAGTGTAAACGTGTGGTGTGGGATAGTGAACCGTCAGCTCATAGGACCGTGTTTCATCGACGGAACACTTAATGCGCAGATGTATTGCAGCCTCCTAAGAGACCATTTTACACGGATGCTAGAAGACGTTCCTCTGTAACTAGTAGCAACCTGTGGTACCGACATGATGCCTGTCCAGCCCCTAGTGCACGAATTACTACTGCACGTCTTCACGAATTGTTTCCAAATCGTTGGAATGGGCGCAGAGCACCCGTAACTACGCCGGCCCATTCCCCTGATTCACATCCTGTAGACGTTTTTCAGTGGGTAATGCTGAAAGACATTGTCTACAAGGACATACCAACTAGACCTGCCGAAGATGTATTACTGCAGCCTGCTCGGACATTTCGGACGTCTCCTGCAACAAACGCCACTGACATTCTAATTTACCCTACTTTTAGTTTGTTAATGTCAGTAGGCTTTACTGCATTTGAAAAAATGTACGTCTGCACAAAAATTACACTTTCTAAGTATTATTACAGTCTGTTTATTGGCTAACAATACGAGTCAATGACTACCAATTTATTCTGTGAAAACTACACATCAGTAGCACTTCCCATTTCCGCATTATTTGCAGTGCAAGATTTAGGTGATTCACCCTGCATACGTTCCCTTAATTTACCATGTTTCCATAAATAATGAACTAGAAATAAACGCTAATTGTTTGTTAGGGTTTTGAAGCATGTTGTTACATCTGTTTGCAAGGAAGTCGAAAAGGAAAAAAATAAGTGGCAAAGTTGTACTTGTTTACGATACGTAAACACACGTCCACTATGATATGCTGTTGTTGTTGTGGTCTGCCGCTCAGAGACTGGTTTGATGCAGCTCTCCATGCTACTCTATCTTGTGCAAGCTTCTTCATCTCCGAGTAACTACTGCAACCTACATCCTTCTGAATCTGCGTAGTGTATTCATCTCTTGGTCTCCCTCTACGATTTTTACCCTCCACGCTTCCCTCCATCACTAAATTGGTGATCCCATGATACCGCAGAACGTGTCCTACCAACCGATCCATTCTTCTAGTCAAGTTGTGCCACAAATTCCTCTTTTCCCCGATTCTATTCAGTACCTCCTCATTAGTTACGTGATCTACCCACCTAATCTTTAGCATTCTTCTGTAGCACCACATTTCGAAATCTTCTATTCTCTTTGTCTAAACTATTTAACGTCCATGTTTCACATCCATATATGGCTACACTCCATACAAATACTTCTAGAAAAGACTTCCTGAAACTTAAATCTACACTCGATGGTAACAAACTTCTCTTCCTCAGAAACTCTTTTCTTGCCATTGCTAGTCTACATTTCACATCCTCTCTACTTCGACAATCTTCAGTTATTTTGCTCCCCAAATAGCAGAACTCATCTACTACTTTAAGTGTCTCATTTCCTAATCTAATTCCCTCAGCATCACCCGACTTAACTCGACTACATTTCATTATCCTCTTTTTGCTTTTGTTGATGTTCATCTTATATCCTCCTTTCAAGACGCTGTCCATTCCGTTCAACTGCTCTTCCAGGTCCTTTGCTGTCTCTGACAGAATTACAATGTCATCGGCCAACCTCAAAGTTTTTATATCTTCTCCGTGGGTTTTAATTCCTACTCCAAATTTTTCTTTTCTTTCCTTTACTGCTTGCTCAACATACATATTGAATGACATCGGGGATAGGCTAAAACCCTATCTCACCCCCTTCCCCACCGCTGCTTCCCTTTCATGCCCCTCGATTCTTATAACTGCCATCTGGTTCTTGTACAAAATGTAAATAGCCTTTCGTTCCCTGTATTTAACCCCTGCCACCTTCAGAATTTGAAAGAGAGTATTCCAGTCAACCTTGTTAAAACCTTTCTCTAAGTCTACAAACGCTAGGAACGTAGGTTTGCCTTTCCTTAACCTATCTTCTAAGGGAACTCGTAGTGTCAGTATTACCTCACGTGTTCCAACATTTCTACGGAATCCGAACTGATCTTCCCCTAGGTCGGATTCTACCAGTTTAACCATACAGTAAAGCTGCATACCTTCGGGAAAAAATACGGCTGTAGTTTCCCCTTGCTTTCAGCCGTTCGCAGTAACAGCACAGCAAGGCTGTTTTGGTTAATGTTTCAAGGCCATGTCAGTCAATCATCCAGACTGTAGCCCCTGCAACTACTGAAAAGGCTGCTGCCCCTCTTGAGGAACAAGTTTGTGTGGCCTCTCAACTGATACCCCTCCGTTGTGGTTGCACCTACGGTACGGCTATGCGGCTATATGTATCGCTGCATGGGAGGGCGGTGGGGGTGGCTATAATTAAAATCCCGCTACTTGAGCCAGTGTGGACGGAAAACTGTTTATCATATGGATAGTCATTTACATAGGAATTATATTAAGAACGTGCGTTGCAGGATTTGCGTTGTTAGTGGTCGGCTTTAGGCGATTCGGTGATGCAGGGCTGAAACACAAGAATCAGTGTGCAGTAGAGTTGCAGACAGTCAGCATGAGTCTGCACAAGAAGAGTAGAACTTGATTCGTAACGCTGTTTTATCAAAACGACGGTAGAAGTGCTGTTGCTCTTCGCCAATATCGGCGCATTAACGGAATACGAAGAGGTCCTCTTTCAGCAGCAGGTTTAAATAACATGATTCGGAAGTTCGAATTAACTGGCTAATTGGGAATTGCTCCTGGGAGAGGTGTCACGATTGCTGAACAGTCCACGGTCCACCGCTCGAATACATGTGCTGTGCGGTGGTGTTCCGGGCTGTTGTGTATGCAGATGCTGGTCATACTGTGCAGCGTATGTGACCTGAAGCGTAAATATTGTACACAATTAACAAATGTCATCCTCTCATCTAGAAAATAAAATATGTTTCTTTCAATGGTTTATTCGTCATCTGTCTTCCTCGCGTCCTTACAAATGTTTCCACAAAGTTTCGTTGTCTTACGATCAGTCGTTTTTTATGGTGGCCCCTCAAGTAACGAAAATTTAATTATAAGCATCCGATACACTTCTGTGTAGCGTTCTCTTGGACAAGAGTGTGTACTTTAAATTTGATCCGCATCCGCGGAAGAGTGGGAAAGAGAGAGTGAGGGGGAGGGAGAGAGAGAGAGAGAGGGAAATAATTACACTTTGAAATCTACTTTATGTGGTTCGAAATAGGCGACTTTTTAGGGTGTAGATTAATGATCGCTCATGTAATCTCGTAAATGGTGCCACATGACTGATGACACGTTTGACGGAATACTTTTGGGAAGTAGAATTTAGTATTCCGGCCTTCATTTGATCATCTTCCGTGCCAGTGTCATCCCTACGAGTGTTTGGACAGACAATTTTGTTCCACCAACAGATTTTCGCAGCGTAAAGATGCCTGTCGCATATTCAACAACGACGTGCAACCCTGTTCTAGAGCGTGCTCTCGGATAAGAGCATATATTTTAAATTTGTTGCGCATGCGCTTCCTGGACAAATAGTGAGTGTTGTGACGAATACAGGGATTAGCGAACACAAGGCAGTTGCTGCTAGGCTGAATACCTTAACACCTACAACCATCAAAAAGAAACGCAAAGTATATCTATTTAAAAAAAGCTGATAAAAATGCTCTTAACGCCTTTTTGAGAGACAGTCTTCACTCCTGCCGATCTGATCATGTAAGTGTAGAAAAGTTGTGGAATAATTTCAAAGAGATAGTATCAACAGCAATTGAGAGATGTATACGACATAAATTAATAAGTGATGGTACTGATCCCCCATGATACACAAAACGGGTCAGATCGTTGTTGCAGAAGCAACGAAAAAAGCATGCCATATTTAAAAGAACGCAAAATCCGCAAGATTGGCAAAGTTTTACAGAAGTTCGAAATATGGCGCGTAATTCAATGCGAGATCCTTTTAATAACTTCCACAACGAAATTCTGTCTCGAAATCTGGCAGAAAACCCAAAGAGATTCTGGTCATACATAAAGCACACCAATGGCAAGACACAATCAGTACCTTCACTGCGCGATAACAACGGTGAAGTCACTGATGACAGTGCCACTAAAGCAGAGTTATTAAACACGGTTTTCCGAAACTCCTTCACCAAAGAAGTCGAAGTAAATATTCCTGAATTCCAATCAAGAACAACTGCCAAGGTGAGGAACATAGAGGTAGATATCCTCTGTTTAACACAGCAGCTTAAATGACTTAATAAAGGCAAGGCCTCCGGTCCAGATTGTATACCAGTCAGGTTTCTGTCAGAGTATGCTGATAAAATAGCTCCATATTTAGCAATTAAATACAACCACTCGCTCACAGAAGGATACGTACCTAAACACTGGGAAATTGCTCAAGTCACATCAACACCCAGTAGGAGTAATCCGCTGAATTATAGGCCTATATCACTAACGTCGATTTGCAGTAGGGTTTTAGAACATGTACTGTATTCGAACATTATGAAGTACCTCGAACAAAACATATAGCCAGCACGGATTCAGAAAATATCGTTCCTGTGAAACACAACAAGCTCTTTATACTCATGAAGTAATAAATGCTATCGACAGGGGATGTCAATTCGATTCCATATTTTTATATTTCCAGAAGCCTTTCGACACCGTTCCTCAGAAGCGTCTCCGAACCAAACTGTGTGCCTACGGAGTATCGCCTCAGTTGTGCGACTGGATTTGTGATTTCCTGTCAGAAAGGTCACAGTTCGTAGTAATAGACTGAAACACATCGAGTAAAACAGAAGTAATATCCGGCGTTCCCCAAGGAAGTGCTATAGACCCTCTATTGTTCCCGATCTATATTAACGACATAGGAGACAATCTGAGTAGCCGTCTTAGACTGTTTGCAGATGATGCTGTCATTTACCGTCTTGTAAAGTCATCAGATGATCAAAACGACTTGCAAAATGATTTAGATAAGATATCTGTATGGTGCGAAAAGTGGCAATTGACCCTGAATAAAGAAAAGTGCGAAGTTATTCATGTGAGTACTAAACGAAATCAGCTAAATTTCGATTACGCGATAAGTCACACAAATCTGAGGGCTGTAAATTCAACTAAATACTTAGGGATTACAATTACAAATAACCTAAATTGGAACGATCACATAGATAATATTGGGGGAAGAGCAAACCAAAGACTGCGATTCATTGGCAGAACACTTAGAAGGTGCAACAGGTCTACCAAAGAGACTGCTTACACTACGCTTGTCCGCCCTATTCTGGAGTACTGCTGTGCGATGCGGGATCCGCATCAGGTGGGACTGACGGATGACATCGGAAAAGTACGAAGAAGGGCAGCTCGTTTTGTATTATCTGAGCAGTTCTCTTAGGTTGTTCGCAGATGATGCTGTAATTTACCGTCTAGTAAGGTCATCCGAAGACCAGTATCAGTTGCAAAGCGATTTAGAAAAGATTGCTGCATGGTGTGGCAGGTGGCAGTTGACGCTAAATAACGAAAAGTGTGAGGTGATCCACATGAGTTCCAAAAGAAATCCGTTGGAATTCGATTACTCGATAAATAGTACAATTCTCAAGGCTCTCAATTCAACTAAGTACCTGGGTGTTAAAATTACGAACAACTTCAGTTGGAAAGACCACATAGATAATATTGTGGGGAAGGCGAGCCAAAGGTTGCGTTTCGTTGGCAGGACACTTAGAAGATGCAACAAGTCCACTAAAGAGACAGCTTACGCTACACTCGTTCGTCCTCTGTTAGAATATTGCTGCGCGGTGTGAGATCCTTACCAGGTGGGATTGACGGAAGCCATCGAAAGGGTGCAAAAAAGGGCAGCTCATTTTGTATTATCACGTAATAGGGGAGAGAGTGTGATAGATATGATACGCGGGTTGGGATGGAAGTCATTAAAGCAAAGACGTTTTTCGTCGCGGCGAGATCTATTTACGAAATTTCAGTCACTAACTTTGTCTTCCGAATGCGAAAATATTTTGTTGGACCCAACGTACATAGGTAGGAATGATCATCAAAATAAAATAAGAGAAATAAGAGCTCGAACAGAAAGGTTTAGGTGTTCGTTTTTCCTGCGCGCTGTCGGGGAATGGAATGGTAGAGAGATAGTATGATTGTGGTTCGATGAACCCTCTGCCAAGCACTTGAATGTGAATTGCAGATTAATCATGTAGATGTAGATGTAGATCACGAAATAGGGGAGATAGTGTCACAGACATGATACGTGAATTGGAGTGGCAATCATTAAAATAAAGGCGTTTTTCGTAGCGACGGGATCTTCTCATGAAATTTCAATCACCAGTTTTCTCCTCCGATTGCTAAAACATTCTGTTGGCACCCACCTACATAGGCAGAAATGATTATCACGATAAAATAAGAGAAATCAGGGCTCGCACGGAAAAATTTAAGTGCTCGTATTTCCCGCGTGCCGTTCGAGAGTGGAACGGTAGAGAGACAGCATGAAGGTGGTTCATTGAACCCTCTGCCAGGCACTTTACTGTGAATAGTAGAGTAATCACGTAGATGTAGATGTAAATGCGTAGATGCACAAAAGAGAGACAGAAAGAGGGAGGGAGGGAGAGAGAGAGAGGGAGAGAGAGAGAGAGAGAGAGAGAGAGAGATAATTAGTATTAAAGCAGATGACACAGAACTCAGTTTTCCGTGGTTCGATTTAGGCGATTTTTTGGGTGTAGCGTAATGAGTGTTTGCTGCGATTGTTTGTGTAATCTCGTAAATGGCGGCACACGCAGGCTGACAGAGCGCCGGGAGCGGCTAGCGGCTACCGGCGCCGCCGTGTTGTGCGTTGTAAATCTGACCCGGGGCCATTCCGCTAATGGCTAGTGACGTGTCAAAGTGCAGGTAGAGCGGCGAGCACAAACAAGCCGGCTGCCCGGGGGCGTAACCGAAACAAACTCACTTATACCTGCTGCCGTCTGCGGAATGGGATCACGCGACTCCACGCAACACTTCCAGGCAGCCGGCCCGCTGGCGCTCTCCTTTTACAACTGTATAACCGCCGCTGCTGCGGCTCGTCACAAGATGCCGCTGTAGGGGTAAAGTTCTGAGGCTTACCCGCCAGAGCGGATATGGCAACATAACCTATTATTAATGGTCAACTCCAACTCCACTACCAAAATTTCGGAGGGATATTTTGGCATATGAGACACGTGCTTTCTGGTGGTTCGTTACAGAAAAGACCTAATTTCATTTCGTTTGATTCCTTATTCCCATTTATAGTTATAATTGTGTCTGTTTTGCGCTGAATATTCAGGGCGACTATTATTAAACCATATGAAAAAAAAAAATTGTTACCAACTACTGCCTGCACATACCTTATTCAACATGTGAACGCCACTACAGATATTCGAATTTAGTTTATGGCATTTTCGATATGCCAGCCCTCATTGGCGATGATGTGGCGCAGACGAATAGCGAAATTCTGCATGACCAGCTGAAGTGTCGGAACATCTATGCTGTCGATGACTTCCCTAATGACTGTTTTCAGCTCAGCAATAGTTTTGGGGTTATTGCTGTACAACCTGTCTTTAACACAGCCCCACAAAAAGGAGTCGCATGTATTCAGATCCGGAGCATATGGCGCCCAATGAATCCCTTGCCACTGGCCTCTGTGTACCCCAGAACCATAATGCGGTCTCCAGAGTGCTCCTCCAGGACATGAAATACCATCCTGCTTCGACGGGATCGAGCTCCGTCTTTCATGAACACATCTTGTCGAAATCTTGGTCACTTTGGATAATGGGGGTGAAATCATCTTCCAAAACCTTCATGTACCGTTCAGGAGTCACCGTGCCATCAAGGAATATCGCATCGGGATTATTCCGTAACTGGACATTGCACACCACACAATCACTTGTTGAGGGTGACGAGACTTCTCGATCGTGGAAAGCGGGTTCTCAGTCCCCCAAATACGCCATTTTTGGTTATTGACGAACCCATCCAAACGAAAGTGGGCTTCGTCGTTAAGCCAAACCATATAGCGCATGCTAATTCCCATCATGTCCCGCGGCCAACCGTCCAGTTTGAACGCCCTAGCCGGCCGAAGTGGCCGAGCGGTTCTCGGCGCTTCAGTCTGGAACCGCGCGACCGCAACGGTCGCAGGTTCCAATCCTGCCTCGGGCATGGATGTTTGTGATGTCCTTAGGTTAGTTAGGTTTAAGTAGTTCTAAGTTCTAGGGGACTGATGACATCAGCAGTTAAGTCCCACAGCGCTCAGAGCCATTTGAACGTCCTAACGCAAACTGTTCAGAAGTTAGGACGATTTAATTTCGTATAGTTCAATAAGTGTCACCCTGTACATCACAACAGTGAACATGTCGACTGCAAGTACTTTGTGTCTTGTGTGGAAACGAACTCGATCCATTGACTCGGGGTACTTGGTGTTGACATGATTGCATTCAGTACCGCATGGCACTGTCTCAGGTTTTTTCAGTCTTGTTAGTTGTGTGTTAACATAGGGTGACAGAAAGTGCGCCGGCCGTTGTGACCGAGCGATTCTAGGTGCTTCAGTCCGGAACCGCGCGACCGCTACGGTCGCAGGTTCGAATCCTGCCTCGGGCATGGATGTGTGTGATGTCCTTAGGTTAGTTAGGTTTAAATAGTTCTAAGTTATAGGGGACTGATGACCTCAGATGTTAAGTCCCATAGTGGTCAGAGCCATTTGAACCATTTTGCACAGAAAGTGCAAAATTGCTAAGCGGCTATGGCTAGTAAGGATTTAGAAGCATTTTTCACTAGAGGAAAGATAGACACCGCCAGCAGGAAAATGAAAGAGGCCTCTGGAGGGAAGAGAAGTAGCTGAATGGACATCAAGAGCTCAGGTGAAAAGCCAGTATTAACCAAAGATGGGAAAGCTGTAAGGTAGCAGAAGTAATTAAAGGGTCTATGCAAGGGTGATGGACTTGAAGGCAATATTGTATAGAGGGGAGAGAACGTACATGAAGGTTAAGTGGGAGATATGGTACTGCGAGAACAATTTGACAAAGTAGTGAAAGCAGTAAGTCGAAACAAGCCCCTTTAGTAAATGACATTCCGTCGGAACTACTGATAGCCCTTGGAGAGCCAGCCATGACGAAACCATTCCATCTGGTGTGCGAGATGTATGAGACACGCGAAGTACTCTCAGACTTCCAGAAAAATATAATAATTTCAGATCTAACGAAAGCAGGAACGGACAAATGTGAATAATACCGAACTATGAGTTTGATAAGTCATGGTTGCAAAAACCAACATTAATTCTTTACAGAATAGTGGAAGAACTGGTAGAAGTTGGCCTCGGGAAAGACCAGTTTGGATTCTGGACAAATGTAGGAACATGCGAGGCAATAGTGACCCTACGGTTTCTCTTAGAAGATAGGTTAAGGAAAGGCAAACCTACTCTTACAGTTTACAGCGTTTGTAGACTTAAAGAAAGCTTTTGACAATGCTGAGTGGAATTCTCTCTTTGAAAGTGTGAAATTGGCAAGGATGAAACACAGGGAGCGAAAGGCTATTTACAGCTTGGGCAGAAACTAGTTCAAATGGTTCAAATGGCTCTGAGCACTATTGGGACTTAACATATGAGGTCATCAGTCTCCTATAGCTTAGAACTACTTAAACCTAACTAACCTAAGGACATCACACATATCCATGCCCGAAGCAGGATTCGAACCCGCTACCGTAGCGGTCACGCGGTTCCAGACTGAAGTGCCTAGAACCGCTAGGCCACAAGGGCCAGCCAAGAAACTAGTCGGCAGCTATAAGTGCCGAGGGGCATGAAAGATAAGCAATGGTTGAGAAGGGAGTGAGACAGGGTTGTAGCCTACCCCTGTTGTTATTCAATCTGTATATTGATCAAGCAGTAAAGGTAACCAGAGAAAATTTAGAGTAGGAATTAAAGTACAGGGAAAAGAAATGAACAGTTTGAGGTTTGCCGATGACAACGTAATTCTGTCAGAGACAACAAAAGACTCGGAAGATAAGTTGAATGGAATGGCCAGCGTCTTTGAAGGCGAATATAAGATGAACATCGACAAAAGCAAAACAAGGATAATGGAATGCAGTCGAACTAAATCAGGTGATTCTGAGGGAATTAGGTTAGAAAACGAGACACTAAAAGTAGTAGGCGTGTTTCGCTATTTGCGCATCAAAACAACTGATGATGGCAGGAGTAGAGAGGACATAAAAAGGAGACTGGCAATGGCAAGAAAAGCGTTCCAGAAGAAGAGAAATTTGTTAACAGTGAAAATAGGTTTAATTGTTAGGAAGTCTCTTCTGAAGGTATTTGTCTGGAGTGTAGCCACGAACGGAAGTGAAACATGAACGATAAACAGTTTAGACAAGAAGAGAACAGAGACTGTTGACACGTGGTGCTATAGAAGAATTTAACAATTAGATGGATATATTGCGTAACTAAAAAGGAGGTATTCAACAGAATTGGAGAGATAAGAAATTTGTGACAACTTGACTAGCAGACGGGATCATCTGATAGGACACGTTCTGAGACATCGAGGGATCACTAATTTAGTGCCGGCCGCAGTGACCGAGTGGTACTAGGCGCTTCAGTCTGGAACCGCGCGACCGCTACTGTAGCAGGTTCGAATCCTGCCTCGGGCATGGATGTGTGTGATGTCCTTAGGTTAGGTAGGTATAAGTAGTTCTAAGTTCTAGGGGACTGATGACCTCAGATGTTAAGTTCCATAGTTCTCAGAGCCATTTGAACCATTCTGAACTAATTTAGTATTGGAAGGAAGAGTAGGTGTTAAAAATAGAGAGATACCAAGAGATTAATACAGTTAGCAGATTCAGAAAGATGTATGTTGCAGTAGTTATTCGGAGATGAAGAGGTTTGTACAGGACAGAGTAACATTTAGTGCTTATCGACCTAGTCTTCGTACTGAAGAACACAACAACACACGTTAACAGTGATACACATAAGCACGCATTACTTTACTAATGAAGAGATGGCCGATGTGCACCTACTGTGTGAGTTTACTATATGTAGTGAAAGAGTGGTACAAAGACGCTATGTTAATGCTGTTTCCGGAGCAACGTTAACCACATCACAATACTTATCCATTCATTTGTCTGATTATGTGTAATAGTCTTTGTCACTGTTCTGAATGAATTTTTACAAATGTAATTGGGGAAACAAATCGAATATATCATAATTAAATTAGTACTCTCTGACGAGCACCTGGAAACGCCAAATTCTTCACACCAAAATTCTGAGGAAACAACCTGAACGATCTCTGAAATTTTGTAGGTGCAGTACGTGCTCATTCTGTATATCTTTTGTTACGCTTGAAGAATTTTCAACAGGGTTGATCGTATTTTGCGGAAATATGATGTGAAATGTGGTTTTCGACCACCATCTAAGATTAGGGCCTATCTGGAATCCGTAAAGTATGAGCTCGGCTTACATAACACGGGTTTCTGTCGCATTCTTTGCACTTGGCATGTCATATAATCGTCAGACTATCAAGACCGTGGAGGACTGCTGTACTGAGCGTAAGAGTCACGCGCGCTTAGAACAGACGAGCAGATCCGCTATTGCAGAACATTGCACCGGTCATCCTGTGGAATATGACAACACATATTCTGACATGCACTCCGAGGTGTTGGGGTAGTGTTATTAAGAAAGCAGCTGAAATTAACTCAGCAAGCGACATTATAAATAGAGACAGAGGTTTTTGCTTCAATTCTACGTGGAATCCTGCTCTCTCCCTCTTTCAAAAACATCGGCACATAGTTGATGCTACCTCACCCGGTGTTATTAATATTCACTATCGATAACTTGTGATGTCGGTAATCTTTGGTTTGTGGTGGGCCTGGTGTTAACTTTGTGTGTGTATTTTATCTTTCCAGATATGCTCTGCATACCCAGGTTTCAAATTCCCTTGCACAGTGCTTCCTTTGCGCATTTATGCCTTGAAACTGACAGGGTGTGCAACTGTCGAAATATAGGTGGTTCTCAAAGACATCACCCGGCTGCATTCCCGTAAGTTATTTGAAAACTTTAAATGCCGCGAGAAGCTCATGTTTCAAGTTATCAGAACGCATTTATAAATTTAAGCACTTGCGCTCTATCATCAGTGTAGACGAGAAGAACGGAAGAAGATATTAGGGAAAGGGGCTGGGTACCAGGTCGTCTGTTTATTGAAGTCGGACAGAACTAAGTCAACTACATAGAAAATCGAAAGGGACAAAGTTAGCTGTATTTGGGTCTACCTGCATCTAGACATTAACCTATAGCTTTCAAATAGCGAATAGGCGAACAAAATGTCAGATCCAGATTATAGAAATGAGTTAATTCCAAAAAATAGGAAACAAGACTAGTAGAGACAGGATTCGAGACACAGTTATTCAGGAAAATTCAAATGCAAAGCCTCTGCAGAAGACTATCCAAGAGCAATACCTGAAACGGTCATGGGCAACGAAAGTGTAAATATAGCTTGCTATGGTTAATGAAGGCGGTAAAGGATGATGGGGAACGGGGATGAGGACGAGGACGAGGAGAAGGAGGGATATCGGTTAGAGAGGCACTAACCACGACTGCAGACAGGAAGAGATGGGGATTAATTGTAGTCTCTACGCCGTAAAGTAGAAGAGCACGGGGTCGAGGGCTCCCGTTCAGTCACTCATCGACCAGCTTGGTGTAGCAATAGAAGACTGCAAAAGGATATCTGAAGTTTTATTTTTTGCTTTTAAAAACCCATTCACGCAGGAGGGTCGTGCAGACACACCAGTGTTTGGCTGTCCTCCAGACTCTCACGTGGAGGACATAAAAATAGGCATACGTGGCGTCGACAAGCAACTCGAATAGTTGAAAAGAAATAAGTTGCCGGATCCGGATGGAATCCCAGATCGGTGTCACAGAGAGTACTCCTTGGCATTGACCCCTTACTTAGGTTGCGTTTAACTCGAATCTCTCGCCAAGGCCAAAGACCGAAGCAACTGTAAAAAACGCAGGGAACTCCTGGATATAAGAAGGGTAAAAAGAGCGGACACGTAATATCCTTTTTGAATATATTCTATGTTCGAATACAATTAATGTCCTTGAGACGGAAAAGCATCTGCTCACAAATCACCACTCATTTAGAAAGCATCAAGCGTGCGAAACTCAGCTTGTATTCTTCTAATCGCAGGATATCCTGCAAGTCATGGATGGAGCGCAATAGGCTAATTACATTTTCCTAGATTTCCGGAACGCATTAGACATAGTGCCCCACTGCGGACTGCTAGCGAAGGTCTGAGTGTACGGAATAAGTTCCCAGATATGAGAGTGCGTCGCGGGCTTGTTATGTAACAGAACCCAGTGTGCTGTACTGGACGGCGAGTTTACATCGACGACGAGGCTGTCGTCAGGAGAGCCCAAAAAATGGTTCAATGGCTCTGAGCACTATGGGACTTAACTGCTTAGGTCATCAGTCCCCTAGAACTTCGAACTACTTAAACCTAACTAACCTAAGGACGTCACACACATCCATGCCCGACGCAGGATTCGAACCTGCGACCGTAGCGGTCCCGCGATTCCAGACTGTAGCGCCTAGAACCGCACGGCCACACCGCCCGGCAGGAGAGCCCAAGGGAAATGTGATAGGATGGCTCTTTTTCTCTAGAAACATAAACAGTCTGAGAGATAGAATGAGCAGCAATCTGCGACTCTGGTGATAACGCTGCAGTGTACGGAAAGCGTCGTCGCTGAGTGATTGTTGGAGGAGTCATAATGACGTAGGCCTGATATCTATTTGGTGCGAATAATGGCAGCCTATTCTAAACGAGTAAAAATTTAAGTTAACGCACATGAGTAGGGAAAACAATCTTGTAGCGTTGCTCTGCTTGATTCAGTCATGTAGATTACATGTTTAAGTGTACCACTGGAAAGCGATATGAAATGGGACTAGCACGTAAGGTCGGTAGCAGTGAAAGCGAATGGTTGACTTCGCTTTATTGGGAGAATTCTAGGAAAGTGCGGCTTATGTATAAAGGAGACCGTATATAGAACACTACTGAGACCCATTCTTGAGCAGTATTATAGTGTTTGGGACTTCCACCAGGTCATATCAAACGAAGACATCAAGCAGTACAGAGACGCACTGCTAGACTTTTTAGGGGTAGGTTCTATCAAGACGTAAGTATTATGGCGATCAGAATGAGATTTTCATTCTGCAGTGGAGTGTGCGCTGATATGAAACTTTGGCAGATTAAGAATGTGTGCCGGATCGAGACTCGAACTCTGGAACCTTGCCTTTCGCGGGCAAGTGCTCTACCAACTGAGCTACCCAAGAGCGACTCTCTACTCACCCTCACAGCTTCAATTCTGCCAGTACCTCGTCTCCTACCTTCCAAACTTCACAGAGGCTCTTCTACGAACCTTGCAGAACTAGCACTCTTGGAAGAAAGGATATTGCGAAGACATGGCGTAGCCACAGCCAGGGGGATGTTTCCAGAATGAGATTTTCACTCAGCAGCGGAGTGTGCGCTGATATGAAACTTCCAGGCAGATAAAAACTGAGTGCCAGACCGATACTCGAACTTGGGAACTTTGCAAAGACGAGGTACTGGCAGAACTGAACCTGTGAGGACGGGTCGAGTTTCGTGCTTAGGTAGTTCAGTTGATAGAACACTTGCCTGCGAAAGGCAAAGTTCCTGAGTTCGAGTCTCGGTCTGGCACACAGTTTTAATCTGGCAGGAAGTTTCATATCAGCGTACACTCAGCTGCAGAGTGAAAATCTCGTCCTGGAAACATCCCCCAGGCTATGGCTAAGCCATGTCTTCGGAATATACTTTCTTCCAGGAGTGCTAGTTCTGTAAAGTTCGTAGAAGAGCCTCTGTGAAGTTTGGAAGGTAGGAGACGAGGTACTGGCAGAATTGAAGCTATTATGGAGATGCTTTGTAAACTCAAATGGGAATCTCTGGAGGGAAGATGACGTTCTTTGCGAGAAACACTATTTAAATTTAAATTCGTGGTAAGGTCTATGGGATCAAACTGCTGAGGTCATCGGTCCATAGGCTTACACACTACTTAATCTAACTTAAACTAACTTAAACTAAGGACAACACACACACCCATAGCCAAGGAAGGACTCGAATCTCCGACGGGGCAAGCGGCGCGCACTGTGGCAAAGCCCCTCAGACCGCACGACTGCCCCGCGTTGCTAAACGCAGTTGATAAAATTTGGAGAATCAGCGTTAGCGGCTGACTGCACAACGATTCAACTGTCATCAACATACATTTTGCGTTAAGGACCGCGAAAACAAGACAAGAGAAGTTATGGTTCGCACGGAGGCATATAGATAGTCGTTTTTCTCTCGCTCTATTTGTGAGTGCAGCAGGAAAGGGAGTGCCTAGCAGTCTTAAAAGGTACCCTCCACCACGCACCGTATGGCGACTTGCGGAATATGTATGTGGATGTCGAGTCTCGTACAGATTCCCGTATGGAGGACATAGTGATAGACATCCCTGGCGTTGTGAAGCAGCTGAATGGGTTGAAAATAAATAAATCGCCAGGTCCTGATGGGATTCCAACTCGGTTTTACAGAGAGTACTCTACTGCATTGGCTCCTTACTTAGCTTGCATTTATCGCGAATCTCTTGCCCAACATAAAGTCCCGAGCGACTGGAAAAAAGCGCAGGTGACGCCTGTATATAAGAAGGGTAGAAGGACGGATCCTCAAAATTACAGACCAATATCCTTAACATCCGTTTGTTGCAGGATTCTCGAACATATTCTCAGTTTGAATATAATGAATTTCCTTGAGACAGAGAAGTTGCTGTCCATGCATCAGCACGGCTTTAGAAAGCATCGCTCCTGCGAAACGCAATTCACCTTTTTTTCACATGACACCTTGCGAACCATGGATGAAAGGTATCAGACGGATGCCATATTCCTTGACTTCCGGAAAGCGTTTGACTTGGTGACCCACTGCAGACTCCTAACTAAGGTACGAGCATATGGGATTGGTTCCCAAATATGTGAGTGGCTCGAAGACTTCTTAAGTAACAGAACCCAGTACGTTGTCCTCAATGGCGAGTGTTCATCGGAGGTGAGGGTATCATCTGGAGTGCCCCAGGGAAGTGTGGTAGGTCCGCTGTTGTTTTCTATCTACATAGCCGGCCGGGGTGGCCGAGCGGTTCTACGCGCTACAGTCTGGAACCGTGGGACCACTACGGTCGCAGGTTCCAATCAATCCTGCCTCGGGCATGGATGTGTGTGATGTCCTTAGGTTAGTTAGGTTTAAGTAGTTCTAAGTTCTAGGGGACTGATGACCTCAGAAGTTAAGTCCCATAGTGCTCAGAGCCATTTGAACCATTTTATATCTACATAAATGATCTTTTGGATAGGGTGGATAGCACTGTGCGGCTGTTTGCTGATGATGCTGTGGTGTACGGGAAGGTGTCGTCGTTGAGTGTCTGTAGGAGGATACAAGATGACTTGGACAGGATTTGTGATTGGTGTAAGGAATGGCAGCTAACTCTAAATATAGTTAAATGTAAATTAATGCAGATGAATAGGAAAAAGAATCCCGTAATGTTTGAATACTCCATTAGTAGTCTAGCGCTTGACACAGTCACGTCGATTAAATATTTGGGCGTAACATTGCACAACGATATGAAGTGGGACAAGCTTGTAATGGCAGTTGTGGGGAAGGCGGATAGTCGTCTTCGGTTCATTGGTAGAATTTTGGGAAGATGTGGTTCATCTGTAAAGGAGACCGCTTATAAAACACTAATAAGACCTATTCTTGAGTACTGCTCGAGCGTTTGGGATCCCTATCAGGTCGGATTGAGGGACGACATAGAAGCAATTCAGAGGCGGGCTGCTAGATTTGTTACTGGTAGGGTTGATCATCACGCGAGTGTTACGGAAATGCTTCAGGACCTCGGGTGGGAGTCTCTAGATGAAAGGCGGCGTTCTTTTCGTGAATCGCTACTGAGGAAATTTAGAGAACCAGCATTTGGGGCTGACTGCAGTACAATTTTACTGCCGCCAACTTTCATTTCGCGGGAAGACCACAAAGATAAGATAAGAGAGATTGGGACTCGTACAGAGGCATATAGGCAGTCAATTTTCCCTCGTTCTGTTTGGGAGTGGAACAGGGAGAGAAGATGCTAGTTGTGGTAGGAGGTGCCCTCCGCCACGCACCGTATGGTAGATTGCGAAGTATGTATGTAGATGTAGATGTAGATGTAGATGTATATGTAGAAGCCAGTAAATTCCATCGTCGAAGTTTAAGATGAAAATGATTTTTGTGTTACATCTGAAACCTGCCTGTCCGTCTGATGAGGCAGATTGGCTTGCTAAAGACAATGTAACACTTTATAAGTACCAAAGATTGAAAGTTCTCAGTTGGAAGCTTAGTGAAAGTCTTGTTGCCTTCTTCATGCAGGTCGGTCCGCGAATTCCTGTCCAATGACAACAAAATATGCTAGACACACGCGATGAAAACGGATGGAAGTATACGGATTCCATTATATGCCAATATTTACCGTGAGAGTAACCTGTAAAGGATGCTGGGAGTTATACTAACAGGAACAGACGAATCATATGGACTGAAACCAGAAAAAAAGAAATATGATACCAACGTGAGCTAAGTGTGCGATCAGATGTGAGGTAAATCTCTCATTCAACATCCGAATAAAGTTATCCACTGAACGTGGTATTTCTTTTTCCTTGGCCTCAAATGTAATTTTGGGACTGTACACCTGTCCTAGAGTTATATTTATTTGGTCAGATGCCTATTCTGCCCAAAAATCATCTTAATAATCTATTTTGGAAGGGGAGGGGGAATTCATGTAGTTCATAACCAATTTGGAATTGGTATAAATTTTTTTCTAAGGTTTTTTCAATTTTAATTGATAGTTTAAGGAGCAGTTATATGAAAACGAAACGGATGGAGAAAGTAAGTAAACTGTCCATTATGTCAAAGTTATCGCCAGAACTGTTGATACATTTATCTATGAGACTAGACGGCCAGTGCGTTCATGGAAAAATGTTTGCTGTTGCCTGCCGAACCATGGTTGTACCCATTCGTACACTTCTTCGTCCGAAGCAAATCGACGGCCACGAAAGTCTTTCTTGAGCGTTCCAAAAATTCCAAAAATATGTGAGTCGCTTGAGGAGTGATCAGGACTGCATGTAACCGCATACGCTTTTCCACGAAGGCACAGACCGTCTTGTCTCACAGTGGGATACATGTGTTAACAGTTATGGCGATTCCTTTTTGAAATAATGAACAGTTTACTTACTTTTCCCTATCTGCCCCGTTTTCATTTGACTGCCTCTTACATTTTGATTTTATAGGGCTGAGACAGGGACACAGTCTAGGTGGGTGTGTTATACGACAGAAAATCAACAGTCAGGTTGACTTGATGCTTGTCATCTCTGTCTCGTAAATTTTACCTCTACTCGTTAACCTGTAAGAGCGCCAAACTCGAATTGTACGAGAAAACGTCGAATATTTAGGGCTACATAGTATATGTACTGAATAACCCATTCTAAAGAAGTGAAAACAGCTCAAGAGAGCTCAGCGTTCCTTTGCTGGACCCAAGTTTGGCGAACCCACATTTCCTGAGTTGTGGACTAGTGAGCACCGCCAGTCCTCTGTAAACGTAAGCTCTGTTGATGCTTCAGCGACCATCTTACTACGTTATTTGGCAAACTCTGAGGTACCTATCGCACCTCAGTTGTATAAGGCTTACCCTGGCTTTTGGGGCTGTGTCTGAATGGACACTTATTTCCCTAGCTGCTCGTGATATCGAGTAATCCGATATGGCAGCCGGGACAAATTCCCTACTCTTGAAGCGAGGCAATTTTGATACTTCTCCTCAAACCAGGAAAGGGCCGAAAGCGTCCCAGTAACTAACAGACCATCTCCTTAACGAGCTGTGTGGGGAAAACCATGGAGCGAATCGTCTGACGTCGTTTGGTCTGGATATTGGAGACCAGGCAGCTCCTTAACCGCTTTCAGGGTTGAGCCAGGAGATGTTGGTCAACTGTCGACAACCTGATCCCGCTAGAGGCGGCTATCCAATGGGCTCTTCTACGTAAACAGCATTGTATAGGGATGTTATTTGACATCTGTAAGGCATACGGCACGACATGGAGGCATAACGTTCTAGCACAGCTGCACCACAGCTGGTCAACTGCCTATCTTCCTTCAGTCCTTCTAATCTAAACGCTTTTTTAGAAACCAAGGTGGTAAAGTGTTGTCTGATAGGGCTGAACATGAGAATGGAGTACCCCAGGTAAGATTCGTGTCATTCTCTTTGCCATAGCCATTAAGAGTATAATGTCTACAGTAAGAAGTCGTGCACAATGCTCTTTATCCCACCTCCAGTGCTGCACAATGACTTATAGTTACAAATTCCAGTGAAGAGACTGGCTGAATGAGATGCAAAGACAGGTTATTAGTTCCCGTCGTATGTTTTAGTTTACCTGAGTTGCATATGAGGCACACCAATCTCCATTTTCAAGACTCGGTGTAGTTTCTGGTCCTTATTTTTCTATTCAAAACTGTCATGAGTTACCACACTCAAAGGACATGAAGCCAATGGCCCAGAAAGCGCTGAATATTCT
This sequence comes from Schistocerca piceifrons, assembly GCF_021461385.2. Taxonomy (NCBI): domain Eukaryota; kingdom Metazoa; phylum Arthropoda; class Insecta; order Orthoptera; family Acrididae; genus Schistocerca; species Schistocerca piceifrons. Next base: position 171,589,262 of record NC_060149.1, read on the forward strand.
AAAGTGACAGCTCCATAGGTCTCGAGGAGCGGACAGGACACGTCTGTTCCAGTTTCATAGAGCTTTCTTGCCATAGCGCCTAGACCAGCGGGACATTATTACTTGAAGATCATTCACGCTATCTACCATAAGGGCATTAGAATGGCCTTGGGCGCTTACAGGACAAGCACCATACCCAGTCTCTGCACTGAGGCTGGTGAGCCGCCTCTCACCATCCGGCAGCGACTCTTCGTGCTGCGTCAAGCATATAAGTTCCTCGCAGCTCCCAGTTCACCAGCGTACCATACTGTTCAAAATGGTTCAAATGGCTCTGAGCACTATGGGACTTAACTTCTTTGGTCATCAGTCCCCTAACTAACCTAAGGACATCACACACATCCATGCCCGAGGCAGAATTCGAACCTGCGACCGTAGCGGTCACGCAGTTCCAGACTGAAGCGCCTAGAACCGCACGGCCACACCGGCCGGCTGTACCATACTGTTGCTCGTTCAGCTATGTATCGCCTTTTCCCCCATCGTCCTTGTTCAACATGTGCGTTTGGGATCCGTGTGATGCGTGTGCTGAAGTCACTCGGTGTGGGCCGAGTACAAACGCAAATCCATGGTTTTAACAATCTGTTACCCTGGTTACCACAGATGCATAGAGTATTTTATTTTTAACGCACTGCAGGAGAGGGTATATCTGTTTTAATACAATACTCTATGACACGTTAAATGCACCACAACTGTATAGCTGCATTCATGAAACGATGTAAACAGGTGGACTCTGTTGTTTTCCCTGGTCGTGTCGTTCAGATCAGATTGTCTCAAGACTTCTCTGTCCTCAATGTGGAATGATAAGCAACCATGCGGGCACTGGAACAGATGAAATGCGTTACGACCGCTAAATTCGTCGTTTTTTCCGACTTTCTGATTGCCCTTCACTCTCTAACAATACTTGTACCCAGCAGATAAAGTATTCCAGGATACCCAGGACACCTTCCTCCACCTTCAGAGGCTGGGGAAGGAGGCATCTTTCTGCTGGGTGCCAGGAAATAAGGATATTACTGGAAAAGAAGTGGTGAATGTAACAGCCAAGGACGCGTGTCGCAGTCCTCAGAAAGTTCAACGTGCGATCCCCCTACGTGCTCTCACCTGGATCTTGAGGTACAATCATGAGTCGACGGAAAGATACGTGGCTGAACGTGACAGACAATAAGCATCGTCTGGTAAAGTCAGCAGCTCGACCGTGGTGTACCTCCTCTTAGCCACTGAGACGTGATAAAAGTCCTTCTTGCTCGTCTTCGCATATCACACTGTTCTTGTCCGCATAGCTTCTTGCTCCGGCGAGAGGGCCTTCCAGTATCTGGTGCTTGTGGCGTTCAGATCACCGTGCGCCATATTTTAGCATACTGTATTTTATATTCAGACCGGAGGACAACAGCTCAATTGCTGACAGGTTTGTCCTCTATTTTAACTGACAATAAAACAATCAAACAAATGTGATACGACTTATTTCCTAAAATTTGGGAGAGACGTTTTAATGAGTTATCAGCGTGGCTGGCTAATGCCTGTTTTTTGTAAGTAATCAGCCAGACATATTTCCCTGTGTAATTACGAGTATTTTAGCCTTCCTCTTATATGACTTATGTTTTAATTGCCAGTTTTAAAACACTGTCTGTTGTTATTCTATCTTACGGGATATGAGCCAGTGTGATTGTGTGGGTGGCCGTGAATGAGGTTGGGAGGGACAGCATGTATTTGTGTAACACATGCCCTTCCTTTTTTATGCGATTTAACCGCGTTTGTATGTGTCAATTGCACGTTAAAGTTCTCATGGCTGGGAACTCCTCTCAGTTACAGCTCTACCCCTAAATACCTCGGGGTTATTCTTGATAGGGGTCTGATATTAAAGGAGCATTGTTCAGGATCAGAATGAAGGTAGCAGTACGAAGCAATATCTCAAAAATAACTCAAATGCACAGATTGTGGAGCAAGCACATATGTACTTCGGACGTCTGGTCTAGCCTTTCGCTGCTCGGCTGGAGAATATACTTCCCCTGTGTGGTGTCAATCTTGCCACTCGAAACAGGCTGATATTGCTCTTCACCAAAGTTGCCGCGAGGTGACAGGGCGTTTGACACCAACCCCAGTCGAGAAGATCAAGTTTCTGGGCAGAATAGTTCCACCTTATATCGGGCGGATAGTAATAGCGAATCGGAAAGAAGCAAAGTAAACACTTACGACAGACACCCACTTCATGGGCATGAGCCTGTTGCTCGACCTCTTTGCAGCAAGAGAAACTTCATCTCAAGTGCCTCCCCATTAGTGAAGTCAAAGGCAGAAGAGAGGCTTCAACGCTGGCAGGGAAGAACTAAAAGTGATTGGATACCACCAAAAGAGGAGCTACCTCCTTGAAACAGCCTGTCATGGCCAACATGGATATCACTTAATCGACTTTGCGTGGGTATTGACCGAAGTAAAACTGCGATGTTAAAATGGGGACTCCGCGGTAATCACGACGTGTCTTGCGTGTGTGGTGCTAAGAAGACGATGGCCATTTCTTCACTGCCCTATTTACACCGTCTCCTCAGGCATCGTGACGGAAGAGGGTCTGTCATCAGGAAGCCCAAAAGCGGTACAACTTGCTGAGGAACTACACTTCATTTAAATGGTTGCATCGACACGCTACGAGGTAGAGTGACCGCATTCGTTCCTACTAAAATTTGGAGGGGCGCTGATAACCTCGCCGTTGAGCGCCCACATACACCCACTCACACACACACACTTTGCGTGGGTATTGACCGAAGTAAAACTGCGATGTTAAAATGGGGACTCCGCGGTAATCACGACGTGTCTTGCGTGTGTGGTGCTAAGAAGACGATGGCCATTTCTTCACTGCCCTATTTACACCGTCTCCTCAGGCATCGTGACGGAAGAGGGTCTGTCATCAGGAAGCCCAAAAGCGGTACAACTTGCTGAGGAACTACACTTCATTTAAATGGTTGCATCGACACGCTACGAGGTAGAGTGACCGCATTCGTTCCTACTAAAATTTGGAGGGGCGCTGATAACCTCGCCGTTGAGCGCCCACATACACCCACTCACACACACACACACACACACACACACTAAGAAGGGAGTAAGAGAGAGGAGGTAAGACATTTATTAATATTTACTTCCATGGTGTCGACTACACCATAGCCGTCCAAGATGTTGGTAGAAGTCGTGACCATGAACAATACTTACATTTCATGGTATCACCCATGATCATTTTGTCTGACTTAAATATTTTTCAGCATCGATAAAATTTATGTAGCAGCAGATACTCTAAGAACAGTACCTCCCTCGATCCCAGGGCCAGTACTTCTGAACCCGTCCATGTCCCCCTACCTTTTCTAGGAGACCTCACAGACTTGTCAACCTCGATAAAGGTCAGCATGTGAAGGTAGCTTTCACAATAATAAAGATATGGCCTACATAAGTTTTATCACAACGAATGTTTGTTGAAACACCTCTATCGTCGCGCCGAGTTCTAAAAAATCCTGTGATTACAGTGCCCCTCGACGTACACTGGTTGAAGTGGACGAGCTCTGAGACTAGATTTTCAGAAAATCGTTTAACTATGAAGGACGCCGTCAAAAACAACTAGGCCTTTTCCGATCATCTCAGTGGAAACAAGCATAATGAATCTCCTCTTGACAAGTTGTCAACACTCTGCAGCAGAATGTGTGCTGATATGAAACTTCCTGGCAGATTAAAAATGTGTACCGGACTGAGACTCGAACTCAGTACCTTTGCTTACCGACACAGCTGCTCATGCACGATTAAGAACCCCTACTCACAGCTTTACTTCTACTAGGACCAAGTCTCCAAACTTCACAGAGGTTCTCCCCCGAACCTTGCAAGACTAGGACTCCTGGAAGAAAGGATATTGCGCAGATGTGGCTAAGCCATACCCTAAGGGATGTTTCCAGAATGAAATTTTTTCCGATACAGAGTAAAAATTTCACTCTGGAAACACTCGTCAGGCTGTGGCTAAGCCATGTCTCCGCCATATCCTTTCTTCCAGGAGTGCCAGTCTTGAAAGGTTCGCAGGAGCGCTTCTCTGAAGGATGGAAGGTATGATACGGAGTACTGGCGGAAGTAAAGGTGTGGGGTCGCATTTATTATCGTCCGTGAGTAGCTCAGTCAGTACATTACTTTCCCGCGAATGGCAAAGCTCCCGAGTTCTAGTCTCTGTCTCGCACAGAGTTTTAATCTGCTTGGAAGTATCAAGTCGTAAATCTTCCACTATGTTCACAAAAGGAAAAATCTTTCACTACTTGAAGAGACACTTCGTGAAACAGTCCGCAGAACACAGTCTCAACGAGCAGCTGATTAAAAAAAATTAATTTTTTTAATATTTGTTATCCATCTTTTTTCCAAACTGGAGTCTTCCTACCCCACTTCCTACACCTCCCATCCCCGTCCTCACCCCCTTATCCGATTTCCTCATTAATAACCAGTCCCTACCCAAATCTCCTCCCCTATTCTTTCAACAGTTATGGCACGTTTCTTTCTATTCTTCCCAGGTCAAAAAATTTCCCCCAACATCAAAGTTTCCCTTTCCTTTACTACAACATTACCCCCTATCTCACATCAACCTCCAGTCAGACCATTTGCTCTTTCATCCCACTTGTTTCCTATGCTTCAAAGTTATACAGAAGTTTCTTCGGTTATTACACCTCCTCCTCTTTTCCCGCTTCCCTCCCTCCCTGTTCCCTTGCACGTTATTTATATTCCCGATGCTATAGCGACACCACATGGCTGGCCATCAACTCACGCAGTTCCCTGTCCGTAACCTCACTGCGGCACTTCTGTGCTCACGGTCGGCGGTGGCACTGCAGTTCCGCCTCATTCAAAAATGGTTCAAATGGCTCTGAGCACTATGGGACTCAACTGCTGAGGTCATTAGTCCCCTAGAACTTAGAACTAGTTAAACCTAACTAACCTAAGGACATCACACACATCCATGCCCGAGGCAGGATTCGAACCTGCGACCGTAGCGGTCTCGCGGCTCCAGACTGCAGCGCCAGAACCGCGCGGCCACTTCGGCCGGCCCGCCTCATTCAGTCTGATGGTTGTAAACCTGTACCTACGACTGCACCAGCTCCTTCTTTTACCATTACATGACAGCTCCTATCTTATTACTTGCACATTTTATTCGCCCCATTCCCACCCGTCGCCCCCTAAATACCTTTACTCAATGTATTTATTATTCATCTTTTCACTTATTTTTAGATTTCATCTACGTTAACTTATAGTTCATGACAAGGATGGTTCCATTGCCGTTTTACATCATAATCGGGCCCCATACTTAAGGGTTTCAGCGTTCTACCAGCCAATTTCAAAGTTTTTTAACTTCTCTACTTATTTACTAATCTTTTAGCCGCATTAGATCCACTGCTCTCTAGGTTCACGTATCTGAGGTATAATTATTTCCTTATTGTTCCAATCTGATTATGCGCTAACCGCGTAAAACGCGCAACTAGAATTAATAAAACAGTTACATAACTGCAACAGAGACTGTTCACTCATCTGAATCATTTATCTACTGTTGCTGCATCTGCCATAAGGGAATAGAATAGAATATATACACTGAAGAGCCAAAGAAACTGGTACACCTGCCGAATATCGTGTTGGGTCTCCGTGAACACGCAGACGTGCCGCAACACGACGTGGCATGGACTCGACTAACATCTGAAGTAGTGTTGGAGGGAACTGACACCATGAATTCTGCAAGGCTGTCTATAAATTCGTAAGAGTACGGGGGGATGGAGATGTCTTCCGAACAGCACATTGCAAGGCTTCCCAGATATGCTCAATAATGTTCATGTCTGGGAAGTCTGGTGGCCAACAGAGGTGTCTGAACGCAGAAGAGTGTTCCTGCAGCCACTCTGTAGCAATTCTGGACGTGTGGGTATCGCATTGTCCTGGTGGAATTGCCCAAGTCCGTCGGAACGCACAATGGATATGAATAGATATAGGTCATCTGACAGGATACTTACACACGTGTCACCTGTCAGAGTGGTATCTACACGTATCGGAGTCCCATATCACTCCAACTGCACACACCCCACACCGTTACGGAGCTTCCACCAGTTTGCACAGTCCCCTTCTGACACGCAGGGCCCATGGAATCATGAGGTTACATCCATACCTGTACACGTCCATCCGTTCGATGCAATTTGAAACGAGACTTTTCTGACCAGGCAACATATTTCCAGTCATCGGCAGTCCAATGCCGGTGTTGATGGGTTAGGCTAGGCGTAAAGCTTTGTGTCGTGCAGTCATCAAGGGTACACGAGTGGACCTTCGTCTCTGTAAGCCCATATCGATGATGTTCCGTTGTATGGTTCGCAGACTCACACTTGATCTCCCAGCATTGAAACCTGCAGCAATTTGCAGAAGGGTTGCACTTGTGTCACGTTGAACTATTCTCTTCAGACGTCGTTGGTCCCGTTCATGCAGAATCTTTTACCGGCCGCAGCGATGTCGGAGATTTGATGTTTTACCGGATTTCTGATATTCACGCTAGACTCGTGAAATTGTCGTAAACTAAAATCCCCCCTTCATCGCTACCTCAGAGATGTTGTGTTCCATCGCTCGTGGGCCGGCTATAACACCACGTTCAAACTCACTAAATCTTGATAATTTGCCACTGTAGAAGTAGTAACCGATCTAACAACTGCGCCAGACACTTGTTGTCTTACCGAGCGAGGTGGCGCAGTGGTTAGCACACTGGACTCGCATTCGTGAGGATGACGGTTCAATCCCACGTCCGGCCATCCTGATTTAGGTTTTCCGTGATTTCCCTAAATCGCTCCAGGCAAATGCCGGGATGGTTCCTTTGAAAGGGCACGGCCGACTTCCTTCCCCGCCCTTCCCTAATCCGATGAGACCGATGACCTCGCTGTTTGGTCTCTTCCCCCAAACAATCCAATCCAATCCAATCCAATCCTTGTTGTCTTATATAGGCGTTGCCCACAGCAGCGCCGTATTCTACCTGTTCACATATCTCTGTATTTGAATACGCATGCCTATACCAGTTTCTTTTGCGCGTAAGTGTACAAACAGTTGCGTTTGTATTGTTACCGTGGCCGGGAAGCATGAACTATTGATGAACGGCGTCGCACTGTATTCAGCGATGACTGCTGTTCTGAGATAGCCCGAATGAACATCGTCGGTGATTACGCTGACCAACCAGGAATGAGTACCATTCTTCCAATGTTTTGGCGAGGCACTGCGGTGTTACTCTTGGAGTCATGGTGTGGTGAGCATTCGGATATGACTTCAGGTGTTGGCTGGTAGTGACTGAGGGAACTCTGAATGCACGACGGTATGTAGCGAGCATTCTGAACCCTCATGTGTTTCCTCTCATGCGACAATATCGTGGTGCCGTTTTTCTAAAGGACAAACCTCGCCCACACTTCGCACGTGTTTCTATGAACAGCTTGTGTAATGTCGAGGTTCTCCCTTGCGCAGGAAGATCCACAGATCTGTCCCCAATAGAGCAAGTGTGGGGCCAGATCTGAAGTCCACTCCGTCCCAGTGCCAGTCACCAAGATATCAAGGACCAGTCACAACAGTTGTGGACCACTTTGCTTCAGGAGTGAATATGACGGCAACGCCCTTCCCAACCGAATCAGCGCTAATTCTTTGTGAATTTGTCTCGACTTTCTAACCACTGACCACATACTCTCTCAACCCATGAAGAATCCTTTTGTTTCCTTCTCTCGTTCTGAGTGCTTCACTTCGTTTGTCAGACAGTTAAATTCAAACAATATTCAGAAAGCGGTGCACTGCGCTTTTTTAATTTATACAGCCAAAACTATTTTTCTTCTTCAACAGAGATGACTTTTTCACTGTTTCAACGATTGTCATTAAAATTGTTTCTTCCAGTTTAGTTCTTATTTATTCACACAGTAGAGTTTTTCCTTATCCCGGTATTGTAAAACGTAAATAGCTTTTTGCTTTTAGTTATGTGGTCTCTCTTTTAGGAGAAAACTCCGAAGAAAAATGTCAAGTCTTGAAACGAACTTGGTGTATGACGCTGAAACAAAGCAAATAATAAAAATGATGATTAAAAAGTGACCAAGGCACAAAAACCATGACTACAATACGAGTGAGAGCAACGAGCGGTGACTGACTTGTGTCGTTATCAGACGAGGCAACGGTCTCCTGTTTCTGGTCTTGCGTAGTCTTCACCACCCGCAGGATTTCGTAACTCTACACTCGTTACCGATCCATGCCCAGTGTGGTCAGTGGCTGATTTATTTTTTTATTTACCTAGGCAAGAATAGGGCCATGAGGCCCCCTGTTACATCCGATCGGTATATAAGACAACTTAAGTTTATGGTTTAGTGCTGGACAAATTATGTCATTAAAGTTCGCATTTCCCCAAAAATGTTCTTAAAGACAAAGTTATGCTTCTCGTTAAAGTGAGTGGGCCACGTGTCACCAATCACCAATGGCAAACCCTTCAATACCCAGACTAACAGTGAATACCGCCCCCCCCCTCCCCCAACTCTCCCCCAAAGAGGCAGAAACTCATCTCGCTGGCTCTGCTTCCTCTAAATTGGTGGTCCGTTGATGCCTCGGAATGTGTCCCACCAACCGATCCCTTCTTCTAGTAGTCAGGTTGTACCACAAATTTCTCGCCGGCCGAAGTGGCCTTGCGGTTCTAGGCGCTACAGTCTGGAACCGGGCGACCTCAGTACCCTTTCATCAGTTACGTGATCTACCCATCTTATCTTCAGCATTGTTCTGTAGCACCATATTTCGAAAGCTTCAATTTTCCCCTTGTCTAAACTGTTTATCGTCCATGTTTCACTTCCATACATCGCTACACTCCATATAGATACTTTCAGAAAGGACTTCCTGACACTTAAATCTGCACTCGATGTTAACAAGTTTCTCTTCTTCAGAAACGCTTTTATTGCCAGTCTATATTTACATCCTCCCTACTTCGACCATAATCAGTTATTTTGCTTCACGAACAGGAAAACTTATTTACTAGTTGAAATGTCACTTCGTAATCTAATTCCCTCAGCATCACCTGATTTAATTCGACTACATCCTATTATCCTCTTTTTTTGTTGATGTTCATTTTATATCCACCTTTCAAGACACTGTCCATTCCATTCAATTGCTCTTCCATCTCCTCTGCTGTCTCTGACAAAATTGCAAACTTCGAAGTTTTTATTTCTTCTCTCTGGACTTTAATTCCTACTCCAAATTTTTCTTTGGTATTCTTTACTGCTTGCTCAATATACAGATAGAATAACATCGAGGATAGGCTACAACCCTGTCTCACTTCCTTCTCAATCACTGCTTCCCTTTCGTGGCCCTCGAGTCTCATAACTGCCATCATGTTTCTCTACAAATTGTAAATAGCCTTTTGCTCCCTGTATTTTACCCCTGCCACCTTTAGAATTTGAAAGAGTTTTTGTAACTTATTTATATATTGTAGTAAGTTGTGTATCGTTGAGAAAAGAAAGAAGTGTCGCGAAGGGTTGAATGATGAATGAGTTACCTGAACAGATGACGAAACGGTTCTAATTATTGAGTGGTAAACAGTCGTTGTCTCAAAAAAATGATTCTGAGCACTATGGGACTGAACTTCTGAGATAAGCAGTCCCCTAGAACTTAGAACTACTTAAGCCTAACTAACCTAAGGACATCACACACACCCATGCCCGAGGCAGGATTCGAACCTGCGACTGTAGCGGTGCCGTTGTCTGAGAACTGTACTGTGTTGGCGGGGTGGCTTATCATGACAACCACCTTGTTTTGTCGAGTTCAGCAAAACACACAAGATTTCTTCGAAATTTGATTTATGGAGAAATTCGATGTGACGAGTTTCGAATTAGCAAGAATCGACTGCATTTGCTTTACTGTCTGACACAGAACAAATTGGCTTTTACGAGGTTGTAAAAAGGAAGTGTTTCAGCTTTCTCTCGAAGTGGGTGCAGGCAGGGTAGTTTGAGCCAGAGGCGGGCAGGTTTGCACGTCGGCATGTGAGCACCCATCACGAGCAGTGGCTCCTGTAGCAGTGCTAGTCCCTGTATACTAGCTGAAGGGCGTGCAGGTGGTGTGGCGGTAGTTGGTAGCCGCGAAAGCCGCCGGCGCGGCAGGCGGGAAGCGGCGAGCGGCAGCGGCAGCGGGCCTTGAGCGCTCTGCCACCCACGGAGAAAGGCCCAAGGCCGCTCACAGCAAAAACTTCACTCGCTCCCCCCGACACGGCCCCCTTTATACTCTCTCATACGGCCAACACGCGTGCAGGGACGAGGAATCGGTGCACCTCCGTGTCTAAATGATATTTCAAATTACTGCGCCGCGGCTTTTACCTCGGACGCCGACGACGCTTCGGAAAAACTGGCGCCGCCTTGAGAGAAAAGGAAGTTGAGTGTTGCAACCCCACGGTAGCTCACGCCAACAGCACTTTGCGATACTCGGTACTGGGTTTAAATTATGAGTAAAAGGCTACAATATAAGGAATAAGATGTCATAAATAAAACTCGATACTCTAGTGCTGGCGAAAACGTGTTATCCCACTACTTGCGCAGACAATACGGTTATTCACGCCTGTGGAAAAATAATGCATCTTTAAAAATGTTCAAATGTGTGTGAATTACCGGCCGGGGTGGCCGAGCGGTTCTAGGCGCTACAGTCTGGAACCGCGTGACCGCTACGGTCGCAGGTTCGAATCTTGCCTCTGGCATGGATGTGTGTGAGGTCCTTAGGTTAGTTAGGTTTAAGTAGTTCTAAGTTTTAGGGGACTGATGACCTCAAAATTTAAGTCCCATAGTGCTCAGAGCCATTTTTGTGTAAATTCCTAAGGGACCAAACTGCTGAGGTCATCGATCCCTAGACTTACACAATACTTAAATTAACTTATGCTAATAACAACACACACACCCGTGCCCGAGGGAGGCTCGAACCTCCGGCGGGAGGGGCCGCGCACTCTATGACATAGCGCCTCAAACCGCGCGGCCATTCCGGGCGGCGATGCAGCTTTAATGAACATTCTTGCTTAGTCGGGAATTTCCTGCTTTTTGAGGTATCAAAACTACGAAGCTTATAGGCGGAATAATGGATCATAGTGCAATAATCATTAACTATAAATAATTTATGATGCTGTCGAGAAAACTTTATTAAGTTAATAGGTTTGTGATTTGGCGCCGGGATGCCCTATATACGTCGGTTCACCTAAACAGATGAAGTTTCGGAAAACTTCGTATATAAATTTTGACAGTATTGATTTATCACTGTTTGATCGAACTGTGTTTGAACACATTGTGCGCTGAATCAAGTGGTCTGTAAATTTATTTTTACACATCAGATGTCTGTAAATAGATAAAAGATTTTGAGGATCGTTCATACAAATTTCACTTAAAAGTTTTTCTAAGTAACTGGCATTATCATTGTAATTCATATCCGTCATCCACGTTAAGTAATGAGTTGAAAATACTTTATGTTTCTTTTTTGAAGCTTATTATGAAAAAAGGCCTACAGATCTGCATTTAGAAATAAGAGAAGAATTTTTAAAGGTACTTTAAATGAAACTAGCTACTTTCTGGTGTGGACAGTGACGTGGGATGTATTTATACTTCGGCAATTTGTCATTTGCAGCAAAAAAGCGTTACGTCTTTTTTCATTTCGGTCTAAAACTGCGACTTACTATATCCGCACGGTTTTAAGGTATTTTCACAAGAATTTTGCAGTTTGTGGTGCTTTCTGATTGTACATACGTGTGATAAGTGTGATAAGGTGTCTAAATCCGTGATTTCTGCCATCGGGAGCTCTTTCCGTCCTTATTTATTGTCAAAATGAATGTGTGTGTGTGTGTGTGTGTGTGTGTGACAGAGAGAGAGAGAGAGAGAGAGAGAGCGAGAGACTGGTGTTCAGAGAAGGTAATTACCATACAGTGAACTGATTTGGGGAAGGGCTGTGGTACAGGAAGGGGGTGATGTGGAGAAGTGGTTAATGTGCCAGTTAAACGACACAGTTCTTCCAGGGAGACAAAGAGTGTCTTATGTCAGAGTGTGGTGTATTTTTGCCTTGACCTACGGTTTTCTCGTAAATGTTAATTTGCTTCTGTCGCTCAGTTCTGGTACAAGCTGTAAATTATTTTAAGAGCGTTTGAAACGCCCAGGACCGTCAGCCCACCGTGTCATCCTCTGCCAATGGCATCATCGGATGTATTACGTGGGGCGGGGGGCGGGGGGGGGGGGGGACCGGGATCAGCACACCACTCTTCCGGCCGTTGCCGGCTTTCTTGGCTTTGGAGCCGATACTTCTCATTCGAGTAGCTCCTCAACTGACCTCACAAGGCTGAGTGTACCCTGTTCCACTCCTCCCACTAATCAAAAATACCTAGCAATACCTGGCATCGAACCCAGACACTGGTGACTACTGACACACGGAGGCAGATTTCAGAGGGAGAGGGACGAGGAAGTGGGCGTATTAACAGAATAATCCGAAAATATGTCCAAAGCAATTAAGGGAAAGGACAGGAAACTCAAATAGACACTCCTGGAAATTGAAATAAGAACACCGTGAATTCATTGTCCCAGGAAGGGGAAACTTTATTGACACATTCCTGGGGTCAGATACATCACTTGATCACACTGACAGAACCACAGGCACATAGACACAGGCAACAGAGCATGCACAATGTCGGCACTAGTACAGTGTATATCCACCTTTCGCAGCAATGCAGGCTGCTATTCTCCCATGGAGACGATCGTAGAGATGCTGGATGTAGTCCTGTGGAACGGCTTGCCATGCCATTTCCACCTGGCGCCTCAGTTGGACCAGCGTTCGTGCTGGACGTGCAGACCGCGTGAGACCACGCTTCATCCAGTCCCAAACATGCTCAATGGGGGACAGATCCGGAGATCTTGCTGGCCAGGGTAGTTGACTTACACCTTCTAGAGCACGTTGGGTGGCACGGGATACACGCGGACGTGCATTGTCCTGTTGTAACAGCAAGTTCCCTTGCCGGTCTAGGAATGGTAGAACGATGGGTTCGATGACGGTTTGGATGTACCGTGCACTATTCAGTGTCCCCTCGACGATCACCAGTTGTGTACGGCCAGTGTAGGAGATCGCTCCCCACACCATGATGCCGGGTGTTGGCCCTGTGTGCCTCGGTCGTATGCAGTCCTGATTGTGGCGCTCACCTGCACGGCGCCAAACACGCATACGACCATCATTGGCACCAAGGCAGAAGCGACTCTCATCGCTGAAGACGACACGTCTCCATTCGTCCCTCCATTCACGCCTGTCGCGACACCACTGGAGGCGGGCTGCACGATGTTGGGGCGTGAGCGGAAGACGGCCTAACGGTGTGCGGGACCGTAGCCCAGCTTCATGGAGACGGTTGCGAATGGTCCTCGCCGATACCCCAGGAGCAACAGTGTCCCTAATTTGCTGGGAAGTGGCGGTGCAGTCCCCTGCGGCACTGCGTAGGATCCTACGGTCTTGGCGTGCATCCGTGCGTCGCTGCGGTCCGGTCCCAGGTCGACGGGCACGTGCACCTTCCGCCGACCACTGGCGACAACATCGATGTACTGTGGAGACCTCACGCCCCACGTGTTGAGCAATTCGGCGGTACGTCCACCCGGCGTCACGCATGCCCACTATACGCCCTCGCTCAAAGTCCGTCAACTGCACATACGGTTCACGTCCACGCTGTCGCGGCATGCTACCAGTGTTAAAGACTGCGATGGAGCTCCGTATGCCACGGCAAACTGGCTGACACTGACGGCGGCGGTGCACAAACGCTGCGCAGCTAGCGCCATTCGACGGCCAACACCGCGGTTCCTGGTGTGTCCGCTGTGCCGTGCGTGTGATCATTGCTTGTACAGCCCTCTCGCAGTGTCCGGAGCAAGTATGGTGGGTCTGACACACCGGTGTCAATGTGTTCTTTTTTCCATTTCCAGGAGTGTACATTACTAGTAGAGAATATGAGCTCAGTTCCTGCCGAACAAGAGTAGAATGTCTGCTCCACTTCAGATGGTAGATGTACTCGAGGTTACAGCTTCACTCTCTCATCGTAGTTAGTTGTTCACTACTGGCCTAAATGCTGCCGGGAATAAGTTATGGTATTATGATGCTTCAGTTTCTTTCTGAAATCATAGATACAACACTGATAAAAATTCCCTTGTTTAGACAAAATCATCCAAGAAAGCTTACAAGTTTGGTCACATACCATTACGTCAAGTCGCACCAGTCAACTAAATCCATAAAAGTTTATGTAATTTAGCAAGATTATTTTGTGTTGTGATGCAAAAATGTTTGTAGCACGTTTGTAGACTGTTTTCTGTTGCTTTTATAGTTTTTTATTTTGATCGTAAGTGAAAACAGGTGCGTTTCTTAATATCTGACTACTTTCAGAGTCTATACTCATCAGATCTGAAAGGATCTTCTTCATTGCGCGTGAGTCACTTTAATTTAGCAACGATATCACGAGAGATGTTAGGCGTGCAGTGAAAATGTAGTCACGTAGAATCCAGAAGCAAGGGCTAGCTATGGCAGCAATTTCGTCAACAAGATTTAACACTTTATAATAAGAGCACTTGTATTAAGCGCTCACGGAAGTACAGACGGAGATAAACTCCCTGCCTCAGCACAGAGTGCTCCTATTTATATACACGTAAAATGTTCTAGTAAACTCCGGTACCTCAAATTCAAAGATGCCACAGATATTTAGTAATAGACAGATGCAGTAGGCTTGAATTTAACGTGGCCAATCGGTCGTGATAACAGCTGGCTAAACGACGGCGGCCGACGTGAAACGCGTGGCAGTACGTCGAATTATTAGTTATTATTGGTCAAAGAGGAGACTCAAGTCTTTATGGCCTCTATTTGGAGAGTGTATGGGGTGATCTGTTGTATCTTTAATTAAAACGTGTTGTCCTTCTGTCCAACAATGTATATATTTGTAATCTAAAAAGTAACAGCACCCATAGCACATTTGCTGACCACCTAATAGCTCATAACCACCACACAACTGCAATAGCAATAGATCTTAAAATACTTAACTCCAGCCGCAGCCCATACCACAAACTGACAATAGAAGAGAACTTCCACATACAAAAGGCAATAGCAGAAGGCAAACAAGTTTTAAATGAAAAAACTACACTCCGTAAACGCACATTATTTAAAACATTGAAGGAACTTTACAAAAAAGGCAACACAAACAGATAAAGGAGGAAGTCTGTTTGCGTGGTCAGGTATAGCTAAAGGAGCTTACACACACACACACACACACACACACACACACACACACACACACACACACACACGCACACACAAACACACACACGCAGAAAGACACACACACACATACACACAGAAAGGGAGAAAAAAGTAAACAAAATTCAAATTCGGCGCCAACTCTCTTAGGAACAAATGAACGCCGACGGGGTTAGAAAACACAACAAAAGTGCTCACCGCGTTTAGCGAAGTAAAAAGTGTTTATAAGGAACGAAATGACACATAGTACCTTAATATGCGAGTGCAGTGTCCTCAGAACGCAAAAGAAGAAGGATCAGTCAAAACACAAAGTGAGTACTAACAAATATATAGGCTTTTTGACTCGCCAAAATCACATTTTCTAAAAATCAAGGTATGTGTTAACTCGCCAATGAAATTGTGATTCACATAGCTTGGTTTGAAAATGACAAACTATCAGTGCAGAACGCATACAGTTGGTCTTGCGAAGCCATATAATGTAAAATCACGGTAAGAAGCAAAACGAACAAACACTTTCTTTAGGCCTCACTTTGTTAGATCAGTTACAATCTAAAATATGTTCACTCTTTACAGTTTTCAATTAAAAAAACACACTGATGATGGCACAGAGGTGCTGAAACGTGTTTGAGTAAAAAGAAGAAACAGTGCCCTTGCGAAAAGACTGAACCTATATCCTATAATTTAACTGCAAACGCGGAAAGAAAGGACAAGAGATTCAGATACAAAAGATGAAGAAACCAATTAATCGCTTATGGAACAAATGTTCTTTTCATCCGCGACAACTATGCAGTAATATAATAAATTACTCACTGTACATCGAAGTGTGAGCTTATTCGAAACTTCTTGGGAGATGAAAACTATGTGCCGGACTGCGAAACTAACACGGAGCGCTCGCCTCCTACAGGCTAACACTGTACCGACCAAGCTACACAGAAATGACTCACGATCCGCCCACGCAGCTATCTGCTTTCGTCTGGTACGAAGTTGAAATCAGCACACACTGCGCTGCAGAGTGAAAAATGCTTTCTGGCAACAATTCTCAAGGCTGTGGTTTAGCCATTTCTCCGCAATACTCTTTCCTCCAGAAGTTCAAATGGTTCAAATGGCTCTGAGCACTATGGGACTCAACTGCTGAGGTCATTAGTCCCCTAGAACGTAGAACTAGTTAAACCTAACTAACCTAAGGACATCACAAACATCCATGCCCGAGGCAGGATTCGAACCTGCGACCGTAGCGGTCTTGCGGTTCCAGACTGCAGCGCCTTTAACCGCACGGCCACTTCGGCCGGCCCTCCATAAGTGCTTGTCCAGCTAGTTGTGCAGGAGGACTTGCGTGAAATTCGGGAGGCAGGAAAAATGCAGTGGCTGAATCGTGCACGAGTACCTCATTAGATAAAGTATTTGGGAGCGAAAGCTACAGGTTTCGCGTTTGCGTCACGTCGCGATCGGTCACAAAGTTTTTATATGACAGGAAGTTTCAAACCTGGAACGGCCTTAACATTAAAGGCGGAAAACAAAGGACATGAAATAATTGCTTCATGATGAGAAATAAAAGGAGTTGTCGATTCTGATGCATTTATTAACATAAGGAATATTACACATCTGATACTAGGAAAGATATCATCTCTTTATCTCTGTAAATAGTGACAGGTCGATGAAGATCCCAGAGCGTTATGTATTATGCAGTATTCCCTTCTGGCTCGCATATAATTCCAGACCGCTGATACGTAAAGATAGAAACAACTGACCCCATCTTCAGACGATGCATGAAATGGTTCAAATGGCTCTGAGCACTATGGGACTCAACTGCTGTGGTCATAAGTCCCCTAGAACTTGGAACTACTTAAACCTAACTAACCTAAGAATAACACACACATCCATGCCCGAGGCAGGACTCGAACCTGCGACCGTAGCGGTCGTGCGGTTCCAGACTGTAGCGCCTTTAACCGCTCGGCCACTCCGGCCGGCAGACGATGCATGAGACGGACTGTCTGGCAAATGATTTACGGGATCGCTGACTTTGTGTACCAGCGTGACGAAATACGAGGGCGTGCTGAAAATAGTGCCTCCGAAAATATTGTGTGAAAATTCTTAAAGTTTTTTTAAAATAAAACAAACGTTATTAGCATTCTAAATCTTTATTCTTCATATGTACATATTTATTTGTCAACATAGTCTGCCCGTAGCTCGTGGTCTAGTGGCTAGTGTTGCTGCCTGTGGATCACGGAGTCCCGGGTTCGATTCCCGGCCGGGTTGGGGATTTTCTCTGCCTAGGGACTGGCGGTGTCTAGACTGGACTGTGAAAAAAATGGGACTGTGTAAAAATTGGGACTTTGTACGGGCGCTGACGATCACGCAGTTGAGCGCCCCACAAACCAAACATGATCAACATAGTCACCTTCGCGACCAACACATTTCTCCCAACTAGACACCAGTTTGTTGATACTGGCACTGTAGAATATTTGACTTTGTTGACAGAGCCACAACCTCACCTGTTCTTGCACCGCTTCATCGCTATCAAAGTGATGTCCTCGAAGGTGTTCTCTAAGTTTTGGAAACAGATTGAAATTAGACGGGGCCAAGTCGGAACTGTATGATGCGTGACAGTGAACCCAATGTGTCGGATTGTTTCAGATGTTGCAGCGCTCGTGTGTGGTCGAGCATTGTCATGCTGAAGGAGAGGGTGTTCCATGTGAGGACAAAGTCTTCGATTTCTAACTCGGTTACAGCATACTGTTTCTCACGCACCGACATAGTTACGTTACACACAGCCATGTTACACGCTATAGTACGGAGCTCTCTAGCGACAGATAGATGCAAGTTGCACCAGCGAAGCGAAAAAGTTGACCGAGTAATACGCTTGACACGTAATACCTCAACCAGTAATGAGAACAGAATAAAAAATTCGGACAGGAGACACAGCCAAAGATCTCTTCAGTGCAGATACACACCAGGCTTAAACTCTTAGCCCGGCCAGGTGGCCGAGCGGTTCTAGGCGCTACAGTCTGGAACCACACGACCGCTACGCTCGTAGGTTCGAATCCTGCCTCGGGCAGGGATGTGTTTGATGTCCTTACGTTAGTTAGGTTTAAGTAGTTCTAAGTTCTAGGGGACTGATGACCTCAGAAGTTAAGTCCCATAGTGCTCAGAGCCATTTGAACAATTTTTTTGAACTCTTACTTGAAACGCCGAAATGCCGCGAGTAATGATGATAATGGACAAGGGGCAGTGAAGCTGAGAATTTGCGTCTGACGGCAGGCGTGCTATGGTAGTCTGCGCAGTTGCAATGATCACTGTGTCCGGATGGCTCAGTGGTAAGAGCATCTGCCTAATAAGCAGGAGCCCCGGGTCCGAATCCCAGACTGACACAAATATTCAAGTTTCCTTATTGGTTTCAATGCCCACTCTTAGCCAATGTCTGTTATCCACTGTGTCTTAATTCATAGAGACTGCTGGGTCAAAAATTCGGAGGCGTTACTTTTCAGCACGCCCTCGTAAATATGAAAATGACGGTAATAATTTCAGTATAACAGTTTTGTCCCTGTTTATGATTGTGCTCCTGCCACAGATTAATTTGCAAGTAGCAAGCGTTGTGCAATCAGTTAGGAGATCTACCAGCAGATGAGGTGTCATTTGTTACCAGTCATGCGCAAATTCGTATAATAAACCGAATATTTCCTGAGCTATTTCCCCCCACACAAATCGATAGAATTCTATGTCATATAAGATCATGGCAAATAAAACGGCCCAGCAGTACGTAAAATATATTTCTGATAAAAATACTTATTCGCACTCCATGGCCTTAGTACTCCTTAGATGCTCCATGAAATTACTGTAATCGCACAGAAAGAACAAAAAACTGACAGACAGTTTGTCTATGTGGCGCCAGGCTTCACCACAATAGGCGTTAGACTATTTTATTATGATAACCGTTATAGGCTTGTCGTTTGATCTCATACTTGTGGATACAAAAAGAACTGACAGATAATCTGTAAAAACTACTACAATATTAAAAGAAAAGATGATTCAGTGTCTTCAGCTTTCTATCAGGGTTAAGCTATGCTTCACGTGACGGTGACATTCGCTTCGAACAAACAAACTGTAAGGCATCAAACACCAAAGTCTTCATCTACTTGCTTCTTCATCTACTTATTTAACTGAAACGGCCTCTTCATGGCATTCGAGCTGCGCGGGGTAGACGCGCAATCTGGGGCGTCTTATCCCGGTTCGCGCGGCTTCCCCTGTCGGTGGTTCGAGTCCTCCCTAGGGCATGGATGTGTCTGTCGTTCTTAGTGTAAGTTAGTTTCAGCTAGATTAAGTAGTGTGTAAGCCTAGGGACCGATGACCTCAGCAGTTTTGTGCCATAGGAACTTACCATAAATTTCCAAATTCCCATGGCGTTCGAGGTCATATATGGAGCTTATAATACATGGTAACAGAGTGAGTGTCTCAGTTCACCTTCCAACATATTACATTTGTGCTTTCAGTGTTGTGTTACTTCCATATCCAAAAGTAATTGAACAGCAACGATTTCCTCTATTTCTTTAAGGTTTCCGTCCCGAATAAAATAAGCCAAATTACTTAGCCTCACGAGAGCCGACTCAAAAGAGATGGAACGAAGGTACATGACTGACTTCAGCAGCACCTGACCAAAACGCGACTTTCCCATATATCCTCTGAAGATAATATCTTCCATTGCAACACGGTCATCTCATATTTTTATTCATATTTTCCCTGAAAAAGTTGGCAAGGACGGATGTAAGGAACTACTAAACCCAATGACTTCAGTAATACTGAAATTATTAGTTGTGTGTACGTCAATAAAACCCCACGTAGAGAGTATTCTGTAACGTTTTATGCGAGTAACATTTCTGATAGTTACTATATACTTCAGCAATCAAATATCCATTTGCTCTTTGAGGCTCTTCCAAAACTGTTTCGGCACTATCGTCAAGACAGTGTGTCTAGGTCGATCGCTAGTAATTCAATCAATTTATCTTTTCAGGCAATTAAAAATAGCTGCTTTTGTTTCTTTTTCCCCGACCCTGGTTGCACCGTGTTGAGAGATTGCAGCCGTGTCCCGGGGGACAATAGTTCAAATCCCAGTCCCGCCAGTGAGAGTTAGATTATCCGCGATTTTACCAAATCGATTATGGTAGATAACGTGGTGGTTCTTTTGAAAATCCAAGGGCGATTTCATTCCCCAATACGAGGCTCTGCTCCACCTGTAATTGTTCCATCGTCGAGAGGATCTTAAGCCCTAATATTCCTTTCTCCCTTCTGTCTAGTGTTTATTCCACTGTATCAGTGGTTTAGTCCAGTCTGTAGACGTCACTTTGTCGTAATATGCCCCATGCCATTTCCGACAGATTTTGTGGGCTGAGGTCGCTCCAGATAAAATTTTGTATGTAAACCAGAAATGTCTTCGTAACCAGCCTAATTTTTTGTCAGAGTAATTCTCCCCTCCATTTTTAAATGGTTCTGAGCAATATGGGACTTAACATCTGAGGTCATCAGTCCCCTAGAACTTAGAACTACTTAAACCTAACTAACCTAAGGAAATCATAGGGACTGATGACCTTAGCAGTTAAGTCCCATAAAATATCACACATTTTAAGGACATTACACACATCCATGCTCGAGACAGGATTCGAACCTGCCACCGTAGCAGTCGCGCGGTTCCGGACTGAAGCACCTAGAACCGCTCGGCCACCGTGACCGGCTCCTCTATTTTTATATTGTAATTACAAGCTGAATGAGGTTGAAGCTCTTCATCTCACTCCCCATCATTTCTTCAAAAATCCAGAGAGACGACTAGAGAACAGAAAATTTTAGACCTTTTTGGGAGTAAGATATATGTTTTTCGGACGAATTCTTGATTCCGCTCCTGTTAATAACTTCTCGAAAGTAACGATACTTGTGTACTTGTTGTAATAACAATGCTCTATAAAAAGTACAAAATGATGTCATTAAAATTATCTCAGTGTCCCAGGAAAAGTTTGAAAGTGCCGGAAGGTTCGCGGTCGACAGACAGGGAAGAAAACTTACTCAAGCCACTGCTGTCCAAAGTCATCGGCGAATGCGGACTTCATCAATCAGCTTTTCTACTGTGGCGAGTCACGCCATCTGACGTAATGACTTCCTGACTGCCAAACTATCCAGTCATATGGTGATAAATAAGTGTGACTCGATGCAAAAGAAACGTTTGCTAATAAAGTTTCTCACCTGGGACTGACATAAGTTTTGGCTGAAAGTGTTCTCGGCGTGTGGAGGTGCAGGTAGTGTCGATTTATCAAATCTCTAACGAGGCAGGCGGCGGCACAAGGGCGACCGATACTTGCCAGTCAGCGCGCGTCCATCTGTAACAATTTGTCTGGCGCTCCCGTCCACGGCCGCCCCAAACTCTTTTTCGTATCTCCAGTAACATACTGTCTTCATTCATCGTTTAACCGTTGCGAATGTAATTTGTGCGAGGCAAGATTTATACCGCAAGACTATCGCTTGAGACAATACGCGGAATCTGAGGTACAATGGGCACGAAGATCTAAAACAGTAAATACCTAATTAACGACGTTTAAAAGAAAGCTTTGTTTCAATCGGGGAGGGGGGGGGGTGAGGTTTACCATACGGATTTCGCGACGAGAGAGAATGTATTTAGCGAAATCTACCTCTATCGCTTTTTTTTGTCAAATCTCCCACTGTTCAAACTGACAGCGAGTCATAGTCGATTCAGAATTCCGATTTGTGTAATGGCGCTCTTGGGTTTACAATTATTATGCGTTAATTTGTAATTTTTTTACGTCCACTCTAAACCTTAACGATCTCCTATAGGTAGAGGAGCTCATCTGCCAATTATTAATGTATCATTTCGCTGCTGATATGAAACGGGATAGAGAGAATAGGATTGCA
The DNA here is from genome assembly GCF_021461385.2 of Schistocerca piceifrons. Lineage (NCBI taxonomy): Eukaryota > Metazoa > Arthropoda > Insecta > Orthoptera > Acrididae > Schistocerca > Schistocerca piceifrons. Next base: position 171,611,456 of record NC_060149.1, read on the forward strand.
CCTTTCAAATTTGCTAAGTCAGTTGCTAATAATGTATGTGGTTCTCATGTGGTTCTTCGCGTCCTGCAGGAAAAGACTCAATGAGAAGAGTTTAACAATAGTTGATCTGTGTGAACTACGCAATATTTCGAAGTTTCCAAAAATTACACTCAGTGCGCTGAGTATGGCATCAGGCTACGCAGCTGATGGTGTTTTCAAATCTGCATCTAGGCTATGCGGACAGCTCTAAGCTCCGTGGTAAAGATAACAGTTTATTGTTTTGTGTTAGCAGAAGAGCCAACACCGTGTTGCGAGTGGAGGCCGAAATGCACGCGTTTTAGCTCACGCAGGCTGGCGTGAAGAGAGAAGAACTATACTGACGTGAGGTCTGGAACATGAAAAGGAATGAGAATTCAGAAAGCGGACGTAATTAGTTTGATACTTAACCTTAATCCATTAATGATGAACGTCGCTCTTGACGGTACATGATTCACAATATTATCTGTTCAGAATACATTCTTGAAGATAGTAATTATAGTAACGGAGTATGGCGCCTTGCTAGGTCGTAGCAAATGACGTAGCTGAAGGCTATGCTAAACTGTCGTCTCGGCAAATGAGAGCGTATTTAGACAGTGAACCATCGCTACCAAAGTCGGCTGTACAATTGGGGCGAGTGCTAGTGAGTCTCTCTAGACTAGACCTGCCGTGCGGCGGTGCTCGGTCTGCAATCACTGATAGTGGCGACACGCGGGTCCGACGTATACTAACGGACCGCGGCCGATTTAAAGGCTACCACCTAGCAAGTGTGGTGTCTGGCAGTGACACCACATTTTGCATCATATTTTAAGGTTTTCACACTGCTATTTACGGATTGGGTGTCGGAGAAATGATTGCTTGTACGCCTCTGCGTGGGCCACGATCAGCCTAAATTAATCATTACGGTCTCTTACTGCAGAAGCGAAACGTAGGAGGCTGATAAATATTTCTCGCCACCGTAGTAGCTTCTTTTTCTTTTTTCGGTCAGAATAAGTTAATGGAGAGAACAGAATGAGCCTGATGAAAAAAATGGGTGTGAAATCTTATGGGACTTAACTGCTAAGGTCATCAGTCCCTAAGCTTACACACTTCTTAACCTAAATTATCCTAAGGACAAACACACACACCCATGCCCAAGGGAGGACTCGAATCTCTGCTGAGTCTGAAGAGAGCATAAATGTAGAGGGACAAAAACTCCGGATTTCAAAGCAGTCAAATAAATTCAGATGCGCTGTTAGTAATTTCATTACCAGTTGGAAACGCCAAGGTGTCACTAAACACAAACACTGTCTGGTATCTCTTAACAAATTATTGACAGGGACTGCCAAAGTCCAAAGATAACAAGTCGTCAGCTATCACTGTAGAAGCAAGATTAGTGTTTAACGTAAAATCGACAGGGCAGTCATTAGAGACGAAGAACAAGTGCGGATTACGAAAGGATGAGGAAGGAAAACGGTCGAGCTCTTTTGAAAGGAACCATCTCGGTGTTTGATTGGAACCATTTAGGAACCTCACGTAAAACGTACATCTAGATGACTGGTTGGAAATTTGAACCATCGTCCTTCTGAATGCGATCCAGGGTGCTAGCTCTGTGTCACTGTATGGTGATTGTAGAAGACTCGAGTCGTAGACCAGCTGTAGAGGTCATTGACAGAACGATGCATCAGGTGGCACTAGGACTTGATTTTCGTGGCAAAACTGTCGTCTGGTAACAAGAATGAACATTTGACGTTGCTTCGCGTGTAGCAAACGTTATGACCGACCTGTGAGATTTCACAGTCGATGATTAAGAAGACGCCTCCTGGCTGCAGTTCTGTACACCTGTATCAACTGACATCAAGTGAGATGTTGAAATGGTTCAGGCACTGGGCTCGTATTCGGAAGGATGACTGTTCAGATCCTCGCCCAAACCCCTAGATGAATGTTTACCGTGGTTTCCTTTAATCGCTTAAGGGAAAGGTGTGGATTGTCCCTTTGAATGCACGCGGTCGAATTTTATTTCCGTCCCTAATGACCTGGCAGTCCACGAGCTGTTAAACCCTAATCTTCTTTCCTTTACTTGTATCCACTGATTAGTCCGCCTGCTTAGCAGGGTGGTAACGTGTATGCCTCCCTTGCAGTGGGCCTAGGTTCGATTCCCGTCTGGGTTGGAGATTTTCTCCACTCGGGGACTGGGTGTTGTGTTGTCCCCATAATCATTTCATCCTCGTCATCGGCTGCAATTCGCCCAATGTGGCGTCGATTGAAATAAGACTTGCGCTTGGCGGCCGAACCTGAATGGGACCTCCCGGCCAACAATGCCATACGATCATTTCATTTTCATCGGCTGACTGCTTTATGTCATTCTTTTATACTTTAGACTGAACCATTTTTAAATATGAATGACCACTATTTTCATCACTGGTTGATCCTTATTCTAATACTAGTTCAGTCTCTGCGTCAAGTGAAGTTTTACAACATGTCCGCGACGCTTTTCTTTCTGGTTAAGAGCCTTTCCACCCATAATGTGTGCATTTAATCTCCGTAGGCTAACGATGTTTCATATATGAAGACCAATAACGTCGGATGGTAAAAAAGACCCTGATTTCTTCCGTGCTTGTGGTTCTTGCTGGACCATGTGGATTATCTCAGCCCTTAGACATTTGCATCTCCCTCCAGCTCCTGTTTCATGCTGGCAGAAAGCTATGTTGCTTACGTATCTTGTACGTCAACGGATATTTCTCAGATTTAATTTAAAAAATGGTTCAAATGGCTCTGAGCACTATGAGACTTAACATCTATGGTCATCGGTCCCCTAGAACTTAGAACTACTTAAACGCCGGCCGGTGTGGCCGACCGGTTCTAGGCGCCTCAGTCTGGAATCGCGCGACCGCCACGGTCGCAGGTTCGAATACTGCCTCGAGCGTGGATGTGTGTGATGTCCATAGCTTAGTTAGATTTAAGTAGTTCTAAGTTCTAGGGGACTGATGACCTCAGATGTTAAGTCCCATAGTGCTCAGAGCCATTTGAACGATTTGAACTACTTAAACCTAACTAACCTAAGGACACCACACACATCCATGCCCGAGGCAGGATTCGAAACTGTGACCGTAGCGGTCACGCGGTTCCAGACTGAAGCGCCTAGAACCGCACGGCCACATCGGCCGGCTCTTAGTTTTAAATCACTCTATTGCTTTAAATAAATTCAACGTGTCTGTTAGCTTGTAGACAGCAAAAGTAAAACGCGAAGGAAGTTATACTGTGTGTGTTTCGATTAGGTTTTTTAGGCAATCAGTTTTCAGTACGCTAACGTTTTATGAAAACTTGGATTGTGAAGCTGTCCGTAGAGCCAGAAACCACATACCAGACGGGGTATATTTGCTGGAACAATTTAAAGGTACGTACTGTAATATACTGACACTATTGTGTACATTGTTTATTTAAAACACAGCATATGGTATAGATGCATAGTCAGATGATGGAAACAGCAACAAAAATACACTCCTGGAAATTGAAATAAGAACACCGTGAATTCATTGTCCCAGGAAGGGGAAACTTTATTGACACATTCCTGGGGTCAGATACATCACATGATCACACTGACAGAACCACAGGCACATAGACACAGGCAACAGAGCATGCACAATGTCGGCACTAGTACAGTGTATATCCACCTTTCGCAGCAACGCAGGCTGCTATTCTCCCATGGAGACGATCGTAGAGATGCTGGATGTAGTCCTGTGGAACGGCTTGCCATGCCATTTCCACCTGGCGCCTCAGTTGGACCAGCGTTCGCGCTGGACGTGCAAACCGCGTGAGACGACGCTTCATCCAGTCCCAAACATGCTCAATGGGGGACAGATCCGGAGATCTTGCTGGCCAGGGTAGTTGACTTACACCTTCTAGAGCACGTTGGGTGGCACGGGATACATGCGGACGTGCATTGTCCTGTTGGAACAGCAAGTTCCCTTGCCGGTCTAGGAATGGTAGAACGATGGGTTCGATGACGGTTTGGATGTACCGTGCACTATTCAGTGTCCCCTCGACGTTCACCAGCGGTGTACGGCCAGTGTAGGAGATCGCTCCCCACACCATGATGCCGGGTGTTGGCCCTGTGTGCCTCAGTCATATGCAGTCCTGATTGTGGCGCTCACCTGCACGGCGCCAAACACGCATACGACCATCATTGGCACCAAGGCAGAAGCGACTCTCATCGCTGAAGACGACACGTCTCCATTCGTCCCTCCATTCACGCCTGTCGCGACAACACTGGAGGCGGGCTGCACGATGTTGGGGCGTGAGCGGAAGACGGCCTAACGGTGTGCGGGACCGTAGCCCAGCTTCATGGAGACGGTTGCGAATGGTCCTCGCCGATACCCCAGGAGCAACAGTGTCCGTAATTTGCTGGGAAGTGGCGGTGCGGTCCCCTACGGCACTGCGTAGGATCCTACGGTCTTGGCGTCCATCCGTGCGTCGCTGCGGTCCGGTCCAAGGTCGACGGGCACGTGCACCTTCCGCCGACCACTGGCGACAACATCGATGTACTGTGGAGACCTCACGCCCCACGTGTTGAGCAATTCGGCGGTACGTCCACCCGGCCTCCCGCATGCCCACTATACGCCCTCGCTCAAAGTCCGTCAACTGCACATACGGTTCACGTCCACGCTGTCGCGGCATGCTACCAGTGTTAAAGACTGCGATGGAGCTCCGTATGCCACGGCAAACTGGCTGACACTGACGGCGGCGGTGCACAAATGCTGCGCAGCTAGCGCCATTCGACGGCCAACACCGCGGTTCCTGGTGTGTCCGCTGTGCCGTGCGTGTGATCATTGCTTGTACAACCCTCTCGCAGTGTTCGGAGCAAGTATGATGGGTCTGACACACCGGTGTCAATGTGTTCTTTTTTCCATTTCCAGGAGTGTATATAAATGAATAAAACTTGTTGTTTGTTGTTGTGGTCTTCACTCCTGAGACTGGTTTGATGCAGCTCTCCATGCTACCCTATCCTGTGCAAGCTTCTTCATCTCCCACTACTTACTGCAACCCACATCCTTCTGAATGTGCTTAGTGTATTCATCTCTTGGTCTCCCTCTACGATTTTTACCCTCCACGCTGCCCTCCAAATCTAAATTTGTGATCCCTTGATGCCTCAGAACATGTCCTACTAACCGGTCCCTTCTTTTTGTCAAGTTGTGCCAGATACTCCTCTTCTCCCCAATTCTATTCAATACCTCCTCATTAGTTATGTGATCTACCCATGTAATCTTCAGCATTCTTCTGTGGCGCCACATTTCGAAAGCTTCTATTCTCTTCTTGTCCAAACTATTTATCGTCCACGTCTCACTTCCATACATGGCTACACTTCATACAAATACTTTCAGAAACGACTTCCTGACACTTAAATCTATACTCGATGTTAACAAATTTCTCTTCTTCAGAAACGCTTTCCTTGCCATTGCCAGTCTACATTTTATATCCTCTCTACTTCGACCATCATCAGTTATTTTGCCCCCCAAATAGCAAAACTCCTTTACTACTTTAAGTGTCTCATTTCCTAATCTAATTCCCTCAGCATTACCCGATTTAATTCGACTACATTCCATTACCCTCGCTTTGCTTTTGTTGATGTTCATCTTATACCCTCCTTTCAAGATACTGTCCATTCCGTTCAACTGCTCTTCCAAGTCCTTTGCTGTTTCTGACAGAATTACAATGTCATCGGCAAACCTCAAAGTTTTTATTTCGTCTCCATGGATTTTAATACCTACTCCGAACTTTTCTTTTGTTTCCTTTACTGCTTGCTCAATACACAGATTGAATAGCATCTGGGAGAGGCTACAACCCTGTCTCACCCCCTTCCCAACCACTGCTTCCCTTTCATGTCCCTCGACCTTTATAATTGCCATCTGGTTTCTGTACAAATTGTAAATAGCCTTTCGCTCCCTGTATCTTACCCCTGCCACCTTCAGAATTTGAAAGAGAGTATTCCAGTCAACATTGTCAAAAGCTTTCTCTAAGTCTACAAATGCTAGAAACGTAGGTTTGCCTTTCCTTAATCTTTCTTCTAAGATAAGTCGTAGGGTCAATATTGACTCACGTGTTCCAACATTTCTACGGAATCCAAACTGATCTTCCCCGAGGCCAGCTTCTACCAGTTTTTCCATTCGTCTGTAAAGAATTCGCGTTAGTATTTTGCAGCTGTGACTTATTAAACTGATAGTTCGGTAATTTTCACATCTGTCAACACCTGCTTTCTTTGGGATTGGAATTACTACATTCTTCTTGAAGTCTGAGGGTATTTCGCCTGTCTCATACATCTTACTCACCAGATGGTAGAGTTTTGTTAGGCCTGGCTCTCCCAAGGATGTCAGTAGTTCTAATGGAATGTTGTCTACTCCCGGGGCCTTGTTTCGACTTAGGTCTTTCAGTGCTCTGTCAAACTCTTCACGCAGTATCATATCTCCCATTTCATCTTGATCTACATCCTCTTCCATTTCCATAATATTGTTCTCAAGAACATCGCCCCTGTATAGACCCTCTATATACTCCTTCCACCTTTCTGCTTTCCCTTCTTTGTATGGAACTGGGTTTCCATCTGAGCTCTTGATATTCATACAAGTGGTTCTCTATTCTCCAAAGGTCTCTTTAATTTTCCTGTAGGCAGTATCTATCTTACCCCTCTTGAGATAAGCCTCTACATCCTTACATTTAGAACATTTTTATGTTTTCTCCTTTCATCAAGTAAATTCAGTATCTCTTCTGTTACCCAAGGATTTCTACCAGCCCTCGTCTTTTTACCTACTTGATCCTCTGCTGCCTTCACTATTTCATTTCTCAAAGCTACCCATTCTTCTTCTACTGTATTTCTTTCCCCCATTCCTGTCAATTGTTCCCTTATGCTCTCCCTGAACTCTGTACAACCTCTGGTTCTTTCAGTTTATCCAGGTCCCATCTCCTTAAATTCCCACCTTTTTGCAGTTTCTTCAGTTTTAATCTACAGTTCATAACCAATAGATTGTGGTCAGAGTCCACATCTGCCGCTGGAAATTTCTTACAATGTAAAATCTGGTTCCTAAATCTCTGTCTTACCATTATATAATCTATCTGAAACCTTCTAGAATCTCCAGGGTTCTTCCATGTATACAACCTTCTTTCATGATTCTTGAACCAAGTGTTAGCTATGATTAAGTTATGCTGTGTGCAAAATTCTACCAGGCGGCTTCCTCTTTCATTTCTTAGCCCCAATCCATATTCACCTACTACGTTTTCTTCTCTTCCTTTTCCTACTGTCGAATTCCAGTTACCCATGACTATTAAATTTTCGTCTCCCTTCACTACCTAAATAATTTCTTTTATCTCATCATACATTTTCTCAATTTCTTCATCATCTGCAGAGCTAGTTGGCATATAAACTTGTGTACTACTGTAGTAGGCGTGGGCTTGGTGTCTATCTTGACCACAATAATGCGTTCACTATGCTGTTTGTAGTAGCTTACCCGCACTTCTATTTTTTTTATTCATTATTAAACCTACTCCTACATTACCCCTATTTGATTTTGTATTTATAACCCTGTATTCGCCTGACCAAAAGTCTTGTTCCTGCTGCCACCGAACTTCACTAATTCCCAGTATATCTAACTTTAACCTATCCATTTCCCTTTTTAAATTTTCTAACCTACCTGCCCGATTAAGGGATCTGACATTCCACTCTCCGATCCGTAGAACGCCAGTTTTCTTTCTCTTGATAACGACGTCCTCTTGAGTAGTCCCCGCCCGGAGATCCGAATGGGGGACTATTTTACCTCCGGAATATTTTACCCAAGAGGACGCCATCATCATTTAATCATACAGTAAAGCTGCATGCCCTCGGGAAAAATTACGGCTGTAGTTTCCCCTTGCTTTCAGCCGTTCGCAGTACCAAAACAGCAAGGCCGTTTTGGTTAGTGTTACAGGGCCAGATCAGTCAATCATTCAGACTGTTGCCCCTGCAACTACTGAAAAAGCTGCTGCCCCTCTTCAGGAACCACACGTTTCTCTGGCCTCTCAACAGATACCCCTCCGTTGTGGTTGCACCTACGGTACGGCTATCTGTATCGCTGAGGCACGCAAGCCTCCCCACCAACGGCAAGGTCCATGGTTCATGGGGGGGACTTGTTACGACATAAAAAACCAGTGTGAAAAATCTGAAAAGTTAGGAATCGAGCCCAAAAAATAGATTATAAAATTTTAAAAGTAGAACGAGCCTCACAACGAGATTGCAGGGTATTAATATTTATGGTAACATAGATTACCGACTATAAACGTTCAGTTCTGGGAAGTAGAATGAACGATAAAAAGGAGTATGGAAACCCGCCATGATTCTGTAAGAATATTACGAATTTACTATGAAATCAAATACAACTACCTGGTGCTATAAACGAAACCAAATGATTGCTGAAAAACAAAAGCTGAACGAAGACTAAACAAACATAAGTACAGCTTTGAGCTAAGTATCCTCTGATTTCCTAATTATGTCAAGAAACCTGATGGGCTCTTGATTTTATGAAAAATCGGTCAGTAGATGAAAGGTATCTGGCTTTATGGCTCTGAGCACTATGGGACTTAACATCTATGGTCATCAGTCCCCTAGAACTTAGAACTACTTAAACCTAACTAACCTAAGGACATCACACAACACCCAGTCATCACGAGGCAGAGATATCTGGCTTCGTACTCCTTGACTATGATAGCACCGAGTCGGAGTTGGGTAAACACATACTGACATACGAAATTGTGTAATCCGAATTTACATCATCGAGGAAGATTACAACACAGTTCCGACACCCATGAAAAAGTAACAGTTATAAAGTTAAGTGACAACGAAACTGAAAGGAAAAAACTGAAGTCATTCTAAACAGAGGAAACCACTGAAAATGGTGACGTTTCGGTGAGATTATACTGCATACAGCGGGAAGACGATGCCCTTCACACAACTGTACATTTTCATCCGCCGCTGGAATGACGAGGCTTCTAATGTGATAGCAAAAAAGGTCAGGCTGTTCCAATTTTCAATAAGGTTCGCATTATAAATGCGCAGAACTACAGTTCTATCTAGTTGACGTCGGTTTATTCTACATTATGGAACATATTTTGTTTTCGAATCTTACGGCTACTGTGGAGAATGAAGAACACCGCTGTGGGAACCAGCATGAATCACATGGAGCATGTTTCTGCTGCTCACTGGGTACAAAAGGCGATGAAAGCTTCGCAGAGTTCCGCTTCGTCGGCTAGTAAACGAAATGAATACTTACAGAATACTGGAAATGGTGCAAAATTTGCTCAAATGAATGTTAGCAAACAGAACACATTACGTAGTTCTTAATTAGTTTTTCTCTTAATTTATTTTACTGAACTTCGGCGGCAGCTATTTAGCAAGGAAATGATTAGTTACAATTTGTTATTCGATATCATATGTGCAACATAGGTATCTTAAATTTCACTAATATAATTTAAACTTCATGGTACTCTTTGTACAACTGAAAGTTATTTCATTTCACTGCTTGGAATATCACAAAACAATGAAGAATAATTGCTCACAGGCGCTGTACACAGTTCCCCATGTACATTGTGTCTCGACGTCCTGAAGAGCCGGCCGAGGTGGCCGAGCGGTTCTAGGCGCTACAGTCTGGAACCGCGCGACCGCTACGGTCGTAGGTTCGACTCCTGCCTCGGGCATGGATGTGTGTCATGTCCTTAGGCTAGTGAGGTTTAAGTAGTTCTAAGTTCTAGGGCACTGATGACCTCAGAAGTTAAGTCCCATAGTGCTCAGAGCCATTTGAACCATTTTTTTTTGTCCTGAACGCATTGGAAATTGCTGCTCATTCAGCATTATTTCCCATTATATTTTGTTTCTAGTAGATCTTGGTATTTATCCTTGCATTATTTTACTCGAGAGGCCGCCCCCGGTAGCTGACTGGTCAGCGCGACGGAATGTCAATCCTAAGGGCCCGGGTTCGATTCGTGGCTGGGTCGGAGATTTTCTCCGCTCAGGGACTACCTACATACCTACATCTATACTCCGCGAGCCACCTTACGGTGTGTGGCGGAGGGTACTTATTGTACCACTATCTGATCCCCCCTTCCCTGTTCCATTCACGAATTGTGCGTGGGAAGAACGACTGCTTGTAAGTCTCCGTATTTGCTCTAATTTCTCGGATCTTTTCGTTGTGATCATTACGCGAGATATATGTGGGCGGTAGTAATATGTTGCCCATCTCTTCCCGGAATGTGCTCTCTCGTAATTTCGATAATAAACCTCTCCGTATTGCGTAACGCCTTTCTTGAAGTGTCCGCCACTGGAGCTTGTTCAGCATCTCCGTAACGCTCTCGCGCTGACTAAATGTCCCCATGACGAATCGCGCTGCTTTTCGCTGGATCATGTCTATCTCTTCTATTAATCCAACCTGGTAAGGGTCCCATACTGATGAGCAATACTCAAGAATCGGACGAACAAGCGTTTTGTAAGCTACTTCTTTCGTCGGTGAGTCACATTTTCTTAGAATTCTTCCTATGAATCTCAACCTGGCGCCTGCTTTTCCCACTATTTGTTTTATGTGATCATTCCACTTCAGATCGCTCCGGATAGTAACTCCTAAGTATTTTACGGTCGTTACCGCTTCCAATGATTTACCACCTATGGCATAATCGTACTTGAATGGATTTCTGCCCCTGTGTATGCGCATTATATTACATTTATCTACGTTTAGGGAAAGCTGCCAGCTGTCGCACCATGCATTAATCCTCTGCAGGTCCTCCTGGAGTACGTACGAGTCTTCTGATGTTGCTACTTTCTTGTAGACAACCGTGTCATCTGCAAATAGCCTCACGGAGCTACCGATGTTGTCAACTAAGTCATTTATGTATATTGTAAACAATAAAGGTCCTATCACGCTTCCTTGCGGTACTCCCGAAATTACCTCTACATCTGCAGATTTTGAACCGTTAAGAATGACATGTTGTGTTCTTTCTTCTAGGAAATCCTGAATCCAATCACAAACCTGGTCCGATATTCCGTAAGCTCGTATTTTTTTCACTAAACGTAAGTGCGGAACCGTATCAAATGCCTTCCTGAAGTCCAGGAATACGGCATCAATCTGCTCGCCAGTGTCTACGGCACTGTGAATTTCTTGGGCAAATAGGGCGAGCTGAGTTTCACATGATCTCTGTTTGCGGAATCCATGTTGGTTATGATGAAGGAGATTTGTATTATCTAAGAACGTCATAATACGAGAACACAAAACATGTTCCATTATTCTACAACAGATTGACGTAAGCGAAATAGGCCTATAATTATTCGCATCTGATTTATGACCCTTCTTGAAAATGGGAACGACCTGCACTTTCTTCCAGTCGCTAGGTACTTTACGTTCTTCCAGCGATCTACGATAAATTGCTGATAGAAAGGGGGCAAGTTCTTTAGCATAATCACTGTAGAATCTTAAGGGTATCTCGTCTGGTCCGGATGCTTTTCCGCTACTAAGTGATAGCAGTTGTTTTTCAATTCCGATATCGTTTATTTCAATATTTTCCATTTTGGCGTCCGTGCGACGGCTGAAGTCAGGGACCGTGTTACGATTTTCCGCAGTGAAACAGTTTCGGAACACTGAATTCAGTATTTCTGCCTTTCTTCGGTCGTCCTCTGTTTCGGTGCCATCGTGGTCAACGAGTGACTGAATAGGGGATTTAGATCCGCTTACCGATTTTACATATGACCAAAACTTTTTAGGGTTCTTGTTTAGATTGTTTGCCAATGTTTTATGTTCGAATTCGTTGAATGCTTCTCTCATTGCTCTCTTTACGCTCTTTTTCGCTTCGTTCAGCTTTTCCTTATCAGCTATGATTCGACTACTCTTAAACCTATGATGAAGCTTTCTTTGTTTCCGTAGTACCTTTCGTACATGATTGTTATACCACGGTGGATCTTTCCCCTCGCTTTGGACCTTAGTCGGTACGAACTTATCTAAGGCGTACTGGACGATGTTTCTGAATTTTTTCCATTTTAGTTCCACATCCTCTTCCTCAGAAATGAACGTTTGATGGTGGTCACTCAGATATTCTGCGATTTGTGCCCTATCACTCTTGTTAAGCAAATATATTTTCCTTCCTTTCTTGGCATTTCTTATTACACTTGTAGTCATTGATGCAACCACTGACTTATGATCACTGATACCCTCTTCTACATTCACGGAGTCGAAAAGTTCCGGTCTATTTGTTGCTATGAGGTCTAAAACGTTAGCTTCACGAGTTGGTTCTCTAACTATCTGCTCGAAGTAATTCTCGGACAAGGCAGTCAGGATAATGTCACAAGAGTCTCTGTCCCTGGCTCCAGTTCTGATTGTGTGACTATCCCATTCTATACCTGGTAGATTGAAGTCTCCCCCTATTACAATAGTATGATCACGAAACTTCTTCACGACGTTCTGCAGGTTCTCTCTGAGGCGCTCAACTACTACGGTTGCTGATGCAGGTGGTCTATAGAAGCATCCGACTATCATATCTGACCCACCTTTGATACTTAGCTTAACCCAGATTATTTCACATTCGCATTCGCTAATAACTTCACTGGATATTATTGAATTCTTTACTGCTATAAATACTCCTCCACCATTGGCGTTTATCCTATCCTTGCTGTATATATTCCATTCTGTGTCTAGGATTTCGTTACTGTTCACTTCCGGTTTTACCCAACTGGGTGTTGTGTGCTTCTAATCCTCATCATTTCATCCCCATCGACGCGCAAGTCGCCGAAGTGGCGTCAGATCAACAGACTTGCACCCGAAAACGGTCTACCCGATGGGAGGCCATAGTCACGCGACATTTACATTTCACTCGAATCTGCTATAATCAATTTCGATTAATCGATACGATCTCTGTAGCAACCTCTTTGCTTGGTCACTGAAGCAATTTTACGTATTTGGGGAGTCAGCTTGCTTTCGACCAGTGGAGATCATTCGCAAGTTGCTGCCTATGTGCTCTTCCTTGTCTGAAAGAAAATTCGCCTTTACTTTAGATTCGAGTTCGTGTGGCGTTCGGAGTCAGTTGGGTGCTAGTCGCTAGAGCTCTGTTGACGAGGAGACTGCTTTTGTCTGGTGCAGGTTCATGTTGTTGTGCAGATTCTATAATGAATGATGAGTTGTGTGAGGCCGTTTCAACTTATATGCCATGGTGGAGGCTATTTATTATGGCGAGGTGAGTCTGACATTGATTGGTTGCAATCAGTGCAGGAGTAGGAATTGGGCTGTATGCTTACATGTAGTAAAATGGAAGCTTACAGGTTGCTCATATGTAGTTAAACAGAAGATGATTACGGCATAAAACATAAAATTTTCACTTCCTTGTGTTGCGAATTCAATGCTATTACCCTCTCTTGAAGTATAAAATAATTTTCACTTACTGAAGAACCGTGAGATGATATGATGTTTCTACTGCATGTCGCAAATTTAAATCTAGTGCTTATAGTTTCGAGTACTCCTGCGCTGTTGTAAAATCATGAGCTTGTGTTCAGTTACAATATAATCGCTTATCAATCTACTTATTTCTGATGTATTGCTAAATATACCTAATCATTCTTTGTATTAGGTCACTAGAGCGTACCAAGCTCCACGGGCGCAGTCCTGTTGAAACGTGTGTCATCGATTTTTGATCCACAACCTCTCAGGGTCTATCGGAAACAATCACTATTTTTCAATCTCACAGGACATTGACAATAAGCAACTTTTCTTTGCATGCTCTTAGCTTCCAGCTGCTGAGGAAGGTAGGTTGACGAGTGCTGTTTCGCTGACTGTTGTTTGTCAGAAACTGTGCGACCAACTTCACTAACTAATATGGTAACATGTAAGAATGATAGCCAGGATTTAGATGCTCATTTATATGATTTAATTCGTTTTACATGTCAAGTCTATCATTACAAAATTGAGGAGACATTCTCATTACACAGCTGAACGCTGTAAGCAGAAACCAACATGCCGGGTAGTCATGATTAAAGTGCATCTTCTCGCGCAGGTTCAGTGTATGCTGTAAATACTATGAGCGTCACCCCAAAAGAAATGCACACTATTTTTGTAAAAATACAGTTTTCATTCTGCATGTGTGAAAGTTTTGCAGTGTGTAGATACACCCTTCCTGCTTGTTTTCAAACTTAGTTCAACCTCTTCCCGTGAGTGGCGCCGTCACAGCATGTCTTCAAGATGGCTGCTACACTTGAGGTTCGTCAGAAGCAACGTGCTGTCATAGAATTCCTGTGCTGTGAAAATGAGACAGTGGGAAACATCTACAAGAGGTTGCAAAAGGTGTATTGAGATGCTGCTGTCGATCGCAGTACAGTAGTCGCTGGGCAAGCAGGTTACGTGATGAAAGCAGGCACGGCAATATTGAGAATTGTCCTCGCAGCGGCAGGCCTCGTGCTGCACACACAAAAGACAATGTGCAGAGGGTTAACGAATTGGTGACTGCTGACAGACGCATCACAGTGAACGGATTGTCACGCTACGTTGGGGTAGGGGAAGGAAGTGTTTGCAGATTACTGAAAGTGTTGGCGTTAAAAAAGGTTTGTGCCAGGTGGGTTCCCAGGATGTTGACAGTGGCTCACAAAGAAACAAGAAAAACAGTATGCAGCGAACTTTTGGAACAGTACAAGAATGGTGGAGATGAATTTCTTGAAAGAATTGTGACAGTTGATGAAACATGGCTCCATCGTTTTTCACCAGAGACGAAGAGGCAATCGATGGAGTGGCATCATGCAAATTTACCTGGGAAAAAAAATTCAAAACCACACCTTCTGCTGGAAAAGTTATGGCTACGGTGTTTTTAGATTCCGAAGGACTCTTGCTTGTGGACATCATGCCAAGTGGAACCACCATAAATTCTAATGCGTATGTGACGACACTGAAGAAACTTCAAGCTCGACCGAGTCGCGTTCGACCACATCGGCAAAAGCAGGATATTATGCTGTTGCACGACAATGCACGGCCACATGTCAGTCAAAAAACCATGGAAGTGACCACAAAACTCGGATGGACAACACTGAACCACCCACCTTACAGTCCTGACCTGGTTCCATGTAACTATCATCTCTTTGGGAAACTGAAAGACTCTCTTTGTGGAACAAGGTTTGAAGATGATGACTCCCTTGTGCACGCTGTCAAACAGTGGCTCCAACAGGTTGGTCCAGAATTTTACCGTGCGGGTATACAGGCGCTGATTCCAAGATGACGTAAGGCAGTTGAGAGGGATGGAAATTATGCGGAGAAATGAAAATATTGTTCCTAAAGGATGTATCTACACACTGTAAAACTTTTAAACATGTAGGATAAAAGATGGATTTAAAAAAAAATAGTGTGCATTTCTTTTGGAGTGAGCCTCGTATGTGGCAACTCAACTTGGTAGACATGCTAATGTGTTAATGAGGATTTGATTCACACTGGAAAAAATTATATGCAATTGTGACCACCAGGTGCAAAACTGGCGCTGTACATTGTATGTATGACGTTATGACATCCACGCTGCCATTTGACAAGCCATAACGTGAGTGGACAAAAAAAAAAAAAAAATGGCTCTAAGCACTATGGGACTTAACAGCTGAGGTCATCAGTCCCCTAGAACTTAGAACTACTTAAACCTAACTAACCTAAGGACATCACACACATCCATGCCCGAGGTAGGATTGGAACCCGCGACCGTAGCGTGAGTGAACAGTATGGATATCGAGAAGAGAGACGGTGCGCTGTTAGTGAAACTGTTTTACGTGAACGGCAGCAATTGCAGTGCTGCATTGAGAGAGTGTCGCCGAATGAGGAGAAGCCCGATGTCATTAAATGGTTTGAAGAAGATAATAATGAAATTTGAAAACACGGGTGAGCTTGGAGGGTCACCTGGAAGGAGAAAGCGTCCTATTCTGGTAGAAGTTATTGACGAAGTTGATGTTTCTGTAACTGACCATGCAGCACGTGACCCGGACAGTGTTAGTGCTCGTGCATTGTCACGAAAATTGTTCATCCTATCATCAACAGACCGAAAGTTTTGCGGTCGTTTTTGCAATGGTATCCGTACAACATCCGGATGGTGGAGCAATTGAAACTTCATTATCCGCAACAATGTTCCGAATTTGCTCCTTGGTTTCTGGCAGGGAACTACGTTGATAACATGTGGCTGGGCAATATTCAGTGGAGTGACGAAGCACATTGTAAGACGTTGTGGTCTCCTGACCTTCATTGCTTACATATTCCGCCCTCACAATCATATTCCGCACATCAAGATGCTTCATTTGAGCCCAAACTCGATAAGATAAAGTCAATGCTGTATGATTTCATGTAAACGATACGCAAATCACAAGTGCGCACTGGGCTTGAGATACTCGAGGCTGGCGTACACACACACATTCAAGACACGACGGTCACAAGAGCTTTTAGTTTGGGAGAGGCGGACCGAATGCCAAGAGGCTGGTCCCTTCAGATTACGATTCAGCCTATCTACGTCGGACGGCGACCGCCCGTGGAGAGGACAGCGTTTGCCCGAGTGAAAGGGGAGAACGACCCCGTGTTCGGCCTAAAAGTAAATTCCGCTACATTGTGTGGGAGCGCCCAGCCTACACATTCTTTACAAACATAGCACACAGTTTCAGAGGTTTTCACAGGGAGACAGCAAACGCCAAACGCCGATGCTACAGATTTCCGGATTGGTCGCCTTAAACGAAGCATCATTCTCCCGTTTCAGAAGAGCAATGCTGATTGGAAGACGATATTCCTGACGCCTTGAGCTGAAGGTGTAAGGGAAGAGACCGAAAGATATACCCCTTCACGTCTGGCGTGGAGAGGGGCCGTTCCATTGTCGCTCTTGGAGCGAGAACACGTAACGAGAGCGTGTGCGCTCATACGTGTACTCAAAGAGCGAGGAACAAGTCTCTCCTCAGTACTTCACTGGGAGTGCACCTCTGTCGATAGCGAATCGGAGTGCAACTCTGTATTGAGTCCTTGCGATTAAGCATTGTTCATTGTGTTGACTGGCACACTTATTGTGTGGTGTGAATGGACAGAGTTATAGTTAAACGCCTGCGAGCGAATTTTTGAGTGGTATCGCGGTGGACTGGTTATCTGAGCGGTGTACCACGCCAACAGTTAGACTAGGGGAGAATAGGAGTCCTTGACTTCATCAAGGTGTAGGGAGAGTTTAATTGGCAAAGGTCAATCCAGATTGAACGAGAGTTATCTTATTTGTGAGCAGTGAGTGGCGCAGACAGCAGTCATCGCAGCTTACGGTATTGTGCGCTACAGATCTTGTGAGCCCCATATTTCCTCCACAACAATACACTTCACTGCATTTCTCATGCGACAGCCTCGACCGTACCTTGCAACATTCTAACGAATAATTATTCAAGTTGAGTAGGCGCGGCTCTCAGCCATTCTGCCAAGTCAATAACAATCTTAAACTTTGTATAGAAATTTCATTAGCGAATCCTATCCTTAAGAGGTAACTTCACATTCCGAAAAGAACCCAGAAATAACCTGTTCAGTTCATAACTAAAAGTGCCATTGTGATTTCTCAGATGTTTTGCAAAATAAATAATAATTTTCGTTAGTTTCATGTTTTTCTTACACTAACTAGCACTACTCCAGTACCCAAGTATCCCACTAGCTACGTAAGAAATTTTGCGAGTGTTTGTGTCATTTCCTTACAGCGGACGACTCCAAAAGATACTTATTGCTGAAAGTTTTTCAGGCATTTCTCTTTAGAACGTTAGGAGCGTCTGTCTGACTTCTGTAGTAATGTGGGGGTGGAAACTGCATCTTGCGGGAGCCACAGGGTAAAGGGTACATCTCAGATTAATCCGTTGCACAGAATGACAGAATAGTACCCACACGCTCACAACATTTTATACCACAGGATGCAGTGTACACAAAGAACTGCCGAATTCGCGGTACTGTTAAACCGCGTGTTGTGCACGAAGAGCCAGTGCACTGGTGTGGAATCACAAACACCTTTATTGATGATGATTCTTGGTTTGTGGGGCGCTCAACTGCACGGTTATCAGCGCCCGTACAAATTCCCCACTTTTTCTCAGTCCAATCTCGCCACTTTCATGAATGATGATGAAATGATGAGGACAACACAAACACCCAGTCATCTCGAGGCAGGTGAAAATCCCTGACCAGACCGGGAATCGAACCCGGGACCCCGTGCTCGGGAAGCGAGAACGCGATCGCGAGACCACGAGCTGCAGACAGCACCTTTATTCTCGGTCAGTTCTTCTTTGAAGAGATTAAACCCAGAGGGCCTGTCAGGTGTACCGTGACGTCTGCACGTTATCGAGACCTCCTTGCACAACATGTGATTCCTGCTTTGGAAGAGCACAGCTGTGTGGAGGCCACTGTTTTCCTGGAAGATGGGGCAACACCTCACGTCGCTGGCCCACTGAGAGATCTGCTTAACGCATTCTTCCACGTACTTGTTATCTCCAGAGGTTTTCCAGATGCATGGCCAGCAAGATCACCTGATCTGCATCCATATGACTTTAGGTTCTGGGGATATCTAAGACAATGCTTCTACCAGCGACACGTTCGGTCTCTATCTCATCTGAAGGCCAGTATACAGGAATATGTTGCTCAGATTCCGCCGGAACTGCTGCGAGCAACGGTTGATTACGTCGTTTTACAGATGCAGCATCTCATCGACGTTTCGGTGTTCATACTGAACAAATTGTGTAAGCGGCGGCTAATAACAAAATCAGTGCGATGCCTTTCTCACTTGTTTGACCTTTTATACCCATGTTCCGTTCCTAATCCATTACCTATTGAGAAATTTCGGTACGTCTTTCTTGCATTTACAGCGTCAGGATTGCAACTGGTGGCCAAAATTGGAACTAATTTTTTCCCAGCATAAATCGGTTGCGCATTAACTCATAAGAATATCTACCAAATTTCGCTGCCATACGATTATTACAGCTCACATTGAACGTCTGTGAATAACTGCACTTTAATTATAACTACCGGTATCTTCAGTTTGGGTCACTGCTTCTATGAAGCCGTGTTTATGTGTGATATTCAAGAATAATCTAAGCAAGCCCTATTTACTTCCAGTTTCACTGAGTTATGAAAGTACGTGTGTGTGTGAGTGTGGGTGTGTGCGACTATTTCTATTCAACTTCACGAGGCAGATAGCGTTTCCAAATTGTTTTGTTGGAACGTGAGAGTTACACATTTTCCATAGCTTGAGGATGCCTGGGCTTGATGATCAGTATCTATGGGAGCAGTTGCTGTTTTTTTTTTAATCACACACTCTAATTTCAATATGAAGTCCCATGAACACTGATCCTTCAGGTAGCTAATCATCCGACGACATCAAAAGTGGACCGCACCGGTATCCGTCTTGCTTACCACTGATTATTCAACACTGTCCATGTGTCATAACTCCTCATGTTGGACTCCAATTGATAGCGTAAGAATTTATCAGATGACCTGTCGAGTGTGGGGATCTCTCTGTAGTGCATTTTTCTCTGCCTTCGCGTCAGCGCTGTATGTGTACCATATGTCTGCTTCTTTCAGAATCCGGGAAATATTGACATAGCTTGCCGTGGACAACAGCCGAAAACATTCAGTCACAGACGTAGGTTGGGGAATTTCTGCTCTTATTAAGTCCTTGAGAAACTTATGCCTCTGTCTTTCTTATCGTGAACACCATAGTATCACATGGTTGAGACCTGTGACCACATCTGAAAGTTCTTCGCAGTACGGATATGGCTTGACTTTAATCTTATGTCGATGTGAGGGATTACAGCTACAGGATGAACTTTAATAAAACCGACAAACTGCAGGGACACATTCCTGACTGGAGACGTAGGAAAAAGGTCCTATGAACATGTGTCCGGAAACGGGCGGTGTGCGTGCAACGATAAGAGGGGTTGTGTTGGGTTGTTTGGGGAAGGAGACCAGACAGCGAGGTCATCGGTCTGATCGGATTAGGGAAGGACGGAGAAGAAAGTCGGTTGTAACCTTTCAAAGGAACCATCCTGGCATTTGCCTGAAGCGATTTAGGGAAATCACGCAAAACCTAAATCAGGATGGCCGGACGCGGAATTGAACCGTCGTCCTCCCGAATGCGAGTATAGTGTGCTAGCCACTGCGCCACCTCGTTTTGCTCGGTCAACGATAAGAAATCATCGCGCGGAACACAGTACAGATCTGCATCGCACTCAGGTTATATACATACAGGATGAGTCACCTAACATTACCGCTGGATATATTTCGTAAATCACATCAAGCACTGACGAATCGATTCCACAGACCGAACGTGAGGAGACGGGCTAGTGTAATTGGTTAATACAAACCATAAAAAAATGCACGGAAGTATGTTTTTAACACAAACCTACGTTTTTTTAAATGGAACCCCGTTAGTTTTGTTAGCACATCTGAACATATAAACAAATACGTAATCAGTGCCGTTTGTTGCATTGTAAAATGTTAATTACATCCGGAGATATCGTAATCTAAAGTTGACGCTTGAGTACTACTCCTCCGCTGTTCGATCGTGTGTATCGGAGAGCACCGAATTACGTAGGGATCCAAAGGGAACTGTGATGGACCTTAGGTACAGAAGAGACTGGAACAACACATTACGTCCACATGCTAACACCTTTTTATTGTTCTTTTTCACTGACGCACATGTACATTACCATGAGGGGTGAGGTACACGTACACACGTGGTCTCCGTTTTCTATTACGGAGTGGAATAGAGTGTGTCCCGACATGTCAGGCCAATAGATGTTCAATGTGGTGGCCATCATTTACTGCACAAAATTGCAATCTCTGGCGTAATGAATGTCGTACACGCCGCAGTACATTTGGTGTAATGTCGCCGCAGGCTGCCACAATACGTTGTTTCATAGCCTCTGGGGTGGTAGGCACATCACGGTACACATTCTCCTTTAACGTACCCCACAGAAAGAAGTCCAGAGGTGTAAGATCAGGAGAACGGGCTGGCCAATTTATGCGTCCTCCACGTCCTATGAAACGCCCGTCGAACATCCTGTCAAGGGTCAGCCTATTGTTAATTGTGGAATGTGTAGGTGCACCATCATGCTGATACCACATACGTCGACGCGTTTCCAGTGGGACATTTTCGAGCAACGTTGGCAGATCATTCTGTAGAAACGCGGTGTATGTTGCAGCTGTTTGGGCCCCTGCAATGAAGTGAGGACTAATGAGGCGGTCGCCAATGATTCCGCACCATACATTTACAGTCCACGGTCGCTGTCGCTCTGCCTGTCTGAGCCAGCGAGGATTGTCCAGGGACCAGTAATGCATGTTCCGTAGATTCACTGCCCTGTGGTTTGTGAAACCCGCTTCATCGGTAAACAGGTAGAAGTGCAACGCATTCTCTGTTAATGCCCATTGACAGAATTGCACTCGATGATTAAAGTCATCACCATGTAATTGCTGATGTAGCGACACATGAAACGGGTGAAAGCGGTGACGATGCAGTATGTGCATGACACTACTTTGACTCAGTCCACCGGCTCTCGCAATATCCCGTGTACTCATGTGTGGGTTCATGGCAACAGCAGCTAACACACCAACTGCACCCGCTTCTCCTGTGACGGGCCTGTTACGGACCCGTTTGCGTGCTACGACCATACCTGTTGCATACAGTTGGCGGTAGATGTTTTGCAATGTGCAGCACGTTGGATGCTCTCTGTCCGGGTACCGTTCTGCATACACCCTGCAGGCTTCAGCTGCATTTCGTCGACACTCGCCATAGATGAGGATCATCTCCGCCTTTTCAGAGTTCGAATACACCATGGTCACAGTTCCTACAACACTACACTATCACAGACGTCTGGTAACACGTTGTACTACAGTTGGTCTGCGTGCGGAAACGAAAACACGATCGTCATCGTAAACATGTCCCTGCAGATGCTGCTCGCCGACCGTGGCCCGTGTTTGTTACAACACGCAACTGAACGTCGGAGGTTTCAAGCGTTAACTTCAGGTTACAATATCTCCGGATGTAATTAACATTTTACAGTGCAACAAACGGCACTGATTACGTATTTGTTTATATGTTCAGATGTGCTAACAAAACTAACGTGGTTCCATTAAAAAAAACGTAGGTTTGTGTTAAAAAACATACTTCCGTGCATTTTTGTATGGTTTGTATTAAACAATTACACTAGCCTCTCCCCTCACGTTCGGTCTGTGGAATCGTTTCGTCAGTATTTGATGTGGTTTACGAAATATATCCAGCGGTAACGTTAGGTGACTCACCCTATATATATATATATATATATATATATATATATATATATATATATATATATATATATACTCCTGGAAATGGTAAAAAGAACACATTGACACCGGTGTGTCAGACCCACCATACTTGCTCCGGACACAGCGAGAGGGCTGTACAAGCAATGATCACACGCACGGCACAGCGGACACACCAGGAACCGCGGTGTTGGCCGTCGAATGGCGCTAGCTGCGCAGCATTTGTGCACCGCCGCCGTCAGTGTCAGCCAGTTTGCCGTGACATACGGAGCTCCATCGCAGTCTTTAACACAGGTAGCATGCCGCGACAGCGTGGACGTGAACCGTATGTGCAGTTGACGGACTTTGAGCGAGGGCGTATAGTGGGCATGCGGGAGGCCGGGTGGACGTACCGCCGAATTACTCAACACGTGGGGCGTGAGGTCTCCACAGTACATCGACGTTGTCGCCAGTGGTCGGCGGAAGGTGCACGTGCCCGTCGACCTGGGACCGGACCGCAGCGACGCACGGATGCACGCCAAGACCGTAGGATCCTACGCAGTGCCGTAGGGGACCGCACCGCCACTTCCCAGCAAATTAGGGACACTGTTGCTCCTGGGGTATCGGCGAGGACCATTCGCAACCGTCTCCATGAAGCTGGGCTACGGTCCCGCACACCGTTAGGCCGTCTTCCGCTCATGCCCCAACATCGTGCAGCCCGCCTCCAGTGGTGTCGCGACAAGCGTGAATGGAGGGACGAATGGAGACGTGTCGTCTTCAGCGATGAGAGTCGCTTCTGCCTTGGTGCCAATGATGGTCGTATGCGTGTTTGGCGCCGTGCAGGTGAGCGCCACAATCAGGACTGCATACGACCGAGGCACACAGGGCCAACACCTGGCATCATGGTGTGGGGAGCGATCTCCTACACTGGCCGTACACCACTGGTGATCGTCGAGGGGACACTGAATAGTGCACGGTACAGCCAAACCGTCATCGAACCCATCGTTCTACCATTCCTAGACCGGCAAGGGAACTTGCTGTTCCAACAGGACAATGCACGTCCGCATGTATCCCGTGCCACCCAACGTGCTCTAGAAGGTGTAAGTCAACTACCCTGGCCAGCAAGATCTCCGGATCTGTCCCCCATTGAGCATGTTTGGGACTGGATGAAGCGTCGTCTCACGCGGTCTGCACGTCCAGCACGAACGCTGGTCCAACTGAGGCGCCAGGTGGAAATGGCATGGCAAGCCGTTCCACAGGACTACATCCAGCATCTCTACGGTCGTCTCCATGGGAGAATAGCAGCCTGCATTGCTGCGAAAGGTGGATATACACTGTACTAGTGCCGACATTGTGCATGCTCTGTTGCCTGTGCCTATGTGCCTGTGGTTCTGTCAGTGTGATCATGTGATGTATCTGACCCCAGGAATGTGTCAATAAAGTTTCCCCTTCCTGGGACAATGAATTCACGGTGTTCTTATTTCAATTTCCAGGAGTATATATATATATATATATATATATATATATATATATATATAAAGTTCAGAGTGGCCTCCATGGGATTGCAGGTGATAGGGATAGCAGCAATTATTATGTATGTACTTTGACTTACACCATGTTGGTGGGCCACTTGCCTGGAGCTTGTACTTGGTTTTGTCTCAATATCCTGTGGAACCCGGTCCTCTAAATCTAGTGCACACACAGTCCGCCGCCTCCCTGCACGTTTGTCTGTCTGAAAGGACCCATGATCACACAATGACCAAAAAGGGCTTGAAATGTTGAGTGATGTGGTTGTTGTCTGTGAGGGTACTTGTTTTGGTATAGCCATGCTGTCTCTCGACCGTTTCCATCTGCCTGGTTGTACACAAACACCAACTCAGCTTGTTCCCGACACGAATACCGGACCAATCTGCTGCTTATAGTACGTTGCGTCAATCACAGAGTCTACAACACACAAGGAATACGTGGTACGTTTCCGGAGGAAGTGTCATTCGTCAGCACCATCTACCGTGGCAATGATGCGTTTCCGAACACATGATCATAGGACCATTTTTCGTCCTCTTCCAGTCCGGAATCCGTCCCTGCACTTTGTCGATTTTATTAATGTTCACCCGGCATAGCCTAACATAACGCGTATTACAGAAATGGTGCGTCTCCTAGACAGTTTTATCTTTGAAAAACCTGATTTTAACAGAATGCTCGGCTGTACTGAAGCGGCCTGTTGTGAGATCTGCAACACCATGCTAATTCATGAAAGGCTTGCTTCTTTAACCCTTTCAGTCACAAATTATTTTTTTCCTCCAAAAAAAAATCATGGATTTGCTATCCAGTTCTTCGAATTAAATTACGATTTTTCAGATGCATAAAATATTCGGAAGTGCCCCCCCCCCCCCCCTAGGGGGGATACTGCGCGTCCCCGAATGAGGACATAGTGTTCATGTGGGTGCAATATAAGTCAAGAAGTCAAAGTATTTTTTTCATTTTATTTCACCAAAATACATAAATTACACAAAGCTTACTTAATGATCATATATATAAACTATGGTTTTACACTTGTGAAGAATGATAATCAAAGAAACATTTTTTTTCTACCCAGACGTAAGCGAATGTTACATTTTACATAATCAAATTTGGTTTTCTCTTTGCAACCCGGTTTCTTGCACGTGTCAAATGATTTTTTGTCACTGACCACTGGAAGGTGCCCAGCGTTGTCCAAACGAACCTCAGCTTCTCGACGAACATCCGCATTTGCTCGTTTTGCCGCGCGGAGTGGCCACGCGGTTTGAGGCGCCATGTCACGGACTGCGCGGCCCCTGTCGCTGGAGGTTCGAGTCCTCCCTCGGGCATTGGTGTGTGTGTTATTCTTAGCATAAGTTAGTTTAAATTAAGTAGTGTGTAAGTCTAGGGAACGATGACCTCAGAGGTTTGGTCCCTCAGGGATTCACACACATTTTTTTGGATCGTTTTGAAGTACTTGGACTCGCACTAGTGGCCATCCTGAACATTTGGACTCGGTTATTCGCGTGATAGTGGTGTCACCTAGGCCAACGTGAGCAGCAATACGTTGGAACTGCAGTCTCTATAGCACACAGTTCTGCCATGTCGAATTCGGCCACCAGCCGGTATACGACTCTCCTTTTCTGCACCAAATATAACACGAAGTTTAAATCTGATTTCTGATTGAGAAACCCGCTGCTTAATGATCTCTTATAAGAGATTTTTGGTTTCGGCTTTTAGGGAAGAATGGGCTGCCATTCCGCCACAGACATTCAGACACCTCACTGAAAATGTCCCCAGAAGTGTTCAAGTCGTCGTAAAGGCGAAGGGATGGACACACACTAAATTAATGTCCACTAATAGGTGTCCAGATACTTTTGATCAGATAGTTAAGTACTGGATAAAAAGTAATTGTTTCAACTTGAACAATGTATATAAAAATGTTATCAGCCAGGGTCTCACTATCTTACTGCACGGAAATTAGATTGAAACAACAAAATAATAATTCCAGTTAATTTTTCCTGTCCGCATCTTTAAAAAATATCTACATTGAAATCTGCACAATCTACTGACTGTTTCTTCTTGTCTGACAGGTAGCGAAATAATGCATCTAGATTATTCAAAAATAGGCAAAGTTTTCCTGGAGGGGATCCGTAGGCTATTACAATTACAAGAATAGTATTCTGCCATAAAATATCAAAAGCATATGCTTCCAGGTTCTCATCTACACAAAAACTGCTTGTATCAGTATTTTTGACTTTGACTTTGTGTCTGACTTTCATATGCGCTGCAAATCCACTTCTTTCCACGTTCACTCTACACGAGAATGCTACTAATTCCCTATATTTAGCTTTTCCATCACTGTGGTTATGGAAAGAACTGTCGCAATAGTGACAGTCCGTGCTGTTCCAGGTGTGGTTGACCAGTCCGTGTGGGCACTTGTGTTACTCACTCAAAGTACATGCAATGGCTGTAAAATACTGCACGACAGAGCGAACAATAGGCCTATCCTCGCTGGTGCTAGTCATATGGGGACATTGAGATACTGCATGGCCCTTTTCCTGGAAGCTGGATTATCTGTTTTTGTTAGTGCTATGGCCACACTTGCCCTAAAGTGAAGCAAATGAAGGGTCTTATTTTTAGGAAAACATAATTATGATGCTTTTTTCCTGTACTCAATCCATGCATTTAAACATGCAATATCAATTGCATGAGCAAACATGCATTCACTTTCAGGTTGCAAAACCGGCTACATACCGTTGAAAATGGCTGTCGAAAATCGTGTTCGGTTTCCAAAGCTGCTATCTGCATGTTGCCATCGGGTGCAAAGCCCGCTAAATGCCCAACAGGCGTGGCTGTCGCCCTACCATGTCCGCATACAAAGCACGTGAACAGACATCAGACTTACCAATCTGGACATTCAAAGCTACCTTTCAGTCCGTTACGATTGGAGTGGATATTTTTCTTATTCAGCTTTACATTGGCTGCGCTGTAACAAATTCGTACGCAACATCAACACTCTTGTAGCCAATACATTGTCGTTTAGATGGGAGGAGTGTTTCGTGATTATCTCAGTGTCACTTATCGTGCAGTCAGTGGGCTTTGCGTCTAGGCTACTCAGCTTACTGTGTACCGTATGATATAAAACGTCTAAAATTACCTCCATCATTACCCTCTTGTTCAAAATTATCGCCAGGATCATCAGATAGATCGTCAGTTTCAGATGAATTAAGGAGCTCTATAACTTCTTCTTCTGTAAGTGGCCTTCGCCTATCTTGGATATGGGGCGTTGTGAAATCACCGTAAGATGACTAAAACGACAGCGAAATAATGTCTTTAATTTTTATGCTATTACAACCTTTCAATCACAATGTTCTCATTTGGAGACATGTAGAAAGTTGTAAATATGTCACTTACCTTTCGTTCTAAAAGACACCTTTAGTTTTCATCTTCAAGAATGCACCTTTCTACGCACAAATAATTTTTTTTTTACCTAAACTCAGAACAAAGTATATGTACATAACCAAAACATACTTTTTTCATATTAGGTGCATTGTGCTGCCACCTACTAGTAAGTACTCCACATCGGATACCTCAGCAGTCATTAGACATCGTGAGAGCAGAATGGGACGCTCCGCGGAACTCACGGACTTCGAACGTAGTCAGGTGATTGGATGTCACTTGTGTCGTACGTCCGTACGCGAGATTTCCACGCTCCTAAACATCCCTACATCCACTGATCCCGATTCAGTAGTGAAGTGGAAACGTGAAAGGGCATGTACAGCACAAAAGTGTACAGGCCGACCTTGTCTGTTGACTGACAGAGGCCGTCGACAATTGAAGAGGGTCGTAATGTATAATAGGCAGACATCTATCCAGACCATCACATTCCAAACTGCATCGGGATCCACTGCAAGTACAGGGTGGCGCAGGGAAACGGGAAATAGAAATAACGTCATCGAAAAGACGTGCTCCCATTCGGCGTTCACACTCTAACAGCCTGTTATGAAAACTCTGGAATGCGCGGTGTAGCAAATCTTGGGGAATGACAGTGATTTCGTTTTCAATGTTCTCCTTCAGTTCATGGATTGTTGCAGGACGTGTACGGTACACCTTGCCTTTAAGATATCCCCACAGGAAGAAGTCGCACACACTAAGATCAGGGGATCTCGCAGGCCATGCAATGTCACCGTTACGTGAAATAATGCTTCTTCCAAACAATTGACGAACTGCTGCCATCGATTGTCGAGCAGTGTGTGACGTGGCTCCGTCGTGCTGAAACCACATGTTTTCGACGTTAAGATTAAGCTCGTACAGTCTCGGTGTAAAGAATGTTTGAAGCATTTCAACATATCGAGCGGATCTTACTGTCACTGCACTACCATCCTCACGTTCAAAAAAAATAAGGGCCGATAACACCATGACATGATACAGCACACCATATTGTGACCTTGGCGCTATGTAGTGGTCGCTGGTGAAACTCACAAGGATTGTCCTGTGCCCAATAACGAAAATTCTGTTTGTTCACGAATCCGTTCAGGTGGAAATGGGCTTCGTCTGATATCCATAAGTTACCAAGGGAATTCGCGTCCTCGTTGATTTTAGCCAATATCTGGCTACTAAACTCTCGTTCATGTAAGTGTTGCACAATCTGCAACTTAAAGGGATGGAAGTCTAATTCGTGCAGTATTCTTTGTAAGCTTCGTCCCTTAATCCCTAGCGAAGATGCATGTTGTCGAACGAAGCGGTGAGGACTTCTCTCGATTGCAGCTGTAGCAGCTGCAATGTTCTCTGGGGTACGTACCGTTGGAATGCCATCTGGAGGTTTCTTTTTCAAGGCAGATCCTGTTTCTTCAAAATTACGCACCCACGCTGTAATCGCATGCGCAGATGGGACACGTCCATGACGTCCAAGCTGGTAATGCTGTCGAAATGTTCTCTGCGCGGCAGTCGCACTATCACCATTTTTGTAAAACGCTCTCACAGCTACTGCACGTTCCGCACCAGTTCTCCATGATTACTAAATGGCAATGCGTTCACATCAGCTGTGCAAAGTTTCGAACATCTGCCGGCGCTACAGTGCTGCCAACTGTAACGTTCAAAATTTCCCGTTGCCCTGCGCCACCCTGTACTATGACAGTTAGGCTGGAGATGACAAAACTTGGATTTCATGGTCTAGCGGCTATTCTTAAGACACACGTCACGCCAGTAAATACCAAATGACGCCTCGCTTAGTGTAAGGAGCGTAAACACCTGCACGATTGAACAGTGAAAGAACGTTGTGTGGAGTGACGAATCACGTACCTTATGTGGCGATCCGATGGCAGGGTGTGGTTATGGCTAATGCCTGCTGGACGTCATCTGCCAGCGTGTGTAGTGCCAACAGCGACATTCGGAGGCGGTGGTGTTTTGGTGTGGTCATGTTTTTCATTGAGGGGGCTTGCACCACTTGTTGTTTTGCGTGGTAATATCACAGCACATGCCTACATTCATGTCTTAAGCACCTTCTTGCTTCCCACTGTTGAAGAGCAATTCGGGGATGGCGACTGCATCTTTCAACACGATCGAGCACCTGTTCATAATGTACGGCCTATGGCGGGGTGATTAGACAACAATAACATCCCTGTAATGGACTGGCCTGCACAGAATCGTGACGTGAATCATATAGAACACCTTTGGGATGTTTTGGAACGCCGACTTCGTGTAAGGCCTCACCGACCGATATCGTCACCTCTCCTCAGTGCAGCACTCCGTGAAGAATGGGCTGCCATTTCTCAAGAAACCTTCCAGCACCTGATTTAACACATGCCTGCGAGAGTGGAATCTGTCGTCAAGGCTAAGGGTGGGTCAACACCATACTGAATTCCAGCATTATCAATAGGGGGCGCCACGAACTTGGAAGCCATTTTCAACCAGGTGTCCGGATAGTTTTGATCACGTAGTGTTGTTCGGCTGTGGCTTCCCGTGAGCTCTCTAAACACGAACACAAATTTCACATATTTTATCGAGTGGGTCCAGAAAGTTTCCACTTTTCGGAGCAGTTAGTTTGTTACTCTGGCAAATCAGGATACAAACTTTGGACTTCCTGTTTCTCCTGCAGTGCAGATACTCATTACAGTAAGATAAGTTGGTGCAAGTCACTGAGTGACAGTAAAAAAATCACAATAAAATGTTTATTTTTGGTAAGACCACATACTATTGCAATTTATTCAGTGTGGTTTGTGTGTGTGTGTGTGTGTGTGTGTGTGTGTGTGTGTGTGTGTATGTGCGTGTATGTGCGTGTTACATATAATTGTTACATGTTAATAGAACTAGGATAGCATTTCTACAACTCTTCAATTTCGAAAAGGTAGTATATGATACAGCTTGAGATGTATTCAGAAGAAACGTTGAAATGAGATCAGTACCATTGATGATGTAGCAGTGGGCGGTGGCCTATACATGGCGGTAGACAATGTGTTTGAAGAAATGGAAGTATCCCATGATAATAAAGAAAATCTCGATGTGTCATTCTCGGTTTCGTCCTGATCCTCATTCAGAAGTAACGGGAATTCGGCTTTCAGATCTCTTTTGTGCCTGTGAAAAAGTTTCTTGAAATCTGGGGACACAAACTGAAAAACATCCATCACCATCATCAGGTGATGACTCTGGACGTCTCTTCATTTCAGCAAGTAGTTTCGTTTCCAGGTGCGGCTTATACTCGCGGCATAAGAAAGAAGTAAATACGATACTGCTTTGCATAGCAGTCGGCAACAGCCTCGAGTGCTGTGCATCGCTGCTAACCTCATCGTCGACAACCTCCGACACACATTACTTATTTACTCGGAACTCATATCAATCTAAAAACAGTGGTTTTCAATTTTTTACGCAAAAAGTAACAGCTCTAATGATAAACTAAGCAGAGAGACGGATGTAGGTTTTCATTATTTTCGTAAAATAAATGTTTTCGAGGCACGTCAGATGGCTCTAAATTTGGTTCTCCTTTTACTTCTCGTTGAAAGCTGTCTCTCTATTCAGCAATTTCACTTTTTCCCATTATATTTTGCTTTTAGTATATCATCAAATTTAATTTTGTATCTGCTACTTTGAAGACCCATGGGGACATGCTAATCAGTTACTTGTGTTTGGCGACATTATAAAGCTTATCAACCATTTTCTTCCGGAATTATTTCCATTCAGTCCAAAACATTCCTTGTTACTTATGCTTAATACAGTGCCACATTGTATGGCCACTATCTTGTTAACTATCGTGGATTCGCCTCATGGTCCACGAATATTCTCACGTATCGGTACCATATACTGAAATGCAGCCACAAAACATTAGTAATGCTCTCAAATGGAAACATTTTGATCACCCTTTATAAATGACTGCTGAGGATGGGAAAGGGTTTTTAGGAGTTGAATGTTAGTTCAGAGAAGGAGACATCAGAAAACAGGGAAGGAATTAAGCAAACAGTTAAGCAGGCGGACGATTTGGCAACTTCTGTTGCATAGTTGGGGTTAATGCTGAACAGAGGTCCAGCGGTAGTGTACCTGCGGGTGTTGGTGATTATCAGGAGGTGAGATCATTATTACGGTTTAAGGAAGACCAGATGAAAATTAATAGGAGAAGAAGGGAATTAGGACAGGAATTGAATGAGACGGTATCTAAGATTGAGGAAAAGTTAGGCGAAGCTGTTAATGAAGGTCATTGACTTAGTAGAGTCTATATGCCAAATGATGATGATGATGTGGATTCAGGACTGAAAAATGTGCTAGATAGTACGTCTCCTTACGAAACGAGGGGAGCTCATGATAGTCATGGTCACTCCAAACGTGAGAATGTAAATCGCGTAGGCATCTCTGACTATAAAAACTTCTCATCTGTTTGGAAATTTCAAGTGATCGGAAATATGCGAAATAGTGTTCATCCTTGTGCTTGGTTAGAGTAATTTTATTTTTCACTTCCACCAGCTTGGTCTACTGGTCATAACACTGAGCTCCCATGTGGTTATTTGGAGGGTAAGCTGCTGTGCACATGTGTACCTTTGTCAGGAATTGTGAATTTTAGAGGAGTTTAGGCATTTATTTCTGTCTGCAAATTGGTCTGAGGTAGCACAAAACAGATTCAAACATGATGATTATGTTTATGATGCAAAATTTTAATCATTCCGGTTTTAGCAATCCTTGTTGATTCTTTGAACATATGTCATTCAAAAATCAGTTTCTGTACAAGCCCTGCAGTTTACATGAAATTATCCTTTATGGTCATGAAAAAGGTGATTTAGAAGTTTACTACAAGAACTTCACTTATGTTTTATCCTAAAGATAAGAAAACTTCCATCTTTTGCAACTGAAATTTAGTACCAGACATGTTTTGTCTATTCATGTTAAGCATTTTCAGAGGTCTGTAATACATACAAACTTAAATAATTTAATACTTTTATGTGTGTTAATTGCATTTTGTATGAATAGGTGAAATGTTCCGGCCTAACGACAAGCGACGACACGAAGATGAAGACCGCAAGACCAGAGACGGCTGTGAGACCACGTCTGCCAATAGCCCGCTGACTAGGACCGCACCGCGACAGGAGCGGCCCCTGTACGAAGAGGATTTAAGCGCCGCTCCTGGCAAGGGAACCTCCCCATCGCACCCCCCTCAGATTTAGTTATAAGTTGGCACACTGGATAGGCCTTGAAAAACTGAACACAGATCAATCGAGGAAACAGGAAGAAGTTGTGTGGAACTATGAAAAAACAAGCAAAATATACAAACTGAGTAGTTCATGGGCAACATAGGCAATATCAAGAATTATGTAAGCACAGGAGCGCCGTGGTCCCGTGGCTAGCGTGAGCGGCTGCGGAGCGAGAGGTCCTTACTTCAAGTCTTCACTCTAGTGACGTGTTTAAATTTTTATTTTCAGACAATTATCAGAGTTCAGGCACTCACACATAATCAACTTCGCTCTCCAAAATTCCAGGACATGTTCAGATTTGCTTGGACATATGCAGTATTTGTCGGTCTACACACTGAAAAATTTGAAAACGTTAAAAACATATGTTTTGACAGAGCACAAGGAAAAGTGAGCGACTGTGAAATTGTTGGATTCATTTGTTGCAGTTTATTTGACAAACTCTTATATTTTCATCACTTTTTTGGGAGTAATTATCATATCCACAAGAAAACCTAAATAAGGCAACGTAGGAGAATGTTTTTACCCATTCGCCAAGTGTACAAGTTATGTGGGTGGACAACATATTCCTGTTATGTGACGCACATGCCGTCACCAGTGTCGTATAGAATATATCAGACGTGTTTTCCTGTGGAGGAATCGGTTGACCTATGGCCTTGCGATCAAATGTTTTCGGTTCCCATTCGAGAGGCACGTCCTTTCGTCTACTAATCGCACGGTTTTGCGGTGCGGTCGCAAAACACAGACACTAAACTTATTACAGTGAACAGAGACGTCAATGAACGAACGGACAGATCATAACTTTGCAAAAATAAAGAAAGTAAACATTTCACTCGATGGAAGACCCGAGCCAAGGAGCTCTCGTTCCGCAGCTGCTCACGCTAACCACGGTACCACGGCGCTCCTGAGCTCACACTCTCCGTGATGTTGCCTATTTTGCACATGGACTACTCAGTTTGTATATTTTGCTTATTTTTTTCATAGTTCCACACAACTTCTTCCTGTTTTCTCGATTGATCTGTGTTAAGTTTTCTGGGCCTATCCACTGTGCCAACGTATAACTAAATCTGAGGGGGGTGCGATGGGGAGGTTCCCTTGTGAGTGTCACAGTATTGAAGATGGACAAGTGCTCATAGCTCTTAAGAGACACATTTTCGAGCCCATGTTTACTGGACATTTTTTTCGCGTTTTGGTTGCTTACCCTACAATTTTAGCAACAACAGTGCCGCCACTGGTGTTCCACTGTCAGAGGTATCAGGATGATTTTAGCTTATAACTATCTACTCGGTTGTTTCAGGACCAGGGTCCCTAACTTCAGATTGATACATTTATCCTCCTTTCATCCTTGAAAGTTTGTAGCATCATCACGGAATAACGCTGTATAATGTGAAATTTAATGGACCTATAGCACCCATTTGGTGTACGCCCAAAGTCACTTTTACGTCTGAAGGTCTCTGTCCATTGAGAATGACATTCTGTGTTCTGTTTGCTGGAAATTTTGCAGTTCAGTCACACATTTGGCCTTATACGTCGTAAGTTTGTAGTATGTTCGCTAGGCGGCAGTGTGGAACCGTATCGGATGCATTACGGAAGTCAAGGAACACGGCATCTACCTGGGCCCCAGTATCCACCACCTTCTGAGTTTTGTGGACCAAAAGAGCGAGTTGGGTTTCACCCGATCGTTGTTTCCGGAAAGCATGTTGAGTTCTATATAGGAGATTTTTCGGTGTCCAGGAAAGCAATCAAATTCGAGCACATGAGTCCACAATCTGCCAACGTGCGATTTATTTCTCTTCCATGAAGCAGAAGAAAAATGCTCATAGGCATATTTTCGAGTTCTCGGAAGCGGCGGCGTCTGCCTAAACAACGTTCCGAGAAGGCGTAAAATGAAGCCCTCATAACATAATATCAGAAGGTGCTCCGCATCATATATTTGTAGGAGAGTGCTTTGCGAAACTGTAAACTTAAAGTACTAGAACTACAAGAATTCTCGTTAGTTGTTAATAGTTTTTAGAGCGATTCTCATGTACTAGTGCTTTAGAGTCCGTGAAACCACCAACACTTCAGATCCTACAACCTGCTGCTTGTGAATTTCTCTTGGTATAGTTTTTTTAACATTCTTCTGCTTAAATGATAATTAATTGAAACCCTCAGCTGCCGAGAGGTGCTGTTGATACACCTCTATGGGGACAGCTGTAAATGTGTGCCCCGACCGGGACTCGAACCCGCGATCTCCTGCTCACATGGCAGGCGCTCTATCCATCTGAGCCACCGACGACACAGAAGAATAACGCGACTTCAGGGACTTATCACTTGAACGCTTCTCGTGAGACCCACATTCCCAACTGTCCACACTCTACATACGTAATGTACCGAATAGATATTTGCCCATCCACTCATTACTCGCGCGCACTATAGTGACGATTCCCGTAAGAGTTCGGGCAACCTGTGCACATTCGCACAGACGAAGGTCAATGGCTAGGTAGCATTTAACTATATATATGAAGATTGTAACTGTTCTGCCGCGCGGGATTAGCCGAGCGGTCTAGGGGCGCAGCAGTCATAACCTGTGCGGCTGGTCCCGGCGGAGGTTCGAGTCCTCCCTCGGTCATGGAGGAGTGTGTGTTTGTCCTTAGGATAATTTACGTTAAGTATTGTGTAAGCTTAGGGACTGATGACCTCAGCAGTTAGGTTCCATAAGATTTCACACACACCTAACCATTTTTTTGAGTAACTGTTCTCGAAAGAAAAGACACCATTGTTGATATCCCTCTATGGGGACAGCTGAAAATGTGTGCCCTGACCGGGACTCGAACCCGGGATCTACCGCTTACATAGCAGACGCTCTATCCATCTGAGCCACCGAGGAAACAAAAGGATAGAGCGTCTGCCATGTAAGCAGGCGATCCCGGGTTCGAGTCCCGGTCGGGGAACGCATTTTCAACTGACCCCATCGAGGTGTATCAATAACACCTGTCTGCAGCTGAGGGTTTCAATTAATTATCATTTATTCTAGAGAAGCTGCACGGTCATCAATGGTGTTTGTTCTTTCGAGAACAGTTACTATCTTCATATATATTCTTCTGCTTGAAAATAAGCAACAAATAGTTTTTTGGTGCGTTCAGTGCTTTTAACT
This sequence comes from Schistocerca piceifrons, assembly GCF_021461385.2. Lineage (NCBI taxonomy): Eukaryota > Metazoa > Arthropoda > Insecta > Orthoptera > Acrididae > Schistocerca > Schistocerca piceifrons. The sequence goes on from NC_060149.1 coordinate 171,647,029, forward strand.
TCTGTACTTCTTTTTGCATTCACCAGAGCTAGGCACTCGCGTATTTACGTGGTAGTGTTAACAGCCATATCAGCACCGTTGTCACCTTATTCCGCCCGCAGCTCGTGGTAGTGCGGTAGCGTTCTCGCTCCCCACGCCCAGTTTCCCGGGTTCGATTCCCGGCGGGGTCAGGGATTTTCTCTGCCTCGTGATGGCTGGGTGTTGTGTGATGTCCTTAGGTTAGATAGGTTTAAGTAGTTCTAAGTTCTAGGGGACTGACGACCATAGATGTTCAGTCCCATAGTGCTCAGAGCCTTATTCTGTTTGAACCAGTGACTCTTAAATAATGTTCAGCAACGTTTGTTTCATGGCATCAACGCTAGATACAGCGACATTTTTAGCGGCCGTACCTGTGCATTTCTCCTAGTTTGGACCTTACGTAAGGACAATCTAAGCTTGGACTAAAGTCTGTACTTCTTTCCATTCTTGAAAGAAGTAGATTCGCATGTACAATGTCTGATCGAAAGTATCCGGACAACTATTAGCTGCGTTAATATGAGGCGTCTCCAACCTTCGCGTTGTGGGTATGTGGACACATTCAATGAGGTGCTTGAATGGCTGTTTAGGAATATCAGTCCATTCTTTCTCAACAGCCGAAACCAGAGAGGGTAGTGACCCTGGACACTGGGTTCTGAAACGAAATTGACCTTCTAACTCATCACAAAGGTGTTCCAATGGGTTCAGACCGGGACTCCGGGCAGGCCAGTTCATTTCAGTAATGTTAGTGTCAACAAACCATTGTCACGCAGATTCTGCTTTGTGACAGAGCGCATTGTCATGCTGATACTAACAATCATTATCTCCAAACCGTTCCTCTACGGTACACAGTACACAATGCCACAAGATGTGCTCATATCTTTCCGCATGTAGCGTTTTCTTAAACACAATAAGGTAACGACGCCATAACCACAAAAAACATCCTCACACGATAGCACCACCTCCGAAGTTCAGTGCTGGCACCACACGTGATGGGAAAGTAATGTTCTCCAGGCATTCGCCCTTCCATCGGATTTCCACAGCATATAGCGTTATCCATTACTTAAATTCACTCTTTTCTAGTCATCCAGTGTCCAGTGACGTCTCTCTTAACACCGACTCTATTTTTCGTTCGTGTTTTCACTTCGCAGTCACATCACCAACAGTGGATTTGGGAGGCTATAGAAGGGTTGAAAAATTTCTGACTTATCTGTTACTTAGGTGACATGCAATGACGTGTCCGCGGTCGGAGTCACTGAGCTTTGCTGACCGAGTGTTTCTTCTGTTACTGCTCCTCTACTAACAACACTATATGATCCGTCTTATTTTATACTGGCAGGTCCGCCTCTCGTGTCATGTAGTGGTCAATGCTTCATTACACAGGCGTGTCGGGATACTTTTGATCAGAAAGTATAAATGTGGCAGAGTTTGAAACCGTCGCGAGATCGAGAAGAAGAAACTGGTTGCAACTTGGGAAGAGCTGGAAGCTGCGCAGGAAGTATCGACCCACTTAATGTGGCCGCTCAATATTACCGCTCTGATGGAGAGAGGCAGGGCGTTCTCTTGCTGCCGCAGAGCTAGTCGGCTACTCCTCTTGCAGACGCAGTCCGCAGGGATCAACCATCTGACACCAGGGGGTCACCAATTGATAGCTGGCAGAATATGTCCAGACACGGAGCTGTTCCAGGACAACTGTTATATGTGACTAATGGCAGAAAGCTTGCCCAAACTGCTAATGAATAATTTTTAGGAATTGCCTTCCATCAATAGTGAGATGAAGCCAGCGGACGTTCTCTCTTCTGCTCGTGCTGCGGTCTCTCCTAAGTCGACGCACCCGCAGAGGAAAAGGATGGGTGGGGCTTTTAGTGGTAGTCAGCTCAAATGTTAGGTGCGTGATGACCCCTCAGAGGCAGTCAGCGTCACGGGAGGGAAACAACCCACATGTGCAATCCGTCCCTATACCTGGACGAATTGTCTGCCGATTGGAAGAGGATATCTCGGGATGAATTGAGAGCACTAGTTGCAGTCAGCTGAAATTCGTTGCTCATGTCGGCACCAGTGACCCCTTTCGCCTGTTTTCTTAGACCAGAGACTGGCGGACGTGGTGAAGATCGCACTCGTGATGTCTGTGAACAGCTGTAGGTTTGCAACACCACTGTGAGGACTAAAAAAGTTAAATAATCATATGGCATTGCTGGCCGTGAGTCCCCATCCTGGAAGGTTCGGTCGCCGAGTGCGAGTCTTATTGTAATCGCATTGGGCGACTTGCGTGCTAGTCATGAGGATGAAATGATGAGGAGGGCAACACAACCCCCAGTCCACGAGCGGAGAAAATTTCCAACCCGGCCGGAAATCGAACCCGGGCCCGCTGCATGGAAGACGAGTACGTTACCATCCGGAGAAGTAGGCGGGCGTTGTGAGCACTGATCGGAACCATTTGTTCTCAAACCAAATGGAGGATCTAAAAGAGAGGCTTCGTTTTTTCGACAACGAGATCGGTTGTGGATTCCTCTACCGACGATACATGGTGGAGACTCATAAAGCAGCCTTGAATATTTCAGGATGCACGGTACAAGGGAAATGGCTACTCAATTGGCACAGTACATGTGGAATGCACATCGTTTTTTTACAGGCTGGGTGTAACTCCAAGACCCCAGGAGAAAAACCAGCAGTCATATCAAGGAATTACACGTAAATATTATAACAGTCCGGATACCAAATGCGGAGGCTGAGAATCTTAAATTATTAATTTTTAATTTCCGGAACATTAGTAGCAAAGTCCCAGGGCTGAAGTCTTTTCCTGAAATCTCCCCGTTCCACACTGTAGCAGGAAGTGAAAGTTTGATAAAACCTGGAGTAGCTAGTACGAAAATTTTCGACAACATTTGTAACGTCTATTGGAAAGATAGATTTGACCCACAGGAGGAACAGTGTTTATAGTTACAAACAAAAACATTTGGTCTAGTAAGGTCAAAAATAAATCAGACTAGGAACTAACATGGACAGGAGCAAACGACCTCGGTGGACTTTTATTGTCAATCGGATGTTTCAGAGACCTTAATTTCATGAACGTCACTAATAGAGTCATTCAAATACGGTATGAACTATCATATTGGACGTTAAGCTCTATTCCCATGCCTGCAGAAAATAGAAACAATGGAAGGAAATACCATAGAAAAGGCCACCACTATGGTGGAATATGTTAATTCATTACTGGATAAACTCAGTAGGGCCGACATAGCCCGAACATACGGCAGTAGTATGTGGTAACTTCATCTGTGAATATTACGCATACGTTATCGGTGATAAGAGCAAACATACCTACAAAGAAATGTTGAATACATTGTCTGATAAATGCACTGAACGAATAATTCGACAGCCTGTCTACAGACCCGAGAGTGACAGGAATTAGAGGGGGGCTTAGAAGCCATGATTCTTTAACAGGAACGATAGTCACAATATTCAAAAAGGTCCTCTAATGAGGTTCTACGGTGTTTGTCTTGGTCGAGCTGATAGACAATCTCTTACTTCATAACGTACTGACAACATTTAATTCGGAGCCGGTAGACGCAGAACTGTTGGAGTTGAAGATGGAAGACGTTACAACCCACGGTCTGGATAAATACGTTCCACGTGACGTAATATAAGACGGGAATAACTAGCCCAGGTTTAATGGCACCATCCTGAGATCGTTGAAAATGCAGGTAATACAGCAAATAGTGCAAAGGAGGCTCCGGGGAAAGTGACAGAGAAAACTTTGTAGGAACTCGTGCATTCGTAAGAAGATTTGTGTGTGAACCCTACAGTAATGTACGCAGTGAGATCTAGATGAATGATCTATGAAAAAGTCCTAGGGTCCTCGGTAAAGTGTATGAAAGTATACAAACTATCCATTCAGTTTCTCGTAGATCCGTGTGATGCTGAAACTGTAGGCACCAGATGTAAAGCAAAAATATTAACTTTCACATTTAAACTTTATTTATGCGTGAGGACAAAGGAAATTCTGTCAAGCGTATGCATCTTCTAAGAGAACGGTACGCATTTCAAGTCATTTCGTATTGGCTGTATTTGATGGGAGGCTGATTGGCTAACCATTGCAGCAGTACATACTGACATATAGACCAGACTGTACCGTTCTCGTGTATTCTTTCTTACTGTTCAGGTAAGAAAGTGTTCTTCCTAGGATCGAAAGTAACATACTTTGTTTAAGCGGATTTAACCAGTCAGTGTATAATTTGTGAAACGTCCCCTTTGAACAATTATACATGACTGTGCTTAACCTGACACACAATATTTTGTTAGCGCAACGCAATCTGACTTTCAAAAATCCCTACAAAAGAATGGCCCTGACTAACATTAACCTATACCTTTCACAAATCACTTACCTCACAAAAATCTTCGCTACTCGAACTACTGCAATACAGCGAGCGCCACTACTGCCAGCTAAATAAAAGATTCAAACTACGGAAGGCACTAACTACTGATAGGGATAGTTAGCAAATGAAAGATATTAATAGAGGAAAAACAATGTATTTACCTTAATAGTCATAATATATATAGCAGTTCATGACAAATTACAAATCTCCGCCATCTCTCTCCCCACATCCACCACTGCTGGCGGCTCACCTCCAACTGCCCAACGCTACGTGCTGTTCACATCCAGCTGCCGCTGCCCAACACTACAATGGCAGACAACAATGCAAAACTAGCCACAGACTGCACACAGCACAGCCAGTGATTTTCATACAGAGGTGGCGTTACCAATAAAAAAACTTAAACAGCCTACTTACAGGAGATTTGTAATTTGTCATGAACTGCTATATATATTATGACTATTAAGGTAAATACATTGTTTTTCCTCTATTAATATCTTTCATTTGCTAACTATCCCTATCAGTAGTTAGTGCCTTCCGTAGTTTGAATCTTTTATTTAGCTGGCAGTAGTGGCGCTCGCTGTATTGCAGTAGTTCGAGTAGCGAAGATTTTTGTGAGGTAAGTGATTTGTGAAAGGTATAGGTTAATGTTAGTCAGGGCCATTCTTTTGTAGGGATTTTTGAAAGTCAGATTGCGTTGCGCTAACAAAATATTGTGTGTCAGGTTAAGCACAGTCATGTATAATTGTTCAAAAGGGGACGTTTCATTTGTTGCGTTAAGTCTACACGGCATTGTTTCCTTGTCCACGCTGTAACAGCTATCTGCCTATTATGTGATGGGATCAAACAATACATTTGTCAGTTAGTGAAGAGTACTTACCACAGTGGCGGTTTATTTGGATGTGCATACCGTCGCGCAGTAACAATAGAAAGGACTGCAAAAGCGTTTGAAGTAAATGAAATATGCCCATACAATCCTAATGCTTCTTCGGAAGTACATTTGCTTTATAATATCAGCAGACGAAACTTCAGTTTAGAACATCGAGTGTAATAATACAACAGGAAACAGTGACCCAGCGAAAGAAACCGAGCCATGAAAATCTACGGGAGTGCTTGAATTCAATGCTGGACGAGTACAATCGCACACGCCCGTTTCTGTCATTCCCTCTTCTCTTATCTACACAAGCGCCGAAGAGAACGTGGTTAGCGATTTTGTACTCTTGCTCATAGTTTCTCCATCTGAAGAGTAAAAGTGCAGTTATTTTTACAATTATTAATACACAGGAGTTAAAGGATAGATTTGTCCATAAATAATTGGATTAAGATTAAAGATAAAGTAAATTTCAGTATTTTTACTTTTACTCGAAATTCCTTTACTACTGTACCAATGTCTGGTCGTCGCACCGACTCACAGATGAGAGATATTGCTGAAAACATCTCCGGTACTGAAAAAATAAAACTCCAGATTCTCGTGGTGTTAATGTCAGGTTTGACACTGAATGCATTTCGGTTTCAGCCCCTTTCCTAGACTTACTGCCTACTACCTCTTGCGTAGTGAGCAGATTGAAGTGACTGGACAAGCGCGCAGATGTTTCTTACTTACGAAGAGAGTAAAATATATAATTCACAGAATAGCAGATATCGCTGACGTCTGTCTGTTGCAAGATCCTAAAGCACATTCTAAACTCAAACATTATGAGGCTATTGGAGAAAAGTAAGTATCCCTCAAAGTATTATGGAGAAACCACTAGTCTGGAACACAGCTTGTTTTATACCTTATAAACAGCAGACGCAGAAATACGAGTAGAATCCGTGTTCCTTAAATACTTACACATTGCGATTCATTCAAGAGGTTCACCATTAATCTTGTAATCTGGTATTTGTGGGTTCTTTGTCTTTTTTAAAAGGATAATCTAACATTTATCGATATTTAAAGGCAGCCAAAAGGCTGTCTTTAAGTGTCGGTAAATGTTAGATAATCCTCATAAGAAAGAGAAAGAACCCACTAATACCAGATTATAAGATGACTGGTGAATCTCTCGAGTAAATCACGTTGTGTAAGTATTTAAGGATAATACTAAGAAGCATTATTAAATGGGACGGTCTCGCCAAATCGGTATTAGGGAAGGTGGATGGAAGACATAGATTGTTGGGTGTGTTGGGAGAGAGTGTCGGGAGACAGTGTGGAAAATCACACAGGGTACGGTAGACTGACTAACTCTAGTCTATTGATCCCGCGTTTGGAGTCCTTATCAAGTAGGCATGACGGTAGACGCCGCACGAACTCAGAAACACGTCGCTAGGTTCGCTACAGGAAGGATGAAAGATACGGGTTTAATGTCCCGTCGATGACGAAGTCAGTACAGACGGACGACAAACACGAGTGAGGAAGGATACGGAAGGAAATGACGGGGTCTTTTCAAAGGAACCTACCATTCTGGCGTTCACCTAAATCGCTGCATGGAAATCATCCAAAACCATAATGTGGGGGAACGGACGGAGGTCTGAGATGTCATCCTACCACTGCGACGCCTCGTCCGTTAATCGCAACGGGTCCTTATAGCCCATATTAAAATGTAACACATTCGCCGTGGTATATAAATGGGAATGCTTGGAAGGAAAGGTACCCATTTCTCACGAAACTCTGTTCGGTAAATTTAGAGAAACTCTAGACGAGAGCTTTCCAAACTTATAGTCATGGAGACACAACTCTAGAACCTACAGTTCCACGAGACACACCTCCACTAAAATTAATAAAAGAGATTCTATTGTAACAAATTATATTCAAGAGAAATGCCAATTTTTATATTCCATTTATAAATATAGCAGAATTATACATTTCACAGCTACAAAAGTTTTCACTAATATTATGAATTCAGTGACTTAAGTGGCCTCTACGAGCATTACAAATGTCATATTTTACCTCTGATGTAGAACAAATTCATACGCATTACCTGATTTAACTTTCTCGAACATTCACATCTGACTATTTTTATATTAATTATAGGCCGGCCGCGGTGGTCTAGCGGTTCTAGGCGCTCAGTCCGGAACCGCGGGACTGCTACGGTCACAGGTTCGAATCCTGCCTCGGGCATGGATGTGTGTGATGTCCTTAGGTTAGCTAGGTTTAAGTAGTTCTAAGTTCTAGGGGACTGATGACCACAGATGTTAAGTCCCATAGTGCTCAGAGCCATTTGAACCATATTAATTATAAAAGAAAATGCACTTTCAGACGAATATGTTGTAGAAAACACGTTTGCATTCTTGCTACTGATTGATGGCACAGAATATACAGAGTTTTGCAACGTACTATTTCATTTTTGATCTGTATCTGCTGAAGTTTCAGACACAGTGTTGAGTGTAGCTCTGTATGTGATGTTTCACACACTACCAAATGGCTCTTTCTGACAATAAATTTATGTACCGCTGTTTACTTCTGTAAATTATCACGCAGAAATAAAATAGTGGGATTCAACACACTAATCACTCGTTTAATACGTGATCTATGGTTACACTGAAAGAATATAAGGATGTTTCGTGCTATTTATCACAAGTTTTTCGTTTGTTTTACATTCTGAATTTACTGGTCTCGCGACACCCCTGGGTGTCGGGACATGTAGTTTGGATGTCTCTACTATTAGAGAGCAACTGTACGACCATTTTGATTTTGCTGCCACCATCGGTTATTTCGTTTTGAGATCACTAGAGTGAGATAAGAAAGATTAGAGTCATTTTTCCTTGTTCAGTACCCGAATGGATTAGGACACAAATAGCTAAAACTGGGCCAAATTAGCTTACGTTACGCTCTGTAGAGTGGCTTGAGGAGGGTAAATGTAAATGTATATCCAGGCTGATGGATAAGTCCTACACTGGGAGCGTATCAGTATGTACAACGCTTCGTAAACTTAGTAATGCGCTCACCGCTTACGTAGCTAGACAGTCCAGTTCTCTATTTGTATACATGTATGTGCGATATTGGATTGCAAAAGTTCTGCTCCAGATTCTATCGTCATTAAAGGTTTCCATTGAATTTTTCAAGTCTTCCAGATAAAAACCGGCACGCAAAAGTTCCGGGTTAGAAAATGGTTCAAATGGCTCTGAGCACTATGGGACTCAACTGCTGAGGTCATTAGTCCCCTAGAACTTAGAACTAGTTAAACCTAAGTAACCTAAGAACATCACAAACATCCATGCCCGAGGCAGGATTCGAACCTGCGACCGTAGCGGTCTTGCGGTTCCAGACTGCAGCGCCTTTAACCGCACGGCCACTTCGGCCGGCTCCGGGTTAGACCTTCAGTCGGTGATAGGATGTTTTCTCGTCCCTTACCGCTTCTTTCATCACCACCGAAAAATAACCAAGCTGCACCGTGGTTGAGAACCCTATAACTGGTTGCGTAAGTCACTTCTAACATGGCAAGAAAGTATTTCATTTAATAGGACCGTGAATTCTATAATGTTTAGTCCAGATCGCAGTCTTGTACGAGTCTTCTGACCTGATGGGATTTCGGATGATGAAGTGTGGATGTCCCTGCTTCTTGGGTAGAACAGATCACTAAACGTCTTATTGGGACTGAGTAGATCCTTCTTCACACGAAGCACCGATTATAACTGGGCAGTGGTGAAGACACTGAACTTATATTCGGGGAAGTTCTATTGAAATCTTCGCATCAACTGTTCTGTTCTGTTTTAGCCGGCCGCTGGTGGCCGAGCGGTTCAAGGCGCTTCAGTCCGGAACCGCGCTACTAATCCTGCCTCGGGCATGGATGTGTGTGATGTCCTTAGGTTAGTTAGGTTTAAGTAGTTCTAGGGGACTGATGACCTCAGATGTTAAGTCCCATAGTGCTCAGAGCCGTTTGAACCATTTTTTGTTCTGTTTTAGTTGTACCATAGTTTCCCTAAATCAACACAGGCGGTAACCCAGATGCTTCTTGCAACACGACCATGGCCAACTACCTTTGTCATCTAAGGAAAAGTGAGCTACTCTTTCGTGTCTGGTCTCTCCGAAGTCGGCAATACATTAAGATCGATTCACACGGGATGCCACGGAACGTCCCAAAATTCTACAATGCGTTACAAATGACAGCAATCACACAGACCAGAGTGGCACGGAACCAATAAGGCTTTCCGGGAAGAAAGTTATGGAAATGACGTTAGCTGGACGACAGTGGCGTGTTTCTGCGAACACCGGAAGTTAATCTAAACCTGCGGCGCTTACTCAGAAGTTATAGCAGTTGGTTTTGTGTTGTTGTGTCGTGTCATTCTTTATCCTGTTGTTTACTTTATTTGCGTAACACACTGATAAGGTTGCAGGAGGACTCTGAAATTTTTTCCCATGAGTGCTCTGCCAAATATCTGAAAGTGAACAATGATCTAAGTTTTAGAATACTTCGCCAAAGAAATGTTTACGCTGCGCTGTGCATAAATAAGTACATAAATTCATAAAACAATTTTCATTAAAAAACAATTTACCAGTGAAGATGTCGGCTGTATTGAAGAAGAAATAGTCCGCCTCCATAGCGCAGCGGTAGCGTTACCGTCTACCACGCCAGGGGGACCGAAAAGTTCGATTCCCGGCAGGGGACTGGTGTTGTGTCTCCATCATCATTTTTATCATCATTGACACGCAAGTCGTCGAAGTGACGTCAACTAAAAAGACCTGCAATACGGCGGCCGAACCCCGGCCAATAAATGCCATATGATCATTTAAAGAAGAAATAAAGTATTTTGATCTCATTTTGGTGGTAAGAAAGAAAGAAGTACATAAAGAATTAAGAAAAAATGGACCATGCATTGCCTTCTAATTATTGATTCATCCGTTTGTATGTACATACGCAAGATGTCAGGAAGATAGATACACATGCCGTCCTCCCTATGACTATTGCGCAACAAGAGTGGCACAGTGCCAGAACAAAGTACATGTCGCGGGTTTCCTGCGGATACAGTAGTGCTGCCGTACGGGTAATAGATACAACACAGAATGTCAGTGAAATGCTTTGGAAACAGATTAAGTTCCCCAAAGTTGAACTACGTGGAACAGTACAATTCTTCTGGGCAACACGTCTAAATTGCACACAAATTCGCCTTGAAATTCTGGCAGTGTATGGACCAAATCGAAGTCGCGAGCCCTTGTGAAATGGTGCCAACAGTCTGATCAAGGCCGCAAAAACGTAGGTGACGCTGATAGAGAAGGAAAGCCATCCACATGGAACAAAGACCACAACGTCCAGGCCATTGAGGAACTGATTCTCAGCAGTCGTAGATTTGCTACTGCAGACATGCTCGGCAGGTGCGTATTTCAATAGGCAGTGTTCGAACTTTATGAATTACCTCGAAGAGAACGGTATATTGACACACAGTCAACGCAGATTTAGAAAAATTTGTTCTTGAGAAACACAACTAGCTCTTTACTCACACGAACCGTTGAGTGCTGTTTCAAACTGATCACGTGTTTCTAGATTTCCAGAAGGCATTTAAAACTGTACCCAACGATCGGCTTGTACTGAAATTGCATGCTCATGGAATATCGTCTCAGTTAGGTGAATAGATTTGTGATTTGACGGAATGTCATCGAGTAAAATAGAAGTGGTTTCTGGCGTTCCCCAGGATAGTACTATAGGCACTCTGCTGTTACTTAGCTCTACAAACGATTTATGAGACAATTTGAGCAGCCGCCTTAGGTTGTTTGAAGATGCTGCTGTCGTTTATCGTCTAGTAAAGTCACCAGAAGGTCAGACAAATTGCCAAACGATGTAGAAAATACACTCCTGGAAATTGAAATAAGAACACCGTGAATTCATTGTCCCAGGAAGGGGAAACTTTATTGACACATTCCTGGGGTCAGATACATCACATGATCACACTGACAGAACCACAGGCACATAGACACAGGCAACAGAGCATGCACAATGTCGGCACTAGTACAGTGTATATCCACCTTTCGCATCAATGCAGGCTGCTATTCTCCCATGGAGACGATCGTAGAGATGCTGGATGTAGTCCTGTGGAACGGCTTGCCATGCCATTTCCACCTGGCGCCTCAGTTGGACCAGCGTTCGTGCTGGACGTGCAGACCGCGTGAGACGACGCTTCATCCAGTCCCAAACATGCTCAATGGGGGACAGATCCGGAGATCTTGCTGGCGAGGGTAGTTGACTTACACCTTCTAGAGCACGTTGGGTGGCACGGGATACATGCGGACGTGCATTGTCCTGTTGGAACAGCAAGGTCCCTTGCCGGTCTAGGAATGGTAGAACGATGGGTTCGATGACGGTTTGGATGTACCGTGAACTATTCAGTGTCCCCTCGACGATCACCAGTGGTGTACGGCCAGTGTAGGAGATCGCTCCCCACACCATGATGCCGGGTGTTGGCCCTGTGTGCCTCGGTCGTATGCAGTCCTGATTGTGGCGCTCACCTGCACGGCGCCAAACACGCATACGACCATCATTGGCACCAAGGCAGAAGCGACTCTCATCGCTGAAGACGACACGTCTCCATTCGTCCCTCCATTCACGCCTGTCGCGACACCACTGGAGGCGGGCTGCACGATGTTGGGGCGTGAGCGGAAGACGGCCTAAAGGTGTGCGGGACCGTAGCCCAGCTTCATGGAGACGGTTGCGAATGGTCCTCGCCGATACCCCAGGAGCAACAGTGTCCCTTATTTGCTGGGAAGTGGCGGTGCGGTCCCCTACGGCACTGCGTCGGATCCTACGGTTTGGCGTGCATCCGTGCGTCGCTGCGGTCCGGTCCCAGGTCGACGGGCACGTGCAACTTCCGCCGACCACTGGCGACAACATCGATGTACTGTGGAGACCTTACGCCCCACGTGTTGAGCAATTCGGCGGTACGTCCACCCGGCCTCCCGCATGCCCACTATACGCCCTCGCTCAAAGTCCGTCAACTGCACATACGGTTCACGTCCACGCTGTCGCGGCATGCTACCAGTGTTAAAGACTGCGATGGAGCTCCGTATGCCACGGCAAACTGGCTGACACTGACGGCGGCAGTGCACAAATGCTGCGCAGCTAGCGCCATTCGACGGCCAACACCGCGGTTCCTGGTGTGTCCGCTGTGCCGTGCGTGTGATCATTGCTTGTACAGCCCTCTCGCAGTGTCCGGAGCAAGTATGGTGGGTCTGACACACCGGTGTCAATGTGTTCTTTTTTCCATTTCCAGGAGTGTATATCTGTATGAGGCGACAATTGAGAACTGACGTTAAATAACGACAAGTGTGAGCTCATCAACATGAGTCCTAAAAGGAATCCGTTAAACTTCTGTTAGACTATAAATCAGTAAAATATAAAAGCCGTAATTTCAACTAAATACCTAGGCATCACAATTACGAACAGCTTGAATTGGCAAGAACACATAGAATATGTCGTGGGGAAGGCTAACCAAAGACTGCGTTTTATTGGCAGAACACTTACAAAATGTAACAGATCTACTAAAAAGACTGCTTGCACTACGCTTGTCCGTCCTTTTTCTGAAGTACTGCTGCGCGGTCTGGGATCCTTATTAGGTAAGTTAAACGTAGTACATCGAGAAAGTTCAAAAAAGAGCAGCACGTTTTGCATTATCGAGAAACAAGGAGTAGAGTATCACTGACGTGATACAGGATCTGGGGTGGACATAATTAAAACAAAGACGTATTTCGTTGCAGCGGAATTTTCTCACAATATTTCAATCACTAACTCTCTCGTCTGAACGCAAAAATGTTTTGTCGACGCCGACATATATAGGGAGAAACGAACATAAAAAGAAATAAGGGAAATCAGAGCTCGCACGGAAAGATATAAGTTTTCGTTTTTTCCGCTCGCTGTTCGAGATTGGAATAATAGAGTATTATTGTGAAAGTCGTTCGATGAACCCTCTCCCAGGCACTTAAGAATGATTTGCAGAGTATCCGTGTAGACGTAGATGTAGTGATCGTTCTATCGTCCGAGGTCGTCCGCAGTATGGGAAATTGTGCTCATGGCGCGCTGCATGATCACTGTCATCTACACACAAAGGCGCAACGTTCATGGCGTCTCTGGACTTCCTTGAGAGTTATTCCGAGGAATGCAATGATTTCTTCAGTCATATCATTACGGATGATGAGACATAGATCCATTATTTCACACCACAATAAAGAGAGCGTCTATGGAATGGATACACACCTTCTCGTCTCCGCGGAAGTAACGCCAAGTATGTCATCAGCGAGGAATGACGTGGCCACCGTTTTCTTCGACCGTGAAGCAGTTGTGTGCACACAGTTTATACCAAAGGGAAAAACAATGAACGCTGATTCGTTTTGTGTGACACTCAAATCGCCACTCAACGCCATATAGAACAGTAGGGGTGAGAAAATAAGCGCAGGCATTGTTCCTCTGCACGACAATGCAAAACCTTACAGGGCGCTCACAGGTCAGTCTTTGCTTTAGCGTTTTAGATGAGAGGTATGGAAGCAGCTGCTATATAGTTCAGATCCTACGATCTCCATATTTTCAGCTACCTGACAGATCATCTGAGGGAAAGATTTTTCGTCGTTCACACAGTGATTCTCGAATGGCTCTGTGACCAAGGAGCGTATTTCAGTCGTTGAGGAACTGAACAACTTGTACAGCGTTCCGACGGTTGTTTGTGGAGACTTGGTGACTACACTGAAAAATGGTGTCACTTAATTGTGTCACTTTGAAGTGTAGTGCGGGGTTCAATAAGACTCACTTGGCGTGCCGTAATGATGTGTAACTTTCTTTTTCGAGTGCCCTGGTACATCCAAATGTTTCTAAGAGCTGCGAAGTTTACTTACGTAGTTAAAAAACTGCAGATGGTGTTGCATATCATCTCGAGCAAAAAATAGTGTAGTTTCGAAATCTTATGGGACATAACTGCTAAGATCATCAGTCCCCAAGCTTACACACTACTTAATCTAAATTACCCTAAGGACAAACAGACACACCCATGCCCGAGGGAGGACTCGAACCTCAGCCGGGACCAGCCGCACAGTCCAGGACTGCCGCGCCTTGTACCGCTCGGCTAATCCCGCGATTTTGTTGTGTTTACTTCATTCTTCCTGTTCTTCGACGTGTATCTGTTGGGTTAACAGTACGCGGTACTTTCACTACATTAAACATATACTCGTATTTAGTGCAGTGAAAGACATATATAGTGCAATGAAACAGCTGTGTGCTGAAGACCCAATACATACACATGGAAGAACAGGAAGAATGAAGTAAACAAAAAAAAGCCGTTAGTAGCGATAAGAATGAAAACTGTTTATAGTAGTAATCGAAGCATGAGAACTGTTCATGATCCTCACTGGACTGGTGTTCGGAAGGGCGATGGGTCAAACCCGCATCCGACTATCCTCATTTGGGTTTTCCATGATTTTCCTAAATCACTCCACGTAAATGCCAGGATGTTACTTTGACATGGCACGGCTGATTTCCTTTCCATCCTTGAAACAATCCGAACTTGCGCTCCGCGTCTAATGACCGCGACGTCGACGGGACGTCAAACCCTAATCTTCCTTCCTTATTTGTTCGTGATCCTAGCTAACAAAATTGTAAGAGAAAAACCATATTAAATCTTAATAAGACTTTCACTGCAGTTGCAAAAGACGGTAATTGACCTAGCCAACTTGCATATCCACAACTGCGGAAAAAAGGCCGAAAAACAAATAAGGCAACGTGTGTTTCCTTATTCATTTGCATCCCAGAAATTTGAAAATTTACGTTCCTATATAAGTTATTAATTTTGATTTGCCAACTGACAAATTCTGCCACCTGTGCTAGTTCCTCTAGTAGTCTCAGTGATAATTATTTTATGCTAGCACCTCTTTGGTTTTCGAAAAACAGATGTAAGGCACCTCGTTGCTTTCTTTCGTCGTTCAATACTGATCTAGCGGACGTGACTTTATGTTGACGTCCTGTCTAGTGTGAACACGCCACCATTTGACGGTAACGTTCACTCCCCTTCTACATCTACATCTGCATACTACATGCGCCACAAGCCACCATGCTATGCATGGCGGAGGGTACCTTGCACCACTACTAGCCATTCTCTTCACTATTCCACTCGCAATACGAGCGAGAGAGAAACGTCTTTATATATACCTCCGTACGAGTCATGATTTTTCTCATCTCTTCGTCGTCATCTTTCAGCGAAATGTTCGTTGGCGGCAGTAGAATCGTGTGCACTCAGTCGCATATTCCGGTTCTCTAAATTTTGTCATTAGTGTTTCGTGAAAAGAACGTCGTTTTCGGACCAGAATTTCTTATCTGAGTTCACGGAGTATTTCGGTAATACTCGCGCGCTAATCAAAGGCACCGATAACAAATACAGCAGCACTCCTCTGAGTTACGTCGATGTCTTCCTTTGATACGACCTGATAAGGATCCCAAAAACTCGAGCAGTAGGCAACAATGAGTCGCACCAGCATTCTATACATGGTCTCCTTTACAGATGAGCTACACTGTCCTAGAACTCTCGCAATAAGGAGAAGTTGACCATTCGCCATCGCTAATACCGACCCTACGTGTATGTTACGTTTCATATCGCTTTGCAAACAATATACGTATATATTTAATCAATATGACTGTACATAATGTGAAGGACAATCAAACAATTTAAAACCAGAGATGGTAAAGTAGTCTATATCAAACTGAATGAAAGTCCAAATCCGCAACAGCTGTTTTTATGTTTCCACTGTACGACGACCGGTTCCATACCCTGTAGGAATCTTCACGTCATATAAAACTAATACTTCACGTACCACGACTTCCAAGGAGCAAGTGCGCATAGTAACATGTCACTCCTCGGTAAAACCTTGGATGAGACGGCAGGTGGGCATCCGATCCGAACCATGCACGATCAGTAAAACAGAGATTTGGAGATGTACCGAGAAAGAATGGAACTACACTATTTTGCCATCTCTGATTTTGAATTGTTTGGTTGTCCATCAGATTATGTACAAGTTCTTTAGCTGTGGTTTCCTAAACTATAAGGTTATTTGCAATATGACTGTGTCAAGGAACACACCACTACTGTTTTTCCTACTCATCTCAATTACCTATATTTTTCTACATTTACAGCATGACACCGTTAATCCTGCAGGGCTGTAGATAAATCAGTAAACTACAAGGGCGTGGAGATCTCTTCTGAAAAGTACGCTGCAAGGCATCCCAGATACGCTCAATAATGTTCATGTCTAGGGAATTTGGTGGCCAGCTGAAGTGTTGAAACTCAGAAGAGTGTTCCTGGAATCAACCTGTAGCAATTCTGGACGTGTGGGGTGTAGCATTGTCCTGCTGGAATTGCCCAAGTCCGCTGGAATTCACAATGGACATGAATGGATGCAGGTGATCAGACAGGATGCTTGCTTACGTGTTACCTGTCAGAGTCGTATCAAGAAGTATCAGGAGTACCATATCTCTCTAACTGCACACGCCCCACCCCATTAGAAAGCCTCCACTAGGTTGAACAGTCCCCTGCTGACATGCACGTTCCATGGATTCATGAGGTTGTCTCCATCAGCTCGATATAATATGAAACAAGACTCGTCCGATCAGGCAATATGTTTCCAGTCATCAACAGTCCAATGTTGGTGTGACGGGTCCAGGCGAGGAGTAAAGTTTTGTGTCGTGCAGTCATGAAGGGTACATGAGTGAGTCTTTGGCTCCGAAAGCCCATCTCAGTAATGTTTCGTTGAATGGCTCGCACGCTGACACTTGTTGATGGCCTAGGATTGAAATCTGCAGCAATTTGCGGAGGGGTTGCACTTCTGTCACATTGAACGATTCTCTTCAGTCGTTGTTGGTCCCGTTCTTGCAGAATCTTTTTCTGGCCGCAGCGATGTCAGATTTTCGATGTTTTACCGGATTCCTGATATTCACGGCACACTCGTGAAATGGTGGTACGAGCAAATCCCCTCTTCATCGCTACCTCGGAGATGCTGTGTCCCATCGCTCGTGCGCGAACTATAACACCACGTTCAGACTTACTTAAATCTTGACAATCCGCCATTGTAGCCGCAGTAACCGATCTGACAACTGCGCCAGACACTTGTTGTCTTATGTAGGAGTTGCTGACCGCAGCGCCGCATTCTGCCTGTTTACACATATCTATATTTGAAGATTCATCCCTATACCAGGTTCTTTGACACTTCAGTGTAAAAACGTGCTGATTTTTGGATAGAAGCTTTTCTGCCTCAATGAATGTTACATTCGAACATGTTGTTGTTGTTTTGGTCTTCAGTCCTGAGACTGGTTTCATGCAGCTCTCCATGCTACTCTATCCTTTGCAAGCTTCTTCATCTCCCAATGCGTACTGCAGCCTAAATCCTTCTGAATCTGCTTAGTGTAATCATCTCTTGGTCTCCCTCTACGATTTTTACCCTCCACGCTGCCCTCGAATACTAAATTGGTGAGCCCTTGATGCCTCAGAACATGTCCTACCAACTGATCCCTTCTTCTTGTCAAGATGTGCCACAAACTTCTCTTCTCCCCAATCCTATTCAGTACCTCCTCACTAGTTATGTGATTTACTCATCTAATCTTCAGCATTCTTCTGTAGCACCACATTTCGAAAGCTTCTATTCTCTTCTTGTCCAAACTATTTATCATCCATGTTTCACTTCCATACATGGCTAAACTCCATACAAATACTTTCAGAAACAACTTCCTGACACTTAAATCTGTACTCGATGTTAACAAACTTCTCTTCTTCAGAAACGCTTTCCTTGCCATTGCCAGTCTACATTTTATATCCTCTCTACTTCGACCATCATTAGTTATATTGCTCCCCAAATAGCAAAACTCCTTTACTACTTTAAGTGTCTCATTTCCTAATCTAATTCCCTCAGCATCATCCGACTTAATTCGACTACATTCCATTATCCTCATTTTGCTTTTGTTGATGTTCATCTTATATCCTCGTTTCAAGACACTCTCCATTCCGTTCAACTGCTCGTCCAAGTCCTTTGCTGTCTCTGACAGAACCTTAAAGTTTTTATTTCTTCTCCATGGAATTTAATACCTACTCCGAATTTTTCTGTTGTTTCCTTTACTGCTTGCTGAATATACAGATAGAACAACATCGGGGAGAGGCTACAACCCTGTCTCACTCCCTTCCCAACCACTGCTTCCCTTTCATGTCCCTCGACTCTTATAACTGCCATCTGGTTTCTGTACAAATTGTAAATAGCCTTTCGCTCCCTGTATTTTACCCCTGCCACCTTCAGAATTTGAAAGACAGTATTCCAGTCAACATTGCCAAAAGCTTTCTCTAAGTCTACAAATGCTAGAAACGTAGGTTTGCCTTTTCTTAATCTAGCTTCTAAAATAAGTCGTAGGGTCAGTAGTGCCTCACGTGTTCCTATATTTCTACGGAATCGAAACTGATCTTCCCCGAGGTCGGCTTCTACCAGTTTTTCCATTCGTCTGTAAAGAATTCGCATTAGTATTATGCAGCCGTGACTTATTAAACTGATAGTTCGGTAATTTTCACATCTGTCAACGCCTGCTTTCTTTGGGATTGGAATTATTATATTCTTCTTGAAGTCTGAGGGTATTTTGCCTGTATCATACATTCTGCTCACCAGATGGTAGAGTTTTGTCAGGACTGGCTCTCCCAAGGCTGTCAGTAGATCTAATGGAATGTTGTCTACTCCCGTGGCCTTGTTTCGTCTTAGGTCTTTCAGTGCTCTATAAAACTCTTCACGCAGTATCATATCTCCCATTTCATCTTCATCTACATCATCTTCCATTTCGCCAGCCGCGTTGGTCTAGCGGTTCTAGGCGCTCAGTCCGGAACCGCGCGACTGCTACGGTCGCAGGTTCGAATCCTGCCTCGGGCATGGATGTGTGTGAGGTCCTTAGGTTAGTTAGGTTTAAGTAGTTCTAAGTTGTAGGGGACTGATGACCACAGATGTTAAGTCCCATAGTGCTCAGAGCCATTTGAACCATTTTGGAACCTCTTCCATTTCTATAACATTGCCCTCAAGTACATCGCCCTTGTGAACATAGAACATGGTAAATAATTCTGCAGTAAAGCGATGTTAAAGATGTTGGTTCTTGCTACGTGTGTTGTTAATATACCTATGCACTGTTCAGCAGTGTTGTCGCGAATCGAACGTGTTACCCCAACAACAGCCGGTAGCAACACCATCTTGTCGTTACGTTAGCTACGCGTCAGTTACGTCAGGAAAGATTTATGCGTTGTTGCCTTCGCGTGAGTACGCGAGACGGCAGCGGAATGACGGAGCGACGCGGCCCGGGGCGTTTAGCAGAAGAAAGGCCGTCCCGTTAGCGGCGCAACAATTAGAACGCGCCGGATGGATGTCTGGCACGCCCAAGTAATGCCAATACGGCGCCGGCGCCCGGGTCGGCGGGCCGCTTCAGTTCTGCCGCGAAAAGAGAACTTCCGACAGGCATAAAAAAATAAATCAGGAGGCCACGAGTAGAAATGACACGTTAGGATGAGTGTGGGGCAGAGATAAATCAGATGTAGACGTAGCATTAGGGGGGCGGTGACGCAGGCGCCAGCACCACGGCGCGGCGGGCTGCCCGGGGCAGCGGCCGGCGCCGCAAAAAACTGCCCACTCGTCTCGCCGTCCCACCTCGGTACCCACTCCACTCACACTCGCGCCGCATTCCGAATGCGGAAGCAGCCAGC
This sequence comes from Schistocerca piceifrons, assembly GCF_021461385.2. Taxonomy (NCBI): domain Eukaryota; kingdom Metazoa; phylum Arthropoda; class Insecta; order Orthoptera; family Acrididae; genus Schistocerca; species Schistocerca piceifrons. Next base: position 171,667,068 of record NC_060149.1, read on the forward strand.
CTGCTAAGCGCCCAAAGTCCCGCCGAGTGTCACACCGTAAGGCGTGCCTAGTAGAACACTTCGTGACTCGAGGGACCTCCACGGTATACAGTCTCCGTAAAAAAATATGCAAAGCAACTGCTGCAATCGCAAGACAGTAAAACAAAGCATAAAAGTATAGATACATCTACATCTACATACATATTCCACAATCCACTGTGCGGTGCGTGGCGGAGGGTACCTGTCATTTCCTTTCTTGTTCCACTTTCAAACAGAGCGCTTCTGTATGAGCTCTAATTTCTTGTATGTTATCCACGTGGTCCCTACGCGCTACGTACTCTACTGGCCATTAAAATTGCTACACGAAGAAGAAATGCAGATGATAAACGGGTATTCATTGGACAAATATACTAGAACTGACATGTGATTACATTTTCACGCAATTTGGGAGCACAGATCCTGAGAAATCAGTACCCAGATCAACCACCTCTGGCCGTAATAACGGCCTTGATACGCCTGGGCATTGAGTCAATCAGAGCTGGATGGCGTGTACAGGTACAGGTGCCCACGCAGCTTCAACACGATACCACAGTTCATCAAGAGTAGTGACTGGCTTATTGTGACGAGCCAGTTGCTCGGCCACCATTGACCAGACGTTTTCAATTGGTGAGAGATCTGGAGAATGTGCTGGCCAGGGCAGCAGTCGAACATTTTGTGTATCCAGAAAGGCCCGTACAGGACCTGCAACATGCGGTCGTGCATTATCCTGCTGAAATGTAGGGTTTCGCAAGTATCGAATGAAGGGTAGAGCCACGGGTCGTAACACATCTGAAATGTAGCGTCCACTGTTCAAAGCGCCGTCAATGCGAACAAGATTTGACCGAGACGTGTAACCAATGGCACCCCATACCATCACGCCGGGTGATACGCCAGTATGGCAATGACGAATACACACTTCCAATGTGCGTTCACCGCGATGTCGCCAAACACGAATGCGACCATCATGATGCTGTAAACAGTTCCTGGATTCATCCGAAAAAATGACGTCTTGCCATTTGTGCACCCAGGTTCGTCGTTGAGTACACCATCGCAGGCGCTCCTGTCTCTGCTGTAGCGTCAAGAGTATCCGCAGCCATGGTCTCCTAGCTGATAGTCCATGTTGCTGCAAACGTCGTCGAACTGTTCGTGCAGATGGTTGTTGTCTTGCAAACGTCCCCATATCGTGACTCAGGAATCGATCCGTTACAGCCATGCATGTCATCACGACTGCTAGTGATACGAAGCCGTTGGGATCCATCACGGCGTTCTGTATTATGCTTCTGAACCCACCGATTCCATATTCTGCTACAGTCATTGGATCTCGACCAACGTGATCAGCAAAGTCGCGATACGATAAACCGCAATCGCGATAGGCTGCAATCCGACCTTTATCGAAGTCGGAAACGTGATGGTACGCATTTCTCCTCCTTACACGAGGCATCACAGAAACGTTTCACCAGGCAACGCCTGTCAACTGCTGTTTGTGTATGAGAAATCGGTTGGAAACTTTCCTCATGTCCCTCTAATTGTCCGTAGCTTGTGGTAACTGTCTCGACGCCTCGGAGACAGTACTTGCCATATCCTCATGTAGCCCCTAATGTAACGTCGGCAGACCAGTCTGAAATCACCTGCGTTCATTGTCTCCGGCGTTGTCCGTGGGCTGTGTCCAAATTTTTCTCAGCCATTCCAAGTAAATTCACTGTGGCGCAATGGTTGTTTTCATTTATATTTGCATTCGTACTTCGCAAGGTGTTGTGAAGTACACACAATAAATGGCTCCGTTATTTGTCACTCGCTGTGCTGCACGATTAAATAATGAAGCAGAGGAAAAGTAATTTGCTTGCGTGGTTATAGGCACACCATAAGTGTGTTATATAATCCCTCTATGACTGTTATGTAAGGCCTATTGCGGAGGCAGTACTACCGTTCTTTACTCAACACTGAAATCTGTTATACTTACTACTCTCATGTTTAACCTGATCGTGTTGATATTTGCCGCGCGGGATACCCGCGCGGTCTTGGGCGTCTTCCCATGGTTCGCGCAGCACCCCCCGTCCGAGGTTCGATTCCTACCTCGGGCATGGGTGTGTCTGTTGTCCTTAGAGTAAGATAGTTTACGTTAGATTAAGCAGTAATTCTAGGGACCGATGACCTCAGCAGTTTGGTCCCATAGGAACTTACCACAAATTTCCAAAAATGATGGCTCTGAGCACTATGGGACTCAACTGCTGAGGTCACAAGTCCCCTAGAACTTAGAACTACTTAAACGTAACTAACCTAAGGACATCACACACATCCATGCCCGAGGCAGGATTCGAACCTGCGACCGTTGCGGTCGCGCAGTTCCAGACTGTAGCGCCTAGAACGGCTCGACCACTCCGGCCGGCACAAATTTCCAAAATTTGTTGATATTTAACGTAATTTTACCCAGCGATTGGCTAAATCAATACTACACACAATTATACAGGTCGAGAGCGTTATTCAGACCTAAGAAACACATAAACTTGGCGATGTCCTTTTACCCCGTCTCAATGTAATAATTAGTCCTAAATACTGGATAATTAATTTACGTAACTATTCTGAAATTAGTTTTGTTGTACTTTACGTAGACAACTAATGTTATAAAGCCGATATTGAAGTTCGTAAATTCATGATAACCAACAAACACAAAGAAATTAGAGAACAAAATATCCTTTCAAATCAAACTCTCTGTAAGACGAGCGAGGCTTGCTTAGGTAGGCAGCGAACGGCTATTGGTGTTGTATTGCACCGAAAATGTCGCTGAACGCAATGGCCTTTCGATCACCCGTCAGAAGGGAAGAAATTTTAACAAAAAGTGATAGTAAAAAAAACGATGTCGTCTGTAATGAGTGGCCGCAGAGTTAATATTCCACCATAACGTTTGCTTCTGGAATACATAACGGTAAGTAAGTGATGCAGAATATGCTGACACACCGCGAGTTGCTGAAGTGTAGAAGCTTCATTCTATTCATGAGCGACGAAATCGATACATAGTCACAGATCACGTTTCAGCATAAAATGTTACGAATATGTAAATCTCAAGGTGAGCTTAGAGACAAATCTGGGGAATAATGGACATGAGATACTAATAAATTTATGTCGTTGGGGATTCATATTTATACCTCGCAGAACAAAGACGTCAGCGGGAGAGGTGGGTGACAACACTAGAGGGTGGATTTTGAAATGAAGGCATATTAGGATACCTAAACCGAAATCTGTGCTGTGAAACAACCCCCATCGTTAGCTGTGCATAACGTCGCATGCATAAGGCACGGCAACAGAGCTAAGCTTATTATTCAAAAATGGCTCTGAGCACTATGGGACTTAACATCTATGGTCATCAGTCCCCTAGAACTTAGAACTACTTAAACCTAACTAACCTAAGGACAGCACACAACACCCAGCCATCACGAGGCAGAGAAAATCCCTGACCCCGCCGGGAATCGAACCCGGGAACCCGGGAGTGGGAAGCGAGAACGCTACCGCACGACCACGAGATGCGGACTAAGCTTATTATTGTGTGCTAAAATTATTGCTGTGAAAATATATGAAAGAATCGGGAATACAATTCGTGCCTACTTTATTTATGATTCAGAACTTTCTGGTAGATATGATTCAACACGCTTTCTTAACAGGACAGAATTATGAGATGTGAAACTGACTTAGTGCGTACACCACGGGAGTGTTCTACAACTGTTGCGATTGATGATACATTTAAATAATCCGTTAGATAAAGGAGGAAGCTCCGGAGCCTGTTCACTGATGATGCTGTTGTACTGTATTGTATAGGAAAGTTACAACCCCAGAAAACTGTAGCGAAATGGGCGAAAACATATACAGGACCGACGTTTGGTACCAGGACCGAAAGTTGGCCACCAGCGTAAACAAATATGAAGTACTAACGCTTAAATTGGTGCAAAGGCTGTTTACGTTCCCTATGGAGATGAATCATTCGAAACAGTAACAACGATCAAATTTTACGATTATTACTCCAGAGCCAGCTGAAGTGATAATCACAATAAGTGGTATACAAAATATTCGCTCGACTGATTGTGGTCTACTGCGCGGGAGTCAAAGATCCTTACAAAGTAGGATTAATACACTGAAATGCCAAAGAAACTGGTATAGGCATTCGTATACAAATACAGAGATACGTAAACAGGTAGAATACGGTGCTGTGGTCGGTAGCTTGTATACAAAACAAGTGTCTGGCGCAGTTGTTAGATCGGTTACTGCTGCAAAAATGGCAGGTTATCCAGATTTATGTGGTATTATAGCCGGCGCACGAGTGACGGACACATCTCCGAGGTAGCGCTGAAGTTGGAATTTTTCCATACGACCATTTCACGAGTGTACCGTGAATATCAGGAATACGGTAAAACATCAGATCTCAGACATAGCTACGGCCGGGAAAAGATCCTGCAAGAACGGGACCAACGACGACTGAAGACAATCGTTCAACCACACAAGTGCAACCCTTCGGCAAATTGCTGCAGATTTCAATGCTGGGCCATCAATAAGTGTCAGCGTGCGAACCATTCAACGAAACAAAAGCGATGTGGGCTTTCGGAGCCGAACACCCACTCGTGTAATCTTGTTGACTGCAGGACACAAAGATTTAAACCTCGCCTGGGCCCGTCAACACCAACATTGGACTGTTGTTGACTGGAACCATGTTACCTGGTCGGACGATACAAAATGTATCGAGTGGATGGACGTGTACGGGTGTGGAGACAACCTCATGAATCCATGGACCCTTATTATCAGCAGTGGATTGTTCAAGCTGGTGGGGGCTTTGTAATGGTGTGGGGCGTGTGCAGTTAGAGTGATATGGGACTCCTAATATGTTTAGATATGACTCTGACCGGTGATACGTACATAAGGATCCTGTCTGGTCGCCTGTATCTATTCATGTCCATTGTGAATTCCGACATGGGCAATTCCAGCAGGACAATGCAACACCCTACACATCCAGAATTGCTACAGAGTGGCACCAAACTCCCCAAACATGAACATTATTGAGCATATACTTGCTCTTACTCTTAGGATTTATGGACAGCCATGCTGGATTCATGATGTCAATTCCTTCCAGCACTACTTCAGACATTAGTGGAGTTCATGCCACGTCGTGTTGCGGCACTTCCGCTTGCTCGCGGGGGCCCTAAGCGACATTAGGCAGGTGTACCAGTTTTTTTGGCTCTTCAGTGTAGAAGAGATAAAAGGATCCGAAGTAGAGAGGCACGTGGTAAGATCGAGAATGTGACGTAAATGCTTGTCATACTCCAACAAAGGCAGATGCTACTAGAGAGGAGCTTGTGATTACGTAAAGGACTATTGTTGAAATTCCCGAGAGCACACATTCGAATAAGAGTCATTCATCGCATTACTTCCTCCCACATATATCTCGCGAAATAACCTCGTTGGAAAAAATCGGAAATATTAGGGACCATGCAGAGGCTTACCAACAATCATTCTTTCTATGCATCACCACGGATGGAACAGTAAGGGAAAGAAACGCTAGTGGTACCAGAAGAACGCTGTACCACATACCCTAACGTGGCTTGCGAAGTATAAATGTAGAAAGGTTTCTTAACTGGTTAGTCCGTTGGGAATAGATAATGAATTGCAAGTCACTTTGAATTTCTCATTTTTGTTATACGTTCTATAAGTGAAGGACAGACCACCGCCGCAGCCGATGTCTCTAACGCACGCCATTGGGGTGGCCCTCGACTCGGACGTGAGGCGGTTCGAATCCAGGTGGTGGATGAAATTTTCACTGCTAACATTTATCCGGCTAGAGCAATGGCACGGAATTTCTGATCACAATTCCTTGCGCCAGTGTCCTAGAGTAAACTCCAAAGCTCCCCGCAGGGTCCCATGAAATAAAGGCATATAATGCAGTTGATGGCGATCCGTCCGTCGGATGAGGACGTTAGCTCTGCTGCCCCCTTGGTAGTATTCGCCTATTTACTGGCACCGGCTTCCATCCATTGCCTTCTCTCAACACAATCATGCACTACACCATACACACATCCATTACACACACCTACACCCCAAAAATACACATATAACACAACTCTCACATATCCGCAAGGAAAGGGGCAAAAGTGCCCGAAGAAGAACACCCAATCCGACACGCGGCTGAGCCGCCACGTAACTGAAGGATGACAGGTTTGTGTGTGTGTGTGTGTGTGTGTGTGTGTGTGTGTGTGAAATGTTGTATTTTAATTCTAGTGCAGTTTTTAACATATTGTAACGTTACGAAGATTTTTCTGTTTAGCAAAAGTGGCAAAAAGCAGATTTCAGAGTACTTGGCGGCTCAACATAAAAGTTTTGTCTCAAGTACAGATGGTGTTGAGGATCAGTGGACAAAGTTCAAAACCATCTTACAATATGCATTAGATGAGTATGTGCCAAGCAAGATCGTAAGAGATGGAAAAGAGCCACCGTGGTACAACAACCGAGTTAGAAAACTGCTGCGGAAGCAAAGGGAACTTCACAGCAAACATAAATATAGCCAAAGCCTTGCAAACAAAAATTACGCGAAGCGAAATGTAGTGTGAGGAGGGCTATGCGAGAGGCGTTCAATGAATTCTAAAGTAAAGTTCTATGTACCGACTTGGCAGAAAATCCTAAGAAATTCTGGTCTTACGTCAAAGCGGTAGGTGGATCAAAACAAAAGATCCAGACACACTGTGAGCAAATGGTACTGAAACAGAGGATGACAGACTAAAGGCCGAAATACTAAACGTCTTTTTCCAAAGCTGTTTCACGGGAGAAGACTGCACTGTAGTTCCTTCTCTAGATTGTCGCACAGATGACAAAATGCTAGATATTGAAATAGATGACAGAGGGATAGAAAAACAATTAAAATCGCTGAAAAGTGGAAAGGCTGGTGGACCTGATGGGATAGCAGTTCGATTTTACACAGAGTACACGAACGAACTTGGTCCCCTTCTTGCAGCGGTGTACCGTAGGTCTCTAGAAGAGCGTAGCGTTCCAAAGGATTAGAAAAGGCCACAGGTCATCCTCGTTTTCAAGAAGGGACGTCGAACAGATGTACAGAACTATAGACCTGTATCTCTAACGTCGATTAGTTGTAGAATTTTGGAACACGTATTATGTTCGAGTATAATGACTTTTCTGGAGACTATAAATCTACTCTGTAGGAATCAGCATGGGTTTCAAAAAAGACGATCGTATGAAACCCAGCTCGCGCTATTCGTCCACGAGACTCAGAGGGCCATAGACACGGGTTCCCAGGTAGATATCGTGTTTCTTGACTTCCGCAAGGCGTTCGATACAGTTCCCCACAGTCGTTTAATGAACAAAGTAAGAGCATATGGACTATCAGACCAGTTGTGTGATTGGATTGAAGAGTTCCTAGATAACAGTACGCAGCATGTTATTCTCAATGGAGAGAAGTCTTCCGAAGTAAGAGTGATTTCAGGTGTGCCGCAGGGGAGTGTCGTAGGACCGTCGTTATTCACAATATATATAAATTACCTTGTGGATAACATCGAAAGTTCACTGAGGCTTTTTGCGGATGATGCTGTGGTATATCGAGAGGTTGTAGCATGGAAAATTGTTCTGAAATGCAGGAGGATCTGCAGCGAGTTGACGCATGGTGCAGGGAATGGCAATTGAATCTCAATGTAGACAAGTGTAATGTGCTGCGAATACATAGTAAGAAAGATCCTCTATCATTTAGTTACAATATAGCAGGTCAGCAACTGGAAGCAGTTAATTCCATAAATTATCTGGGAGTAGGCATTAGGAGTGATTTATAATGGAATGACCATATAAAAGCTGGCTGGTGTGACCGAGCGGTTCTAGGCGCTTCAGTCTGGAACCGCGGTGCTGCTACGGTCGCAGGTTCGAATACTGCCTCTGGCATGGCTGTGTGTGATGTCCTTAGGTAGTTAGGTTTAAGTAGTTCTAAGTCTAGGGGGCTGATGACCTCAGATGTTAAGTCCTATAGTGCTTAGAGCAATGTGAACTATTTTGAATGATCAGATTACACAAGTAACGGGCAAGGCGAACTCTAGATTTCGGTTTATTAGTAGAATCCTGAAGCGATGCAGTCCTTCAACAAAGGAAATTGCTTAGTTCGTCCAGTCTTAGAGTACTGTTCGTTTGTATGGGACCCTTACCAGTTGGGTCTGATTAATGATATTGAGAAGGTCCAAAGAAGAGCGGCAAGATTCGAGAATTATACATTTAGCCATCGCGAGAGCGTTACAAATCTCATAGAAAGTTTGAAGACGACGCGCTAAACGGAAGCGGCTGCTCACTAAATTCCGAAATCCGATCTTCGCCGAGGATATAGAGCATATATTATTACTACCAACTTTCAAATCGCGCAATGATCACCATTCAAAGATAAGGGAAGTTAGGGCTCGTGCTGAGGCGATCAGACAGTCGTTTCTCCCTGGTGCGATTCGCGAGTGGAACAGAGGGGGGGGGGGGGGAGGTAAATATGACTTTGGCGCGAATTGTGCCCTCCGCCACACACCGCTTGGTGGCTAGCTGAGTATATATGTAGATGTAGATGTAGAAATGGCATCGTTTTTGTTTCATTCTCAAGTTTTCTGTCGCATATTAGTCACCTTGAAATAGTATTGCAGCTGTATATCCGGTTGCAATCTTCAGATGAGACGCAGCAGCGGAGTGTCATATGAAAATGGCTGTCAGGAAGTACGCTAACACACTATGCAAAATATCTTAACATCTGAAAACCTTAGAATTTCTCCGGGAAGCATACGTAGTATCAGCGTTTCTGTTTCCGTCTAACACTATACTATCTCTCGAGGTGTTCTCCACCACAGCAAGTCGGTGCTCCTTGTGCGGTTACGTAGATCTACCGACACGCTGTATCTCATATATTTCTAACGAGGACCAAGTTTAGTTTATGCTTACGAGGCTTCGGCCACATATTTACAAAGAGTATCTGGAACTACTGAAACGAACGGCGTGAGAGCTTAGGTAGTCCTTGATGAAACCCAATAATGGAAGAAACTCTAAACTTCTCGAATGAAAGTAAGGCATTAATGAGTGTTTCTGCCTTCACTGAGCAAACCCTCATGCGAAACTTTCCGCTTGGTTTAGTAGGTGTCTACGGAACCCAGTATGAACGAAAACAATGGGACGGGAACCACACGAATACAAACTGCAGGTTCCAGCGGTGCGTAAAACCTGAGCTACCAACCAATAGATGTATGTGTTGAGGTCCGTCTATTCTGCAGTTATACGTTCTGTATCCACGAAAATACTAATTTTTGGAGAGTAATGTGTGAAGCGTTCAGTGCTGACTATGTTAATAATTGAGAGAACCTATCAAACAGCAGCCTTCAGTCCAATTCTGTCCGCCCCAGTAGCTGAGTGGTCAGCGTGACGGATTGCCGTCCTCTGGGCCCGGGTTCGATTCCCGGCTGGGTCGGAGATTTTCTCCGCTCAGGGACTGGGTGTTGTGTTGTGTTCATCATCATTTCATCCCCATCCGGCGTGCAGGTCGCCCAATGTGGCGCCGAATGTAATAAGACCTGCGCTATGGCGGCCGGACCTGCCCCGCGAGGGGCCTCCCGGCCAATGACGCCAAACGCTCATTTCATTTCCATTTCCAGTCCAATTCTCACATCGTTATGCGGTTGCTTTCTAGTGACCCATTCTGAATAATCTCACACTCTTTCCTAAATTAAAAAAAAAAAAGATAACTAGACGCCTACACACCTAACGTCAATTTTGAACGATTGTAGGATAGTTTGTAAAATCCTAAGAGATATGTAACTTTAGCCAAAGATCAGAAAGTTTTATGGATGGTAATGACGTGATTATAAGAAAGATGCACCAGAATAGCTGCTTCTAATAACTAATCTTTATTTACGACAGACTGTTTCGGCATTTATCTTCATTGTCAAGTACCTGCGAATACAATTTTGGTGTGAACGTGTACAAATGTGAATGTCATTAATATTAAAGTGACTACATTGTACTCACGCCTAGACTCATGTGACGTCCGTATTACGTCGTTAATGAACTGTCTTATAACCGTCACTATTTTTATAAAGTGGTAGATGAACTAAATATATTGAAAATGAAACGTAAATTTGGTGGGACAGTAGTTAAGAGTTTCACTCTTACGATGCTATATGTTTACAAAGATTATGCAGACGAACAGCGATGTTATTTTATTAACTAAACTTTATTACAATTATCTTTGATTGTTCCATATGCTACTTCCGATTTATTCATTTTCGTGCTCTTAAACTTCAGTAAAGTTTCTTGTGGATATTTTTTCGCTCGTACTAGCTTTCCAATTCTTCGAGAACGTTCATTGCAAAACCTCTTGGTATTCTGTATACCTACAGGAAATATTAAACGAGCACCCAGAATTTAGACATAAGTACTACCTCAAAAACTTTACTGAAGTTTTAGAGAGCGAAAATGGATAAATCGGAAGTAACTTATGCAACAACCAAAGATAACCCTAATAAATTTTAGTTAATGAAATAACATCGCTGTTCGCCTGCATAATCTTTGTAAACATATAGCGTCATAAGAGTGTAACTGTTAAACTACTGTCACACCTAATTAACGTTTTATTTTCAATATATTTACGCCATTCACCATCTTATAAGAACAGTACAGTTATAGGACAGTTCGCTAACGATATAATATGAACGTCACATCAGTCTAGGCGTGAGTACAATATAGTCAGTTCAATATTAATGACATTTACCTTTATACAGGTTCTCAAATGATTCAAATTACTATGAGCACTATGGGACTTAACATCTGAGGTCATCAGTCCCCTAGACTCTGAACTACTTAAACCTAACTAACCTAAGGAAATCACACACATCCATGCCCGAGGCAGGATTCGAACCTGCGACCGTAGCAGTCGCACGGTTCCGGACTGATGCGCCTGGAACCGCTCGGCCACTGGTACAGGTTCTCACCAAAATTGTATTCGCACGTAATTGTCAATGGTGACAAATGCCGAAACAGTCTGTTGTGAAAAAGATTAGTTATTACAAGCAGCTGTTTTGGTGCATTTTTCTAAGATTCACGATCGAGCTGGGTAGCACGGTGGCTAGCACACTGGATTCGCATTCGGGAGGACGACGGTTCAAACCCGCATCCGGCCACACTGATTTAGGTTTTTCGTGATTTCCCTAAATTTCTTAAGGCAAATGCCGGGATGGTTTCTTTGAAAGGGCACGACCGCTTTCCTTTTCCATCCTTCCCTGGTCCGAGCTTGTGTTCCGTCTCTAATTATATCGCTGTCGACGGGACATTAAACACTAATCTCATCCTCCTCCTCTAATAACCATATCGTTATCAGACATATATTATGCTGCTGGTCCTAACGAAGAAAAAAAAATTTGTGGATGGATAAAGTTCCGTGCTTCTGTAAAGCGTACGGTATCTCCTACAGCAGACGCTAATGAACGAAGGAGCGCTCTTTAAGGTTCGCCACCTTCCCCCGGAAGAGGTCGCCCACTGTGCACGAACAGGCGATTTCTGTAGCGCAGGTCTTGCAGCAGCCATCAGGTGGAGAGAACTCACCTCGTCTCGACGTGTTTGTTTACTGGAAGGATGTGGTGGCAGTTTATGGGGCCAGTATAACACAGCCTCGCTCCATAATGAGCTTCATTACCGATGAGTTCCGTGACTAATGATCGGACGGCCCTAAAGAGGATGGACTCACCCCCTCTTCTGGACAGTTCTAGCTACCTGAAAAAAAAAACAGTTTTGTTCTTTCTTTTCCTGTGGCTGAACTCCCAAAACGACCTCCGCTCGCGTAACCCTACGAGCAGTCATCGTGCCAGTTATCACAGTAAACGCCGTTACTTTGGCTCGCGAATAAACATTGTGAATGTGATGACGCGAGTGACTTATTGAAAAATATTAGGGTGATATTATTTTCGGTTGTAATAAGATAAATTTAGTCGATGTCTGCTTTAGGTACTCTATTACACAAAATTGTCCCTGTGTGTTGAAATATTCTCCCTGGGTGTTGAAGTATTAATAAGTACCGTAAAACGATCTTGTTTCTTTGAAAATTGCCTGTTTGCGTGATAACATATAGCTACTTCATATGGAGACTTATTGCAAAACAACACAAACATTTACCTAAAACAACTTTTTTGAGCCAATGCATACAATTCTGAATTAAGTCAATGGCGTTTTGTATCATTCCTCCTAAAAACTTCGAAAAAATCATATTTGTGCCATCAGCTGTACAACTGTATATTTATTCTCTACCAATTTCAGTTACAAGAACCGTCTTCACAGGAGAAAAACAGTATTCATCAATGGATCAAAAATACATGATCGTCAAATACGATACAACCAAAGGTTTTCTCCTGTGAAGTTGGTTGTTATAACTGAAAACGGTCGACAGTGAGTGTACAATTGTACAGGTGACGGTGCAAATATGTTCTTTTTTTCTCAAAATGCTTATGACATGTAATAAAAAACAGATTTTATTTCCTCGTCAAAAATAATTAATGTGCAAAATTTATTAAATCGAAATAAAAGAAATGCTATAACTAAGTGTTGAGGCCACATTACTTTGCAAGCATTGAGTTTTTAATACAATGTAACTTTCCACTCTCTTTGAGCTAAGCAAACTCATTGATTACTGATCATTGATCATAATCTTTAATTTGGGGAAACTGCGTTGAGAGTATGCTGCAGTTACTGAAACTGTCATAAATATCCTCCAAACTATTTCAATGTTTGGCTAAGCATAATCGTAACCCATATTCAAAAATATTCAAAATATCCAAATGGGAAGCTGTGTCATTGTTCTTCAACGGCTCTCCCTATTGGAATTAGAAAGCCGCTATTTCATTAACTTTAGCTCAACTGTATCGATATTTCTGCCATATTTTGCACCAAAATTTGCTGTAAATTATTCGAAGTAAGATACAGTGTTCTAATTTACGGCGTTCACAATAGTAAATTAAAGTGCCATGAAATGATCTGTTATGTGTGAGATCTGTTTTCCAGTTCACGTAGTACCGTATGAAACACTTTGATGCATAATAGCTTAAAAAGTTTCATTACAGCCCTTAGTTGGCACAGCTCAGCAAAAATCGGAATGCTTCTGTTAACAGTATAGGCAGGGTAATTCATGCAGGTGTGGTAACCACAATGCTACTATGATGTAGTGGCTAGCACATCTGTCTAGTAAGCAGGTAACCTGGGTTCAAGGCCTGACTACGGCAGAAATTTTACAGGTGACAATTATTGAAATATATGAAAACTACAGCGTTCACTCACTTTATTCAACCTCTAAACGTCACTACAGCTATTCGGATTTAGGTTACGACATGTTCGATATGCCTGTCATCATTGGCGATGATGTGGGGCAGACAAATAGCGAAATTCTTCGTGACCCGCTCAAGTGTCGGAACGTTGATGCTGTCGATGACATCCTGAATGGCTGTTTTCAGGTCAGCAGTGGTTTTGGGGTTAGTGCTGTACACCTTGCCTTTAATATAGCGCGACAAAAAGGAGTGGCATGTGTTCAGATCCGGAGAATATGGCGGCTAGTCGAGGCCCATGCTAGCGGCCTCTGGGTACCCCAGAGCGAAAATGCGGTCTCCAAAGTGCTCTTCCAGGACATCAAGCACTTTCCTGTTTCGATGGCGTCGAGCTCCGTCTTGCATGAACCACATCTTGTCGAAATTAGGGTCACTTTGTGGAACAGGGATGAAATCATCTTCCAAAACCTTCACGTACGGTTCGGTAGTCACCGTGCCTTCAAGGAATATCGCACCCATTATTCTGTTACTGGACATGGCACACCACACAGTCACCCGTTGAGGGTGAAGAGACTTCTCGATTGCAAAATGCGGATTCTCAGTCCCCCAAATGCGCCAATTTTGCTTATTGACGAAACCATCCAAATGAAAGTGGACTTCGTCGCTAAACCAAAGCATACAACGCATACTAATTCCTATCATACCCGGCGGCCAATCATGCAGTCTGAACGTCCTAACGCAAACCGTTCAGAAGTTATGACTATTTATTTTCGTATAGTTGAATAACTGTCACCCTGTAATTAATTGCTTCAGCTTCTATCCTTACCGAAGAGAGAGATGAGACTCATATGCCTCCTGGAAAATGTAATTCCATCACATCAATAGTATATTTACTTCAACACCCGCGCTCCAACCTTTAATGTCCCGCAATACCGTAGCGAAGTACAGTAAAAACTCCATTGTTGTACATGAGCTGGTTGTGTATGTGGGAGCTGTAGGAACCAAGCACACTGTTGACACATAGCCCGTGTGACGCCTGTTCGATAATAGTCACTCCTTTATGTTGATACGGGGACTAAATGTCACTGTGACAACAACGTGCGTTTACTGTGTCGGGCCGAGGGAAATACTTCTTCTCGCAGGCAAAGGATAGGAACACGAGTAGTAGGAGAACTCACGTACCTCTCACGGTTAATTTTCGTAACCCGTGTTTCTTTTTTTGTAAGTTGTTGCGCCCGCACTGGATCCGCGCACTTGGCGGGTGCCTTTTTTGCTATAGTCTCTGTACTGACCTGTCTGGGAGCACTGCATTGAATGTAGACTACATTAACATAAGCGGCGACACTTGTGGAGTGATGATTCGTCTTCTCTCTTCGATTATTTCGGTTAGTGTCATTGTATACGAAACATTATCAGTTGACGTGAAGTATCGCTAAATTTCTGCGTTTCTTTGCATACAGTGACGAACATGTAAGTCTGATTAATATAACTGCCGTTTCCTTTCTTTTAGGTACTTTTCCTCTTTCTTTAACATGCTGTTGCGATAAAAATATTTGTAGCACGCAAAATAAATGAAAGTAATGTACTTCGAACAAACTTCTATGAATTAATCTGTAATTTAAGCATTTAGTAGCAGTGTAATCGATAATGACGCAATCGATATACAGCTCGCCGAGGTCGTTGAAGCAGACCGTCTACAGCACACCTTACCTCGCCAGGATATTTATTAGCTGTACCGTTATCTTTAATACTAATATCGCTGTCATTATTACTAATTACAGGTTTTGCACATGTTGTCGCAAGTACAGCTCTAAAGCTTAAATAGTTATTTTGCTTGCAGTAATATCAGAATAGTAAACAAATGAAACAGAATCAATCACAATGTTTGTAATAACATCATAATGTACAAAATCATGATCATTACAAGATGTAAGCATCCATGGTGCACATGTGTATACTGCTTGCTTGTCTCCCCTTAAAATTGAGTCTGCCGTCAAGTAACTTCATAAACAGTACAATGAACAAACGAAAGCGGTTTTCGAACATTGTTAACGTCGAAAATATTTGCAATAGATGGAAAGGTGATCAGAGACACAATATATATATATATATATATATATATATATATATATATATATATATATTTTATGTGATCAAAAGTATCCGGACACTTGGCTGAAAATGAATTACAAGTTCGTGTCGCCCTCCATCGGTAATGCTGGAATTCAATATGGTGTTGGCCCATCCTTAGCCTTGACGACAGCTTCCACTCTCGCACGCATACATTCAATCAGGTGCAGGGCGTTTTCTTGGGGAATGACAGCCCATTCTTCACGGAGTGCTGCACTGAGAAGAGGTATCGTTGTCGGACGGTGAATCCTGGCACGAAGTCGGCGCTCCAAAACATCCCAAAGGTATTCTGTAGGATTCAGGCAGAACTCTGTGGAAGCCAGTCCATACAGGGATGTTATTGTCGTGTAACCACTCTGCCAGGGGTCATGCCTTATGAGTAGATGCTCGATCGTGCTGAAACATGCAATCGCCATCCCCGAACTGCTTTTCAACCAGGAGAAGCAAGAATATGCTTAAAACATCAATGCATGCCTGTGCTGTGATAGTGCCACCCAAAACAACAAGGGGTGCAAGCCCCCTCCATTAAAAACGCGACCACGCCATAACACCACCTCCACAGAATTTTACTATTGGCACTAGATACGCTGGCAGGGTGACGTTCACCGGACATTCGTCTTACCCACACCCTACCATCGGATCGCCACATTGTGTACAGTGATAAGTCTTCCACACAAAGTTTTTCCACTGTTCAATCATTCAATGTTTACGTTCCTTACACCAAGCGAAGCGTTGTTTGACATTTACCGGCGTGATGTGTGGCTTATGACTATGAAATCCAAGATTTCTAACCTCCAGCCTAACTGTCATAATACTCGCAGTGGATCCTGATGCGATTTCGAATTCCTGTGTGATGGTATGGATAGATGTCTGCCTATTACACATTACGACCCTCTTCAACTGACGGCGGTCTCTGGCAGTCAACAGACGAGGTCGGACTGTACGCTTTTGTGCAGTAAGTGTCCCTTCACGTTTCCACTTCACTATCACATCGGAAACAGTGGACCTAAGGATGTTTAGGAGTGTGGAAATCTCGCGTACATACGTATGACACAAGTGGCATCCAAAACCTGACCACGTTCGAAGTCCGTGAGTTCCGCGGAGCGCCCCTTCCGCTCTTTACTGACTACTGAGATAGCTAATATGGAGTACCTGGCAGCAGGTGGCAGCACAATACATCTAATATGAAAAACGTGTGTTTTTGGGGGTTTCCGGGTAGTTTTGATTACATAGTGTGTAAGTAGGCTGTTTAGGTTTTTATGTTGGTGACGCCACGTAGCGCTCTGTATTGAAATCGCTGACAGCGCTGTGTGCAGTCTGTGGCTGGATGGACTCATTGTTGGGAGTTTTTCGCCTATATAGTGCTGGGCAGTTGGATGTGAACAGCCCGTAGCGTTAGGCAGTTGGAGGTGAGCCGCCAGGAGTGTGGGGAGAGAAATCCCAGAGTTTGGAGATGTTACTATGAGCGGACGATCTGGACGTGTGTCCGTCAGAAAAAGGAAATCTGTTAAACTGGATGTCATATATATATATATATATATATATATATATATATATATATATATATATATATATATATAATGACTTTTGCCCCCCCATGAACCATGGACCTTGCCGTTGGTGGGGAGGCTTGCGTGCCTCAGCGACACAGATAGCCGTACCGTAGGTGCAACCACAACGGAGGGGTATCTGTTGAGAGGCCAGACAAACGAGTGGTTCCTGAAGAGGGGCAGCAGCCTTTTCAGTAGTTGCAGGGGCAACAGTCTGGATGATTGACTGGTCTGGCCTTGTAACACTAACCAAAACGGCCTTGCTGTGCTGGTACTGAGAAAGGCTGAAAGCAAGGGGAAACTACAGCCGTAATTTTTCCCGAGGGCATGCAGCTTTAGACAGCAAAGGACTTGGAAGAGCAGTTGAATGGAATGGATAGTGTCTTGAAAGGAGGATATAAGAAGAACATCAACAAAAGCAAAACGAGGATAATGGAATGTAGTCGGATTAAGTCGGATGATGCTGAGGGAATTAGATTAGGAAATGAAACACTGAAAGTAGTAAAGGAGTTTTGCTATTTGGGGAGCAAAATAACTGATGATGGTCGAAGTAGAGAGGATATAAAATGTAGACTGGCAATGGCAAGGAAAGTGTTGCTGAAGAAGAGAGATTTGTTAACATCGAGTATAGATTTAAGTGTCAGGAAGTCGTTTCTAAAAGTATTTGTATGGAGTGTAGCCATGTATGGAAGTGAAACATGGACGATAAATAGTGTGGACAAGGATAGGATAGGAGCTTTTGAAATGTGGTGCTACAGAAGAATGCTGAAGATTAGATGTGTAGATCACATAACTAATGAGGAGGTATTGAATAGGATTGGGGAGAAGAGGAGTTTGTGGCACAACTTGATTAGATGAAGGGATCGGTTGGTAGGACATGTTCTTAGGCATCAAGGGATCACCAATTTAGTATTAGAGGGCAACGTGTAGGGTAAAAATTGTAGAGGGAGACCAAGGGATGAATACACTAAGCAGATTCAGAAGGATGTAGGTTGCAGTAGTTACTGGGAGATGAAGAAGCTTGCACAGGATAGAGTAGCATGGAGAGCTGCATCAAACCAGTCTCAGGACTGAAGACCGCAACAACAACAATGACGTTTGAACATTATTTAGGTAAATACATTGATTGTTCTCTATGAAATCTGCCATTTGCTGACTATATGCCTATCAGTAGTTAGTGCCTTCAGTAGCCAGAATCATTTATTTAGCTGGCAGTATTAGCGCTCGCTGTATTGCAGTAGTTCAAATAAAGAAGATTTTTGTGAGGTAAGTGATTATGAAGGGTATAGGTTATTGTTAGTCAGGGCTAGTCTTTTGTAGGGATTATTAAAAGTCAGATTGCGTTTCGCTAAATTCTTGTGTGTCAGTTTAGTAATGATCAGAATAAGTAAAAAGAAGACTGTCTCAGTACGTTCAGTTTCACTCTGGAGTTTGAACATCAAGTAACGTAGAAGTTTCACCAGCACAGTTTATTCTTTACATTCAGAGGGGAAGTTTCAGGTGTGAGAAACTGTTAACATGCAACAATGTTTTGAAGTGAACTATCCAGTCAAGAACCTAGGGAACGTATTAAGACTGTAATTTTGTAAGTGCATTTTCATAGGGAACTGACGACACAGTCTTAGTGTGTGTACATTTTATTTGTTGGTTGCAAGGTAACGACTATAGTGCTTAAATATTTGGAACATATACTGCTAATGAGATTTTAATGCAAAATTTTGGTTTACTTGAAAAGAATTTTTGTATTTAAAGTACTTTCTGAGAGATTACAGATGACACAGTATTTGGTTTGTTTGACAGCTACACGATTATATTACGACGCAACTAATGAGTGACACAAACGTCATTATTGATTTTGCGCTGTTTTTTTTATGTCTCCACAATTTCTGCGGTCTTCTGAAAATTGAAACATGTTTTAGCAGTTACATTTTTGGTACAGCTGCAGTGAGATAGCCTTTTCCGTAACACAACAATACGTTACAGTACAGTACTTTCTTGGTTATGGTAATGAACGTAATAACTATCACATCTATATGCATAGCATTTCGCTTTTGTTTATGACGAGGTAAGTACAGTGAATTCTGCGGAACTTTGCTTATGGACGACGATAACTACGACACTTGGCACATTTTTACCGTTAAGTAATGACAGAAATTATCTTACAGCAAGGCGCACAGTTTAGCGCTACAGGACACGCATTTGAGTGATTAATTTTTGTAGTTAAAACATTTTTTTTAAAGATTCTTGAATTACAAATATCCAAAGATGGTTTTCGGTGATACATTTCATTCTGTTGCTGTAATCTATAACACCTGAGGGTATAATTACATTAACCCTTACTTTGTGTACTTTGCATGTGGCAAGCACAAGGAGCCCTAGCTAATATGACATTTGCTTATTCAATTTTACACATCAGTACCATAATTCTCTAACACGGAATTACACAGCTATCTGATCATTTAATTGAGAGACAAACATTTTTTACAATGTCAGTGACACGTGTTTACGTAATTACACAGATGAATAACTTCACACTTATGAAATTGTATTTTGTATGCATTTTGGGAACTGTTCATATTTACTCGAGAACCACTGTGATACCACGAGAGCAATTATTTAGAGACTTTGAAATTATTGAAGAAAGATTTGAGATTTGACTGAGGTGTTATGATGTTATTATTGCAACGTCGATGTGTATTGTGACGTCGAGGTGTGGTTGTGACCATTATAAAGGGTGAGTGCATGCGTGAATATGATTACCACAATGCTGACGAAATTTTTTTTGGACACTGTTACTTATGAGACTTTGTTTGTGCACACTTCTAATGTAAATTTTCAGCCTGTAATTTTTTTTTATTTATATGAGACTGTCACTGTACCGGAAACTGCTGTCGTAAATATTTCGGTAAAAAAGTTAAGTGACCTTGACGTAATGCACTGTGGGCGCCGAGCTGCACAACAGTCGCCTGAAAAAAAAAATCATTAGTGTGTGCCTTTCAGAGGCACAGGGGTAGAAAAAAGAGGCCATTAACCTCGCTATTGACATTTCTCTGTAGAAAGCATCACAAACACGACACGCTCATACTTGAAAACATATGATTACACTTTGGAGCTCTACTCTCTGATATTTACTGAAATGCCAATGAAATGATGAGAAATATTTTACGTCTACACGCCTCATTATGACTACTGTCTTTCTAATTGAGAGATTTTTTTTTCTACTACCTTATGAAATGCCATATGGTTAGTGAATGACAGCTTCATGCTTTGCCTAATATATATTTGCCTATTTTGTTTCGTATCTGGTTTCTAGCTGTGCTGCAGCATTGGTTAAAATAAAATCTAACAGATGTACTAATGTAAATATTTTCTGTCTACGGATCCATTAAATGATAATTTTATGATCTACTTTCTTAAAAAAGGGAGCACTAGGAAATGAAAGAAGTACAGGAAGGAGAACTGATGTAGATGTTAGGATGCAAATCGACATTTCCCTTCAAAGGAATTGCATACATAAATTTTTCAATGACTTGGTAACTTGTGTGGTAGATTAAGTTATTGTGATGCATCACTCTATTGTTATGATGTGACATAGGTATTAAGGTGTAAATAGACATTTCCTCTATCTGTATTGCTATCTTTACTGTAATATTTTTTCTGCTTGAGCTTTGTCATGTTTAGGTATAGTTTATTGCTTTTGCTGCTGCTGTTTGTCAGGCATTCTTCTACTTAATTTCACTTTGTATTAATCTGCTAAGCCAGTTTTACTACTGATTTATTTTCTTGTTGCTGCACATTGGCCCATATTAGTTGTATTGCTGCATTTGCTTTGCTAATTTATATTTATTGCTGCTTGATTTGCCACTTTGCATTTTTTCTCGTTCTTGTTTGTAATAATGTTCATGCTGCTGCATTGCCTCATCCCTTAATTTATGTAGCTGAGTTCAGCAGATTTGAGTTAACTTAAGAGGCAGGATACTACATAAGAAACTAACTATGAAGAATAGGGAAAGAATGCATTGAGAAGTAATACGAAAAAGATTTGGGCCAAAATGAGTATTGTACAATGAGAAATAATTATATTGAAAGAGGATATGAATAGACAAGTAGGGTTTAGGGACAACAGGGTTAGGTACGATTTTCTTGAAAACGGATAAGGAGGTAAAGAATATGTGAAAATACTAACATGGAAAGCGTGCATAGATAGAACCTTTTGGGAATAATGATGAACTAATGGAGATCTCCGAGAAGTGAAGAAAGTTTTTTTTTTAAATTAAATACGATAAATACTGCAGTACCAAATGTTATACTGAAAACAAACCCTGTCCTTTCCTTTTGTGTGATTCCGCTATGTTTTTATGTGTACCCTTGTGTGTCTATGTTCTTCCTGTCTTTATGTGTTTATCTGATAAGAGTTATGTTATAGAATTTTTCTAATACTAAGCTGCATTTACTATGATGATGAGTACTGTTATCCCCAAATACAACCTGTTCTTTACTTTGGAAAAATGTTTAGATATTACTTATTCTGTTATGTTTTCTTTTTCATTCTCATGTATCAGTTTGATGTTCTAATTAATATTCTCATTTTTATTCATTTATTTACTTATGTCACAATTTCTATAATACTCATGTATATGCTTATTCCTATTCCTTTGTAACGCCTGTATTACTACTGATGCTATCATCGTGTTTCTTAATGATGTTTTTTTGTCCTTTGTAACTGTATTCTCATGTCACAAAATTGTAATTGACACCAGTTCTTCAAATAAAGTAAATAGTAGGGATTCATTTCACAGTATACATTTCTGTTGGTCACAGTATATGCATAATACGTGAGAAGTTAAAAACAGGACTGTTAGTGCTCCCACGTGTGTAGATAATTCAGCAAGGGACTGGTTAACAGCATTGCTGATTCTAAGGACATTTCAAAAATATTTTTGTGAGTGCACAAGTGGTGGTTCATGGACTTTCTGTATTATCCGCAAGACTCTTCGATGGTGATTGTGCACCCGCACAGTCGCAATGGGTCACTGCTGGCCATCTCTACAAGGACTACGGTGGGTCTGCACCTTTGGTGGCCCACCAGTACCATAATGTCTACCAGGACTACTGTGGGTCTGCACCTTTGGTGGCCCACCAGTACCATAATCTCTACCAGGACTACTGTGGGTCTGCACCTGTGGTGGCCCACTAATACCATTATCTCTACAATAAATACTTCGGTCTGCTCTGTGATGACCTACCTACCAATATTCTTCAGAACTTCGACTGACTCCGCTGTGGGTTTGCTCTGCTGTCGCCCATTACCTTTCTGCATGTCAAGAGTCAGCACTGTCTTTCCGTAGGAAGGACAACACTACTTCTTCAAGACTGCATGGAAATCCACTACTTCCATGTGCATTTTCTTTTACTGCTCAGACTTTGTGCATCAAACTATCATTATTACTGTGATGAATGATCAGAACTGTCTTTATGGACTGCGAGGACAATTTTTGCTTTTGACCAACAGTGTATCAATAAGTGTGTGCATTTGATCTATTTGTTATTGTTAATATGGAAAATCAGTATTGGCTACTGCCCAAAACAATTTGTAAAATTTTTTGTGGGAAGCATGGAGACTGTCTAGGATTTTACGTTGGTGACGCCACGTAGAGCTTCGTATTAAAACCGCTGACTGCACTGTGTGCAGTCTGTGGCTGGTTGGAATCATTGTTGGAAGTTTTTCGCCTATGTAGTGTTGGGCAGTTTGATGTGAACAGCTCGTTGCATAGAGCAGTTGGAGGTGAGCCGCCAGGAGTGATGGATGTGGGAGAGAAATCCCGGAGTTTTGAGATGTTAATATGAGCGGACGATCTGGACGTGTGTCCGTCAGAAAAAGGAAATTTGTGAAAACAGATGAAAAGACTTTTGAAAACTATTTAGGTAAATACATTGTTTGTTCTCTATCAAATATTTCATTTGCTAACTATATGCTTATCAGTAGTTAGTGCCTTCAGTAGTTAGAATCTACACTCCTGGAAATGGAAAAAAGAACACATTGACACCGGTGTGTCAGACCCACCATACTTGCTCCGGACACTGCGAGAGGGCTGTACAAGCAATGATCACACGCACGGCACAGCGGACACACCAGGAACCGCGGTGTTGGCCGTCGAATGGCGCTAGCTGCGCAGCATTTGTGCACCGCCGCCGTCAGTGTCAGCCAGTTTGCCGTGGCATACGGAGCTCCATCGCATTCTTTAACACTGGTAGCATGCCGCGACAGCGTGGACGTGAACCGTATGTGCAGTTGACGGACTTTGAGCGAGGGCGTATAGTGGGCATGCGGGAGGCCGGGTGGACGTACCGCCGAATTGCTCAACACGTGGGGCGTGAGGTCTCCACAGTACATCGATGTTGTCGCCAGTGGTCGGCGGAAGATGCACGTGCCCGTCGACCTGGGACCGGACCGCAGCGACGCACGGATGCACGCCAAGACCGTAGGATCCGACGCAGTGCCGTAGGGGACCGCACCGCCACTTCCCAGCAAATTAGGGACACTGTTGCTCCTGGGGTATCGGCGAGGACCATTCGCAACCGTCTCCATGAAGCTGGGCTACGGTCCCGCACACCGTTAGGCCGTCTTCCGCTCACGCCCCAACATCGTGCAGCCCGCCTCCAGTGGTGTCGCGACAGGCGTGAATGGAGGGACGAATGGAGGCGTGTCGTCTTCAGCGATGAGAGTCGCTTCTGCCTTGGTGCCAATGATGGTCGTATGCGTGTTTGGCGCCGTGCAGGTGAGCGCCACAATCAGGACTGCATACGACCGAGGCACACAGGGCCAACACCCGGCATCATGGTGTGGGGAGCGATCTCCTACACTGGCCGTACACCACTGGTGATCGTCGAGGGGACACTGAATAGTGCACGGTACATCCAAACCGTCATCGAACCCATCGTTCTACCATTCCTAGACCGGCAAGGGAACTTGCTGTTCCAACAGGACAATGCACGTCCGCATGTATCCCGTGCCACCCAACGTGCTCTAGAAGGTGTAAGTCAACTACCCTGGCCAGCAAGATCTCCGGATCTGTCCCCCATTGAGCATGTTTGGGATTGGATGAAGCGTCGTCTCACGCGGTCTGCACGTCCAGCACGAACGCTGGTCCAACTGAGGCGCCAGGTGGAAATGGCATGGCAAGCCGTTCCACAGGACTACATCCAGCATCTCTACGATCGTCTCCATGGGAGAATAGCGGCCTGCATTGCTGCGAAAGGTGGATACACACTGTACTAGTGCCGACATTGTGCATGCTCTGTTGCCTGTGTCTATGTGCCTGTGGTTCTGTCAGTGTGATCATGTGATGTATCTGACCCCAGGAATGTGTCAATAAAGTTTCCCCTTCCTGGGACAATGAATTCACGGTGATCTTATTTCAATTTCCAGGAGTGTATTATTTAGCTGGCAGTATTGGCGCTCGCTGTACTGCAGTAGTTCGAGTAAAGAAGATTTTTGTGAGGTAAATGATTATGAAGGGTATAGGTTATTTGGAAGGAGAGACAGCATTGGTCGTATATTTTTGTTTATTATCGCAAAATCGATTTTCGGTCACTTAGTGACCATCTTCAGTGCTGTAATATATAACTTAATTTAGTAAGCACTGGTGTCAATAAGCTTACGGCGATCACATAGAGTCTATGTGATCGCCGTGACGAATAAATTATCTTCACAGCAACTCCAGTCTTATGTTCATACAATTGCGCCATGAACTCTGATGAACTGAAATTACTTTAGCTCATCTGAGTTTATGGAGCAAATGGATAAACATATGATTGGAGTTGATTTGAGGATAACGTACTCGTAACTCATCATTGTACAGAATTTCCTCCTGTGACGATTGTTATTTAACAGAAACCGGTAGAGACTAAAGATGTATTTTTACCGCTGATGGCTTAGAGATGCATTCTTCAAATATTTGACAACTATAAGCAGTTACCTTATAAAATTTCTAATTACAAATGATAATTTTAAGAACGGCAAACTTTGTTATAAAACGTATTTAACTTTCAAAAGATATCTCACTGTTCACAAATATCTTTGTGTTATCACTGAAACAAAAAATCACGCGCAACTATGCTTTTCAAGCAGGAAAAAGAAACCCTTGCTGCAGGTTACATAATAAGGCATATCGGGTCTACGGTTCCCAGAGCAGAAAATGTCATTACGTGTTTCATTAGTGACACTGACTGTATGTTTAGGAAATCAGGGTGACTAAGGGAATCTAAAAGAGTATCTAAGTTTCTTCTTCTTTCGAATGGGCCAGCTAAGGACCACGATATTCAGCTTTTCAGCCCGGAGAGGGTATTGATGTCTGCCCAGTAATCCCGCATTCTCTAGCTATGTGTCTCCTTTGTCCAAAGGGCTCCGGTCTTTTTACGGGGTAATCTGTCCTGAAACATCTTTTCTTTTATTATCCTTCTGAGTAGTGCTCGGTTTATAATGTCACTTTCAGTTATGTTCAGTTCCTGGATGTCTCTCTTGCCTTCTATCAGCCATGATCTTCCTGCTCTTCCAGTATTTGGGAAGTCGGTTGGTCAGTCTTGTTTGGTCCATCCTTGCGATATGTCCGTAGAATGCGTTTGTGACTATTACAGCGCCATCTATCACAAAACGAAAAAAGTGGTCCAACTAAAACATTCATATTTCTTTACGTACTACACGAATGTGTAATAAAAAATGGGGGTTCCTATTTTTAAAAAACGCAGTTGATATCCGTTTGACCTATGGCAGCGCCATCTAGTGGGCCAACCATAGCGCCATCTGGTTTGCCCCTTCAAGCTAGACGACTTTCGTTCTTTGTAGTTTTTTCGTTTCATGCTTACTTCGTGAGATATTTGGCCCGGTTACTATCAATGGACCAGCCTGTATAGCGTCTTCTCCTGGTGCTTTGTCATTCTTCAGGGACTGAATGATGTTTTTCACTTCTTCTTCTGTTGGAGGGTGAGAGTTTGGTTTTCTGGGATTGTCTTGATAGAGAAAGGAGGTTTTAGGGGACTCACAGTTGAGTAGATTCTCAAAATATTTGGCCAATATGCGCCAGTTGTCTTTGTCCTTATAGGCTATGTTTCCATCTAGTCCTCTGAAGTGTACGCTGGGTGGGGCATAGCTTCTAAGGTTTCGTTTGAAAGTGTGGTAAAAGTTTCTAGTGTTATTCTTCTTGAAGTCTTCATCTAAGTGAGTCAATTGGTCCTGATGGTTTTGGCAATTAGCCGACGCTGTTCTATGAACTTCTCCTTATTTGTTTCGGACTTCTGTGAGCTCCATCTTACCCAAGCTGCTTGTCTCTTTGCAATCGCTTGGTCGCAGGTACTTGTCCACTTCTTCTGTTTTTTTTTTTGTGGGGCGACTTCTGTTGCAGCTTTTAATAATTTGTCCCTTAGTTGGTCCCAGTTGTTGCAATCATGGTCTAGTGTTTGCATTGTCTCTGTAAGAATATTGCAGGTTTTCAGTTTTTCCAAGTCAAACTTGGTGAGTTTGGGAGTTTGAGACTTTCTTGTATTCCTAGGTAGAAATCGGAACTTTATTTTTGAGAGGTAATGGTCTGAGACCAAGTTCGCCCCTCTTAACACTCTCACATTTTGGACTTCTCTACAGGACTTTCTTGAAATGGCCACATGATATATTTGAAACTCTCCTAGGAGTTTATTTGGTGAAGTCCATGTCTTCTGTTTTCTTGGTAGATGCTTACAAAAAATGGTTCAAATCGATCTAAGCACTACGGGACTTAACGTCTGAGGTTATCAGTCCTTTAGACTTAGACCTACTTAAACCTAACTAACCTAAGGACATCACACACATCCATGCCCGAGGCAGGATTCAAACCTGTGACCGTAGCAGCAGCGAGGTTCCGGACTGAAGCGCCTAGAACCGCTCGGCCACAGCAGCCGTCAGATGCTTACAGGTCGTTGATTTCATTACTAGGTTAAACGCTTTACAGAGTCCCACAAATCGTTCTCCATTTATCTTAGTGCGCATGAGAGCTGGATATTCCCCCACTATATATTTGCCAGCCGTTGTAGCTACGGTCGCAGGTTCGAATCCTGACTCGGGCATGGGTGTGTGTGATGTCGATAGGTTAGTTTGGTTTAAGTAGTTCTAAGTCTAGGGGACTGATGACCTCAGATGTTATCCCATAGTGCTTAGAGCCATTTGAACCATTTGAACTATATTTTTATACTTCCGCTCTTTCCCTAACTGGGCGTTAAAATCACCCAATAATATGACTGTATTCCGCTCTGGGATCTTGCCGATAGTGTCCTTGAGTTCTTCCCAAAATTGGTCTCCGCCTTCAGGGTTTGTTCTGGTTAATATGTGCATGTACATTCACAATGGTTTAGACCTTATTGGAACATCGAAATGTTAATAGAGACACTCGACTATTAGGTGAATGGAAGTCGATAATTGAATCAAGTGTTTTGTTACTGACAATGAATCCAGTTCCCAGATGAGGGACGTTTCTCATATTTCTATGTCCCACTTTGCCCTTGAAGATTCGATAACCCTGAGATTCAAAGGCATGTCCCTCTGTATACCTGGTCTTTTGTACCGCTGTGATAAGAATCTTGTGTTGTGTCAGAGTGTCTGTCAGATGCTTCAACTTGCCCATCTTGAGCAGGGAGTTAACGTTCAGCGTGGCGAAATAGTTGCATTGTTTATGCCATATCTTGTTCCTAGAGGTTTCAGGATGCTCCGACTCATCCTTGTAGCATGTTGGTGTGTGCTCCCCAGAATGCAAAGGCCCACTAACATCGTCTGAGGCGACTGTGGATTGAGTACCACCTGGGGTAGTTATATCAGTAAGTTTGTCCTCCATGCTTTCGTTGAAAATGTTGTTGAGTGGACTAGAATTGTTATGACCTAATCACTTTACTACCTAAGCTGTAAGATAGGCATAATTTCAGGGTTTACTCGCCAGGCTATGGAGACGAACCTTCCCCTTGCGGTTCTTCCGCCTTCCTTGCCGTTAAGATTGTATCAACCATCTTCATCGGTTTTGGAAGCCATTGACCAGTTTTTACCCGTGCCCTAGGCAGGGACCTAACAGGGTGCTATCAGCCGGGCCAGCTGATTCAAATGGCTCTGAGCACTATGGGGCTTAACATCTGAGGTCATGAGTCCCCTAGAACTTAGAACTACTTAAACCTAACTAACCTAAGGACATGACACACATCCATGCCCGAGGCGGGATTCGAACCTGCGACCGTAGCGGTAGCTCGGTTTCAGACTGAAGCGTCTAGAACCGTAGAACCGCTCGGCATTACCGGCCGGCCCGGGCCAGCTGAAACCCGGTTTTCTTACAGAGTGTTACTCCTCCCGCCCCTCCTTCCTCATCGCTTGTAAGATGAGGTCCCGGGTTTGCGACCGGTATAGCGGAGTTCGTATCTAAGTTTAATTATACAATTTAAAAGTAATTCTAGAAAACGTATTACATACAAACGTGGCACAGCAATCGCTCAGGAGTGTAATAGCTTGAACAAGGATTGTACTGAGTATCCACACACTGTTTTACTGTAGTCGGAAAATCAAGACATTCAGCATGTTAAATAATTCAATAAATGAGAGCAAACTGATATTTATATGTAACATTAGCTACATTGTCGATGCACAGAACACAAATTTTAGAAAGACAACTTAAGATACAAATTATAAATATAGCGAACATACGAGGGTCACTCCAAAAGAAATGCACACTATTTTTGTAAAAAAAAAAGTTTTCATTCTGCATGTGTGAAAGTTTTACAGTGTGTAGATACATCCTTCCCGCGTGTTTTCAAACTTAGTTCAACCTGTTCCCGTGAGTGGCGCCGTCACAGCATGTCTTCAAGATGGCTGCTACACTTGAGGTTCGTCAGAAGCAACGTGCTGTCACAGAATCCCTGTGCTCTGAAAACGAGACAGTGGAAACATCCACAAGAGGTCGAAAAAGGTGTATGGAGATGCTGCTGTCGATCGCAGTACAATTAGTCGGTGGGCAAGCAGGTTACGTGATGAAAGCTGGCACGGCGATATTGAGGATTGTCCTCGCAGCGGCAGGCCTCGTACTGCACACACTCCAGACAATGTGCAGAGAGTTAACGAATTGGTGACTGCTGACAGACGCATGTGACTATCATCTCTTCGGGAAACTGAGACTCTCCTCGTGGAACAAGGTTTGAAGATGATGACTCCCTTGTGCACGCTGCCGAACAGTGGCTCCAACAGGTTGGTCCAGAATTTTACCATACGGGTATACATACGCTGGTTCCAAGATGGCGTAAGGCAGTTCAGAGGGATGGAAATTATGTGGAGAAATGAAAATATTGTTCCTAAAGGATGTATCTACACACTGTAGAACTTTCAAACATGTAGAATAAAAGATGCATTTAAAAAAAATAGTGGGCATTTCTTTTGGACTGACCCTAGTATAATTAGTATATGCATGTAAGTCAGATCAGCGTACCTTTTCTTTTGTTTTAAGAATTTGAGCAGAAATTGGTTCTGGGGATAATTAAGATTGTCAGATACTCTGAATCCGGAAAAATAAATGAAAGTAACATCCAACAACGGTTCACGATCTTATCATCACCTGAAACAAGCGTCTGAAGCGTGATTAGGCATCTACATATATGAGGGACTATGGACGTCATCCAGCTGTACGAAAGAAGGAAGATTGGGGTTTAGTGTCCCATCAAGGACAAGCTCATTAGAGACGGAGCGCAAACTAGGTTAAAACCAGGATAGGGAAGAAAGCCGGCCGTGTGCTTTGCAAAAAGCACAGTGCCAGCATTTACCTTAATTGATGTAGGGAAACCACGGAAGCCCGAAATGATGAGGCATTTGAGGCCGATTCTTCCAGACACAACTCCAGAGTTTTTAGGAGTGCTTCACCTCTCTCGGTACCAAGTTATAACAAACGTTCAAGTGATGTGGTTTTAATATTACCACAACGTTCACCAGAAAGATTCTTCAGAAAGTGAATTACTTACGAATTCTCTACAGAACATAAAATTTCTTGTGTGGTGATGATTTTGTCTCTGATCCTTCGTAACAGAAATGTCCTTCTCCCCGTAATGACGCGTGAAGAAAAATCAGCATTAAGTAAAATACGTAAAACTTGTTGTAAAAGGTTTGCTGAGGTAATTCTCGTCCGAAGCAAATAACTATGACTGTAGTGATGTTTACCGATGTTTTCACTATTATTTACTGCAGTCAGGTAAAATAGTGAATTCTGAGCACAGTTAGTGTCCTCTCGATAAAATGGCTAAAGTTATGAGTTACACGGTCAACATTAATCAACTGGAATAGAATTACCGAGCGAAATCGCGTGAGCGGAGTAACATGTGAGGAAGGGCAAATCCATTACTGCGGTATGATCACGCAATGCGTCGTCTTTGTCCTGTACTTCTTTCATATCGGGCGAGGTATTTGCTAAATGCCCACTCTCGTTTATGTGGAAAGCTCTACGGTTTTACTATAGTTAAAGTCAATTACCAATAACTGAAGCACGGAAATGTTTTCTGTAACTCGAAGTGAAAAATTTTGCTCTTCTCTTATGATAACTCCGTTATTCACTTAAAGGGATTTTTTCGTTGATAATATTTCTAGTAGCAACAACAGTGTGGAACATTTCCTTTTTACTCGTAAATGTTACTGCTTTCGCTCAAGGGACTTCCTTAAAGATAACTTGCGGAGTTAATTGGCCCAAGGAATTTCCATTTAGTCGCTTTAAAAGTACAGGGTTATTACAAATGATTGAAGCGACTTCACAGCTCTACAATAACTTTATTATTTGAGATATTTTCACAGTGCTTTGCACACAAATACATAAACTCAAAAAGTTTTTTTAGGCATTCACAAATGTTCGATATGTGCCCCTTTAGTGATTCGGAAGACACCAAGCCGATAATCAAGTTCCTCCCACACTCGCCGCAGCATATCCCCATCAATGAATTCGAAAGCATCGTTGATGCGAGCTCGCAATTCTGGCACGTTATTTGGTAGAGGAGATTTAAACACTGAATCTTTCACATAACCCCACAGAAAGAAATCGCATGGGGTTAAGTCGGGAGAGCGTGGAGGCCATGACATGAATTGCTGATCATGATCTCCACCACGACCGATCCATCGGTTTTCCAATCTCCTGTTTAAGAAATGCCGAACATCATGATGGAAGTGCGGTGGAGCACAATCCTGTTGAAAGATGAAGTCGGTGCTGTCGGTCTCCAGTTGTGGCATGAGCCAATTTTCCAGCATGTACAGATACACGTGTCCTGTAACGTTTTTTTTTCGCAGAAGAAAAAGGGGCCGTAAACTTTAAACCGTGAGATTGCACAAAACACGTTAACTTTTGGTAATTGCGAATTTGCTGCACGAATGCGTGAGGATTCTCTACCGCCCAGATTCGCACATTTTGTCTGTTCACTTCACCATTAAGAAAAAATGTTGCTTCATCACTGATAACAAGTTTCGCACTGAACGCATCCTCTTCCGTGAGCTGTTGCAACCGCGCCGAAAATTCAAAGCGTTTGATTTTGTCATCAGGTGTCAGGGCTTGTAGCAATTGTAAACGGTAAGGCTTCTGCTTTAGCCTTTTCCGTAAGATTTTCCAAACCGTCGGCTGTGGTACGTTTAGCTCCCTGCTTGCTTTATTCGTCGACTTCCGCGGGCTACGCGTGAAACTTGCCCGCACGCGTTCAACCGTTTCTTCGCTCACTGCAGGCCGACCCGTTGATTTCCCCTTACAGAGGCATCCAGAAGCTTTAAATTGCGCATACCATCGCCGAATGGAGTTAGCAGTTGGTGGATCTTTGTTGAACTTCGTCCTGAAGTGTCGTTGCACTGTTATGACTGACTGATGTGAGTGCATTTCAAGCACGACATACGCTTTCTCGGCTCCTGTCACCATTTTATCTCACTGCGCTCTCGAGCGCTCTGGCGGCAGAAACCTGAAGTGCGGCTTCAGCCGAACAAAACTTTATGAGTTTTTCTACGTATCTGTAGTGTGTCGTGACCATATGTCAATGAATGGAGCTACAGTGAATTTATGAAATCGCATCAATCATTTGTAATAGCCCTGTATGTTATTTGTCACCATAGTCGAGATCGTAAACGCTCACGTGTTCGATTCAGTGGTTGCCCCTACTCATCCTGATTGGGAAGAAAATTTTCATAGAATTATCTGTTTGGTTAGGAGAGGAGAGACGGTAGTATAAAGTTCCTCATTACTTAACTTAGCTTCCACATAAACGTGCTTTATTACGTTCCAAACTTCTTCACAGCGTCTTACCGAGTAAGGCATGTAACACTGTTGGTAGCGTTTGGTGGGATGAAAAATTAAGCTCGATGATTCACTCAGGCGATTCGAGAGAAGTAGTGCCAACACCGGATTTTATCTTCTCGTTTCTTTCTCTCTCTCTTTCCTTCCTTCTCTACCTAACTCTCTCTCTCTCTCCCTTTCTACCACAAACACGGAAGAACATTCGAATGTCGTCATTGCAGTCAGGGACAATGAACAGTTACGCTTAAGACACTTGGCACACAAACCAGGATATTGGCATTTAGCAGCCTGTTAATCACGATTATATACAAAAATTTTAAAAATCGGTAAATGTGATATACCAAAACTTTTGATTTCGTGTAAGTTTGGGAAGCCTGGAAATAGGGAATTGTCTCGGACACCTTCATGGACTTTGAAACACACTATCTGATCAAAAGTATCCGGAAACCAATTAGTGGACATTAATATAGGCCGCGCGGGATTAGCCGAGCGGTCTGAAGCGCTGCCGTCATGGACTGTGCGGCTGATCCCGGCGGAGGTTCGAGTCCTCCCTCGGGCATGGGTGTGTGTGTTTGTCCTTAGGATAATTTAGGTTAAGTAGTGTGTAAGCTTGGGGACTGATGACCTTAGCAATTAAGTCCCATAAGATTTCACACACATTTGAACAACATTAATATAGAGAGTGTCCACTCTTCGCCTTTATGACGGCTTCACATCTGCCGGGGACATTTTCAGTGAGGTATCTGAATCTCTGTGGGGAAATGGTAGCCCCTTATTCCTCAAGAACCGAAACCAAAGAAGGTAGTGATGTTGGATGTAAGTTTCGTCGATGTTCCAACTCATCCCAAATGTGGTCCATCGTGTTCAGGTCGCGACTCTTGGAAAATCAGTCCATTGCAGGAACGTTATTGTCCACAAACCATTAACTCACAGATGCATCTTTATGTTGGGGTGCATTGCCATGCTGATACAATAATCGTCTCCGAACTTTTCATCTACAGCGCACAGGACACAATGCTGTAAAATGATTTCCTTTGCTTCCGCATTACGCGTTTCTTAAGCACAATAAAAGGACCACTACCCAACCACGAAAACATCATCATAACGTAACACCACCTCCTCCGCATCCTCCGTGCTTCACTGTCGGCACTGCAAATGATAGCAGGTCACGTCCTCCAGGCATTCGCCAATCCCAGATCCTTTCATTTGATGACCACACTGTGATCCATCACTCCAAATCACTCTTTCCCATCCAATCCATGTCTTGGCCGTTATATTCTTCGGCTCTGAACACATGCGACTCCATTTTGTGGGGCTATAACAAAGACAAGGTGTAGAGCAATAACCTCAAAATCGGTGCTGAGCGGAAAACAGCCATTCAGAAGGTCATTGACAGCATCGATGTTCCGATACTTCAGTGGGTCATGCAGAATTTCGCTGTTCGCCTGTGCCACATCATCGCCAATGATGTCAGGCATATCGAACATGTCATAACCTAAATACGAATATCTGTAGTGATGTTCACATGTTGAATAAAGCGCGTGCACGCCGCAGTTTGTAACTGATTTACGTTCTTTTTCATATAGTTCAATGATTGTCACCCTGTACCATGTAACAAGATCCTACATTCGGCGACGAGAAGTTTAGGATCCCCAAGTTTCTTCACGTAAGCCATACCCAGTTTAAGCCACTCATTAATGACGAGCTCTCGTACAGCTCCAAAACTGAGTGAGTACTGATATGTAGGTTTCACCCGATACTCAAAGCAGTCCCGAGCGGTTTCCATGAGATGAATATCGGGTGATTTAACAGGTCAGTCGAGGTGCGATAGCGTGCCTGAGTGTTCACCAAACCATAACGTATGCATACAGCCCTGTCAACATGGCGACGTCACCGTGTACGACGGAGGAGTCTACAGTTCACTCATCGTCAACGTGCAGGAGAAAGAGCCTCATTTGGTTACCAAAAATATTGAAATTACATATCCCGATTCATGTTGGCGCATCCAGAATGAGAGGACCCAATTCGTGATCCAGAAAACAACCCCGTTACATCACAGATCCACTAGCTTGAACTATGCTCTGACAAACTGTTGGTTAAGGGCCCCCGATGTACTTAATGCCATGCATAGAGTTGCGCTCTACCAAAACTACAGTTCGGCAGTTTTGGTACACTACGTAAATCGCGTAGTAACTTGTAGCATTACCGGTAGTATTTGTAGCACTTGTAGCGAAAAAAACATAAATGAATGTGTGTGAGAGAAACTGAGCCGGCCGGGGTGGCCGAGCGGTTCTAGGCGTTACAGTCCGGAACCGCGCGACCGCTACTGTCGCAGGTTCGAATCCTGCCTCGGGCATGTATGTGTGTGATGTCCTTAGGTTAGTTAGGTTGAAGTAGTTGTAAGTTCTAGGGGACTGATGACCTCAGAAGTTAAGCCCCATAGTGCTCAGAGCCATTTGAACCATTTTTTAGAGAAACTGCAAGTCGATTCCTCTTTGTTGTTTGCTTGTTTCTTGACACATAAATAGTACCGCACATCGTTCTGTGTTAGTCCATTGTGTATTTCATACCCTTACAAAATATAAACTGCATTTTATAAGTAAAAGAAATTAGTTGATGCACGTCTTCTGCACTTTTATACAACCAGAGCAGTTACTTATGATGCAAGTACACTTCAAATGCACAACGACTAAAAAATCTATATAGCTATTGTTGTTGTACTGTACTCAGTAGAAAGTTCTCCGTCATTATCAAAGGCAAGAGCTTCCAGTTATTACCGATAAGCGCGAAAACTGCTTATCAATATCAGAAACATGTTTTATATACACTCGATGAAACGATGAAATATTGAAGCCCTAGTTGATATGTTTTGGCTTTGTGGTTTTTTAAAAATTTTACATCCTTTATTAGGAGATTGTTTTTTCTAGAGCTACATGATAAATCTGTGTTTTTTGATAATTTTACTACAACATCCCTGTGTTTCACGTTACAAATCAAGAGCGTTTGAATAAAATGTGAACTGAACATTAAAAACTTCAATTTTGCTATAAATGCTGTTTACTTTTAAGTAACAGATAGATTGGTAAGTATGTAGAAAAAAGGTTCTTTTGATACAGGGTGTTTCACAGCTCATGTTAAACACTTCTAGAGGTTGTAGATGTAATTTTAAGTAAGAACCCATGTCTGGAAACGGCATCCAGTGACCCTACAGGCACCAAAGTTACAGCCGGCGGGACCTTAAATGTGTGTATATACAGGGTGATTTTCTGATGACTTTACAGACGTTCTGCAGTGGTGGAGGAGGATAGATGTATCAATTTCAGGTAAGGGTCCCTGTACCGGAGACGAACGAGTCGAAAGTTATACGGGAAAACCGTTCTGATACCTCTGACAGTGGAATAATACATATACTGGTACTGTTGTTGCTAAGATTGTAGGCTAGGCCACTGTCAGAGGTGGTAGTACGAAAAAAAAACAAGAAAAAATGGCTAGTAAACATGGGCTCTAAAATTCATACCTACACTTTTTCAGTAGAGAAGATGTGGTTCACAGTAGCGAAGATGCACAAGCGCTCATACGTCCCCAGGTATGCATTTTAGAGTGCATGTTTAGTGGACATTTTTTCCTTGTTATGGTCCATATTACCACCTCTGAAAGTGGCCTACCCTACAATCTTAGCAACAACAGTACCAGTACACATACTCCACTGTCAGAGGTGTCAGAAAGGCTTTCGCTTATAACTTTCGACTTGTTCGTTTCCGGTACAGATACCCTTTCCTCAAATTGATACATTTATCCTCCTCCATTACCATAGAAAGTCTGTGGAATCACCTTGTATACACACACATTTACAGCTGGCGGCCCTTATAACTTTGACGCTCTGCAGCGTCGTTGGATAACGTTTCCGGACATAGGTTCCTATGTAAAACTTGATCTACTAAATCCCCTCTTCAACCTCTAGAGGTGTGTAACATGAACTGTCAAACACCCTGTATATCCTCACTCAGTTTATAGACGGTTCACCGCTTCCAGTTTCTCGGGGAGTGTAGCAAGACACTGATCAAATGCACAAACAAAGCGGTGAAAATGAGGTAACAACCGGTTTGCACGCAAAATACCTAACTTTCTGGTAATGCGGTTACAATGTTAACAGGCCAAAGCTACTAGGAAAACTAGTGTAGTGTACGGTAGTTTTACAATTGTTGGCACGCGTCATCTGAAACCAGGCAAAACTTCGACTCGTTGGACCATACTGCACACCTCCAGTCAGCTACTGGTCAGTTCCTGCGGTGTTTGGTACATTGAAGCTTTGTGTGTCACTGTGAGCAATGGCCTATTGCGAAGTACGTGGCCCCAAATGTCAATTTCATTCAGTTCCCTTCGCAATGTTCTCTCGTAAACTAGTTCAGATGGACCTGAATTAACTGACAGCAGGGATTCGAATCAGGTTTGAAACCGATTATCACTGAAAAGGCGTGACTCTCGTCTCCTGCCACTGCTACGACCACTGTTCTTACACGGTGTTACACGGCTGCGAACGATAAAAAATTCCTTGTCGACGTCTTTGGAAAACCAGCAAATTGGGCAACTTAATCGTTGGGGTGCATACGTGCATATCCAAACACGGTAGCTCCTTTCTGCCACTGTCTTACGTCTCCTTCCGAATCCATCTCACCATGTCGATTGTATCCGACTGATTGGCACATACACACCACTTCACTGTCATGAATTACGCCAATGTGAAGCGCATTTGACCGATAGGTATCATTTCGCCGCCATCCACACCTCCCCAAATCTTCCAATGTGCACATTAAATGCGGTAACTAATGCTCATTCTGGTGATCTTATGACGTGGTGCTGCATAACAGTTAAGTTTTAATGAGGTTCCGGACTGAAAACATCGGAAAAAATAAACACAGTAATTGCTGTCTTTAATAAGGAACTATTTCTCTTGGAGTTTTATTTAGAGATCGTTTTCTGACCTTGATCTGTGCCTGAGGTTGTAGAACTTAAAAAAAAAATCCGAACAAGTCTGTGACAATGAACAATAACTTTGCTGCGGTTGTCTTCGAATTCTGCCTCGGGCATGGATGTGTGTGATGTCCTTAGGTTAGTTAGGTTTAATTAGTTCTAAGTTCTAGGCGACTGATGACCTCAGAAGTTAAGTCCCGTAGTGCTCAGAACCATTTGAACCATTTTTTGAAACAAACTGGCATTAAGTAAATATGTCATTATACCACTGTCTACTATGTAATCAAGGGCATTATTTCTGAGCTGTTACTACATGAACATCTGCCCTTAAAATTACTCTAGCAATGTTTCATCTGAATCCATTTGCTCTGTGGCAGAGGACAAAGGACAAGGACTTTACTACAAAAGTATTCTTACACTGAAAGGAAGTTAAAAACAGCAGCGACTGATATGAAGAAATTCACAATTACTCTAGCGATTCAAAACATTATGACCACCTGATTACTAGTGTACAACGGAGCAGTACCGCAGAGATAATACACGGCGTGAA
Source organism: Schistocerca piceifrons (assembly GCF_021461385.2). Classification (NCBI taxonomy): domain Eukaryota; kingdom Metazoa; phylum Arthropoda; class Insecta; order Orthoptera; family Acrididae; genus Schistocerca; species Schistocerca piceifrons. The sequence continues at coordinate 171,704,881 of NC_060149.1, forward strand.
TTCGACAAGTCCTTTGCAAGTTTACGGAGGTACGTGACACCAAATTCCTACGTGCGGATCACACAATTGCCGTAAATTACAGGCCGGCAGGCGCTGTGTTAGCATCCCAGATTTGTTCCGTCGGGTTCAGATGAAACGAATTTGGTGACCGAGGCATAAACATGAGTTCACTATCACTATCCTCAAACAACGGTTGCACAGCTCGGGTTTGGACGTCGACAGATGGACAGTTATCTTGTTGGAAGATGCCATCATAGGCGGTGAAGATACCAGTCATGAAGGGTCAGCAATACCGTTCACGTAGTCTACTGCTGTCATGGAGGCTTCAATTGCTACCACAGGTCATTTGGGAAGCGCAGGTAAAAGTCCCTCATACCAATTCGATTTTACACAGAGTACGCGAAGGAACTTGCCCCCTTCTTGCAGCAGTATGCTGTAGGTCTCTAGCGTTCCAAAAGACTGCAAAAGGGCACAGGTCATCCCCGTTTTCAAGAAGGGACGTCGAACAGATGTGCAGAACTATATACCTATATCTCTAACGTCGATCAGTTGTAGAATTTAGGAACACGTAATATGTTCGAATATAATAACTTTTCTGGAGACTAGAAATCTACTCTGTAGGAATCAGCATGGGTTTAAAAAAAGACGATCGTGTGAAAACCAGCTTGCGCTATTCGTCTGCGAGACTCAGAGGGCCATACGCGCGGGTTCCCAGGTAGATGCCGTGTTTCTTGACTTCCGCAAGGCGTTTGATACAGTTCCCCACAGTCGTTTAATGAACAAAGTAAGAGCGTATGAACTATCAGACGAATTGTGTGATTAAATTGAAGAGTTCCTAGATAACAGAACGCAGCATGTCATTCTCAACGGAGAGAAGTCTTCCGAAGTAAGAGTGATTTAACTCCGATACTCCCCACTTAATGCGCTATTTTCAATGTTCCTAAGTGTAATTCATTTCACCAGTTCTTCCTCCATGTTAACGGGAGTGTTCTACACGATTGTTTTAAAGTGACCCTGACACAAAATTCTAAAGGACTCAGTTCCGTTGACACTGGAAGGCAATAGGTCCTTGTCAACCTACCCACCATTGACCATATCAGCGCAATAGATATCCTCTGCCTTCGCCAGCACAATGTGCCAATGTTCCGAAATGCAGGTGCCACATACTCTGTTGCTCCTCAACGGAAAACTGAAAATAGTTCTATCTATTGAGTTGTTATGGTGGAATGTATGTCCCAAAAAGGCGCTCATCCTGTAACTCTTACCACAGATTGAATCGCAAATGTTGTTGATGTGGCGATTCATGCTCAACGTAGGAGTTTAGATATACAACACTCCTTGTTAAATGAATGTGATTTTACTTGTACCGAAGAATCCTACCGTAAGCATTGTCATTTTCCTATTCTCTAGGTCGAGATTTAGGAACCATGAAGTCAGCGCCGGCTTATAACTACAAATTCGCAATTACCTCACATAGTGTTCGCTTGCGAACCTATGTCACTCAAAACGTCTGTTTCTATTATGTACTTTCAACTGCGTTAGTATGCCCCATTATTTGTGGCGAATACAATATAAAATGGAAACCATAGATGGTTGAGGACATCTCATGGACGCGCTCCCTGAATGTTTGTAGTTGCCGTCAAAGAGAAAAGAGATGGAGGTCAGCAGGAACTGGCACAGCCTTTCTAGCGCAACTCCAAGGTTTCTACTGGTAAGTTTTATGGACTCGTCCTGTGGCATCTTGGTGAAGAGGGACACAACGTCCAGCATCACGACTAGGGTGCCTTCCCAGCCTAAGTTCCTCGATTCGTTATACAAAGAGTCCCACTTCTGTGCAAGGCGGTGATACGTTTCGAGTGTCGACTTAGCACAGCTGTTGGATATCTTGTCACATCGTTTCGAAAGGGAGGAAGACAAGGCGTGAACGTTCCGCCGACGACAAGGTCATAAGAGACAATGCATAAGTTCCGATGAAGGGAAGGATGGGAGCCGGCCGGAGTGGCCGAGCGGTTCTAGGCGCTACAGTCTGGAACTGCGCGACCTCTACGGTCGCAGGTTCGAATCCTGCCTCAGGCATGGATGTGTGTGATGTTCTTAGGTTAGTTAGGTTTAAGTAGTTCTACGTTCTAGGGGACTGATGACCTCAGATGTTAAGTCCCATAGTGCTCAGAGCCATTTGAACCATTTTTTGAACCATATAAAATTAATCGTCGGTAAAGCAGATGCCAGACTGAGATTCATTGGAAGAATCCTAAGGACATGCAGTAGGAAAACAAAGGAAGTGGGTTACAGTACACTTGTTCGCCCACTGCTTGAATACTGCTCTCCAGTGTGGGATTCGTACCCGATAGGGTTGATAGAAGACATAGAGAAGAGCCAACGGAGAGCAGCGCGCTTTGTTACAGGATCATTTAGTAATCGCGAAAGCGTTACGGAGATGGTAGATAAACTCCAGTGGAAGACTCTGCAAGAGATACGCTCAGTAGCTCGGTACGGGCTTTTATTGAAGTTTCGAGAACATACCTCCATCGAGGAGTCAAGCAGTATATTGCTCCGTCATACGTATATCTCGCGAAGAGACCATGAGGATAAAATCACAGAGATTAGAGCCCACACAGAGGCATACCGACAATCTTTCTTTCCACGAACAATACGAGACTAGAATAGAAGCGAGAACCGATAGAGGAAATGAAGGTACCCTCCGCCACACACCGTCAGGTGGCTTGCGTAGTATGGATGTAGATGTAGATAACATTACCCACATCGCCAGTTTGGAGTAGCTGTTCGCTTGCTAGTAATGAGAAACGTTTCCATTGATCCGTACTCCATCTGCGATGATCTCGCGCCCACTGACGAAGCTGTTGGATCAACAAGGGAACATGTAGGGGTCGTCAGCTGTGGGGTCGCATTTTCAACAATGTGCACTGAATGGTGTGCTGCGAAACACTTGCGCTTTCACCAGCACCGTACCCTGTCGTCTAGTCTACCACATATATCCACCCGTCCTGCTCTACCGAGCGGGAGAACCTCCCACCTCCTGTGAGGAATGGTGGACGTAAACACCTTGTCGCCTACTTGCGGTTTTACCTTCCTTCAACCAATTTCCACAGTAGCCCGAGAACAGATACCAGCGTCGCCGTTTTCGAGATGCTCGTTCCGGGGCGCCGAGCCATAGCAAACTGCCTTTTATTAGAGTCCCTTGGTGTTGTTGTTGTTGTGGTCTTCAGTCCTGAGACTGCTACCCTGTCCTGTGCAAGCTTCTTCATCTCCCAGTGCTTACTGCAACCTACAACCTTCTGAATGTGCTTAGTGTATTCATCTCTTCGTCTCCCTCTACGATTTTTACCCTCCACTATGCCCTGCAATGCTAAATTTGTGATCCCTTGATGCCTCAGAATATGTCCTAAGAGCCGGTCCCTTTTGCTTGTCAAGTTGTGCCGCAAACTCCTCTTCTCCCCAATTCTAATCAATACCTCCTCATTAGTTATGTGATCTACCCATATAATCTTCAGCATTCTTCTGTAGCAGCTCATTTCCAAAGCTTCTATTCTCTTCCTGTCCAAACTATTTAATGTCAATGTTTCACTTCCATACATGGCTACACTCCATACAAATACTTCCAGAAACGACTTCCTGACACTTAAATCTACAGGGTGTTACAAAAAGGTACGGACAAACTTTCAGGAAACATTCCTCACACACAAATAAAGAAAACATGTCTTGAATGGGCCCTATGTTCTTCCACCTGCGCTCAATGGAGCACGTTATCATGATTTCATACGGGATACTCTACCTGTGCTGCTAGAACATGTGCGACACAACATGTGATTCATGCACGATGGAGTTCCTGCACATTTCAGTCGAAGTGTTCGTACGCTTCTCAACAACAGATTCGGTGACCGAAGGATTGGTAGAGGCTGACCAATTCCATGGCCTCCACGCTCTCCTGACCTCAACCCTCTTGACTTTCATTTATGGGGGCATTTGAAAGCTCTTGTCTACGCAACCCCGGTACCAAATATAGAGACTCTTCGTGCTCGTATTGTGGACGGCTGTGGTACAATACGTCATTCTCCAGGGCTGCATCAGCGCATCACGGATTCCATGCGACGGAGGGTGGATGCATGCATCCTCTCTAACGGAGGACATTTTGAACATTTCCTGTAACAAAGTGTTTGAAGTCACGCTGGTAAGTTCTGTTGCTGTGTGTTTCCATTCCATGATTAATGTGATTTGAAGAGAAGTAATAAAATGAGCTCTAACATGGAAAGTAAGCGTTTCCGGACACATGTCCACATAACATATTTTCTTTCTTTGTGTGTGAGGAATGTTTCCTGAGAGTTTGGCCGTACCTTTTTGTAACACCCTGTATATATAATTGTTGTTATTTTGTACTCAGTAGAACGTTCTTCATTATGATCAAAGACAAGAGTTTCCTGTTATTACTGATAAACACTAAAGTTGTTTATGCGTAACAGAAACATGTTTTACGTAAGTTCGACGAAGTATTGAAGTGATGTTTGATATGTTTTTGTTTTGGAGTTTTTTTTATTTACCTTTCTATTGAGGAAATAGCGTTTTTTAGCACTGTACGATAAATCTGTATTATTTTCTTTATTTTTACTACAACTTTCCTCTGTTTCATGTTAAAAATGATCAGTTTTCCAATAAAAATTTTCAGTTTTGCTATAAATACCGTATATTCTTCACATTTCATTATATAGACATAAATATAAGTTCGTGCTGCCCAGAATTACGTCTGGTATAGACGATCAATATATTAGGAAACCAGCGATGTGAATACTAGATAACAGTAATAACGTTTTTGGTTGAAAAGCCACTGTGACGGAAGTCATAAAATACAATATCCATTAGTTGTTGTAATGGCGCATGTGGCAGGAAACGCAACTATCGTTTTTAAGGCAAATAACAAATCCATCGTGGAACCCATGCCAAGTTATGAGAGTGAGCGCTGAGAACTCACAGAAAGAAAGAAAGAGAGATTTAGAGATCTGGAATGGACCAGTTGAGAAGAGCATGTAGAATTTCCCTAGTTTGTCGGTATAAGAAATGAGGAAATAACGGAAAGGACGCAAGCACATAGTAGTATTATGGAATGATAGAACGACAGCTAGGACGATTAGGGCATTTCACATGAATGCGAGAAGACAGATGATCGAACAGAGCACTTTCACGGCAGCCTCCTGGGAGATATGGAAGTGGAAGACCTCGAAAATGGTGGCTGAAGGGTATCCAAGAAGCAATGGAGAGAAGAGGAATACAAAAGGATGAACAAGAATGGCGAGATCGAAGCGTTTGGCGACATAGAGGTGGGATGTGGCGACAGCTGTAGGACCCCGTGTCAAGAAGGATTGTACGATGTATAGAGCCAACGATTCATAATTTCTGTCATAGATAAGAAAGTTAATATTAATATAGGGACGTGTAAATCAGTTGAGAATTTGTCACTACACATTAAACACCATGCCTCTGTCAGTGCATCCATACGGAGTTCGTGCTATCAGAAGCGTGGGCATGTTTCAGTTTAGAACATTCATCTAGAGGCGACATGTTATCAAATTTATCACAGATCATTATGTAAACTAAAGTGTGTCAAGAAAATGTCGTCCAGGAAGAAAATTATCGCTACTAGTCTGTCGGTTACGTATCGTGTGATTTCAGTGCTACTTTACAGTGTTTCAGTGCCACGACGCTCACCGTGCCGAATGTACATTAGATAATGTAGTGTGTTGAGGTGATCACACCCACAGGTAGTTATTGCTAATAATTACGTTTCCGTAATGCTTTCTTCTGCCATGCGATGAATGTACTTCGACGAATATATCAGATTCGTTCCGAAACAACCGTCCTTAAATTATTAGGGTGTGTTCCCGTACTTCCGATGTTCATTTTAGAAACTGTAACACATGTTTAGATTGTGCATGGTGCCCGTATAACATAACTTGCGTTAAAACTGTGACCGTTGTTTCTAAGTTACTACTACCCACTTTCATCGTTACTTTTCAGAGGCACCTGTGACTGTGAGACAGGTTAGTGATTAGCAGCAATTATAAACATCGTTTCCATCAGGGAAATGGAGCACGTTATTTCCCAAGGCAAACATGTATGCTGCGGAGAATGACAACTCTTCTCAGTAAGAGTTTAGAGACTTTTGGCTGTCCGAAACTGTTACAGGCAAGCTTATGAAAGCTAGTTACCACGTTAGAGCTGACGGAGCACCTTAACTTGCTTAAGGACCTCTTTACTCCGCGATACAGAAGGGAGCTTCATAGTATTCTGTTTCTTGTTTTTGTTTGATTACTGTTCGATAAGTCCAGAATTACAGGATATCTCGATCATAACAGCCGAAAGGGCATGAAACTGAAGAGATTTTTTCCGAACGGTGTTGGAGGACACAAATTTCATTGTCGAGAGCTGTTGTAAACTGTGAACACGAGTGCCTCATACACAGGATGTTTCAGTAAGAGCTTGCAAAAATGTAACAGGACATAGCGAATGCATCCTTGACAATTTGAGGTAGGGAACCTGGCGTTGGAGAAGCCAGCTTAAAGGGATGTGGAAGTAAACTTATCTACCGCTTTGTCTAGCATTAGTGTTTTCCATCTTATTTACAACCAACAAACTAACATGCATACAAGTTTACACGTACTGTTTATTTCTTGCAAGGAAACAAGGAGGCCGAGCCTCATTACTAGGAAGTCATGATGGAAGTTTGTTTACTTTACTTGTCCATAAGATGACTCTGTTGTATCTTATTACGTTGTCCCATGACAGAACGTGCTATGAATCAACGACAGACCGATTCTTTACTCAGCGCTATTGAGAGACGTACAGTACAATACGATGGAGCAACACCGGTACAGTTTCGTAGAACTCACTGGCATGCGCCTTGTGTATGGGGAACTATGTTGCAATGCTCTCACTGTTGAAAGGCTGTACAGGGAACGATTTCCTAACAGGCATCATCCGTCACGATGAGTATTTATTTCTCACGATCGAAGAGTTACTTGGCAACATGGGGACCGCACTCACGCCCGATTTTGAATAAGAGGTTCTGGAACATGTTGCACGGACCCCACTAGAAGTACTCGTCGCATTGCACCTGAAATGAGAGCTGCACATACTAGTGGGTGGCCAGTACTCCACGAACAACAATTACACTCCTATCACCCACAACGAGTCCATGCAATGGTTGTGACTGAATTTGCACCAAGGGTCGCATACTGTCAGTGGCTGCGCCAACAATGGATCATCGATCATACACTCCTGGAAATGGAAAAAAGAACACATTGACACCGGTGTGTCAGACCCACCATACTTGCTCCGGACACTGCGAGAGGGCTGTACAAGCAATGATCACACGCACGGCACAGCGGACTCACCAGGAACCGCGGTGTTGGCCGTCGAATGGCGCTAGCTGCGCAGCATTTGTGCACCGCCGCCGTCAGTGTCAGCCAGTTTGCCGTGGCATACGGAGCTCCATCGCAGTCTTTAACACTGGTAGCATGCCGCGACAGCGTGGACGTGAACCGTATGTGCAGTTGACGGACTTTGAGCGAGGGCGTATAGTGGGCATGCGGGAGACCGGGTGGACGTACCGCCGAATTACTCAACACGTGGGGCGTGAGGTCTCCACAGTACATCGATGTTTTCGCCAGTGGAAGGTGCACGTGCCCGTCGACCTGGGACCGGACCGCAGCGACGCACGGATGCACGCCAAGACCGTAGGATCCTACGCAGTGCCGTAGGGGACCGCACCGCCACTTCCCAGCAAATTAGGGACACTGTTGCTCCTGGGGTATCGGCGAGGACCATTCGAACCGTCTCCATGAAGCTGGGCTACGGTCCCGCACACCGTTAGGCCGTCTTCCGCTCACGCCCCAACATCGTGCAGCCCGCCTCCAGTGGTGTCGCGACAGGCGTGAATGGAGGGACGAATGGAGACGTGTCGTCTTCAGCGATGAGAGTCGCTTCTGCCTTGGTGCCAATGATGGTCGTATGCGTGTTTGGCGCCGTGCAGGTGAGCGCCACAATCAGGACTACATACGACCGAGGCACACAGGGCCAACACCCGGCATCATGGTGTGGGGAGCGATCTCCTACACTGGCCGTACACCACTGGTGATCGTCGAGGGGACACTGAATAGTGCACGGTACAGCCAAACCGTCATCGAACCCATCGTTCTACCATTCCTAGACCGGCAAGGGAACTTGCTGTTCCAACAGGACAATGCACGTCCGCATGTATCCCGTGCCACCCAATGTGCTCTAGAAGGTGTAAGTCAACTACCCTGGCCAGCAAGATCTCCGGATCTGTCCCCCATTGAGCATGTTTGGGACTGGATGAAGCGTCGTCTCACGCGGTCTGCGCGTCCAGCACGAACGCTGGTCCAACTGAGGCGCCAGGTGGAAATGGCATGGCAAGCCGTTCCACAGGACTACATGCAGCATCTCTACGATCGTCTCCATGGGAGAATAGCAGCCTGCATTGCTGCGAAAGGTGGATATACACTGTACTAGTGCCGACATTGTGCATGCTCTGTTGCCTGTGTCTATGTGCCTGTGGTTCTGTCAGTGTGATCATGTGATGTATCTGACCCCAGGAATGTGTCAATAAAGTTTCCCCTTCCTGGGACAATGAATTCACGGTGTTCTTATTTCAATTTCCAGGAGTGTATTTCTTCCAAATCGTGCTGTTTACTAACAAAGTCTCATTTGATCGTGATGCCATTTCGAACACCAGGAATAGCCATGATGGGATGAGGAATACTCACACGCTGTAATAGAGTCACACCGTCAAGTACGTTTTGCTGTGAATATCGGCGCCGGCATTGTAGGCGACAGTCTCTCTGGGCCAGATGTTCTGCCTGGCTGTCTGAATGGCCACCTGTACTTGAGGTTCATGCAAAGAGTTCTACCTGAGTTGTTGGAGAACGTACCCTTTGCTGTCATCAGAGTATGTGGATACAACATGACGGCGCCCCGCCTCACTTCAGTGTGGATGTCCGCAACCATCTCAGTGCGGTATTTCCTGGTCGCTGGATTGGAAGCGGAGGTTTTATTCCACGGCCTGCGAGATTACCTGACCTGAATCCCCTTGATTATTTCCTCTGGGGATATTTAAAGTCACTTGTGTATGAGGCCCCTGTGGATACGGAGATAGAATTAGTTGCCACAACTGTAGCTGCCTGTGATGTGATTCGATACACACCAGGGATATTTGTCAAGATATGGCAGACTCTTGTTCGCCAATGCCATGTTTGCGTTGAGGTTGGGGTTGGATTGTGTGGGGAAGGAGACCAGACAGCGAGGTCATCGATTAGGGGAGGATGAGGAAGGAAGTCGACCGTGCCCTTTCAAAGGAACGATCCCGACATTTGCCTGGAGCGATTTAGGGAAATCACGGAAAACCTAAATCAGGATGGCCGGACGCGGGATTGAACCGTCGTCCTCCCGAATGCGAGTCCAGTGTCTAACCACTGCGCCACCTCGCTCGGTTTGCATTGAGATTGATGGCTGTGACTTTCACCACATTTTGTAAGATTCAGTACAAATAATACGTTCATTGTGCCAGTGATGTTATTTGCAAAAAAAAGTACACACCAGTGCGATTTTATTCCTATTATCTCCTTAAGCTGGCTTCTCCAACTCGACGTTCCCTACCTCAAACTGTTCAGTAACGATGATGTTTGGTTTGTGGGGCGCTCAACTGCGAGGTCATCAGCGCCCGTGCGAAGTCCCAATTTTTACACAGTCCAATTTTTTAGTCAGTCCAATTTAGCCACTGTCACGAATGATGATGATAATCATGAAATGAGAAGGACAACACAAACACCCAGTCCCCGGGCAGGAAAATCCCCAAACCGGCCGTTAATCGAACCCGGGACCCCGTGATCCAGAGGTAGCAACGCTAACTACTAGACCACGAGCTGCGGACAGACTGGAGCATTCTCTATGTCCTATTAAATTTTTGAACGCTCTTACGGAAACACCCTACATGTTTGCAAGGATGGTACATGCGGATACAAAACCGCAGCCCCCATCCCCTAAACAATCTGCGAGCAGGATCGCTTCATCGTGATACTTTAGTGAAAAGAGTGGTACGTCGTATTGCGATGCCCATTTTACCGACGTGGCTTATTAATCAAATAGGAATTCTATGAGTACCAGACCACTGACTCAACTTTAACTAGTGTTGCGAGCCGGAGTCACTGTGCAGCATGGTCCTGCATGTGAGGACAGTTTAATGCAAATATTTATCAGTGAGAAAAAATGTAACAATTTGCTATGTAAACAACTGAACATCGCAAACACAGATAACATGACATACTACTCACACAGATAAAATTTACACAGAAGACACAAAAGATCTGTGTAAATTATATCTGTGTTAGTCGTATGTCATTTTATCTGTGTTTGCGATGTTCAGTTGTCATCGGGAGAAACCTAAGCCGGTTCGTGGCTAAATAAATATAATTTTGCAACTCATTAGGAAGTGAAACTTCCTGGCAGATTAAAACTGTGTGCCCGACCGAGACTCGAACTCGGGACCTTTGCCTTTCGCGGGCAAGTGCTCTACCAACTGAGCTACCGAAGCACGACTCACGCCCGGTACTCACAGCTTTACTTCTGCCAGTACCTCGTCTCCTACCTTCCAAACTTTACAGAAGCTCTCCTGCGAACCTTGCAGAACTAGCACTCCTGAAAGAAAGGATATTGCGGAGACATGGCTTAGCCACAGCCTGGGGGATGTTTCCAGAATGAGATTTTCACTCTGCAGCGGAGTGTGCGCTGAAATGAAACTTCCTGGCAGATTAAAACTGTGTGCCCGACCGAGACTCGAACTCGGGACCTTTGCCTTTCGCGGGCAAGTGCTCTACCAACTGAGCTACCGAAGCACGACTCACGCCCGGTACTCACAGCTTTACTTCTGCCAGTACCTCGTCTCCTACCTTCCAAACTTTACAGAAGCTCTCCTGCGAACCTGCAGAACTAGCACTCCTGAAAGAAAGGATATTGCGGAGACATGGCTTAGCCACAGCCTGGGGGATGTTTCCAGAATGAGATTTTCACTCTGCAGCGGAGTGTGCGCTGAAATGAAACTTCCTGGCAGATTAAAACTGTGTGCCCGACCGAGACTCGAACTCGGGACCTTTGCCTTTCGCGGGCAAGTGCTCTACCAACTGAGCTACCGAAGCACGACTCACGCCCGCTACTCACAGCTTTACTTCTGGCAGTACCTCGTCTCCTACCTTCCAAACTTTACAGAAGCTCTCCTGCGAACCTTGCAGAACTAGCACTCCTGAAAGAAAGGATATTGCGGAGACATGGCTTAGCCACAGCCTGGGGGAAGTGTTTCCTGCTTAATAGTAAAGAAACAATTATTTATATAAATTCATTTTTGAAGCGATTATTAAGGCTCTCTCTCCCTGTCTCTCTCTCACGTCTTGCGGCGGATCGCACAAGTGTGTGCAAATAAGCGAAGACGTTGAGAGTTTGCGTTTTGCGAAGTGAGGATGATACGCTTCACATATCGTGGCGACAGATAACAAAGCAGTAGTTAAATATTCCTGCGGGAATTTTTTGGGGGAAAAAATTGTGAACGTCGGTCCATCCCATAGCGAGTGTGCAATAGCAGTTATTTCGACTCGGGAAAGATTAACATTCTACGGAACACAGGAAAGTTGCGACTGAGTGAATTCAGTCAAGGTCAGAGTAGGGAATTAGCGTTTCAGATCCAGCACAGAGAACAGCGTTCCAGATGCTGCTTGGTAAAGTACCATCACGCATTAGACCACAGTAAATGTTGAGTCTAGACCTTGCTCACTCCAACGTGCATACGCTTTGACCATTGAATATCAAAATCTAGGATACTAACCTAACCTCACATTGAGTACATGAGAGTTTTTCATTGGTTCAAAAGGTAATTTATTCCCCACCAACTAGGTGCATTGGCCAGCTATGACAACGTAGATTTAAATGAGCTGATGAGGATTTTTAATATTCATTCTTTCATGTGATAAAAATGTTTCATGTGTAGAGATAACAAACTTAATAATCGCCATTTCAATATGTCCAAGATTTAAATATTTTGTTACTGATTATGAAAAGTAATTGAACATGATTGTTGTTTATCACTTGACTCGCGAAAGGAACAGTTAATAAATTATATGTAGAATAAAAAATGGAATAGCTGTTTTGTCTTTCTAGAATAGCCCCCAAACTTTCGCTTTTATTAAATCATGCATTCTAGGTACTTGACAGCAGTATTTCTAACGGTTTTTGTTACCATCCACACCCAATGTTAGCTGCCTTACAGGGCCAGCGTCATATTTATTTAGAATGTCTGTTTGACACCCTGGCTTAAGAAGACAGTTCAGAGGTTTTGACACAAATACGATCGGTGAGTTTACTCGGTAGCGTGCGAATGTTAAAGTTTGAGTTTTCCCAAGTGTTGGGGGCCCGTTATTCCGAGAACATTGCGGTAAGCCGGCTGTTCGTGCGGCGGCGCTGCGTGCGTAGTGCGGAGAGCGGCTAATTGACGCCGAGATCCGCGCCGGCGCCGCATTCCTCGCCGCCTCTGCCTCCGCCTTCTCCTCACTTCGCTACTAATTATTCTAACGTGCTCCGTCCCAAAGCACACACTCCAGTTTTAAACCTCATCTCACTATATTTAAACTTCCACCAAAAAGACATTAAGATCCCTTTACTGTACAGGGTGGTTATTATTAAACCTTCGCTACTCGAACCAGTGTAGGCGGAAAACTATTTACGGTATGGGTATCCAACTTTATAGGAATGATGTTCAGACTGTGCGCTGCAGGATTCACGTTTTTAGTAGTGTCAGTGGCCTTACATGCTGGTACTGGTATGGTGACGTCGGGTTGAAACACTAGCATTAGTCTGCATTACAGCTGCAGACGGTCAGCAAGGGTCTGGACAATGTGTGCATGACTTTACTCGCAAAGCTGTTTTATCAAAACAACAGCAATAGCGCTGCTGCTCTTCGCTAGATTTAAAGGAATACGGAGAGATATGATTCAGAAGTTGGAATTAACTGCCGATTTGGGAATTGCTCACAGGAGGGTGAGCACAGTCCTGTTGAAGATGCCGCACGAGAGGTAACATATGAGAACGCAGGGTATCAATGATGAGCCGTTGTGCCGTCAGAATTCCCTCAATCCCTGAAGTTATACTCAACGGCTCCCCATACGTGGCGCGAGGAGTAACAACGCTCTGCCCCAGCTAAACAGTGGAAGAAAAAACCTTTCACCATGTCCCCTACGATGGCCAGCCTGGGTAGTGCGGAACAGCGATTCATCGCTGAACGAAATGCGACACCATTACTAAACTGCCCATGCTTCCCGGTTAAGGCACCACCGCGAATGCAGCTATTTGTTTTGTGGTGTTGATGCCGGCCGCGGTGGTCTCGCGGTTCTAGGCGCGCAGTCCGGCACCGTGCGACTGCTACGGTCGCAGGTTCGCATCCTGCCTCGGGCATGGATGTGTGTAATGTCCTTAGGTTAGTTAGGTTTAAGTAGTTCTAAGTTCTAGGGGACTGATGACCACAGCAGTTGAGTCCCATAGTGCTCAGAGCCATTTGAACCATTTGGTGTTGATGGCAGCCTGCGCAGGCGACAACAATTTTCTAGTCTGGTTACTGCCACCCTCCAACTAATAGTGTGGATCGATACACGATGTTGTAGGTAGTCTATTACTTGTTCTAGGATGGCAGGCGAAGATATGAAGAGAACCGATGTGACAGGTGCACAATATGACGACTCTCTCTTGTGGTGGTCACACGAGGTCGACTGGAAGCCTTACGACAATTATGTCTCCCCTCACAATCTTATGCAGTGCAGAATCTAAATCTGAATGCTCCACAAATCTCAGTCAAATGGAAACGCACCTGGAGGTGACCTTCAAACCCGTACTAATAACGCCTTCTCGCGCGAGCATGCAGCATGTCTGTGTTCTTCACAGTGGCCACGCCTCTCATACAGCCCATCAGGGATTCAACTCGATGGCGGTTAGATGCATGCATGTTTGCATAAGGTGGACATTTTGAACACTTCATTTAGGAAAATGTTTCATACTGCGCCGATACATTCCCTGTGTGTTTCCCATGATTAAAGTGTTGAGAGTTATAGAAACTAAGCTGTAGCATGGAAATAACACGTTTCTGGATCCACGTCCTCACAAAACATTTTATTCCTCTACGTTGAGGACTGTTTCCCGAAAGTTTAGCCATACCTATTTTTGTACACTGTGCATACTCTATAAGGCCGGGTAGTAACGCTAATCACGAACGCCATCAATGCACACAGGTGGCCGTTCTACCTGTCCCATAGAAATGCAGCTGTGATCGTTTACGCACCTGCCGATGATATGTGTGGAGTACGAAATTACACTGAGGTACCAAAGAAACTGTTATAGGCATGCGTATTAAAATAAAGGGATATGTGCCAGGCTTTGTGGCCGATGGGTTCTAGGCGCTTCAGTCCGGAACCGCGCGACACGGTCGCAGGTTTGAATCCTGCCTCGGGCATAGATGTGTGTGATGTCCTTAGATTAGTTAGGTTTAAGTAGTTCTAAGTCTAGGGGCTGATGAACTCAGATGTTAAGTCCCATAGTGCTCAGAGCCATCTGAACCATTTAAAAGAGATTTGTAAACAGGCAGAATGCGGCGCCGCAGTCGGCAACAACTATTTAAGACAAAAAGTGTCTGGTGCAGCTGCTACATCGGTTATTGCTCCTACAATGGCAGGTTATCAAGATTTAAGTGAGTCTGAATGTGGTGTTACAGTCGGCGCAAGAGCGATGGGACACAGCATCTCCAAGATAGCCATGAAGTGTGGATTTGCGTCATAAATTGTTGAAGAAGTTACTGTTGCCATGGCTGAGACTGCTGGACTCAATGTGCTGTCTTCAAGCAGTGCACGAGCTGTGTAACAACAGCTGAACATTCCACGGTCAGCCGTTGTTTCGAGCAGCAGTATAGCAATCTCGAGTGCGGTTCCAGGCTGTCACAGATGCAGATGATCGTCACATTGAGCAACGTCTGTAAACAGGAACGTAAATATGGTAAGCAATTAAGAAACGTTACCACCTTGTATTTGAAATTAAAATGTTTTCCATGAGACACACTTCGCTCCAGTACCAAACTAATAATCACTTAATGCCTCAAAATGTGTCTTATGAACCGATCCCATCTTTTAGTCAAGTTACGTCACAAATTTCTTTTATGCCCAACTATATTCAGTACGTGTTCATTAATTATTCGATCCATCCATCTAATTTTCAGCATTCTTCTGTAGCACCACATTTCAAAAGCTTCTATTGTCCTCTTGTCTGTACTGCTTATTGTCAACAAAGGATTCCTAGTTCTTAAATTTACATTACATTTTAGAAATCCCTCACTATCGAAACGGCTTTTCTTGCTACAGCTAATGTGCAATTTATATCCTCTATACTTCGGCTATCGTCAGTCATTTTGCTGTCCAAATAGAAAAACTCATCTGCGACTTTTAGTGTCTCATTTCCTAGTGTAATTTCTTCAGTACCACCTGATTTAATTAAAGTACATTCGATAAACCTTGTTTTACTTTTGTTGATGTTCATCTTATAATCTCTTTTCAAGATAATAGCCATTCCGTTCAACTGCTCATTCAGATCCATTCCTGTCTCTGACAGTATTGCAGTGTCATAGACAAACCTCAAACTTTATATTTCTTCTCCCTGAACTTTAATTCTCTTATTTATCTTTCGTTTCCGTTACGCCTTGCTCAATGTAAAGATGGAATAACATTGGGGATAGGCTACAGCCCTGTCTCTCTCCCCTCTCAATTGCTGCTTCTTTTTCATGTCCTTCGACTCTTATAACAGCAGTGTGGTTTCTGTGTTATTTGTAAGTAACCATTCACGCCCTGTATTTTATCCCTGCTACCTTCAAAATTTCTCTCCGGTGAATATTATTAAAAGCTTTCTCTCATTGTACAGTGCCAGGAACGTAGGTTTATCTTCCTTCAACCCATCTTCTAAGATAAAAGTAGGGTCAGTTTTCCCGTGTTTCTACATTTCTCCGGAACCAAGACTGATCTTCCCCAAGGTCGGCTTCCACCAGTTTTTCCATTACTCTGTAAATAATTCGTATTAATATTTTACAACCATAACTTTTTAAAATGGGGCTTCGGCAGCATTTACACATGTCAGAACCTTTCTCCTTTGGAACTGGAAACATAACAGTCTTCCTGAAGTATGACGGTATTTCCTCTGTCTCATGTATCTTGAACGTCATATATCTTGCAGTAACGCTGAAGGAATGTCGTTTAATCCGGGTACCTCATTTCTGCACAGATCTTTCAGTGCCTTGTCAAGTTTTTCTCGCAGTTTCATAACTCCCATCTCATCTCCACCTACTTCCTTTCCGCTTTCTATAACTATTTCGTAGGCGGTGGGAATTATACTTCCCAGCTTAAAAATAACGAAAAAGCTTCTAGGGGTGCGGATTTACCAGAATAGTGACGCACTGTCTGTCATCTGTAGGACTCTCTTGTGAATTTATAGTTACAGCGGTTTTCCGTTTCTCTCCAATGGTTCTGATTGTTCCGTCGTATAGTGTACAACGTGTTACGGCGACTGTTTGTGGCGCTGTTTTGTCAGGAAAGTCAGTTTTTTCATAATATTTCGTGTTAAAGGTAACATTTTAATATATTTCTTTGACGTTTATAACTGAATAATGCATCATTGTGATGTTATTCTACAAAGTTATGACAATACCTTTTGGTGGGTAGCATGCTTCCCACTGAATTTTTCATGACGCTGTCAGTCAGATTTTTTTTCTTGCAATAATTGAGATATAATGTTTTCACCAGCTAAATTCAAGAGCAAAATCACATTGCAAAGTATGTTTCCGGTGAGGTCTTACAAACGAGTGTTTACACAAATACAGCGTATTTCTGTAGTGATTTATTTCAAATTATGATGATATATCTTGATATTGCAGTTACTTACTATCTGAACATAGCGTCCAGATTGCAGATGTCTGAGAAACTAGATTTGAGTAATCCAAAGCATGTGGAAGTTATGCTGAATATTTTATTTTCTTTGCCGGAGAATGACAGTGATTCTGAAGCAGAACGAGACTCAGGAGCCAGTGGAGATTTGAATAGCTTGGATGAATCGTTTCATGCCACATCAGTACAGTCGTGCGTACCCTGTGATTATGTGCATGAAGAATGTGCGGAGGAAGTGGCTGAAGAAACTACTTTACAGGCAGCTACAGGTGATACATGGACTCAAGACGGCTGAGATCAACACAGTGAGGAAGACTGTGGCGATGACTGTTCACATCTTAGCAGTTAAGGAAACAGGCGTCATTCAGTAAAAAGTGCTGCTTCAAAACATATTTTCAGTAACAGTGACAATGAACTATCCTACTTTTTAAAAAGTATTGCTGACGATATTTTTGACGTAATCGTTAATGAAACAAATAGGTATTCTACTCAAAAGAGAGCTTCGTATTGGGGGGGGGGGGGGGGGGGGAATGTTGGTACAACAAAAGGATGGAGTCCTACGAACATTAGGGAGCTACAGGCATTTATTGGATGCCTTATTATTATGGGCGTTCATGTACTTCCATCACTGTCAAATTTTTGGAGTTAATACCCAATTCTGAGAGTTGATGCTGTAACAGAAGTAATGAGCAGTAGAAGAGTAAAAAAAAAGAAAAACTGTTGAGAACGTCCATTGCAACAACAACGAGGAACAGAAAACTCGAAGCCACCCTGAGCACGACAAGCTTCACAAAGTGCGACGTCTTCTAACAAAAATTTAGAGAATTGCAAAGCAAATTACGACCACACCTCTTTCTTACCTGTTGACGAGAGCCTGATTTCTTTCAAAGGCCTCTCTAGTATGAAGCAGCACATGGCAATGAAACCTGCCAAGAGGCGGCATGAAATATGGTGTTTATGCGAACCAGAGACAGGATACATACTGAATTTCGATATCTACACTGGAAAATCAAAAGAAAACAGTGTGGTTACTCGCTAGGTGAAAGAGAAGTCCTAAAACTAACAGAATGTGTGCATCAGAAGGCTGCAATTGCGGCGTTTGACAACATTTTTACATCACCTAGGCTGATTTCTGTCTTACTGAAGAAAGGCATTTACTCCTGTGGAATTGACAGAGTGAATCGCAAAGGTCTTCCTCCTATGATGAACGGTAATAGGAGGTTATCAAGAGGAGAATCTCAGTTTCAAATAAAAGGTGCTCTCTCAGCTGTGAAGTGGATGGACAACCGTACTGTCACATCGCTGTATACATTTCATGATTCACGAGAGACAACAATAGTCACTCGCGTGAATAAAGATGGGACACAGTCACGTCTATTCTGCCCCTTAGTTGTGGCTGATTATAACAAGATCATGGGTGGAGTTGATAGATTTGATCAACTGAAAGAAAGATGCGCTCTAGGTAGACGTTCTTCAAATGGTGGCATAGAATTCTGTATTTCATGATTGATCTCACTATGGTGAACAGCTTTCTGTCGTGGAAGATGATTCACAAGCGCTCTACGTCAACTCAGTCATTGCAAAAACAGACATAATGTCTGATGGGATAACCGAAATCAGTTGTTTCACAATGTTACTTATAATCCGTCTTGATTGGATAAAATGTTTATTCACATGACCGGTTTCGGTTCCTCTACAACCATCTTCAGATCTGCAATTTCGGATACAGGAGTAACCCGTCCACACACCGCAACCTTTACATGCTGCAGCATCCATGAGATACGTGGAGAAGTTTCGACGTTGGAGCTAGGACATTGGCATAAAGTTTGGTGATGAGGAACTTAACACTACTCACCTTGCTGGTGGAATACTAGTGGCGAAATACAGGTCTGCGTTAGCGACCTTAGCTGTGGAGTAGAAAATTCTGTCCGAGAAAATATCAGTCTGATGAAAATACTGTGAACTACCTCTAAATGTACAAAATACAACGTTTGCTTCTTACGAAACGTAAAATCGTGTTATTGTAAGATTATAGGATTAGTCAGTCACAAGAGGGTCATTCTTGGCACAGAAATATTTGGAATCGTTGTCTACCACAGAGTTGGCACACAAAACACGTATATGGCCGATGCTTGAATCATGCTCAAATGTCCGAGGCCGTACGAAGTTCGACTAAGAGCGTGCACAAAGATCTCTGGTGCGAATGGTCACAGGCTTGTCTGACTGGTGAGAAAGTCCAACAGAAATACTGAGAATCTTAAATGCAGACACTCGAAGAAGTACGTAACATATCTGGCATGAACGTGTTGGAAAAATTTCAAAGACCGTTCTCCATAGCAGCGAGTACCAATATTCTTCTGCCCCCTACGTGTCTATCACGCAGAGATCGTGCAGAAAGAAATAAAGCGAAAAACATCTTGCAGAGGCTTATACGCACCTATTCGTCCCACGATACATAAGTTGATGGAACGGGAAGAAACCTTAATATATGTCGCAATATAATGTACGCTCTTGACAAACACTTCCCAGTTATTCTCAGCGTATAGAGGTAGATGTAACTGTAGATGTTGGTGTTGAGGTTCATGCTGTACTCCCTTGCAAATGAAAACAATGAATCAACAACCAAATCACGGACTGTTCGCAAATGCCTTTATTGAACTTACTACTCGTAATATTTCAAAAGTATAAGAAAACTTTGCTAAAAAAATTATGAAATCTGACTGCAATTTTTGTTCAGAAATATGAAGCTATTTCCATCGTGGGACTACGGCAGAGTCGAATAGTGCTGGCTTAATGGGATTTACCACGACTTAAACTCTTGTGTAACTTCCCTTAAGTGGATTAGGTCGTTTATAGTCAGTACTGGAGAGTCTGTTCACTTTTTTTCCTTTATAGAATTAGAACTAAATAGAGATATGTACTTGGTGCCCGTGCAAACCATTTCTTCATTCATTTTTATTTATTTGTATATTGATTTCTTTATCCTGGCAACGTTATGGCCATCAGATTCTGGCTTACACCTAATTAGGCCTTCCACATATTTTACATTATGTGCGTTGTAACATTGTTAGAAAAGGACTTACATTTCGTTTGGGATACAACATAGACTGTGAACACATTACCAGCGATAGTAGAAAAACCACAGAGTTTATATTAACTTAAAAGAAGCAGAACAACAAATACAGCTTACAATAGGGGAGGTCTAATCTGAAGACCGCCTCTGTAGGTCAGTTTGTACTCGCTTCAGAGGTACGTATACCAAAATTGGAACGATACAGAGAAGACTAGCATGGCCCTTGGTTCGATTTCGGGTTCTGCCAGGGATTTTTCTTTGGTAACAGGACTGGACCATGGTGCACTCAACCTCGTGATGCCAACAGAGGAACTGTTTGAGTAATAAGTAGCGACTCGAAGCTCTGCAAAGCCGACAACGGCTGGGAGAGCCGTGTGCTGGCACACGCTCCTCCGCACCGTAACCGAATGACGGCACTGGCAGAGGTCGAGCTTTAGCTTTAGCTTTGGCTTGAGAGTACCGCCAGCCATGGTCATAACAGATGGGGAGAAAGAGGGACATGGTACAAAAGCTAGTCATCAAGACAGAATCAAAGACAGTGGCGTGACTGAGTCTGAAAGGAAACAGAAAGAAGGATAACTGGCCAAAGATAGAGGCATTTGCTTTACTGCTTCATATAGAAAATAACTGTTCACGTGCGTTGATTTTTTGAAAAACTTAAGGAAGCTGAGAAAAGACAGTGTTTCAGCTTTTTCTTAAATGGAACAGCATACTGAATAGTGCGCAGAATGCGAGACAACTTGTTCTAGAGGCGGACAACAGCAGCAGTGAAGGAATTCGTGAATGTTTTCGTTTTATCGATGGGCACAGCTAAGATAATAGGTGAGACCTTGTGTTGCGATGCTGATGAGATAACATGTACTTGATCCTCTGATGTGGGGGACTGACGTGCATACATAGGAGCCGATGTTGACACAGTGTAGCATAGTTAGGAAACATGTCTGCTCGCAACCGCCCTAACTTGGCTTGTGAGAAGCTGACATGGTCAACATTGCACTTGTAACGCACACAAGTACTCTTGGTTAAGTGTAACCGTCTAGAGTTTTCACTACTTGTGCCGTAGTGAATATCGGAGAATTGAGTTATTGCACAAGTTTTTATTATTTAGTACAGTCTGATATTTGGAAAATATTCACAAAGTAGAGTCCGTTTCCAGCAGTTTATAGTTATTAATGCCCTCCTCGGCACTGGGTGAAGAAACTGGAAATAAGTAGTTGACAGGGTATACACAACATTGTACCAGATAAAATAAGAAGGAAACTCTAAGGCAGTCTCTTTAATATTCAAACCAGTCACCACATGTGAAGCTGCAATACCAGTGTACTGCCTCTTCACTGAGAGGACTTTTAATTCTCGTTACGTTGCACTCAGAAATCCCGTACAATATGGGCGGGTGTATCGCTGTATACTACGCTTCTCTCTTAGTGCCTTGTTATGGAACCAGTTAACTTTTTAATCTTTGAAATTTATACATGTTCCCAGAATGTGAACCCGACTCTTATCAGCTGACAGTGCACCGGAAAAGCTGAAGATTCATAGGTACGTCTTTCTTTGCCTGCTTTCCAAATGAGTGAATTCTTACGCTCATTACTGAGCGCAGTGATAAAGCGAGGTATCCCTTATCCTAGCCTTCCTTCGTCTTGTCTTCGATGAGCAGCACGTATAAGCATATTGTGGAAATGAATACGATGAGTGTGTGGCGTTCAGTGTCCCTTCAGCGTTATTGTGGGTAATGATAGAAGAGAGGGTGAAACTCAATACAAGCACATAGTCTACCTCTCTAGAGTATTAATTACGAGAGTGTCAAGCTTAGCGTCTCCATCTGACAGATATATCACCATCAACAATATTAGGTGCTTAGTTATTTATTCATTCACAGATCACTTTTAGTGTATATTTCAGCTTAACACAAAGAGAAACCATAGTTAATAGTTAACTAATTGATACATACAGAAATATAATTACTTATTGAAATAGTTTCACAGCGGTTAATACATATATCCAATGTTGTTCTTTGTATAAACACTTGCAAAACAGTTATCTGATTATGCCAAACTGATATTATATTGTTCATTCCTATCTCTCACCAGCCACACATTTCACACACTGCACGTTACCTTTTTGGATTGACATGATTGAAATGATGTGAAACGAGTTAGTTTATAGGATTAGTGTTTACATTAATGTACACATTATTATTTTTAGTCCTACTCATGCAGCTACATGTAATGATTTTCCTGGCTACCAGCTTTTAAGTAGAGATTCGTCAATGGAATAGAAGAAATTGTTCACGAGAAGTGATTTTAAATTAAAATTAAAAATTGTTAAACTACCTGTTAGAAATTTTATGTTATTCGGAAACCGATCAAAACTTTTTGTTGCAGCATGTTGATCATCTTTCTGAGCCACTGGCAGCTTTAATAATGGGTAATGAAGTTCATTTTTCCCTCTAGTCTTGTAGGTATAGACATCACTGTTCTTCTCAAACTGTGAAGGATTTCTTATGACGAATTTGATTAGCGATTATTTGTATTGAGACGGCGCAGTGGAAATTCCTAGCTCCTTGAAGGTGTATCCACACGACGTCTGTGGTTGAGCACCACATTTTATTCTTACTGCTCACATATCTGCAATCAATACTTTCCTTCTAAGCTACCCCAGAAAATTATGCCGTAAGATATTACTGAGCGCAGATATGCAAAATATGTCAGGAGGTTGGTGCTTTGGCATCAGTAAATAGTAAAGAAGACTTTGAGCTCAGAAAGGGAACACTCCATTATAGATTTTGAGCTAATGATTCTCAAGTAACATCCATATTCTGTGAAAGTATATTTTAGGATGATGTATATGTTTTGGGGTTTGGGTTGTTTGGGGGAAGAGACCAAACAGCGTGGTCATCGGTCTCATCGGATTAGGGAAGGACGGGGAAGGAAGTCGGCCGTGCCTTTTCAAAGGAATCATCCCGGCATTTGCCTGGAGCGATTTAGGGAAATCGCGGAAAACCTAAATCAGGATGGTCGGATGCGGGATTGAACCGTCGCTCTCCCGAATGCGAGTCCAGTGTGCTAACCACTGCGCCACCTCGCTCGGAATGTATATGTTTTGATGTCAATTTAGTTTTAATTTATCAACCACTATTATGTGATGTTTAAATAATTCGTGACTGTATGGTCTCATTAATTTTATTGGAGTCTCTCAACATTTTCTAAATGATAATGGAATGTAATCGAATTAAATCAGATGATGATGAAAGAATTAGATTAGGAAATGAGACACTTAACATAATAGATGAGTTTTGATGTGTTAGCAGTAAAGTAACTGATGAGGATCGAAGTAGAAATAATGTAAAATGTCGACCGTCAATTACAAGGAAATCGTTTCTGAAGAAGAAGAAATCTGCTAACATTTAATATAAATTCAAATGTTTTGAAGTGTTTTCTGAAAGTATTTATCTGGAGTGTAGCCTTGTACAGAAGTGAAACGTGGACGATAAACAGTTTAGAGAATAGAAGAGAATAGAAGCTTTTGAAATGTGGCACTACAGCAGAATGCTGAAGATTAGATGGGTAGATCATGTAACTAATGAGGAGGTACTGAATACAACTGAGGAGAAAGGCTGTGGCACAACTTGACCAAAAGAAGTGACCGATTGATAAGACACATTCCTATTGTCAGTTCAGTATTGCAGGAAAGTGTGAGGAGTGAAAATTGTAGAGGAAGAGCAAGAAATGAATACAGTAAGCAGGTTCCAATGGATGTAGATTGCAGTAGTTATTTGAAGATCAAGGGGCTTGGAGAGCTGTATCAAACAGGTCTTCACACTACAGACTACAACAAAAACAACGTAAGTGCGTAATTGGTAGGTACATGTAATCATTCGATGCAGTTAGAATCCAATTTTTTCAAACATATGTTTGAAATGAGCCTGATTAATACTTTGAATTGCTATTCAAATAATGTGTCATAAAGTACAATGGCTACAAATGTTTTCAGTGTGCTAGTATAAAGTCGTAATGCTGGCTAAAAAAATATAAGTATTATTTAAGTTTACTCATTTCGTACCTCTGCCCAAAACAAAACTACTATTATCTACAAATATTGTTGTAATTTAATGCTGCAGAATAAATCCAGTATTATTGTGGGATCCTGCTGCTGCAGTGTATTTCTAACAGGGTGTTGATGTAAGTGCAGTAATAAAAGTAATTCAAACATTCGTTGAATCTTCTTTCTTTTCTGAACTGTGTCAAGTTTTAAGAAAACACTTCGGGAAGTAATAACTGTTAATTTATCTATGCAAATCTTTTAGGAAAACGGAAGTGAACATCAAACACTCTTCCAGATACACTACGCATATTATGGGTTCAAGCAGATTTTTTTATACTTGAGAGGAGAAGACATTATTTACCACCACTGCAGGTAATAATAGAATTCTGTCCTGTTTAAGGCCTTCTCAAAACCGTTCCCAGAAACAGCTCTGCTGCAAAAGGTCATCATCATCACTGTAGTCTTCAAGAAATATCCGTTTTCACCTGTTCCGCCTCATCATTGTTCACGTCATCTTCTCTTAATTAATAGAATCCAGTACGTTGTTCTCGACGACGAGTGTTCTTCAGAGATAAACGCATCGTCAGGCGTGTCCCAGGGAAGTGTGATAGAACCAATCTTGTTCCGTAAGTAAATCAATGATCCGACGGATAGGCTGAAAGGCAGTCTGCGAATATTTGCGACGCTGTAGTGTACGGGAATGCGTCGTTGTTGAATGACTGTTGTAGAATACGTGATGACTTAGACAGGTATTCTGTTTGGTGCGATGAATGGTGGCATGCTATAAATATAGGAAAATGTAAGTTAATGCAGATGAGTTGGAGATAAAAATCCCGTAATGCTCGAATAAAATGCCAGTGACGTGCTGCTTGACACAGTCAAGTCTACTAAATATCTAGGCGTAACGTTGCATAGCGTTATGAAATGGAACGAGCACGTAACCTCGGTAGTTTTGAAGGCAAATGGTTGACTTTAGTTTACTGGTTTAGGAAACTGTAGCTCATCTGTAAAGGAGATCGCGTATAAACTAATAGTGGACCCATTCTTGAGTGCTGCTTGAGTGTTTAGGATCTTCATCCTCTCCCTCTTCCCTTCCCATCTGCCTCCCCCCTCCCCCCCGCCCCCCCACGCTCCACCCACGAGTTCGGATTCACGAATTCAAGGAAGACATCGAAGCAATTCAGAGGCGTGCTGCGAGATTTGTTAACGCTAGGTTCGATCAACAACTCTACAACTGTAATCGTATATAACGAAATAATAAGCAACCATTTGCATAAAAGAAATTTAATATCTTCACCCGTTGCGGGCACTTAGTGCCCTTCTTCAGAGGGATGTACATATCGCATTATTTGGGAGTGTCGACAATGCGATGCATACAGCAAAATGCTATGGTCATGAATTTTATGCACGTGGTTGTTTTTTATATCGTTATATTACGGAGAAGCTTCGTAAACGCAAACGGGAATCCCTGTACGGAAAACGGCGCTCGTTTCACGAAACGCTATTGAGAGAAATAAGATAACTGACGTATGTAGGTGATTGCAGAACGATTCTAATGCCGCCAACACATATTTCGCGTAAGGACCATGAATGCAAGGTAAGAGAAATCAGGTTCGTACGTAGGCATATAGGCAACTGGTTTTCCTTCGCTCCATTTGCAAGTGAAAGAAGAAAGGTATCCACCACCATGCACCTTATGGTAACTCGCGGAGTAAATATGAAGACGTAAATCTCTTTAATGGACGTCCATCGTGCCTCTTTCCTACTGGGCTACGTAATATTATAATTTTAACAATGTTGTTGTTAGGCATTCTTTGGACATTATTATTCCAATTCAGTTTGTATTACTCAGTTCAAGTTGTAATGGCTTCTATATTTAATTCCTGTCTAATGTCAATGTTTCTCTTATGGTCCAGTAATGAATATCCCTCTACAAAAAGGAGGAAATGCACCTCTGAAGGTTCGATTTCTCGCAATTGGTCTGATTTTAGGGCCCGAAATTCGCTACCATACAGTAGCTAAGGCGAGGCCACTACTTTGTAAAGTTTAATAAACGTTTCTTTCCTGCATTATAACGTTTAATGTATGTCTTATGGTTCTATAAAGTAATAACTGTTTATTATGGGGAAACTGGAACTGAATAAATGGCTCGGAGCACTATGGGACTTAACATCTATGGTCATCAGTCCCCTAGAACTTAGAACTACTTAAACCTAACTAACCTAAGGACATCACACAACACCCAGCCATCACGAGGCAGAGAAAATCCCTGACCCCGCCGGGAATCGAACCCGGGAACCCGGGCGTGGGAAGCGAGAACGCTACCGCACG
This sequence comes from Schistocerca piceifrons, assembly GCF_021461385.2. Taxonomy (NCBI): domain Eukaryota; kingdom Metazoa; phylum Arthropoda; class Insecta; order Orthoptera; family Acrididae; genus Schistocerca; species Schistocerca piceifrons. The sequence continues at coordinate 171,731,365 of NC_060149.1, forward strand.
ACCACGAGATGTGGGCATGGGGAAACTGGGAAGAAGGTAACAAGCACCAAGACAAATGCTAGCAGTAGCCACATCGGGCTGTTAAAGATTTCTCAAAATTCAGGCGGTTAAAGATTTATCAAAATTTTCAGATGTAATTAGCTACTAAGACCAATACTGACGGTTTCCGACCTATAGGATGTGATAAAACGCTCTTGCTTTCCCCGTTATTCTTTTGATTTATAAAAGACCTGTTCCGACAAAAAACAATCGACTAAGGTTTGACACATTTCGCGTGTCTACTTCCAGCTGCGTGACGGCAATTTCAGAAGACAATGGAGAAATGTCATCCTCAAATCCAATTAAACTTTGCAAGCTTAGCCCACGCACGGACCAGTTTGTTGTACAGATTTGACGTTCATAAAGAAGGTACTAAAATCTTTATGCAGGGAAAATTTGGACGTCGCGTAACATAATGTCATGATACACTCGTCTTTGTTAACCAAGGACACTGAAACGTCCACGAACTGGCCAGTATTCAGACAAATTCGGGTCACACATGAGATACTTTTAAGAGTATAAAAAGAAATTTGGATGTATAATGTTTACCCTGAAATCGGGATGATCATACCGGGACTTGAATCATTAATCCTTCGAATCTAGCAACGTACTCTGAAAATTACAATGAGTTACTGGCAAAGAATACGGTTCCCGGTAACGTAATAATACTTAACTTCTAAATATGAAATGCTTGAAAAGAAACATTTCCAAGGCAGATGCCTACATTCCCTCTTTAATACGTCATCTAAATAACTGGTTACGTCAGTTTCGTTCATGTCACTCAGTAAGATCGCCCAATGATATTCCTGCTCTTTCTTAGCGTTTGTCTCATATCCTTCGGTATAATACTTTCTGTCCTTTGAGCAACTATACTGGGTGACAGAAATCAATGAATAGCAACATGCACATAAAAAGAAGGTTGTAGTATCGCGTGCACAAGGTGTAAGAGGACTGTTCATTGGTGGAGCTGTCATTTGTACTGAGGTGATTCGTGTGAGAAGGTTTTCGACGTGTTTATGGCCGCAAGTCGGTAATTAACAAGTTTTGAATGCAGAATGGTAGTTGGAGCTAGACGCATTGGGCATTCCATTCCGGAAATCATTAGGAAATTCAATATTTTGAGATCCACAGCGTGAAAAGTAGGTCGAGGATACCAGATTTCAGATACAACCTCTCACCACACATGACGCAGTGGCAGACGGCCTTCACTTAACGACCGAGAACAGCGACCAACAGACAAGCAACACTGCGTGAAATAACAACAGAAATCAATGTAGGACGTACGAAAAACGTATCCGTTAGGACAGTGCAGCGAAATTTGGCATTAATGGGCTGTGGCAGCAGACGAAAGAGGCGAGTGCCTTTGCTAACAACACGGCATCGCCTGCAGCTTCTCACCTGGGCTCATGACTGTATCGATTGGACCCTTGACAACTGGAAAACCGTGGCCTTGTCAGACAAGACCCGATTCCAGTTGGTATGTCTAGTGATAGGGTTCGAGTGTGGTGCAGACCCCATGAAGCCATGGCCCCAAGTTGTCAACAAGGCACTATGCAAGCTTGTGGTGGCTCCATGATGGTAAGGGCAAGGAATGAGCTGGATCCTCTAGTTCGTCTGAATCCGATCATTGACTGTAAATGGTTGTGTTCGACTACTTGGAGACAATTTTCAGCCATTCATTGACTTCATGTTCCCAAACAACGACATAATTTTTGTGGATTGCAAAGCGCCATGTCATCGGGGCACAATTGTTCACGATTGGTTTGATGAACATTCTGGACAGTTCGAGCAAATGATTTGGTCACCCATATCGCCCGACATGAATCTCATCGAACATTTATTAGACATAATCTAGAGACCAGTTCGTGTACAAAATCCTACATCGGCAACACTTTCTCGGTTACAGATGGTTGTAGTGGTAACATGGCTTACTACTTCTGCAAGGGACTTCCAACGACTTTTTGAGTCCATGCCGCGTCCAGTTGCTGCACTACGCCGAGAAAAACGAGGTCCGAAACGATATTGGGCGATATCCCATGACTTTTGTCACCTTAGTGTGTTTCTGATGCTTGTAGCTAACAGCAAAGAGTCTATTACCGTCAAGCAATTTTATACACTTTTGAGACATAGGATTCGTACTCGGAATGAACTGGTTTCATATACCGGTCCTCTCATTGTAGGTCCTCGTGGTTTTCACAAAAACTTCAGTGAATTCCGACCCAGCTTCTTCATAATGCTCGACGTCTTGTAGGGTGTCGCACATGACACTATTTCATAAAAGTCTACAGTGTTGAAATAAACAGCGAAAATAAAAAGTAAGAAAATAAACTGAAAAAGATAAAGAATCTTTCTGATTTCCGAAATGCTACAATGACATGCATTAGTGTGAGTAGGTCTATGTTGTGTTTTGCGTGTTTGTGTTTGTGCTCGTGTCTTACTTGAGAATAATTTTAACGATAATCCTCACATCTCGATTTCTTAATTTCCCAGCGATAAAGGAGTGAAAGTGACTACAGCTTGAAAAATCGTAGAGGGAGGCCAAGAGACGAATACAGAAAGCAAGTTCAAGTGGGTTTCAGCGGTTATCAGAGATGGAGAGGCTTAAACAGGATAGATAGGAGAGATGCATCAGTAATCAGAGTCAGAACTGTGTGAGTAGGTCTATGTTGTGTTTTGCGTGTTTGTGTTTGTGCTCGTGTCTTACTTGAGAATAATTTTAACGATAATCCTCACATCTCGATTTCTTAATTTCCCAGCGATAAAGGAGTGAAAGTGACTACAGCTTGAAAAATCGTAGAGGGAGGCCAAGAGACGAATACAGAAAGCAAGTTCAAGTGGGTTTCAGCGGTTATCAGAGATGGAGAGGCTTAAACAGGATAGATAGGAGAGATGCATCAAACCAGTTTTCGGCCAGAACACCACAACTCACCAACAGTAACACTTCCGTCAGCATTACTTTATAAATCAACAAATACTGTGCTAACTTCTATGATAGGTCGTACGGGCAGTATTGTTTTGCATGTTTCTATGTTTGTACAGAATCCAAACTAATCTTCACTCAGATTTTGCTTCTATCAGTCGTTCCACTCTTCTGTATATAGTGTTACTATTTTACAACCACGTCTTAATAAACTGATAGTTCGGTAATACACCTATTGAATTATTATATCCTTCTTTGAGTTTGAGGAACTTTCGTTTGTCCTGTATATAAACTGCAAAGCAAAATGAGGCACTTTTGTCACGATTTTTGATTCCAAGGATCTTAATAATTCTGAAGAAAAGTTGTCTACTCCTAGTACCTTGTTTCAAGTTAGGTTTTTCAGTGCTTCGTAAAATTCTTGTCGCATTACCCGATGCAGCCTCATCAACTTCCTCTTCTCTTCTTCGAAAAGTGCCGTCAAGTTTCTTTCTATTATATCGATCTGCTACGTATCCCTTCCTCCATTTACACTTCCTTATTTAGTTCAGTACTGACTTGCCATCAAAGACTTAGATGTTCTCGCGGCTGCTTCCCTTATATCGGAAAGTTTTTCTAATTTTCCCGTATGTGGTGTCTACCTTTCCTATAATCATTCATCTTTACTGAAGCTTTATGCTTCTCCTCAAGCTATTGATACTTTGCCTCTTTGGAGTTTCTGTCAGTCTTATTTCCGACATCGCCGTTGTTTCCGCCGACCGACTCTCTCCAACGCACTCCGTCACCGATGGGTGGCAGCACGTACGCCATCAAAGAACGTTGTCTTTGCATTACTCACCTCGTTCAAGTGTTCTGTCGGCAAATCCCTTTAAGACGCCTTACATCTAGCTCCGCCCCCAGCTCTCGGAAAACTTTCTGTGAGAATACATCGATGTAGCACGACGCTACTTAACAGTGAGCCATTGTCTCTATCAAAAATGGTTCAAATGGCTCTAAGCACTATGGGACTTAACGTCTGAAGTCATGAGTCCCCTGGACTTAGAAACTACTTAAACCTACCTAACCTAAGGACATCACACACATCCATGCCCGAGGCAGGATTCGAGCCTGCGACAGTAGCAGCAGCGCGGTTCCGGACTGAAGCGCCTAGAACCGCTCGACCACAGCGGCCGGCGCTGTATCATAACTGTTAGTAAGTGAATCAGATTGTATAGAGGACAATTCAGAAATAGACCCATTACAGCACTACTGAAGGGCTTATAGCATTACCAAAGTAATTTATTTCTCATGTTTCAGCTATTAAATTTTGCAAATAAATGTGTTAATGTTATTTTATCCCCACAGGATGTTGTGAAATCCGAGGCTGTTAATGATCGTTGGTGAACAACGCAACCAATATGCTGTTATTTTAGAACTATAACCGCTTTGGTGCATCCGTGCCCATCTTAAGATGGCTAATGTTTCTAGCTAAATAAAAGTTTTCATTAGCAGCATGTCAGCAGCTCCAGCAATATATAAAGTGTGTAAAGCACGTGTGTGACGTAAAAACTGACATGGATAATATTTTGAAGTGTGTTTTGCATGACAAAGGAAACTGTTTAGAATATGTGTGCTGTTTACAATGCAACAGTTTGTACGTTGTTCTGAAATGGCATAGGGACCATGACCAGACGAAGATCCGTCAACTGGAACATATTGCTGGAGCTGAAGACACGCTGCTAATGAAACCATTTACGCAACTGGAAACGTTAGCCATCTGAAGATGGACACGAATGCACGAAACCGGCTATGAGTCTATAACACAAGCATTAAAAGTATTTGTGTCTGGTTGCGTTATTCGCCAACAAATGTGTTAATGTTTTGGAAATTTGTGGTAATGTCTTATGGGACCAAACTGCTAAGGTCATTGGTCCCTAAGCTTACACACTATTTAATCTAACTTGAACTAACTTACGCTAAGGACGACACACATACACCCATGCTGGAGGGAGGACTCGAACCTCCGACGGGGGCAGCCGCTGTTAATGTTTTATTCACTTCTTGGATGTCTGATGTGTTAAACTACCTCGTAAATTACGGATACAATGTTATTTTTTCGACATCTGTGCTCATTTCTCCTACTTTGTTTGCTGCATTTTTATACACTGGGGTGCCAAAGAAACTATTATAGGCATGCGTATTCAAATACAGAGATATGAAAACAGACAGAATACTGCACGGCGGTCGGCAACGCCTAAACAAGACAACAAGTGTCTGGCGCAGTTGTTAGATCGGTTACTCCTACAACAATGGCAGCTTATCAAGATTTAAGTGAGTTGGAACGTGTTGCTATAGTCGGCGTGCGAGCGATGGGACCCAGTATCTCAGAGGTAGCCATGAAGCGGGGATTTTCCAGTTCGGCCATATATCAGGAATCCGGTAAAACATCAAATCACCACCAGCGCTGCGGCCGGAAAGACATCCTGCGAGCATGGGCCCAACGACGACTGAAGAAAATCGTTCAACGTGACAGAAGTGCAACCTTTGCGCAAATTGCTGTAGATTTCACTGCTGGGCCATCAAGAAGTGTCAGCGTGCGAACCATACATCGAAACACCATCGATATGGGCTTTCGGAGCCGAAGGCCCACTCATGTGCCCTTGATTACTGCACGACACAAGGCTTTACGCTTCGCCTGGGCCCGTCAACACCGACATTGGGCTGTTGATGACAGGAAACATGTTGCCTGCTAGAACGAGACTCGTTTCAAATTGTATCGAGTGGATGGACGTGTTCGGGTATGGAGACAACTTCATAAATCCATGAATCCTGTTTGTCAGTAGGGGATTGTTCAAGCTGGTGGAGGCTCTGTAATTGTGTGGGGCGTGTGCAGTTGGAGTGATATGGGATCCCTGGTACGTCTAGATACGACTCTGACGCGTAACACGTAAGTAAGCATCCTGTCTGATCACGTGAATCCGTTCATGTCCATTGTGAATTCTGACGGAGTTGGGCAATTCCAATTGGACATTGCTTCATCACGTCCAAAATTGGTACAGAATGGCTTCAGGAATACTCTTCTGAGTTGAAACATTTCCACTGGCCACCAGACTCCACCGACATGAACATTATTGAGCATATCTGAGATGCCCTGCAACAGAAGAGATCTCCCCCCCTCACACTGTTAAGGATTTATGGACAGCACTGCGCGGTTCATGGCGTCAATTCCCTCCAGCACTACTTTAGACATTAGTCGAGTCCATGCCACGTCGTGTTGTGGCACTTCTGCGTACTCGCTGGGGCTATACACGATATTAGGCAGGTGTACCAGTTTCTTTGGCTCTTCAGTGTATTTTTTCCTTTCATCAACCAAATTTAATATATCCCGTGATATGCAAGGATCTCTACTGGGTCTTGTCTTTTTGCTTAGTTGTTCATCTGCTGTCTTTACTATTTCATTTCTCACGGGTGCTCATTCACGTTTTATTGCATTTATTTCATCTATTTCAATCACACATTACTCATTGCTGTCTACGAAACTCTCCACAACTTCTGGTTGTCTGAACTTATCCGTGCCCCATCTCCTTAACTTTCTACCTTCTTGAGGTTTCTTATTCTCTAATGTACATTGTGTAAACAATTATGACCGGAGTCCAAATTTGTTCTTGCATATGTTTTCCGTTTAAAAGTAAGTTTCTACATATCTTTATTAACGTTATATAATCTAGCTGAAAAATATAAAAAGTCCATATTATATTGTTGTTGGATGAAGCGTTTTATCGATAGCACAATTTTCAGAGAAGTCTGTGTAAGGACCAGAAAATAAAGTTAAAATTTACTTTAATTTTAAACCTCACATTTATTTGAGCTTTTAACTTGATGCTACCCGCTACCTTAACAATGATCGCTACCGCACGCCGGTGGAGGAAGCTGGTTCGATTCGTAGTGTTAGAAGAAATTTTCACAACAAGTTTCTGCCGACAAGGGCAGGAGTGAAGTACCTGTTTACCAGACATTGCGCCAATGTCCTGGAATAAATTCAAATCTTCTCTGCAGAGTCTCATGGAGTGAAGGCATGTGACACTGTTAACAGTGATTTGTCCATCGGATGAGGAGGATTAGCCTGGCGATCTCTTGGTGCTTTCCTAGAGGAGTATGTACCAGCATTGGATTTCATCGTCTCTCTTCTCTTATCATCAAACAATTCAGACTGACGATACACTGTACACACATCTACTACAGTTAACTACATTTGAGACGCAACTCTCACAAGCCGCGAGTAAAGAGTCATTGTGCGGAGAGGAAGGAGACTGTTTCAAATTAAGCTGCTGAACCTACTTCTCGGGTTCTCCCAGTGAACAGTGGCATATGACCCTGTCTTTAACTTAATGTCACATACAAGCTGAATCGATTCTTTTGGAGCTCATATGTGCGTCGGGTTCTGTTGCTGATAGAAAGGTAGGGTCACGTGTTTTGAATAGAGCTTATGCCCAACAGAAGGACAGTGAATATTACATACTTTCTCCTGTTTAGGTAAATAGAGCAAATGTTCCTAGCGGAGCACAAAAAAGGCGAATGTGCTCCTGAAAACTGGTGTTTCAGTTGCCTCATTCTGGCTTCCTCAGCACCTTTAAAAATTTCAAAAACTTTGGCTTGTGAACACATTCTCGTTTTTTATGCTGAAAGACAAAGAGGCAGTGGCAGTGGGAAAGACATGGAAAAGAGTGAAAAGAGTGAAGCAGACAATGGCAGTGTGAGAGACAGGGAGGGACACAGTGGCAGTGGAACATAGTTGACAGTGACGGAACAGTGAACGTGACAGTACCAGCAGGAGAGGAATAAAGAGAAGGAGAAGGTTGAAGTCAATGAGAGCCAGAGATAATGGGACACGGAGCCTATGACAGTGACAACGAGGAATAGGGAGGTAATGACACTAAGAGGAGGTAGCAGCAGTGGGGAGGAACGAATGAGACAGTAGCAATAAGAGAGAGCAAGAGAGAAACAGTGTCAGTGAGAGCGGACTGTGGTAGTGGGACACAACGAACGAGACTGTCATTGTGAGGCAGGAGATAGTGACAGTTAGAGAGACATAAAGAGACAATGACAATGAGTTGGGCTGAATGAGTAAGTGAGAATAGGCAAGTGGAAATGGGTGAGTATGAGTGACTTACAGCAATGGACTATTAGGTGTGAGCGAGTGACACTTTGGGGAGCTTGTAAGAATTATAAGTGAGTTGCATGTTAGAAAGAACGCGAATATATTTGCTTGCCAAAATTTTTGAGAAAATTTTTAAAGGTGCTGAGGAAGGTAGAATGAGGCAGCTGGTACCCTATTTTACAGAGTATTTTAAACTGAGAGAAAGTTTTGTCGTTCATAGTTTTCACTCATCGAGTCTTGGCTGGGTATGCGTTCCGCGAACCAGGGCTTGGATGCCAATCAGCGCTGGCTGTTCTTTTATTACTTCGAGAATGCATCAGCTACTACCGTGAAGCGCGATTGTAGAGAATAGCGTGTTACATGAAATGAGGATTTTTGCTTCATCCTCTGAATCGCAGAATAATCAAGGTATCTGTATTTAAAAACCAGTTTCAATTTTTACTTACTGCCAGTAGGGAGGACAGCTGGTGAGTCAACATAGTCGTTGGGGGATATCCTTCGGGCACCAATCATATCTCAATTGAATTTTTTTGTGTAGACATGAGGTACTATGGCTGGGTCGATATTTATTTCCCTTTTTTGCAACCGAGGGCTGTTATTGCTTCAATTTTATTTTTAGTTTATTTCCCTGCTTAATCATAATAAGTCCATAGACCCTAACAGGTCTCATACCAATGCTTCCCACAGTTCACGTTCGTAATCTAGTAGTAATCACTACGAGTTGAACAAGATAAGTACAAGATCATCGAGAACAAATGGCAAACAAATGGTTATATCCCGGCTTTGCCGGGCCGACGAACTGTTCCCGCTTCGATCAGTATAATGACTTCATCGAGAGAAAAGCCTGGGTCAGCATTAAGTCCTGACACGTAGAGCAAGAAGGCAAATTTGGAGTGCAAGATGCTCATTCAGGATGCTGACAAAGCGGAAGACGTCATCCAGCATCTCTGAATGCCGAAGGTGTGAAATCTTATTACTCCGGCAGGACTTCTAGAGGAGCTGGATAAACAAGAAAACTGTCGCAAATGGAGTCATCGGCGTTCAACGGCAATGCTCGGATATTCCAGACCGTTATCATTGGAGACATACTGACCACCCAGCACACCAGCTCAGCTGCAACTACCGATGTCGTTTTATGCAACCCACAATTCTGTTTTGGCCTTCAAAAATCATCGGGAGATTTTCATATTCTCTCGCTCGCTACACGCAAACTATTAGACCTACAGGAAAAATGAACAGGACCATTTTGTTGTAAATTTAATGAAGTTAAATTTTGTAGCGGAATATTTTTTTGCTGGCAGTCACGATTTTCGAGTTATTCAAGAAAAACGTACGAAGGGACCTTCAAACGCACTTTCATTCCCACACTCATCCCGCAGCAGGTTTCTAGTATGTTGTTCGTGGCGCTCCCTCCTCCTAATATTCGTTGTGTTTTGGTCTCTGTTGATTGGGGTGTTACGCTACCAGGATAATCGGCTTTTTCGTAGACATTTTTAATTTAAACGTGCCCTTGAGGGTAATGAAATAAAAATGACTTTTCTAAACGTTACGCTAAAACTAAATTACATGTTGGCAATGAAAGAAAACCTATTTCTGTAAAGTTTACGCTAAAACTAACTGCGGTGACAGTTCGATCCGAAATTAACCCTTACAAGCACAGTAGTTTCGTAGTTAGAAGGACCGACTGATACAACGATCTCATTGTTTATTTTATACTGTTAAAATCCACAAAATTGTTAGGTAAAATTTACGCAACGCCAGTTTTACATTTTGTAAGTGTTCGACTAAGCCGGTGGCGCAATAAGGCCAGTGAATGAAGTCCAAAAAAGGTGAATATGGGAAATAATCCGTACAGTCGAAAAGTTTTCTACAGTGGTAGGAAGCAGTGCTATGAACAATATACCAGAAATCCTGAGCAGTGTAGGAGTAGGGGTGGGTTTCAAGGTCATTTCTTTTCCTGAATAACTCGAAAAATACGTTCCATAGCGAGTGCTTGACTTGTGGGTTATGCTGGCTGCTTCTGCTGTACTGCTGCTGCCGAAAGTGTAGATGCTCCCCATGAACTCGTAATCGCCGCCGCTGGCCCACGTTGCCGTGGCCGCCGCTGCCACTATATCGCCGTCGAAGTCTCCGCTGCTGCAGGCCGGTGCAGTCTCGAACTCAGCACGCATCTGCGTAGCCTTCTTCTTTCTTGAAAGTCTGCAACTAACTTCCCAACACATAACTTCGTGTTACCGATTCTCACGCATGTAACTACTGAAAAATCTTGTGCTCAGAGCCAACACGCAAACTTCCTATCATATAAAGCGCGTTCAAAAACAAAAGAGCCGAGGGCATAATTATAGAAACCAGTACCTGTATGTTAAAAGTATCGATCCTGGCTGCTGAGACAAAAGGCGGTGAATAGCTGTCTCATAAAATTCCCGGGGCTGCGATGTTAACTAGTTCCGCACGTACAGCTTAACGTCGTCGTCGTCCGAGGTGAATCTTTTCCCCCTCAGAGCCTTTTTAAGGGACCCCCTTCTGATTCACATCCTGGTGCATGGGACAACAGTGAATGCCCAGCGTTAATCGCAAACGTTGACCACCCTTCGCCAAGGGATCAAATCAAAACGACCAGGCAATCTCACCCGTGGGGACATTCTGCTCCACGACAATGCAAAGCCTCATACGGCCAACAGAGTAGCGGCACTCCTGCAGAAATTCAAGTGGGAGGTTCTCGGCCACCCTCCATACAGTTCGGACCTCTCTCCCTGTGATTACACCATTTTTGCACCCTTCAAAAAAATGTTCAAATGTGTGTGAAATCTTATGGTACTGCTAAGGTCATCAGTCCCTAAGCTTACACACTACTTAACCTAAATTATCCTAAGGACAAACACACACACCCATGCCCGAGGGAGGACTCGAACCTCCGCCGGGACCAGCCGCACGGTCCATGACTGCAGCGCCTGAGACCGCTCGTCTAATCCCGCGCGGCTTGGACCCCTTAAAAGGCTATGAGGAGCAATCGATTCACCACGGACGACGACATCCAGCTGTACGTGCGGAACTGGTAAACATGGTAGCCCCGGGAGCTTTATGATACAGCCATTCACCACCTTATGTCACAGTGGGACAAGTGTCTCAGCAGCCAGGGTCAATACTTCTCACATACAGGTACTGGTTTCTGTAATTATGCCTCCGGCTCGTTTCCTTTTGAACTCCCCTTATATAATACAGTTTGCCCTGCAGATAGTTGTCATCCTGTTGTCAAGTAGTCTATGAATTGGCTTGAATTGCGAATTAATAAATTACACAGAAATACAAAATGAAAGACATTAGGGTTCTATAATTGATTTAGACGACAGAGAATCATGTTGAATAATGTTTATTCAAGAAAGGACACCTCAGATAAGCGGGAAATGGTCCTACGATAGTCAATTAAAATACAGACAGAAATACTCTTCTAAAATGTAGTAAAGTTACGTTGAGAGCGTAAAGAGAATGGCAGTAAAATCTCCAGACTAAACAGTCATCGCAGATACGCGAAAATTAAGTCTATTTCGTACCCACAATACATGAAATATTCACCAGCTCAACGTGATGATTCACAGTTAACACACACAATGCAAAGAATAGAAATTCGGGCTCTGTCTCTCCTCAGTTCCGTAACACAAGCGGAAAAAGTTAGAGTCCTGTTCTGGAGCACATTCAGACCTCTCAAAACACGAAATCCCTTCACACGTCAAAGTATAGAGGCTGCCATTCACCATCCAGAATCAAACACCTATACAACCGAATCACGCACGTTAAAACAGGCAGGTCTGCGTTCTTCGAGAACTCAACATACCGTGTCCAGAATCGTCTCCTTGAGCTCTTCACTCCAGAAGTTCCAGTCTCCACTTGACTCCCGTAGTTTTCCATACTATCTGCTTTTCCATTGGCTGAAGGCCATCCCCACCACAAATACATCGTCCCTAAGCTCTACAGACATGATCTGATTCACTTGACCACTTCCTGGACTAAACTAACATGTTACAAGAATATTTAAATAAAGAAATGTCATAAACATTCAGTTACACTCAGATAAATTACAACAAATTTAACTAATAGTTGGTATATAAATAAACAGGCCAGCATTCGTGCGCACGTGTGCTCAAATTAAGTGACAACGAATTGTCGTTAAAGATTATTTAAAGAATTATTGATGTCTTCTTGACAGAAGCATCTTTTCCTTCTCATTTCAAGTGTGATGTCCGCTAGCACATTCGACTGACCACTTTTAAATTAGCACAGTTTCAAATAGCACTTGAAATCAACATTTAAATAAAGTTACTCGAAAAATAGTAAACTTTTCATTAAATAAAAACACAAGTATGACAAAATATGAGGTACTGAGTGTTCATTTGCTGTATAATGGGGAGATTACGATGTTCTGACAAACATTTGCATAGTGAAAAGGATATAAGAGGCGTCGTAAATCAATAAATAAAATAGATACAGATACATAGCGTTCACGAATGATAAACTATAGTGCAATGCTATCATCTGAAATATCGTATGCTGAATTCGCATGAAGTGTTTAAAAGTTATTAATTCAGAGATTCATTGTGTAAATGTCGATTTACTGTGAAATATTAACGTTTGTACTTTTAAAGATATTGAAATATTTTTGTGTCACTGGATGCGCCTCATTTATCTCAGATGGCACATGCATTCAGATTCGCATGAATACGTTACTGTGAATTGTTGTCGAATCACAAGGAGCTGTAACTTAGTCATCTTTAAGATTGTCTGACACTCCGCTGTTCCTTTGAGCGTCTCATGCATAAAGGCCATGCGAATAACAGCCTTCCAAATTCCCACCTTCGGGGTTTTCCCCATTTCCGGCGACGCTGCTAGTCTTTGTACCTGGACTCGTACGTACCGCTCACCTAGCCGGAAGCCGGAACTGCTGCGGCGCGCTCCGAGACCTGGGCCCACTAGCGTTCAACAGAACAACAAATTCATCTTACATTGTACCAACACTGGGCGGCCGATTAGCTCGCCTAAACAGGGTGTTACAAAAAGGGACGGCCAAACTTTCAGGAAACATTCCTCACACACAAATAAAGAAAAGATGTTATGTGGACATGTGTCCGGAAACGCTTAGTTTCCTTGTTAGAGCTCATTTTAGTTTCGTCAGTATGTACTGTACTTCCTCGATTCACCGCCAGTTGGCCCAATTGAAGGAAGGTAATGTTCACTTCGGTGCTTTTGTTGACATGCGACTCATTGCTCTACAGTACTAGCATCGAGCACATCAATACGTAGCATCAGCAGGTTAGTGTTCATCACGAACGTGGTTTTGCAATCAGCGCAATGTTTACAAATGCGGAGTTGGCAGATGCCCATTTGATGTATGGATTAGCACGGGGCAATAGCTGTGGCGCGGTACGTTTGTATCGAGACAGATTTCCAGAACGAAGGTGTCCCGACAGGAAGACGTTCGAAGCAATTGATCGGCGTCTTAGGGAGCACGGAACATTCCAGCCTATGACTCGCGACTGGGGAAGAGCTAGAACGACGAGGACACCTGCAATGGACGAGGCAATTCTTCGTGCAGTTGACGATAACCCTAATGTCAGCGTCAGAGAAGTTACTGCTGTACAAGGTAACGTTGACCACGTCACTGTATGGAGAGTGCTACGGGAGAACCAGTTGTTTCCGTACCATGTACAGCGTGTGCAGGCACTATCAGCAGCTGATTGGCCTCCACGTGTACACTTCTGCGAATGGTTCATCCAACAGTGTGTCAATCCTCATTTCAGTGCAAATGTTCTCTTTACGGATGAGGCTTCATTCCAACGTGATCAAATTGTAAATTTTCACAATCAACATGTGTGGGCTGACGAGAATCCGCACGCAATTGTGCAATCACGTCATCAACACAGATTTTCTGTGAACGTTTGGGCAGGCATTGTTGGTGATGTCTTGATTGGGCCCCATGTTCTTCCACCCACGCTCAATGGAGCACGTTATCATGGTTTCATGCGGGATACTCTACCTGTGCTGCTAGAACATGTGCCTTTACAAGTACGACACAACATGTGGTTCATGCACGATGGAGCTCCTGCACATTTCAGTCAAAGTGTTCGTACGCTTCTCAACAACTGATTCGGTGACCGATGGATTGGTAGATGCGGACCAATGCCATGGCCTCCACGCTCTCCTGACCTCAACCCTCTTGACTTTCAGTTATGGGGGCATTTGAAAGCTCTTGTCTACTCAACCCCAGTACCAAATGTAGAGACTCTTCGTGCTCGTATTGTGGATGGCTGTGATACAATACGCCATTCTCCAGGGTTGCATCAGCGCATCAGGGATTCCATGCGACGGAGGGTGGATGCATGTATCCACGCTAACGGAGGACATTTTGAACATTTCCTGTAACAAAGTGTTTGAAGTCACGCTAGTACGTTCTGTTGCTGTATGTTTCCATTCCATGATTAATGTGATTTGAAGAGAAGTAATAAAATGAGCTCTAACATGGAAAGTAAGCGTTTCCGGACACATCTCCACATAACATATTTTCTTTCTTTGTGTGTGAGGAATGTTTCCTGAAAGTTTGGCCGTATGTTTTTGTAACACCCTGAATACGTAGTGGTAGCAGGAAATGGAAAAGTGTAGATGATTAACACAGTAGGGTTGTCCGTGGTGGGGGAAAGTGATGAATGGGGTTTACTGTGGCGAGTGGCCACCGAAATGGGGCTGGGAGGACGGCGACGAGCTGTGGTGAAGTTGTGAACTATGAGAATGTCTCCGATATAACAGGGATAGAAGCATTTACGTCGAGGTGTAATGCGTTGGCGGCGATCAACAGGGAGAGGCGGCGGCGATGACAGACAAGCGATGAAACGGCGGTGACGTTGATGGAGGCGAAGACTGGCAGTGAAGATGCGTACTGGCGATGATCAGTGGCGAGGGCGAAACGTCGATACGAAGATGATGACTGGTAGCGAAAGTGATGACAGGTAGCGAGCGCTGGCGGCGAAGGCGGTGATACGTAGCGAGGCCTGGCAGCGTAGGCCACGGACGAAGTCGAATTGGACACACGAAACAGAAGAGCTGAAAAAGTATACTTATTCGGATCACTTTCAGATTTCGTTGAATGGCTTTTAACGGTGCCTGGTGCTGCCACCCTGTACGCCGCAGCAGAAATTGCGGTAGTACTGCACTCCAAAGGGGTGCTGTCATGTTCAGTGGGGTTGCTGGCCACCGATATCCATAGAGTAGAAGTGCACCGTTCAGGAGTGTCACCAGTATCAAAGATTGCCAAGAACATGGTTCCCGTTGCTCATCACACTGCGAACTGTCGTTTTTGTCCGTGAAATGTGTGGGAATCAACAGCCCAAGGAAAGGGGTGGTTTGACTGCCGCCCCCCCCTCCCCCCCCCCACTCCAAGGCATTTTCGTGTTGCTTCTGAGTGGAGGTGAGTCTGAAATATTTTCCTTGGTCACTAACAAGAAAACTGCGTGATTTCAAAGCTGGGCGTCGCGGTTTTCACCTACATTGCAGAGGTGTTAATAGAAAGGGTGAAATGCGAACAAGAGGGTATGTGGCGATCTGCCCATCGTGTCACACGTCTATAATGGCACTGGGCAGAATAGTTGTGAAATTTGGTTCCAATGTGGCATCGTGAGTCCGCATTACACCTCACATCAACTTCTGAGCTATACACTTTTTTTCGCATATGTCGGCACCTCTCTGTTTGAAGAGTCGCCGAGCCCTAGGGTAACGTTGCAGGGCGCCATTACAGACGAAGATTATAGGCACCTTTGAGCCAAATTTCAAACTTAGGTGTCGTAATGGGAGAGAATTACGGCGTTCCGAGTAAGTGATCCTTTAATTGTGTTTTGCAGTATAGTTACGAAACCTGCATGGCATCTCAGCCCTTACAAATACAAAAACGAGTAAAAATAAACATAATAGAAATGCTGTTCTCATCTATGCAGAATCACACAATAAAGTAAACTAAACTAGGTGCAGTGCACAAACTAAGTACTGTTGATGTACTTAAATCTCGAAATCTTGCACACTGTAGTTCAGTAGCTCAACCATCGCACCACCATCCTGGGAGATACCGTCGGTTATAGAGATTAAGTGTAGCATACCTGCGTTTGTTGCTCATTACCGTCTGCATGCAAGACACGGTGGTCTGAGAGACCACATGCTGAATATTAAGCGTGTCGATCATCTTTCAAAAATCTGCCATGGGCTTTTTGCTGCGTCTTTTCACTAAAGAATCTATTGTCATCCGAGGCTCACTGCCGAGTGATTAACGTATGAAACGCCATTATTTTTGTGTATGCTTACCAACATTTATTTTCACTTTTCAAACAGAATTACCTTCGTAGATAACGTGATAAGCAAAACAACCAATCTCAGGCTAGTGGTGACTTTATTTTGCGAAACTGGTTCCAGGATACCGCCAATATTTAGTAACCTACACACATTCTTCACATTCTTAGCGCTTTACGAAAGTGTTGCAATGGTTTTGAGTGCCATCTTTGCGTTCTATGCCGGATGAACATTGTAACATTTCATCCAGATTTAATCTAGATAAACATGTGGCTTCAAACGGCTGTAGCACTTTTCAAAAATGCTACGAATGTGAAATAAACTATATAAGCTACTAAAATTCGGTAGTGCCTCCGAAACGACTTTGGCAAAATGAACTCATCATTACCTGATGTCTTTGCTGTCTTTACTATAAGGAGCGTTGAATAAGTAATGCAACATATTTTTATCGGGCAGTTTCAATTGAAAAAATGCAGAATTCGTTGTGAGACATCGCGGAATATAACAGCTTCAGCCTCTATGGTTTCATGAAGTTCCCATAGTTGACGGCGCTATACGCAGCTTGAAAATGGCGTCTGTAACAGAGGTGAGTTTCACACAGAGACCTGTCTACATCTACATCGATACTCTGCAAATCACATTCAAGTACCTGTAAGAAGGTTCATCGAACCACCTTCACAATTCTCCATTATTCCAATCTCGTATAGCGCGCGGAAACAATGAACACCTATATCTTTCTGTACGAGGTCTGATTTCCCTTATTTTATCGTGGTGGTCGTTTCTCCCTCTGTAGCTCGGTGTCAACAAAACATTTTCACGTTCGGAGGAGAAAGTTGGTGATTGGAATTTCGTGAGAAGATTCCGTCGCAACGAAAAACGCCTTTCGTTTAATGATTTCCAGCCCAAATTCTGTCTCATTTCTGTGACACTCTCTCCCATATTTCGCGATAATACAAAACGTGCTGCTTTTCTTTGAACTTTTTCGATGTACTCCGTCAGTCCTACCTGGTAAGGATCCCACACCGCGTAGCAGTATTCTAAAAGAGGACGGACAAGCGTAGTGTAGGCAGTCTCCTTAGTAGTTCTGTTACATTTTCTAAGTGTCCTGCCAATAAAACGCAATCTTTGGTTAGCCTTCCCCACAACATTTTCTATGTGTTCCTTCCAATTTAAGTTGTTCGTAATTGTAATACCTAGGTATTTAGTTGAATTTACGGCTTTTAGATTTGTCGTGCAACCGAAGTTGAACGAGTTCCTTTTAGCACTCATGTGGATGACCTCACACTTTTCGTTATTTCGAGTCAACTGCCACTTTTCACACCATTCAGATATTTTTTCTAAATCGTTTTGCAGTTTGTTTTGATCTTCTGATGACTTTATTAGTCGATAAACACCAGCGTCATCTGCAAACAAACAAAGACGGCTGCTCAGATTGTTTCCCAAATCAGTTATATATATAAGGGACAGCAAAGTGCCTATAACACTACCTTGGGGAGCGCCAGAAATCACTTCTCTTTTACTCGATAACTTTCCGTCAATTACTACGAACTGTGACCTCTGTGACAGAAAATCACAAATCTAGTCACATAACCGAGACGATATTCCATAAGCACGCAATTTTACTGCGAGACGCTTGTGTGGAACAGTGTCAAAAGCCTTCCGGAAATCCAGAAATACGGAATCGATCTGAAATACCTTGTCAATAGCACTGAACAACTCATGTGAATAAAGAGCCAGTTGTCTTTCACAGGAACGATGTTTGGCTCAAATGGCTCTAACCACTATGGGTTTAACATCTGAGGTCATCAGTACCCTAGACCTAGAACTACTTAAACCTAACTAACCTAAGGACATCACACACATCCATGCCCGAGGCAGGATTCGAAACTGCGACCGTAGCGGCAGCGTGGTTCCAGACTGAAGCGCCTAGAACCGCTCTGCCACATCGGCCGGCGAACGATGTTTTCTAAACGATGTTGACTGTGTGTCAATAGTCCTTTTTTTTTCGAGGTAATTCATAATGTTCGAACACAATATATGTTCTAAAATCTTACTGTAGCTGAGTTTCTTCTGGCGGAAAATCAGAGCGTCGCAGATATTCATTGGCATTTGCAGAATGTCTGCGGAGACATGGCAATGGGACATAATGACGCTGAATCGTTGGGCGAGGCATATGTCATCATTGTAACAAGTTCGCGCAAACTTGTCCGACCTCCCTCGTGTCGACCGGCCACACACAGCTGTGACTCCTGCAGTACTGGAACGTGCGGACACTCTCATTCGAGGTGATTGAGGATTACAATCAACCACCTCGCTGTACAACTGAACGTCTCTGCCAGTAACGCTGACAGAGTCGTTCACCAGCTGGGGTACTGAAGGGGGTTTGTCCACTGAGTTCCTCGCCGCCTAACAGAAGACCATAAAGAGTAACGAAGGACACTCTGTACGAAATTGCTTGGGCGTTACTAGGCTCATCGTGACAATTTCTTTGTCGAACATCGTCACAGGCCATGAAACATAGATTCATCATTTCTACCCGGAAACAAATCGGCGATCCATGGAGCGGCGCCTCACCACATCTCCTCACAGTTCAAAGCAGCACCCTCAGCCGGCAAAGTCATGGCAACGGTTTTCTGGGACTTTGAAGGGGTTATTCTGTTTGATGTCCCCCCTCATTATGTATTGTGCTACCCTCAGTAAATTGAAGAAACACCTTCAGAACGTTCGTTACCACTAAAATGCAAACGAACTTCTCCTTCTCTACTACACCGCAAGACCTCACACAAGTCTGCGCACACGAGACGAGCTCACGAAACTTCATTGGACTGTCTGCTTCCTCATTCACCCTACAACCAGGATCTCGCACCTTCCGACTTTCATCCGTTTGGGTCAATGAACGATGCGCTACTCGGAAAGCAGTATGTGGATGATAGGGAAGTTCTTGATGCAGCAAACCGTTGGCTCGGACGTCGACCAGTTGAGTAGTTGAATGAATTTTACCCATAGTGGACGCTGTCGAACTCCGTGACTGTTCCTTTATAGTGTGTAGAAATATATCCGCTACCAGTCACAATAAAAGGTTATTTATTTGTCACACGACCGGTTTCGGGCTTGCGCCCATACTCGGGTGTTTATACATTCCTGCACACGTTTATACTGCTGAAGATCACTGTACAAATACAAAAGATCTAGGAAGGACAGTTCTCTGACAACAGTGTGGCTTGAAACAGTTCTAGCTGTGATTTTTTTAATTTGTAATAGCTTTTAGTAATTTAAAATATATAACATCATTGTACTTCCTAGATCTAAGTTCTGCGACAAAAATGTGGATCAAAAAATTTCATAATGTGTATCAAAAAACTTCGCAGTCCATAACAGTTTTTTAAGTTTCTACATGTGCAACACACTTGCACTTCCTGTGGCTAAGTTCTTTGACCATAACCTACATGTTTCTGTATGAGCAACATCTTTACATTTGCTACGGCTAAGTTCTTTGACCACAGCCCACATGTTTGTATGTAAACATGGTTTAAATGGCTCTGAGCACTATGGGACTTAACATCTGTGGTCATCAGTCCCCTAGAACTTAGAACTACTTAAACCTAACTAACCTAAGGACATCACACACATCCATGCCCGAGGCAGGATTCGAACCTGCGACCGTAGCGGTCGCGCGGTTCCGGACTGAAGCACCTAGAATCGCTCGGTCACAACGGCCAGCATAGTGTATTTCACGAGTGCGTATTGTAATAGTGAAATAGGAAGCTAAACTTGGTAAAACTGAAATATGGACGTGAAAATGATAATAAGTGTGTAACAAAATGGCAAAACTGTCACCACATCGTAACTACACTCATGGAAATTGAAATAAGAACACCGTGAATTCATTGTCCCAGGAAGGGGAAACTTTATTGACACATTCCTGGGGTCAGATACATCACATGATCACACTGACAGAACCACAGGCACATAGACACAGGCAACAGAGCATGCACAATGTCGGCACTAGTACAGTGTATATCCACCTTTCGCAGCAATGCAGGCTGCTATTCTCCCATGGAGACGATCGTAGAGATGCTGGATGTAGTCCTGTGGAACGGCTTGCCATGCCATTTCCACCTGGCGCCTCAGTTGGACCAGCGTTCGTGCTGGACGTGCAGACCGCGTGAGACGACGCTTCATCCAGTCCCAAACATGCTCAATGGGGGACAGATCCGGAGATCTTGCTGGCCAGGGTAGTTGACTTACACCTTCTAGAGCACGTTGGGTGGCACGGGATACATGCGGACGTGCATTGTCCTGTTGGAACAGCAAGTTCCCTTGCCGGTCTAGAAGTGGTAGAACGATGGGTTCGATGACGGTTTGGATGTACCGTGCACTATTCAGTGTCCCCTCGACGATCACCAGTGGTGTACGGCCAGTGTAGGAGATCGCTCCCCACACCATGATGCCGGGTGTTGGCCCTGTGTGCCTCGGTCGTATGCAGTCCTGATTGTGGCGCTCACCTGCACGGCGCCCAACACGCATACGACCATCATTGGCACCAAGGCAGAAGCGACTCTCATCTCTGAAGACGACACGTCTCCATTCGTCCCTCCATTCACGCCTGTCGCGACACCACTGGAGGCGGGCTGCACGATGTTGGGGCGTGAGCGGAAGACGGCCTAACGGTGTGCGGGACCGTAGCCCAGCTTCATGGAGACGGTTGCGAATGGTCCTCGCCGATACCCCAGGAGCAACAGTGTCCCTAATTTGCTGGGAAGTGGCGGTGCGGTCCCCTACGGCACTACGTAGGATCCTACGGTCTTGCCGTGCATCCGTGCGTCGCTGCCGTCCGGTCCCAGGTCGACGGGCACGTGCACCTTCCGCCGACCACTGGCGACAACATCGATGTACTGTGGAGACCTCACGCCCCACGTGTTGAGCAATTCGGCGGTACGTCCACCCGGCCTCCCGCATGCCCACTATACGCCCTCGCTCAAAATCCGTCAACTGCACATACGGTTCACGTCCACGCTGTCGCGGCATGCTACCAGTGTTAAAGACTGCGATGGAGCTCCGTATGCCACGGCAAACTGGCTGACACTGACGGCGGCGGTGCACAAATGCTGCGCAGCTAGCGCCATTCGACGGCCAACACCGCGGTTCCTGGTGTGTCCGCTGTGCCGTGCGTGTGATCATTGCTTGTACAGCCCTCTCGCAGTGTCCGGAGCAAGTATGGTGGGTCTGACACACCGGTGTCAATGTGTTCTTTTTTCCATTTCCAGGAGTGTACAATAATGGTGCTTCATCTTTGTGTAGTACAGATATATTTTCGTCAAATGCTGCCTTGTCACTTACAACTGTCCCACTTCTATCTGTTTAATCACGAGCAAATAATTTATTTGTATTCATACAGTGATCTTCAGCAGTATAAACATGTACATTAATGTATAAACACCTGAGGATGGGCGCAAGACCGAAACCGATCGTGTGACAAATAAATAACCTTTTATTCTGACTGTGGATATTTTTCTACGCCCTTCAGCGGAGTAGTTCCATGCGGGGATACAAGCTCTCCTAGTAACGTGCCGTATGGCTGTCGCACTGAACGGAGATTATGTTGAAAAGCAATGTTTTGTAGCCAAAAGAGTGATGAAAAATATAGTGTATTGGGATCCTGAATAAAACCAACCTGCTTTCAGAAAACAAATGTGTTACGTTACTTATAGAACGCCTCTCGTACGTTAGCTGTTCCAGAAACAACTACGGATTCCTACCGATCCGTAATAGGTTAAATAAATTACCTTTATTTACTTTATTCGTCTCAAGTGACGTTGAAAACGTGCAGGGATGCTTCTTCCATAATGATGCATTAATCGCATTAACACAGTTTGATGGCCAGGCCGACCATCAGTTAAGACAGTGACGGATTTTCTCGTGGAGACGAGTGAACTGCTTAATACAAGAGACTCAGCGACCATGTGTGTTGCCACTGCTGCTGCAGCTGAGAAGCTAAATCAGTCTCCAGTGTGTTACAGTCCCCAGTTTGTGTGAACAAGCAGTCATCACTGAACTGTTGCGTGTAAACAAATATGTGTTTTGTTCTGGAGAGGCCTGCCAGAGTGACCGAGCGGTTCTAGGCGCTTCAGTCTGGAACCGCGCGACCACTATGGTCGCAGGTTCGAATCCTGCCTCGGGCATGGATGTGTGTGATGTCCTTAGGTTAGTTCGGTTTAAGTAGTTCTAAGTTCTAGGGGACTGATGACCTCTGAAGTTAGGTCCCATAGTGCTCAGAGCCATTTGAACCATTTTTGTTCTGGAGATTTTCTACTGGACACGCAATTATTTTTCTGTTTCTTTGGACATTGTTATCCACCATACTATCATTTTGTTGTTCTTGGCATTACGATACGCACTCAGAAGGCAAAAATTCGGGGATTATTTTTTCTTTGTATACTACTAACTTACTCGTCTCTGCAACAGAGGTTGCTAACGCACGATAGAATGGCGACGTTCGATCCGGAAGTAGCTAAAACTAAAGAAGGAAGATGTGAATATCATGCCATATCGAAGATGACCTCGTTTTAGACGGAGCACGAACTCGAATTGTTCAACGCTCAGCCTTGCGTGATTTGATGTACACCGCAGAATGTGTGAAGATCTGAAATGGCTTCTTCCGAATCTACGGTAACGCCGACCGGTGTGGCCGTGCGGTTATAGGCCATTCAGTCTGGAACCGCGTGACCGCTACGGTCGCAGGTTCGAATCCTGCCTCGGGCATGGATGTGTGTGATGTCCTTAGGTTAGTTAGGTTTAAGTAGTTCTAAGTTCTAGGGGACTGATGACCACAGATGTTAAGTTCCATAGTGCTCCGAGCCATTTGAACCATTTTTTTTTTCTACGGTAACTGTTAACTCCTGCAGCACTTCTGTCGACTCAGAAGCAATTGGTTCAAATCCTCATCATAGCAGAGGCACCGCGTCTCACCCACTCCCTTCCCTTAATTTGAAATACTAATTTCTCAGTCAAACACTTTATTACGCGAGCTATCATGACAGTCGTCCACACGAAGCAGATTCACGCTAGAGACTTTATTGCATGTGTAAGAAAGGTAATGGTAAATCATCTTCGCAGGGACATTTCCTCAGGACAGGAATGACGGAATCTGCTGTTGCTTTCAGTTCTCAATTATCTTTATGGAATTAACAGTCAGCTAGCTTACGTTGTCTACTACGGCCTAACAGACGTAATATTTGGACAGCTTCCCACAAATTAAAAATGTCAACACCCACATTGCTTCGAGGTCAGCTTACGTAGTGGAGTCCAAATTCTCCACGAAGCTTTAATCTGCCAGTAAGTTTCAAAACAAGACCGCAGAATGAAAGATTGATATCCTTTCTTCAAGAGGTGATAGTCCATAGGGGTATGCAGAAACGGTAGTGTGACGTTTGAA
The DNA here is from genome assembly GCF_021461385.2 of Schistocerca piceifrons. Lineage (NCBI taxonomy): Eukaryota > Metazoa > Arthropoda > Insecta > Orthoptera > Acrididae > Schistocerca > Schistocerca piceifrons. Next base: position 171,755,215 of record NC_060149.1, read on the forward strand.
GTGTAGTAAAGAGGAACTGGCAGAATGGAGGCTGTGAAAACGGGTTAAGAATCTTGCCTGGATCGTTCAACCGGTCAAGAGTTTTATTTCCATTTATTTTGACATCTGCATCTTCGCCTATACTTAATAAGAAGCGATACAGTATACTATCACCTGCCCTCTTTCCTGTCCCACTCGTACTCCCACCTATCGTCCTCGATTAGTTGTTGGATATATCCCAGTATCTGTCTTCCATCATTATTTGTTGGCTATATCCCATTCTCTGTCATCCGTCACGTTAAGACAAGAAGGAATTAAAGAAATTAGCTGCCTGTGGACCTTTATTTATATCAATGGGGAAAATTGAATATTATTGCCGGAGTGGGATTCGAAGCATGGTCTCCTGTTTACTAAGCCGATGCGATGACCATTACACCATCCAACCACAATGAGCACCGCAGCTGCACAGGCTACCCTAGCACGCCTCACAGCACACCCAAATTCCAAACTTTTAGCACACAATGGCTTAAATGGCTCTCTGAGCACTATGGGACTTAACATCTGTGGCCATCAGTCCCCTAGAACTTAGAACTACTTAAACCTAACTAAACTAAGAACATCACACACATCCATGCCTGAGGCAGGATTCGAACCTGCGACCGTAGCGGTCACGCGGTTCCAGACTGAAGCGCCTAGAACCGCACGGTCATACCGGTCGGCTTTTAGCACACACTACTGACGTAGTGCCCCTGCTCATTAGCTTAATTACTCACGGCATCTCGCCGATTCCAGTAAGAGGTTGAACTTGGTGTGCCTCTGCAATGAAGAGGTCATTGACCGCTATCATCTTAATTATGTATGTGGTGTCTGTTCTTTCCGACATGTTCGAAAGAGAATTTGAGTCTGACGGGATGCATGCCAGGATATTCTGTGCAGTGGCAGTGACTACTGCGTCCGGATGGCATAGAGGTTAGAGCATCTTCCTAGTAAGGAGGAGACCCGGGTTCAGATCCCAGTCCAGCACAAACTTTCAAATTGCTTCACTGTTATATATCAACGCCAAGGTAGCCAATGTTTCTATTTCCATTGTTTCTTGATTCATAGTCGCTGCAAAGAAACAAAATCTTGTCCGTTCCTTCGGACATGTGCGAAAGAACGGACATCACATATATAATTAAGACGATGGCGGCCAATAACCTTTTCAGTGCAGATCCACCGCAAGCTCAAACTCTAACGGGAATCGGCCAGATACAGCGAGTAATGAGGCCAATGAGCAAGGTAACTACGTCAGTAGTGTGTGCTAAAGGTGAGAATTTGGGTCTGATGGGAGGCGTGATACGGTAGTCCGTGCAATTGAGGTAACTTCTGTGTCCGGATGGCGTAGCAGTTAGCGCATTTGCCTAGTAAGCATGAGATCTGGGTTCGCTTCCCGGTATGGTTCAAATTTTAAACTTTCCCACTGGCAGCTAATGTTATTAATTCCCTTGTTTCTTGATTCATAGTGGCTGCAGGATCAAAATGGTGTCTGTTCTTTCGGACATGTCTTCCCTCACATTTTTTACCCCTCTATCAAGACAGTTACTCCCTATGTCTGAACACACACACTATCATTCCGAACGTGCTTCATGTGACTGTTTTCCACACACTTCTTTTCTCACCATCTTGCACAGAACGCCCTAATTTTTATCTTATCAATCCACTCACTTTTCAACATCCCTCTGTAACACCACGTCTTAAAAATTTCGATTCTCTTCCTTTCCGGTTTTTCCACAGTGCATCAGTTAACTTACGTACAATGCTGTGCAACAGAAGTACATTCCTAGAAATTTCTATGTTTGATACTGGTAGACTGGTTTTGGAGTGTTATAATGCTGTCTTTGGCTGTGCTCTTTGGTTCCTCCGTGCGAGGTCGAATTTCTTTGATTGTTCCAACACTGTTATATTGAGGGATATGTGTAGGGGGAAGTAATACGTTCCTTAACTCATCTCGGAAGGTATGTCCTCGGAATTTCTGCAGTAAAGATGTTCGTGACGCATAACGAGTCTCTAGTAGCGTCGGATTCCTAATTTTTAACTTCAGCATGTCATCGAAGGTGGACAGATGTTGTTGTCATGAGTCATTACTTTAAAGTAAGCGTGTAACACGGTATAAAACTGTTATATTATCTACGTTTTTCTGAGGGAAATAGATGGAGAGACTTTTTAAAAAATGCTTGAAATGGCTCTAAGCACTATGGGACTTAACATCTGAGGTAATCAGTCCCCTAGACTGAGAACTACTTAAACCTAAGGACATCACACACATACACACATCCATGCCCGAGGCAGGATTCGAACCTGCGACCGTTGCAGCAGCGCGGTTCCGGACTGAAGCGCCTAGACCCGCTCGGCCACAGCGGCCGGCGGAGACTTTTTATTTACAGCTGTTATTCACATAGGTCTGCTGTGCAGAAACTAAAGTACATTGCAATTTTTTATTGAAAATAATATTAACTATGATCTCATTTGTTTACTGTTTCACAGAGATGGCAGTTTCAGCTAAGTAATAAGTTATCATCTTTATCAATATGCAGACTACTTACTAATTACTAATTAAGACCTCGGTCCTCTCTATGCTGAACTGCACTTAAAAATAGATACCGCCATGTTTACTGCTTAGTGAAGTACTATAGTGTTTCTGGAATCCGGAAGGCCATGATCAGGCTGAATAGCTCCTATCCGGTAACTTTTGAAGCTCTGAAGTTCTTTAAAATGTCCACTGACATGTGTACCACTTTGTGCCGCTGTCAGAACCATTGATCTTCCGGTTCTGGAGTTGCCTCCATGACTGCAGTAAGCACATACGATGCAACAACGGCGAGCGTCCAGCCTTCTTGTGCTCTGTGTCATTGTTCAGCAACATGTAGACCAGTACTCCGGGAAGCACAGAAGTATCTCCTGGCACTGTCCAACGCTTATCATCACAGAACAGCGCACCTTAACACATGCACCTCGACCCATGTATGCGCTGCTATCGTAGTTTATATCTATTTGCATATCCATTTTTATCTAAATTCAGCGTACTTCTCCCTTGTCTTCGAAAGAATTCTCCATTTGTTTTCTGGAAACATTTAGGCGATTTCGATCAGCTTTTGCCATTTAAATTCGTCCCACATCATATTGTATGGTGTCCCACCTCCTACTTCAGGTATTTCGTATTCGATGACGTCTCTGAAGTGAATACAGAGCCGAACGGTAAGGTCAAATGTTCAGATTTCTCCAGTATCACAGTTACTGCTAGGTCGAGGTCCTATTCTGTTCAGGTAGGTGGGTTAAGGTCCATGTCCTATGAAAAGAATGGATCATAGCACTCGAGAGTAGAATTGACTAGAAACCAAGCCTTTCTTTCACACAGATGCTCCATCCTGCTGTAGCTGCATGTCAGTCCTCCTACCAATCTCGCATTATGCATGAAATGATTTGCTCCTTGGAGAGTGCTCTTTGCTACAATATCTCTATTAATTTTTGTGTCATCTCCTCGGTAATCTGTGTTATGCTTCCTTCTTTCTAATTCCTAGGTACAAGGGACTCATTAGTAATATAACAAAAACAGATTCCATAGAAGTGGTCCTGTATGTCACCTGTAAATGTAAGTAGTACGCTCCTCTGAATTCTAGGTGGAGCTGGTTTAGTTATGTGTCCGCTTACCTACAGCGTGAACCACGCTGTCTGACCAAAACTAACAGAATGGCCTTACGTAATATGCGGAAATGACCATTAAATCTCATAAGAAGTGCACCAGCCAGCATGTTTTGCAGTACAGAAGCAGTAACAGCAGACTGGGGCAGTCACGATAGCTCAGTGACTTCGAACGTGGTCTAGTTATTTAATGTCAAATGAGTAATAAATCTATCAGGGCCGTTTCAAACCTTCTAAAGCTGCCCAAGTCGACGGTTGATGAAGTGGAAACGCCAAGGAACAGCCACAGCTAAACCAAAATCTGGCGGGGAAAGGGGGGGGGGGGGATGGCAGGGGTGTTGTGTAAAACAGCACGAAGTCAGCGGAAGGATGCATTCGCGAGTTCCAGAGTAGTACGAGCAGTCCAGCTAGCACAATGACTCTGCGTAAAAGAACGGGGTACAAAGGTAGAACAGCTTCTCATACGCCTCATATTTCTGTAGTCAACGCCAAGTGACGCTTAAGATGGTGATTGGATGACTGAATGACGGGAAACGTATGATTTGGAGTGATGAATCACGCTATACCCTGACGTAATCCGATGGAGGGTTTGGTGAGTGCCTGGAGAATCTTACCAGCTATCATGTGTAGTGAAAACACCGAAGTATGGAGTATATCGTGTTATGGTATGAGGGCGTTTCTCGTGGTTAGGGTGTGGTTCTCCTATTGCGTTTAAGAAAACGCTATATGCAGAAGGATATGAACACATTTTGCAGCGTTGTATACTGCGCACAATAGCGGAACAGTCTGGAGACGATGCCTGTATCATCATGACAATGCACCCTGTCATAAAACAACATCTGTGAAGCAATGATTTGTGGACAGTAGCATTCCTGAAATGGAGTAACCTACCGAGAGTCTTGACCTGAACCCAATGTAACACCCTTGGGATGAGTTGTCCAGATTCCGGCTTCCAACATCACTACCAAACCTGGTTTCAGCTCTTGAGGAATAATGGACTCCCGTTCCTGCACAGGCGCTCAAACACTTTATTCAAAGTGTCCCAATCAGAGTTCAAGCTGTTATAAAGGCGAAAGATGGACACACACCATACTGATGTCCAGTGACAGTTATCTGGATATTTTTGATGAGATAGCGTACTGTGAAGGCGAGGATAACTTCATGATACAGACTTATAATGTCTAGTGGTGAGTGGAGTTTATTTTGGCCAGTAGTTGGAATGTTGTTTATCAGGCTTACTGCTCGTGGCAAAGAATTTATCAAAATTTTGCTTCTATCAGTATTGCCCCCAAGCACCTCGCTGTCCCACATCAACTGGTAGGATTAATTATTCTTATAGTCGAGTTCCCTGTCCATTGCAGTTTTCCTTTGCGCACTATGCAGGGTGTTACAAAAAGGCACGGCCAAACTTTCAGGAAACATTCCTCACACACAAAGAAAGAAAATACACTCCTGGAAATTGAAATAAGAACGCCGTGAATTCATTGTCCCAGGAAGGGGAAACTTTATTGACATATTCCTGGGGTCAGATACATCACATGATCACACTGACAGAACCACAGGCACATAGACACAGGCAACAGAGCATGCACAATGTCGGCACTAGTACAGTGTATATCCACCTTTCGCAGCAATGCAGGCTGCTATTCTCCCATGGAGACGATCGTAGAGATGCTGGATGTAGTCCTGTGGAACGGCTTGCCATGCCATTTCCACCTGGCGCCTCAGTTGGACCAGCGTTCGTGCTGGACGTGCAGACCGCGTGAGACGACGCTTCATCCAGTCCCAAACATGCTCAATGGGGGACAGATCCGGAGATCTTGCTGGCCAGGGTAGTTGACTTACACATTCTAGAGCACATTGGGTGGCACGGGATACATGCGGACGTGCATTGTCCTGTTGGAACAGCAAGTTCCCTTGCCGGTCTAGGAATGGTAGAACGATGGGTTCGATGACGGTTTGGATGTACCGTGCACTATTCAGTGTCCCCTCGACGATCACCAGTGGTGTACGGCCAGTGTAGGAGATCGCTCCCCACACCATGATGCCGGGCGTTGGCCCTGTGTGCCTCGGTCGTATGCAGTCCTGATTGTGGCGCTCACCTGCACGGCGCCAAACACGCATACGACCATCATTGGCACCAAGGCAGAAGCGACTCTCATCGCTGAAGACGACACGTCTCCATTCGTCCCTCCATTCACGCCTGTCGCGACACCACTGGAGGCGGGCTGCACGATGTTGGGGCGTGAGCGGAAGACGGCCTAACGGTGTGGGGGACCGTAGCCCAGCTTCATGGAGACGGTTGCGAATGGTCCTCGATGATACCCCAGGAGCAACAGTGTCCCTAATTTGCTGGGAAGTGGCGGTGCGGTCCCCTACGGCACTGCGTAGGATCCTACGGTCTTGGCGTGCATCCGTGCGTCGCTGCGGTCCGGTCCCAGGTTGACGGGCACGTGCACCTTCCGCCGACCACTGGCGACAACATCGATGTACTGTGGAGACCTCACGCCCCACGTGTTGAGCAATTCGGCGGTACGTCCACCCGGCCTCCCGCATGCCCACTATACGCCCTCGCTCAAAGTCCGTCAACTGCACATACGGTTCACGTCCACGCTGTCGCGGCATGCTACCAGTGTTAAAGACTGCGATGGAGCTCCGTATGCCACGGCAAACTGGCTGACACTGACGGCGGCGGTGCACAAATGCTGCGCAGCTAGCGCCATTCGACGGCCAACACCGCGGTTCCTGGTGTGTCCGCTGGGCCGTGCGTGTGATCATTGCTTGTACAGCCCTCTCGCAGTGTCCGGAGCAAGTATGGTGGGTCTGACACACCGGTGTCAATGTGTTCTTTTTTCCATTTCCAGGAGTGTATGTTATGTGGACATGTGTCCGGAAACGCTTACTTTCCATGTTAGAGCTCATTTTATTACTTCTCTTCAAATCACATTAATCATGGAATGGAAACACACAGCAACAGAACGTACCAGCGTGACTTCAAACACTTTGTTGCAGGAAATGTTCAAAATGTCCTCCGTTAGCGAGGATACATGCATACACCCTCCGTCGCATGGAATCCCTGATGCGCTGATTCAGCCCTGGAGAATGGCGTATTGTATCACAGCCGTCCACAATACGAGCACGAAGAGTCTCTACATTTGGTACCGGGGTTGCGTAGACAAGAGCTTTCAAATGCCCCCATAAATGAAAGTCAAGAGGGTTGAGGTCAGGAGAACGTGGAGGCCATGGAATTGGTCCGCCTCTACCAATCCGTCGGTCACCGAATCTGTTGTTGAGAATCGTACGAACACTTCGACTGAAATGTGCAGGAGCTCCATCGTGCATGAACCACATGTTGTGTCGTACTTGTAAAGGCACATGTTCTAGCAGCACAGGGAAATCATGATAACGTGCTCCATTGAGTGTAGGTGGAAGAACATGGGGCCCAATCAAGACATCACCAACAATGCCTGCCCAAATGTTCACAGAAAATCTGTGTTGATGACGTGATTGCACAATTGCGTGCGGATTCTCGTCAGGCCACACATGTTGGTTGTGAAAATTTACAATTTGATCACGTTGGAATGAAGCCTCATCCGTAAACAGAACATTTGTACTGAAATGAGGATTGACACACTGTTGGATGAACCATTCGCAGAAGTGTATCCGCGGAGGCCAATCAGCTGCTGATAGTGCCTGCACACACTGTACATGGTACGGAAACAACTGGTTCTCCCGTAGCACTCTCCATACAGTGACGTGGTCAACGTTATCTTGTCCAGCAGCAACTTCTCTGACGCTGACATTAGGGTTATCGTCAACTGCACGAAGAATTGCCTCGTCCATTGCAGGTGTCCTCGTCGTTCTAGGTCTTCCCCAGTCGCGAGTCATAGGCTGGAATGTTCCGTGCTCCCTAAGACGCCGATCAATTGCTTCGAACGTCTTCCTGTCGGGACACCTTCGTTCTGGAAATCTGTCTCGATACAAACGTACCGCGCCACAGCTATTACCCCGTGCTAATCCATACATCAAATGGGCATCTGCCAACTCCGCGTTTGTAAACATTGCACTGACTGCAAAACCACGTTCGTGATGAACACTAACCTGTTGATGCTACGTACTGATGTGCTTGATTCTAGTACTGTAGAGCAATGAGTCGCATGTCAACACAAGCACCGAAGTGAACATTACCTTCCTTCAATTGGGCCAACTGGCGGTGAATCGAGGAAGTACAGTACATACTGACGAAACTAAAATGAGCTCTAACAAGGAAACTAAGCGTTTCCGGACACATGTCCACATAACATCTTTTCTTTATTTGTGTGTGAGGAATGTTTCCTGAAAGTTTGGCCGTACCTTTTTGTAACGCCCTGTATATATTGTATTTTTTGAAGCTATTTTACGTTTATTTTCCAAACACCACGTGTGAATCGACATTATAACGTCTCGTCTATTTTCTTCTAGTTGTGTGCTACTGAACCCTGCTGTTGCTGTCACCGAGTCAGAGGAGCATGCGTCGCATCATTTTGCTTGAAGCCCGCATCTCGTGGTCGTGCGGTAGAGTTTTCGCTTCCCACGCCCGGGTTCCCGGCTACGATACCCGGCGGGGTCAGGGATTTTCTCTGCCTCGTGATGGCTGGGTGTTGTGTGCTGTCCTTCGGTTAGTTAAGGTTAAGTAGTTCTAAGTTCTAGGGGACTGGTGACCATAGATGTTAAGTCCCATAGTGCTCAGAGCCATTTGAACCATTTTGCTTGAAGTAACCTACTTTATTTTACGTAACGGGATTTCTAGGCCAATATGATAAAACTGTAATCATTATGCTGAGCCCTGAGAACACCCTTTAGTTAGTTTTTTCCCGTTCGTCTCCTCAGACAAATAATTTTGGGTGTCCTATCTCGGCATTAGCCCCGGAGACTGAGGTAGAAATTTCTCGGTCATCTTATTTGCCTCAGGCTAGAGAACAAGCCAGGCCACCGTAGGCTATCAATAGCTCCGGCTACGTTTATCATTACGTTTGCGTTTGAGCACCGTATTCGGGAAACCGGGAGCGAGCAAGAGGAAGAGGAAGAGCGCGACACAGCCTGGTGGCGAGATGACAGCTGCACGCCGAGGTGTGCGCGCCGGTGTGGGCAGCGCGGGGTGCGGGGTGCGGCCGGGTCGCTGACCCCACACACGCCTCGGGCGCCCTCTTCTCCTCTTCTCCTCTCGCACCGCCCCCCTCCCCTCCCCCTCTAGCTCTCTCTCTCTGTCTCTCTCTCTCTCTCCCTGTCTCTCTCTCTCTCTCTTCTCCTCTGCGTCGCTGTCGCGCCCGTCTCCTGTGAGACCTCACAAACTTCCACGTAGCTGCAGTCCTGCAATCTTGCTATGTAGTCAGTGGGATCTTATTAACAACCTCACCAAGTTCCTCTCTGTCTATAAACGCAAGGATATACTTCGTCGTCAGCCTCAGTTTCCCCTTTTAGGGCTGGAGCGACATTGCCTCAAGTTCCTCACCGATTGTGCAGAACTTGATTTCTTGCTTTGCATGTCGGGAACACATGGCGGCAGAGCCACAGGTCGTCTCTAGTAACACGTGGTGGCTGCCAACGTGCTGGTGACGCATCTACATCTATTGCCGATTTGTAATATTAATCTGCTCTTTTGGCAGTCCATTCATCAGTCTTAATAAACTTTTCTGTGGAATACTGCGAGGAAATGGATCAAATAAGGCAAAGAGATGACAGCAACTGAGTACTTCAAGTTCTCTATGCTGGGAACTATGGGACTTCGATACACAGAGAACGAACGGTCACGCTTCTACACTCACGTGGTCCATAACAGAGAAAAATGAAACAGCTAGAGCCAGAAATCACTGCCATATATTCAATGAAATTTCACAGTATGGAAATGTCAAACACGTTTTGATGACTTTAGAGCAATGGCAACTGCTCTCACTCAACTTATCCACAGATTCAGGGAAGAAAGACATTCCGTCTACGTAGAGATGTGAATGACCTATCGTAAGTTGCATTTCTTTTCATAGAATATGAAGATAATTAATATTTCACATTATGGAAATGTCAAACGCGTTTTGATGAATTTACAGCAATGGCAACTGCTCTCACTCAACTTATCCACAGATTCAGCGAAGAAAGACATTCCGTCTACGTAGAGATGTGAATGGCGTATCGTAAGTTGCACTTCTTTTGATAGAATATGAAGATAATTAATATTTCACAGTATGGAAATATCAACCACGTTTTGATGAATTTAGAGCAACGGCAACCGCTCTCACTCAACTTATCCACAGATTCAGGGAAGAAAGACATTCCGTCTACGTAGAGATGTGAATAACGTATCGTAAGTTGCATTCTTTTGATAGAATATGAAGATAATTAACGTATGGCCGAACTTGGTGATGAATGCATCCTCGTTCTGTGATTGTGACTAAAACAAAAAGAAGTATTCCTACAGAATACTGTCATTTACTACAGCAATAATGTAAAATGACGCATAATCAGTCATATCAGCAACCTAGAATTATAATGTGTTTCTACTCAATAATCATGTACTTCAGCGCAGGGGAAACAATGGACTGTTATATAATGTTGACAAGATTATCTGCTTTCAATAGATACCTGTAGAATCGTAAAGAATGAATTGGCAGATGTAATGAACAAGAATGTATCACAAATCCTCCTCTCTAACGCCAATAACATCCCATACACTAGAGCAGCCGTCAACATTTATTATCGGGAGAATGAATCATTCCTACCTAATCTGAAGCTACAAATGCAGGATAGACCTAGGAATTTCGCGCCACACAGACTGGCCCAGAAGACTGCTAGATTCGGATCCACAACAGGACGTGATTGCCTCGGTAGTCACCTACACTACCTAGCTATTCGTGCCAGACCAAACACCATGCTTTGCAACAACGCAGATTCCACGGACGTCAAAGGCATTATGATTTGTCCTTCACTGCAAGCCAAAAACTAAAATAGATTGATATGAGCAGCAAGAGGGAAAATTGAAGAACTTTTGGAAATATTACTCTCTATTTTATGGTTAGTAAAAGATTTGAGCATCTGTTTTCTTCTATTAAGTTTATTTTGTTTCTTTTAACTTTGCTGTTGTATACTTGCCACTTGTCACTTTGCATCAAATGATATACACTACTGGCCATTAAAATTACTACACCACGAAGATGACGTGCTACAGACGCGAAATTTAACCGACAGGAAGAAGATGCTGTGATATGCAAATGATTAGCCTTTCAGAGCATTCACACAAGGTTGGCGCCGGTGGCGACACCTACACCGCGCTGACACGAGGAAAGTTTCCAACCGATTTCTCATACACAAACAGCAGTTGACCGGCGTTTTCTGGTGAAACGTTGTTGTGATGCATCGTGTGAGGAGGAGAAATGCGTATCATCACGTTTCCGACTTTGATAAAGGTAGGATTGTAGCCTATCGCGATTGCGGTTTATCGTATCGCGACATTGCTCCTCGCGTTGGTCGAGATCCAATGACTGTTAGCAGAATATGGAATCGGTGGGTTCAGGAGGGTAATACGGAACGCCATGCTGGAGCCCAACGGCCTAGTATCACTTGCAGTCGAGATGACATGCATCTTATCTGCATGGCTATAACGGATCGTGCTGCCACGTCTCGACCCAGAGTCAACAGATGGGGACGTTTGCAAGACAACCATCTGCACGAACAGTTCGACGACGTTTGCAGCAGCATGGACTATCAGGTCGGAGACCATCGCTGCGGTTACCCTTGACGCTGCATCACAGACAGGAGCGCCTGCGATGGTGTACTCAACAATGAACCTGGGTGCATGAATGGCAAAACGTCATTTTTTCGGATGAATCCAGGTTCTTTTTACAGCATCATGATGGTCACATCCGTGTTTGGCAACATCGCGGTGAACGCACATTGGAAGCGTGTATTCGTCATCGCCATACTGTCGTATCACCCGGCGTGATGGTATGGGGTGCCATTGGTTACACGTCTCGGTCAAATCTTGTTCGCATTGACGGCACTTTGAACAGTGGACGTTACGTTTCAGATGTGTTACGACCCGTGGCTCTACCCTTCATTCGATCCCTGCGAAACCCTACATTTGAACAGGATAATGCACGACCGCATGTTGCAGGTCCTGTACGGGCCTTTCTGGATACACAAAATGTTCGACTGCTGCCCTGGCCAACACATTCTCCAGATCTCTCACCAACTGAAAACGTCTGGTCAATGGTGGCCGAGCAACTGGCTCGTCACAATACGCCAGTCACTACTCTTGATGAACTGTGGTACCGATACCGAGTTGAAGCAGCATGGGCAGCTGTACCTGTGCACCCCATCCAAGCTCTGATTGACTCAATGCCCAGGCGTATCAATGCCGTTATTACGGCCAGAGGTGGTTGTTCTGGGTGATGATTTCTCAGGATCTATGCACCCAAATTGCGTGAAAATGTAATCATATGTCAGTTCTAGTGTAATATATTTGTCCAAGGAATACCCGTTTATCATGTGCATTTTTTCTTGGTGTAGGAATTGTAATGGCCAGTAATGTACATCCTAGCTACTGCATTACAAAAAAAAAAAAAATATTATCATCTACTGTTTTATGCAATGCTGGGGAACGGTCTCTACAAATGACACCTCATTAGGTGATGACGAAATTGGGTCATTGGCCTATTTATTATTGAACTTGTGAGAGGTGGCACAATGGCTGGGCCACTAAAATCCTTTATGGAAACTGAGGGTTTCAAATTACCTTTCTGCTATGCTGATTTACGTTAATGTGGTTTGTCTAAGATTTTGAAGGGTGAATGCCATGACAGTTGCTTGTACATACCTCTCTTGATCTTTCTCCGACTGAGCTACAGTTGATTTTACAGTCAAATCGTTGGCGATCAGGTGTCAAACGCTAAGCTTTCTGCTTTCATGCATCCTAGAAACAGTGAAAATTACAACACCAAGAAGACTGCACGTTACGTAAATCAGCTATATACCACTGACTACGTGTGTGACAATCCACAGATGATGACGACAACACAACTTCACATCATTTCAAAATCTGTGATTTCAGTACATTGTGAACACGGCACGAGCATTGTATCAAAGAGGGTCTAGATACGTTCCTGGTGAATCTCCCACCATTATGTTTGATAATCTTCTAACTGCTATTACAACAGCTGTTGCTGGAGGACTGTGATGAATATGTACTACGACTCATACATTTAACTATGAAATTCGCCAAACAGCTTTATAGTTAAGAAATTATTTTGTTTTATTTTCGCTATGACTTTCGGCAATTCATTACGCCATCTTCAGGTCCCATATGCACCCCTAAAAATAATCGATACTGGAATACTGGGGCCACGTTTCTGGATTTTGTGAATTCTCAGGTGCTTCCTTCGAGGCCTGGACTGCAACTGAGACATCCTCCAGTCCAGTCCTCGAAGGAAGCACTTGAGAACTCATGACATCCAGAAACATATGGCCCCAGTATGCCAATATCGATTATTTTTTAGAGGTGCATATCGGGCCTCAATACAGCATAATGAGTTGCCGAAAATAAAATGAAATAACTTATCAATTCTAGGGCTGTTTGGAGAATTTCATAGTTAAACATTTGACAAGCCGCTGTCCCATATCCACAATGGATCAACAGAGAATGACACATACATGTTCGACAAACCTTCAATCATTCACATATAACGCCCCATAAGTCTCATCATGATGAAGAGGCTTCACGAATGTAAAAAAAAAAAAACCCTCATGTAGAACATTAACAGGCAGGAGGAGTCGCCACAAGATAAATCTGTGAAGTATATTGCGGGAGTGTGCTGAAATGCAGTGCCTCCGAATTTTTTATTGTTATCTATGACGAAAGAAATCAACTGAGACTTATCACTGCAGCACTGATTAGTCGTTCTGTAAAAGGTTATGAACTTTGAATCTATCTGTAACAGCTCTTTGGCTGCTACGTGTAGCTTGTAGTTTACGTTTCTTTGGATGTATGATGATTCGAGAATTTACTTCGTTTTCTCATTCGTGTATAATAATAAAATACACAACTATATAGTCCTCTAAGCTTGAATCTGGACTCGATATGCCGAGTGTAATACAAGATGTTCGGGAGTGACAAACATTAATCCCTTACCCCCTCCCCCAAACTCCTCTCCTCTCGCTCGCACAAGGTAACTGAAGTTTCCCATTTGAGAGTTGCGCCGTGTATGGACTGGTGGCTATTCTGAGAGACGCATGGAAGTTTAGGGGGACCTTGCAACGCCCAGTGCAGAGAATACCGCCATTCCTGTCATGTGACTCTCTTCACTGTTCCATTCGCCATGATGACAGGAACACACACGCACACGGTGATTGGAAAATAAACATAAAATAGCTGAAAACAAAACAACATGTACAACGCTCAAATGTATATTCCAATGGGCAGAAAACCCGACTGTAAGAATAATTAATACGATCAGGAGATGTGAAATAGGAAGGTGCTTGGGGTTTAGTACTGACAGGAGGAAAAATAATTCGTAAACAAGTTGAAACTGTTTGTCACGAACTGTAAGTGTGATGAACAAAATTCCAACGTTTGGTCAAAACAAACTTCTTCCACCTCTGGATATTATCATACTGTATCATGAAGTTATCCTCGCTTTCAGAGCACACTATCTGATAAAATGTATCCGGACACCTATTAGTGAACTTTGGTATGGGGCGCGTCCGCTCTTCGACTTTACATCTCCAACTCCTCTGCGAACACTGAAAATCGAGAGCATGACTGACACAGAATTAGGATCAAGGATACTCCTAACGCCGACTGACAGACCGCCCGCAAATGGAGTGACTGAAGAGGGACGGAACGGGCAGGCGATCTAAATCGGCAACTGGTTGTCGTCCCAGCTATAAGGAAACAGTGGAGATGGACAGGAGCGTTCTGTCTCCAGTTTAGTCGTAAGCATGTATCCCTGCCGCCTTCGATATCGCGATATTGAAGAGTAGCTCTTTGCGTTAAGGAAGTTATTTTCCTTGAAAGCGATCTCTAATAATTAGTACAGATTTAATAAACATCGCTTGTGTACTGAGAGCTCGCTTTAGATGCACGAAATACCACAGTCTACAGACACGAAGGATTGGGTTATCTCCGTCTTTTTGTGTTTCCGACATACTTACGACAGTGTACCTCATTGTTGATTTCTGTCAAAAATACTGTTGTAATGGAATTTTCTCTCCAGTTTGCCGAAGAATCATTGACCATCTGAGACCAATGCCTTATTAAACACAGAGAACTGAAGCCGCTTTTAAGTTTTTGCCAAAGTTTTTGTGGTCTTCGGTCTGTAGACTGGCTTGATGCGACTTTCCACTGTATCTTCTTCATCTCCGTGTAACTACTGCAACCTAAATCTATTTTAACTTGCTTACTATAGTCAAGCGCCGGTCTCCGTCTATAATTTTTACAACCAACACTTCCCTCCAATACCAAATTGACGTTTACTTCACGCCTCAGGGTGTGTCCTATCAATCGGTCCCTTTCTTTGGTCAAGGGGTGGGCTACAGATTTCTTCTTACCCTAGGTCGATTCAGTAACTGTTAGTTAATTATTCGTTTTATACATCCACTATACATTACTGTTCTGAAGAACCACAATTCAAAAGCTTCTGCGCTCTTCTTATCTAGACTGTTTATTGTCTACGTTTCACACTCTCAGAAAAGACTTCCTAGCACCTAAATTAATATTTGGTGTTAACAAATTTCACCTTTCCTCGGAAATTATTTTCTGGCTATTTACAGTGTGAATTTTATATTCTCTTTAGTTCGGCCATCGTCAGTTATTTTTGGACCCAGATAGAAAAACTCGTCTATTACTTTTAGAGTCTATGAGTCTAATGTAATTCTCTCAGCATCGCCTGATTTGATTCTGCTACAGTTCATCATATTTTTTTAATACTTTTGTTGATCTTCATTTTATGACATATTTTCAAGACATTGTATATTCCGTTCAACGTATCTTCGAAGAATCTTTATTCACTTTCCAAAATTGTCCTCGGTTTTGATTGCAGTCTACTCAGCGTAAAGATTCGGTAACTTTGTGGATTGCATATATTTTGGTCTCAGTATCTTCTCAACTACTGCTTCTCTTTCATTTCCTTTGACTTTAATGACTACAGTGTGGTTTTTGTACAAGCTGTAGAGAACTTTTCCTTCCCTGTATTTTATCCCTGCTACCAACAGAATTTAAAACTGTGTATTCTAGTAAACACTGTCAAAAACTTTCTATAAACCTAAAAATGCTACAAAAGCAAGTTCTACTTTTATCAGTCTGTCCAGTAAGACAAGTCGTCGGGTCTGTTATAGCACTGTTTATATTCTGAATGTTTAAATCGCTCTATTAATGTCAGCAGTGGCCAATTATGAAGTGGCAGTTTGAGATTGATTTATTAGCAGAGTTTTCCAGAAGTATAACGCATTTATAAAAGAGAGAGCGCAATTAAATTCATGGGCAACTTAATTTAAATATTGTTCAGGTTTTTATGATACGCATGAACTGGTATTAGGTCAACATTTTACAGTCGTTACGAGCTATCTGAGTCAGTACGAACATGTTCTCTAGCTTATCCATGATTTGAACAAAGGGCTAGTGGGATCGTATTAGTTTCTTGGAAAGGGAAAGAATGGAGCAAATGAACCCGAAATGCTATTATTTTTACAAATACAGTCAAAAGCATTGAAAAACCGTGCTTATTAATCACCAAACACGCTAAAGTAGCCACTTTATAATAAGTACTTACTACCAACAATGATGGTAGCTGGGAGATTACAGTTTGTGTGAGATTTGTACATATTATTTTCCGTCTGGGAGATAACGTTCAAACATATTCTACATTCACATTTCCAGCAGTTTTTGACATTGGCTGATGCCGCTAGAAAAAAAATCGCGAATTGAAGTTACAACGTTACTGGAATCGTATAGATCCCAGAGTCATTTGTTGTTTTCAGATGCAGGGAGAACAGCGGCGAAAGGCGAAACAATTTTGAAATGTCATGACACATGGCTCTGGGATCTCTTGCTACAACTCAAATAATTCTCTCTCTTTTCACGTGGGACTCAACTGATATGCCTGTTTGTGCGGTGGGACAGGTTCTGTGTTCAGTTTTTTGGAGTGGGGTAAGTGGAGGATGCGGTTCATCTGAGTCTTCCTATGTACGTCCTTGAACATTACGTAGACACCCAGGGCACATTCATGGAGATAGCTGTAAGAAGAACTACGTATTAGTCACCTAAAGCTACTTGGAAAACGTGAAGAATCATTATTAGATTTCTCCTGTACAGTGATGTGGCTACGTCCGTTGCATATTTCACACAGGAAAATCAGAAATATCTGAGGAAAAAGTAGTGAGTGTAGAAACACAGAGACATTAACATTTTCATCTTAGTGGTCAAAAGTGGAGCAGCAGAACACTTTTCAGTACTACAAGGTATATCCCATCAAGCACTGTAAACGTGCTACTATATCTTCCAACGGGACCTAAAAAGAAATCTGCTGGAGGTAAATGCTTAGAATACGAAGACAAAAAGATTTATAAGAGTAAAGACAAGACTTAAGGACCTCATAACTACTAACGACGTTGAAATATAGAAGAGCCATACACGTAATAAGACGAATTTACAGAAGGTGAACCGAAGAAACAACACAGACGACATAGTAGTAGAAGATGTATAGCTAATATCACGAGACGAGCAGGCATTACACCACATATGCATTACGTCGAATAACGTAACATCAGTGAGTTCTAAGAGGGCAGTGCTTGGTCTACAAGAAGTGGGATTGACAACTTGTCTCATAGGGTGATGCTGTGAGACAGTGTTGTGACTGTGGAACAAGTGGAACAAGTGGAGAGAAGTGCTTTGTACGCAGCTACCAGCGGCTACTGTCCATGCAGTGTGACCAAACAACTGGGTGGCCGCCATCTTGTCCACGTGGCCGAAAATCTTCGTCCTCAACTCTGGTCAGCTCGGTGTACTGGAGTAGGTGTGGACCAGACTACGTCGATGTTTCGGCGCCATCAGTTAGGGGCTGGACTGGGGGCAAATATGCCGTTGGCCGGCTTCGATTACAAGGGTAAACTGTTATACTGTGTATTGCATCAAACCAAATAGGAGTAGCACGCACTGGACAAGACTGTCAGTATGCAAACCTGCGTTTGTAGCATTTTTGGGCTTATAGAAAGTTTTTGACAATGTTGACTGGAATACATTGTTTTAAATTCTGATGGTAGCAGGGATAAAATACAAAGAGGGAAAAGTTCTCTACAACTTGTACAAAAACTACATTGCAGTTGTTTAAGTCAAAGGAAACGAAAAAGAAGCAGTAGTTGAGAAGTTAGTGAGACCAAGATATATGCTAACCCAGTGTTGCCGAATCTGTACACTGAGGAGACTGTAATCGAAATCGAAGAGAAATTTGAAAAATGAATAAGGATTCTTGGAAAACACGTTGAACGGAATGTATAGTGTCTTTAACAGAAGTCATAAATTGAATATACACAAAAGTATTAAAAAAAGGCGATGGAATGTAGCCAAATCAAATCAGGCGACGCTGAGAGAATTACGTTATACTAAGAAACTCTAAAGGTAATAGATGTGTTTTGCTATCTAGGTCCAAAAACCTGACGATGGCCGAATTAAATAGAAAATACAAATCAGACTGTCAGTAGCAAAGAAAGGACAAATTTGTTAATATCAAATACTAATTTAAGTGCGCTTTTGAATCGTGATTTTCAGAACAGTAATGAATAGAGGATGTGTAAAACGAGTAATTATAGAACAGTTACTGAATCGAACTGGGGTGGGAAGAAATTTATAGCCTATCCCTTGACCAAAGGAAGGGATTGGTTGGCAGAACACACACTGAGGCGTTAAGTAAACGTCAATTTGTTATTGGAGGGAAGTGTTGGTTGTATAAATTGTAGACGGAGACCGGCGATTGACTATAGTAAGCAAGTTAAAATAGATTTAGGTTGCAGTAGTTACGCGGAGATGAAGAAGATACCGTGAAAAGTCGCATCAAGCCCGTCTACAGACTGAAGATCACAAAAACAACGTTACTTTGGCAAAAACCTAACAGCGGCTTCAGTTCTCTGTGTTTAATGAGGCATTGGTCAATGATTCTTCGGCAAACTCGAGAGGAAACTCCATTACAATAGTATTTTTGAAAGAAATCAACAATGAGGTATAGTGTCGTAAGTACGTCGGAAACACAAGAAGACGGAAATAACCCAACCCTTCGTGTTTTTGACTGTAGGGTTTCGTGCATCTAAAGAGATCTATCAGTACACAAGCGTAGTTTATTAAGTCTGTGCAAATTATTAGACATCGCTTTCAAGGAAAATAACTTTATTCGCTCTAAGAGTTACTCTTCAATACCGCGATATCAAAGGCGGCAGGGATACATGCTTACGACTGAAATGGAGAGAGAGCGCTCCTGTCAATCTCCACTATTTCCTTATAGCTGGGACGACAACCAGTTGCCGATTTAGATCGCCTGTCCGTTCCGTCCCTCTTCAGTCTCTCCATGTGCGGACGGTCTAAGTCAGTCGGCGTTGGGAGTATTCTTGATACGAATTCTGTGTCAGTCATGCTCTCGATTTTCAGTGTTCCCAGAGGAGTTGGAGATGTCATAAAGTCGAAGAGTGAACGCGCCCCATATCGAAGTTCACTAATAGGTGTCCGGATACATTTTATCAGATAGGGTGCTCTGAAGGCGTAGACAACTTCATGATACAGTATGATAATGTCCAGAGGTGGAAGAAGTTTGCTTTGACCAATTGTTGGAATTTTTTTCATCACTCTTACAGTTCGTGACAAACAATTTCAACTTGTTTACGAATTTTTTTCTCCTGTAAGTACTAAACCCCAAACACCTTGCTATTTCACATCCCGTGATCGTGTTAATTATTCTTACAATCAGGTTTCCTGTCCATTGGAATATCCCTTTGAGTGCTGTACATGTTGTTTAGTTTATAGCTATTTTATGTTTATTTTCCAAACACCGTGTACGTGCGTGTTCCTGTCACCGTGTCGGTATACTTTGCACTGGGCGTTGCAAGATCCCCTCGTGAACTAATCTTCAATGCGTCTATCTCAGAATAGCCACGAGTCCGTACACGGCGCAACTCTGCAATGGGAAACTTCAGTTACCTTGAGCGAGCCAGAGGAGAGAAGTTTGGGGGAGGGGGGAAGGGATTAATGTTTGTCACTCCAGAGTATCTTGCATCTCTTGGTTACACTCGGTGCGTCGAGTCCAGATTCAAGCTCAGAGGACGATCTAGTTCTGTATTACTATGATACACGAATGGATAACGAAGGAAATTCTCGACTCACCGTACACCCAAAGAAACGTAAATTGCAAGCTACATACACCAGCCAAAGACCAATTACAGATAGATTCAAAGTTCATAATCTTTTATAGAACGACTAAACAGTGCTGCAGTGATTAGGCGCAGTTGATGTCTTCCGTCATAGACTGGATCAGATGCACATTTCGTTACAATACGGTAGATCCATCGCGAAGAGAGCCTCCAGGATGTAGAACACGTCAGAATAAAAGGAATCCACAGTAAATATTTACAAAGGAAAACAATTTTGCTATTGTATTTTCCACAAATCCCAACTGCAATGGTCCTCATTGATGTAGAATAAGCCAAAAAATGCTGAAAAGGTAATAAATAACTTGTAATACAACATACCGTATTCAGTATAAAGAGGTGCATGTGAAAATTCTTACGCTATTGTAGCCATGCGGCATCAAACAGAAAAATCATTTTACAACACTTATTTACAATGCTCGCATACACACCAGTTGGTTCTACTAAAAATTTTATCAATGGAGTAAAACGAGTTGGCCACCAGTAAATGCGTTAGGCTTCTCTGAAGCTGAACTTTATTAGTATTTAAACTTTTTGTAATTGGAGAGAATTCCGCCTATGTTCTCACCCAGACATGTTTCAGCAATTTTTGTGGCATCTTCAGTGGATTTATCCGTTTATTTTCCTTCTGTAAGAAGAACTGCAACAATGAAAAGATGATTATAAACTTTTAATGGCTGTATAACACAGTGATATTTCTATGTTGGAAATGCAAATGTCTTGAGATTTACATGTATAAAAGTGCGGTGATGCTGGTTAGTGTTAGTTAAATGATTTGTATGTGAACAACACTGTGTTTACATATCTCGCAGATTTGTGGCTTTTCTGCCGCTTTCGCTGTTCGGTTACACCTGACAATGTAATTTTACGCAACGACACAGGCTGCTAGCCACACAAAACAATACTCCCGGTATGATTACATTTTTTTGTAAGTTTGCCCCAAATAACGTACCAGGAATTATTTTAGCAACGGATGTACAGTACACTACATATACTTCAAACCACGCTTTTTTGTGAAATCCCTCCTGCAGTAGCCTGGTAGCTCGTAATTGAATAAAAAAGATGTTTTTCTACTTCCTGCACAAAGCTACTTGTTCATTTTCAAATTAAATCAATACAGAACTGTTTTCGAGAACACGATGCAACTCAGACCGCTTGGCAACGGGGACGCCGTATCGCCTGCAACTGGCTGACAACGCGCTGAAAGCGATTTAGTAATGTGTCACTCTGCAGTCGCGCCGTCTGCAGAGCCCTAATCAATTACATAGGAAGTGATTCCCAATCGACCGGCTACCAAATCGCATCGTCAGCGGGTTTCAATTGAGTCGCTGAGTGTTCCCAAGACCTTACTTGGCGCCCAACTACAACCGCTACGAAACTTCGTGCGACATTTGAAGGATCCGTACTTTGTTGGTAGCGTCTCCACCGCAGTCTGTTTCTTATTCCAATTAGTATACTGCATACCGCAATAAGAGTAAATAAGGTTTAATGATTCTTAGACTGCCCCTAGCATCTACTGCGTCACAAGTGGATTCTAGCAATCATTATTTGATAAAGAAGAAGTTGCTGCTTCCCGCCTGAAGGTCGGGTTGGTTGTTTCCGACGTCTACAGTGGCTTCTCCAGATACACCCACACGGCTGACGCCTCGGTCAGCTCTTCAGTCGTCACACCACAGCCCACCCAGTGACACATGGCGCGATCACACTCGCTGGCTGCTTGCCGACCGTGGGAATAGCCTCCATACACGGAGCGGTAGCACTATATATTATAGCAACTTACCCAGTTCACACGTAGGGTTCGAATATAATGCGAAAAATGAAAATTTAGTTGTGCCTGAAATAAAAGAAACCTCACGAAGTCGTCGTGACGGTCGAGCATAGAATGGGCAAAATATGCGAATCAGCGCTTTGATCGCAGACCGACCACAGGTACTCGATGATGCGACAAACGATCGGTTTGGACTCATGCGGACTATAATACTGGTTATACAGACAACAACACAGTAGATCACTTGCTATTTCAACCGGTCAGAACCACCTTCTCGTTATGGACTACAAGCGTTACCACCCAACACGTGTAGCTGTGCTCATCGTACGTCACATGGCGTAGAGATTAGCATGGGCTCAGGAACGCCACCGCTACAGCTCCAAGCATGGAAGAAGGTCGTCTGAGCTGATGAGTTGTGGTACACGTCGGTACACCCCGAGTCTCTCTATTTCCAGCGTCGTCGACATACTGGGATTTTCTGGTACCTTGTCGACGATGCTCCATGAGTACCTCGATTCAGAGAAAATCGCAGTCGGAAGTGTCAACAGCTGTGGGCGACGAAGTTTTGGCGTCGGGGTCGCCGTTAGATGTACCGCAAGTCACTCATCAGTTCTATGCTGAACTACAACAACAGCCAGTAAGTAGACATGCCACCCAAACGTACCTCCTCACAGTTGATAACAGAATCCACTGATCCAAAAACGGAGTGTAAGGGGTATAAGTATAGATATTTCTAGTGATGAATGAGGACAGTGTGTTGATCAACATTACATCAGCAATTACTTCATTTTCGTATTAATAATTATAGTTATTACGAGTAATATGTTTTTATGTTGGTTAGTACGTGAGGCACAAGCATGCCATTAAAGTTTAGTTTCCCCCTAGTAGCAGATCAGGTACTGAGAAGGGGATGTGTGGAGGCAAAAGGACAGTCTATACTGATATGAGTATCCACTTCACGGTGTAGATACGATCGTGCAGGAAACAGCAGATAGTAAATTAAGTGATGTTCGGGGACGACTGTTACACGCAGGGAAAAAAAAAACGACTTGAAAACTGAAGTTGGTACAGATTAAGATACCAATGCTCACGAATCTGTACCTATACTCTTAAGACCCTGCATATATCTAAGGTCAACCCATATCACAGGGCACACTTATTAATATAGGCGCAGAACGCTGTCATTAGACGCTTGTAGCATGAGAAAAGGCCTTGACCGATGATAGTTACGTACGCCAATAGCAGCTGCCTCTGAAAAACACATTCCAGTTCTCAACAGGCAAGCGATCAGGCAGCTGGTGGAAACATTTTCGTGTAGGGGGCATTTGAAAAAGTCAAAGTAATCCCCTCCTCAGTACTCAGGGACTGAGCATAGGGGAGCAGATCTTGGAAGCCTGCATCGCCTTCCTAGGCAAGGTTCTAGTGGAAGTGGTTTGCTGTTGCTTTACTCCTACTTATTAGGAAGTGTCCGGTGCATGTCCGTGCCGTATGGATGATTGTGATAAGTGCTTGTACAGTGTAGTGTTGAGTTTGTGCTGTTATGGACGAAGAAAAGGACAGGGTGGAACCTACTGCCAGCATACGGCCCATTCCTCTCGAATAGCACCAAGGGGGTCGCCGGGCTTACGATTCCCACCTGACAGACGAATCGCCGTCAACAGTGTAGTTTGTCTTCGCTTCATCAGACCATGCATTGACGTTTGGAGTTTAATCCAGGACATTAACGCAAATACGGCTGATCAGGAACTTTACGCCACTACCTCTCCTGCCCTTGACGGCCAAATACTGGAAGCGAAAATTTTCTACCACCAGGTTTCGAACCAGCTCACCTTCTAGTTGAGAGCCACCTAACAGGCGTGCGGTACAGACCTAGACTACTTTTTACTATAGGGCCTCCATCCTCCCAGATATCCCCACCTTATGCTCGCCATAAGAAATGCCTCAATTGGCTTAAAAATGGTTCAAATGGCTCTGAGCACTATGGGACTTAACATCTGAGGTCATCAGTCCCCTAGAACTTAGAACTACTTAAACCTAACTAACCTAAGGACATCACACACATCCATGACCGAGGCAGGATTCAAACCTGTGACCGTAGCGGTCGCGCGGTTCCAAACTGTAGCGCCTAGAACCACTCGGCCACTCCGGCCGGCAATTGGCTTAAACATGTAGCTCGAAACTATATTTTCCTCGCGGAAATTGTTCTCATGTGATTTCGGGACTCGTTAAGTAACTCGTCGCTGTGGAAGGTGACCTTCTCCATAAAAAAAACATGGAAATAACTTCTTCATTTAAATGCCTAAGATAACCTTTTAGTAGAAAGAAAGGTCTTGCAAAACTAAGAAACCTCATCTTGGGACGCAATTATGTTATGACAAATTACTTTGAAAGATAACAGCAAAGAAAACTCTTCTAAAAAAAGACAATATCCACTTTTATCGATGAAAAACTCTTGATGAAAAATAGTGAATCTTTTCTTGAGAGAAACCTATGAGACTCTTGACGAAGAGTTAGGAAAAAAACCTTTTGCAAGAACTTCAGTCTACTTGACTGAGAGAGATTTCCAAAATACTGTAGACGTTTTTTATATTTTCTTGTAAATTGTTTTTTTAACAGCCAGTGTTGCTGAACTAAATAATTTCTAACTCCCCTTGTTTCTGGCGTTAAAACCGAGAGCATGTAAGAGACAAAGAGAGCCACATATCACACACTGTTGTCACGCGCTGCAGCCAGATGGCAGCGCCAATGTGGTAGTAAAGAATTTTCTAGGAATATTGCTGAAGGCTTCGCGCGGGTATTATGGGACAGTCTTTCCCGCACTCGCCACGTTCTGTTTCGATCGGCACGTACGAAAAGGTTCTCTAGGGTGTCTTGTAGAGCACAATTAGTGCAATACGGTTCTGATGCCATTCCTGTTCGAAAAGTTTTCCCTCCAGTCACCACTTGTCATTGACATTGTGGCTAAGAAGGCGGGTTGGGGACCGTTACATGGGACGAAAGGGGTTCCATCGTCTCTCAGTGGCGGAAGATACAGGAAACGAATATCTCATAATTAGGTTCTTACAGCTACCGGCAGGAGGCAAATACTTTCACCAAGACAATACATGTCCCTTTGTGCTCCCAAGTTGTGTCAGAATGAATTCTGAAACACTCCACGGATATGAGGGGGCTCGTGTAGCCTCTTCAGACCCATTGATCACTCATGAAACACCATCGTGCGGAATGTGCAAACCCAGGACCCAACTCCGAGCGATCTACGTGAGCTGTGGGTGGCGATTCACCTTTCGTTGTTCCGTGGAGTCCACGTCACGTTGTGTCGCCACAGGCAAGGTAAAAGCGAATTCAACATGCCACTAGGTAGGTACCTCTAGTTTACTTCCCATGCGTACAGGCCACTCAGGTTTCGAATTCTTTATTTCACTTTTCTGACTTAGTGGAGTGTCCAGCTCTCTTTGCCACTCGTGTGAAACTGTTCAGCGTGCATGAGATTCGAGCTAAATTTTAGCACCAAAGAAGTATAAATCTGCAACACTCAATATAAACTATCTTCGTAAAACATGAAAGTAAGATAACCCACTTTGATCACTGACAACTTATACAATATTTAAAACGTGTTAATTAAATGTGAGTTGTGTGATCTAAGCCTGTAAGAACAGTGTGAGCGATTTCAAAACTGCGTGCGTTCTTGTTAAGACACCACAAGGCGGTAAACATTGCGTCTTTACTACGCCAGAGCCACTTACTGGCGACCTGTGGCGCGTTGCATTTTTACGGTCGACGTTTCAGACATTGCAATAAAGTACGAATTGAAATGTCGTTATATCGCATTTTCAGAATCAGTTGAGGCTACCGACCTGCTGATAAACAGGGGATAGATATCTCCAGAACAAACAGATCATTGAAACAGGTTAACTTAGAATAGGGTCTATTTCATTTCAAAGCGTATAGACGTGATTTGTATTGGACTAAAGCATAATAAAGCGCTAGATGATGACCGCGAGTCCAAAAAGCGTTGTCCTATGCTCATGTAAGCAATAAAAACGTATAAATTAATAGTTTTACTTGACTGGTTGTAGCCATAAATATATAGCTGCATTTCACGGACAAACAAATTAATATGGCTCACAATGTTGTTTTTAGTTCGCTCTCTGCCTCTCTCTCTCTCTCTCTCTCTCTCTCTCTCTTACATCAATGAGCAGACTTATTGTTGGCAATGTATTGGTCGTCAGTTCGTGAGACTCAAAAGTTCGCCTGCGAATGCAAATTGTACAGATGGAACGTGAAAGCCTCAGGAAATTCTGTATCTGTACAGCGTGTCGAATTTCATTTCTGATGTTTCTATTCTTCTGATTTTTTTATCTGAATTTCCACGATTCATTTCACAACACCTATATCGCATAGCAAGCAAAACACGTAATCTGCCCATGTCGTTGAGGATACGGACTAGATAGAGAGCCGGAAACATCAAGTCAGTCCTAAAACAATAACGCAAATTACACTTGACCAGTGCCGAAATCTTTTCTCCAGTTATGCACGAAGTAACTTCAGTTGTCAAGCCACTAACGACATTCTACCGTGGAGAACGTGTAGCACCTAAATCTCACTTTCTATTACATATACTACCACCGTACTACATTTTTTTCCTTTTTATCATAAAACTCACAAACAATAGGTTTACTGTACTTACTAGATACTCCTGAATATTTCGATAGTGTATCTTCTATAAATATTACTGTAAAAAAAAAAAAAAATTGACTACGTTGTGTTGGTGGTGGAATACTCTACAGGGGACAGCAGGCTCTCGAAGGCAGACATGACATGAAGCTTATCTGTCTCGATGCATCAGAAGTGGGCGGCAAACAGAGAGATATCTCTCTGATAAATTTATTATTGCTGACCAAGAAAGTGAAAAATGTATCGTTGCTCTAGAGCACAATGCACAGGAAAAACCGCGATCCACTAAGGAGGTCTCTGCTCAACGTGTTTTCTAGAAGTTTCCGTATTGGAAGCGATATGCTTCTACTTCCTTCCATTGTGAAGCCCATCAAACCAATTGTAGTCTAAAACGGAGTTCGAATCTTGATGAAATGTGGTGTTTTTTATGTACAGAAGGTATTAGTAATTGGTAGAACCTAGTTAAGCGTTCGAAAAGATCATGTGCATAATTACTGATCGAACTCTGAATCTTTGGACACTTATCTATTTCTTGCGTCGTGTATGAATGTATGAATAACTTAAGAAGCGCTGCACCATCACTAATATCTGCAGGTAAGTTATATGCGATCTGTCGTCGTAAGGAGTCCAAGCCAAACTGCAGGTTTAGCCTGGGTATGTCAGCAAGGGAATTTACCTCCAAGGGACGAAGCTAGGAAAGCACTACTGAATTCAAACCCATCTTGGGGTTGAGGACAGCTTTACTACTACTTACGTAACGTACAAAATTGCTCCGGAACATGTATAATTCGCAAGTATTTGCTAAATGCTCCTAAATTCGTTAGGAACGAGGTTCTAAGCCCCAGCTGGAGATGCAGATTTGAGTTTTTTGTTTTCCGTAAATCGAGTGCCAGGATGGGTCATTCGAAACCGACACAATTTCTTTCCCCTTCCGTCTGTAAACCTTAAACCTTCCTTCCATTGCAAACCATTCGTGAGGGAACGTGCTGCAGCAAGTGGAGTTGTTCGTAATTGGAACTCGTATTTTCCTGCACAACAGCAAAACAAGATGTTTCTCTCACAGAAACAAAAACAAAAACAAAAAATTGTAATCTTGTCCTCAACTCGCAATGCTTTACTGGGCATGGGTCTTTCCTTCCTACGACGTTTGAGCTGACACACATAACCTGTTTAATGTGGACTTCAAACTAAGACGTAAGTTGACATTTTTCAAACAAATCATTCACAGGGATAAAATAAGCTATAATTCTAAGACTGACTGAGGACTGAATTCCAGACTTTTGGATTTTTAGTTTGTCAGCTACCAAATTAGAAAGCTACCCGCAGTTAATAGCTAATAATCTGTGGGGTATTTCGTTTTTGCATAGAATACTGAGCTGCTAGGAAAACGCTGTCTGCAACATTCCTTTTAGCAGAGATATCTCTTTTCTTCAGTCTTTTTGTTCTAATACTTGTCACACGTAGGAGCTTCTTCCGAAGAAACAGTTGCACATCACATTCAGAGAGATCGAGAAAATGGCTGCTAACCTTCAAACCGCAGCTCGCAACAGGTAGCAACGCGACTTCGTAGTATACATCCTTCAGCGGAGGGAGCTATGCAAACCGGTTAACTGGAAACAGACACGTGTTAAACTGGTGCGTGTACATCCAAGCTCCGTCCTGACCGTCTGTCTCTCGTTTAATGATGGGTTCCTTTACATGTCTTGAATTGCTATTCGAAAAACGTGTTGTACCATCGACACGTGCTTTCTTATTACTACCAGTTTCCAGTGTTGCTAAACTTCTTCAGGCATAGGAAGTTTTTGAATCACAGTATCTGTGCAGTACATATATACATGACGTTGGGTCCCCCTCTTCATTACTCCAAAAATACGAGCCAGACAACAAGAACTCAGTACATAAAATTTAAATAATGTTCATTAGATCCAATGCCTCAATAACACAGTGTGTTTAAAAAAAAGTATCTCATACTTTGATAGGTGTTAGTGTGGATCAAGACAAGACCTAATTGTACGGCGAACATGGGCTTTAAAATGGATACCTTAAGAACTACAGACACTTGTCCATCTTCCCTCCTGTGAAATACATCTCTTCTGCCGAACAAGTGCTCATAGCTATTAAGGTATGCATTTTAAAGCCCATGTTTACAAGAAAACGTTTTCTTCTTTTGGTCCATGTTACATAGTTCAGTAAACAAACGAGGACAAATTCCTCTATTATTGCCCACGGCTACAGCGTGCAGTAAACATCGCTTTGTTTTGGTACAGCAAATCGCATTCACAATTCTGCGTAAGTGCAGTGCATACATAAAGAAAAAAAATGGTTCAAATGGCTCTGAGCACTATGGGACTCAACATCTGAGGTCATCAGTCCCCTACAACTTAGAACTAATTAAACCTAACTAACCTAAGGACATCACACACATCCATGCCCGAGTCAGGATTCGAACCTGCGGCCGTAGCGGTCGCGCGGTTCCAGACTGAAGCGCCTAGAACCGCTTGGCCACACAGGCCGGCACAGGGCATACATCGGTTCTGATGAAAGCAGTCTGTGTTTTGACGTTGTTGTTGTTGTTGTTGTGGACTTAAGGTTTGATGCAGATGCTGCTCTTTCCCTTACAAGCCTCTTCATCCCCGGATAACCACTGCAGCTTACATCCTATTGAACCCCCTACTGTATTCATCTCTTGGTCTCCCTCTACGATTTTTTAAAAACTTTATGAAATTCTTTTACATTGTAGATTTAGCTTTGCCACTTACCAACATATCATCACCTTCGTATCCTTCAAGCGACTTCTATCTTGATATAATTCTTGTCTTGATATTGTTTCCCAGTTTCCTCCACCTGCCTTCAAATCTTCCTTAATCTGATCCAGTCATCCTTTTATGGGTCGTTCTATCGGTCTTCTACCTGCACATTTGTATCCTAGTATTGTTTTGGCAGGCGGCTATCCTTCATCCTTTTCTCGTGTCCAAACTATTTGAGACGTGCTTACCGACATAATGAAAGTTTACTTTTCCACACGGGAAATGGCAAAATTGATCTTCTATTATGGTCTAACAAAGGGAAGCAACCGTCGAGCCCGTATCCTGTATTTTGAAAAATATCCAGAGCACGTGTTACTATCTGCACAAGAATTCAGTTTTTCAGATAGTGTGTGATTCTATAATACGTCGGACAGAAACATGCTGTACTATGAATGAACACCATCTTGAGCACACCCTTCAGCCATGGCTGACAAGTGCAGGTCGTATGTAAAAGCAAGCACATTACATTAGAACCTCTGCTATTTCTCAGTAACAAAATAATGTGCTCTGATTTGTTTACTGCATTCCGTAGGTCGCTCATAATAGTAGATAGCTTACAGTAGAAGATACATGTTTCGCAGTAGGGAGGGTGAACAAGAGCTCATTGTTCTTAAGCTATGCGTTTTAGAGCCCATGTTTACTGGACATTTTAGTCTTGTTTTGGTCCATACTATCACCTCTCAAACTACGTAATAGTACACGGGAACCAACCTTTGGAGATTTGTAAACTGTTGGACGGTGGTATAACAGGGTTTTCAATAAATACCTGCTTGTTTTGCGACAGCAGCTACTGAAAATGTTTTAATTGTTAGGTTTCAGCATCACGTGGAGCCATAGTTTGACAGAGACGGATCTCTATTCAGTTAGGAGTGAGGAACATGTGGCAGCGTTGTTGAAAGAACCATCCCGTCGCATTCGTTTGGGGGAGCTTAGAGGACGGTCAGAGCAGCGAATCTATTGTGTATGATTCATACTGTGGATGATCCTTGCCATCAGGAGCTTGCAGTTTGTTTTTATTCTGAAATCGCACAACTGAGCTACGAATCTGGAGTACTGCAATACAGAAATAGAGCTGTGCAGAAGAGAGCTCCTACTGGTCGCCTCTTTTGATCTGTAGTCTGTGACACTACTTTGCTGAATGGACCCAATAAGGAAATATCGCAAAAGTGTTTCTCTCACAACTTTTTGGAGTGATTAGTCTCTCGACTATCATTTCCTACATTGAGCTAATCTTTTCACTTCAGCATAACTATTACACCTAAGATACACTGTTTTGTATATTCTAGAGTATTATTTTTCCCATTCAATTGCTCCTCACAACACAAGGTTGACTGTTCATGGAAGCTTTCGCAAATGTCCCACTAACTTCACCTTTCTTCTGGTAAGATATTCCACAGACTTCTTTCCCCATTTATTCCATTTGGTACTTCTTTGTTTCGCGTTTTATCTATCCACCTAATATTTAACATTCTTCAGTAACAGCACTTTTCAGATTCTTTCAAAATATTTTCTCGTAAAATGTTATGTGGATACAGTGCAAGTTTCAAAGAAAGAATGTCGTGTAGATTACCTGGAACAGTTATCTCCAAACTTGGCAGCAATGTTTAAGTGACATGCAATAAATATCTCTCTGCCAAACATATCTTACTCTTTGGGAAGGGCACAAAACGAATATGGTATGCGTTATTTGCGAACTTAGTTCAAAACAGATGATGTAATTATGGACGAGCTTAGAAATACAAGTGAACGGATAAGATCACATAACACGATTTCATATTCGTATAGGAAGAGTACCCCAAAACACAACGAGCTTTATATTAGACGGCACGCACTCAGGGTACATGCAGCAGGACGGTTGTACAAGCACTATAGTCATATCAGCGCGAAACCATGGCTAGTTTCTACTTTGATAAGATGCGGTCCTAAGGCAAACCAGACCACAAGTTTCCTGACTGACACAGCTCACCTGTGTAGCTTACTTTTACTTTTTAATTTTCTAGCTTTCTGGAAAACAACGAAACAAGAATCTGCCAATTCCACCTCCTTTATTAGAGTTGTAGAAGATTTTGTAAGTTTAAATTAAGAGCAAATGGTTCCACCCCCGCAAGAATCAGCGTCCCCGTAAGCTGGAACTAGTGTTTACGGGGCGCGGGAGGAGGATCCAGTAGAGCACATCTCAAATATACGCTGTCGTATAGACTCGGGTGTAATGGTAATCTAGGCTGGAGAATAGTTACCGACGAGTATAATACTTCTTGTGAAACAACGCCAAATTTCGTAACTCTTATCAATAATTAGACTACGCGGTAATATATCGTGAAGAAAACCAGAATAAGGCACTACTGATATGTACGGTGGTGAACTGACACCTGTTGATAACGTATTTTGCTTGCAAGGGATCCTCTGTAGAGCAGGAAGGCGTAATTTACGCGTTGGTCTACAAATATGGGTCTGATGTAAGTAAAAGTAGGCGTTGCAGGAAGCTTGAAGAGATTTAGCGCGCTTTGTAGGGATGATTTGGTGAGATATCTAAATGACAGTAGCTTGTAAGACACCAGGAATCGAAGAGGGTCCTAGAAAATTTGCTCACGTAAACAAGAGAAAGGGGGATGCGATTTATGAAGTTTAATAATGTAAAACAGAGGTAGCTGACCCCAATTTATAAAATACTTTGTTTGTAGAGATTCTCTGTACGTGTAGGAAGTCATGTTCGTCAACCCTCACAGGTTTGATGTAACTGGCAGTAGGCGTTACCCAACACTTGAACAGACCTATCGCACTTTATCGGGGTGATTTGGTAAAATACCGAATTTAAATGGCGATAGCTTATAAAACGCCAGGAATCTCGAATGGTCGTAGATAATAGGTTCGCGAAACGAGTCTGAGAAAGGGCTGCGAAATCGACTCGATTCTCCATGTTAGTTTACGTTTGGAGATAAATTGTGTACTCTCGGGAGAGGACATTACTGGAAGGTCGAAGTACGAACCGCGGCAAGTGGAAAGAGCTGCGTATGGAAAGTGTTGAGGTGGCTGGTGATGTGTCGTAATAAGTGTCGGCTGGCTTAGCGAAAGAAGGAGACGCCAGTGTCGTCGGCGGCCTCCGTG
Source organism: Schistocerca piceifrons (assembly GCF_021461385.2). Lineage (NCBI taxonomy): Eukaryota > Metazoa > Arthropoda > Insecta > Orthoptera > Acrididae > Schistocerca > Schistocerca piceifrons. The sequence continues at coordinate 171,787,657 of NC_060149.1, forward strand.
TCTCCTCTCGGAAAGTAAGTCAGTATTAATCGCGGCCGGGCGCCGCGACAGGGCGGCGCGCGGCTGCGGAGGGCGTGGCCGCGCCGGCGCCGGCCAACGGCGGGCGGCGTGCGCGCGCAAGCCCCGCCCTCGCTGCGCACTGGGCACCGCGCAGGCGAGCCGCGGCCCGCGTCGCGCAGTACGCCGCCGGCACGCCGACCGAGCACACAGACGCACGCCGCCAGCGCCCGCGCCCGCGCCCTCGCCTCCGCTCTGCTGACTATGCCGTATGCGGCCACGGCCACGGCCCGCCGCAGTAGCTAGCGACCGCGAGGCAGAGCACGGCACGACGCTGAATTTCACCGACCTGGGCAGCCCCTTCCAGGGGGGCGGCTCGAGCACGCCGACGCCGACAGTGGCCGCCATGGCCGACGCGCAGGCGGAACAGCAACAGGCGCAGCCGTCGGCCGGGAAGTCGGCCTTCATCGAGCTGCAGCAGCAACAGCAGCAGCAGCAGCAACAGCAGCAGCAGCAGCAGCAGTACGGACACGGCGCGAGCCCGCTGCGCTACTCGCAGCACCACGCGCACCACTTCGCGGGCCCCGCGGGTCCCGTGCCTCCGGGCCCGCCCGTGCCCCCGCACCACGTGGACCCTTCCGCCGGCTTCGGCAGCCCGCGAGCGCCGCCGCTAGGCCCCTACCCGTTTCCGACGATGCACCAGAACTACCCCGGATACCACCTGGGATCCTACGCGCCACAGTGTGCTTCGCCACCCAAGGACGGTAAGAATTCGTTGTACTCTGTGTGCGACGCTGCAGTGAAGTTTTCGTAGCAGTGTCCGCCAGGCGCGAGTATTGCGGGCTCGACAGCTGTCAGGCGCCGTGTGGCCAGGCTCTTCCGTCCCCGATGGGCGCCATACGGCCACCTCGTAACGGGAACAGTGTCTCTAAAAGTGCCATCGGAGAGTCGACTCGCAAGGTGCTGGAACACGCCACACTGGGCTCGGTCCGGTTCTTTACCGCCACATTTGCTTCCTTTCCTGTCGTATCACCTCCAGACCGTTCGCAGTGATCCTCTGTCCGAGTCCGTGTCATATGACGTGCTGTCAAGACGAGGACGTGTAAGTTGCTTGACCACAGTGATCGAAACTCTTACCTTAGTCGTGTCATTTATCATTGCCACTAGCCATGCAGTGTCAAAACGGGTGCCTCCAATTACTATCGTGCCCCTCGAGTGACCGTTTTGGATTACTTAGCTTCCCATATACCGTGAGACCCATATAGGCTACTGAGAGAAAAAAAAAAGAAAACAAGCGGAAATGGCCAGTGTTGTAGAATCAGTGCTACTACAGTTCAGACACAGTGCACACAGAATTGCCTTGCTAGTCCATCTGTAACCACAGTTGTTAACACCACATCTGCCTCACCGTTGGGACAACCCACTGAGCATTTATGTTTTACTGTTACGTAACTAGAGATGGTCCAGCAAAGTAATCCCAGTTTGGGTGTCCCGCCCACCAACGCATCTTCGTTTCTATCAGCTGGTGAGAGCAGCAGGGACTGTGAAGTTCTCGAGGGAGCCTTCAGTAACTAGCACGATTGAATCATTGTGAAGGTAATAAACACTCTGGACGTGTCATGTTTTACCTGCGATAAAGGGTGATGAAGTGTTCAGAGTGAAGCTTATTAACGCAAACTGTAATGACACATTGTGTCAGCGCGCGGGTACCACGCCTCCGGGCGACCAGCGCGCTGTAGCCGTGGACGCTCTGCGTCACATATTACTCCCGTCTTCCGATTACCGAGTCGGGAGGACCGTGATTTACCGTTTGGATCACGGAGCCCACGTTTCGGACATCATCTATGATGGTGTAGAGCACGAAGGCTAGTGGCGTTTACAGTGATTATCGCTCAGCTGATCGTCTTACTTAGACGGTACGATGCTCAGGTAACATTGCGCAGGTGTGAAGGAAAAAGGTGAGAAAATTGAGAATCGCGATCGTCTGACAAGGACCGCGTTATCATGACTTCGGGCAATGCGGTCCACGCCGGACTGAAGATCTATAGTACTTTGAATGTAATTTGGTTTAGCTCATGTTTGCTTTCCACCGATACGCATCTCACTGGTACAAACTGTAGCAAGAAATTCATTGCTTCCAACTAGGAATAGTTCTTTGAGGAGAATTGTAAATTAGCAGACTGTCACAAGAAATTTATTTTTCATGCTTGAGTAAATAGCTGTTTGCTTGTGGGACCTTTATCTCATCCTGAGCACATGAATGGTTAAATTTCCGCAGATTTCGGACATACACACTACCTCAGTGTAAGTTTTCGTTGACCAGTAAAACATGTGTTGAAAACACGGAATTCTGGTGGTAGCAAAAAGAGGAAACTGCTGTCTTTTTTTCATATATTCTGGTTGTCGTCCTTAGTACAAACAATTCGATAACTTTTCCGTACGATGACGCAGTAGCTTGATATGGCATACAAATTGCTGCTTTACCTAGGGGCACATACCAAATGTTTTAGTATCAATAGCCAATGGACGTTCGCAACGGGCTACCGTAGAGCTGGCTGTTTAGCACGGTACCATGTTGGTGAACACTGAAATCTGCTGGCACCTCTCTCTTCCACATCGCTAAACTTTCCTCGCTAACTGTTACTTTTTGCTCTCAGCTACACCAAAGGCAACATGTTCTGCGCACTTTTATTTGCCGTAACTTAATAAAGCATAACGACAGTAGCTGTTTAATCTATCCCAATAACATATTCAAGAAGTAATTTTGTCGCATCTTTGCGTTTCAGTTTTACGTAGTAAATTGACTTCGTGTGTTTTGAGGGTTTTGTTTACTTTGCATTAGTTTTCGGTTTAGCTTTCGTACTGTATTTATGCAAATCTTTTCCACAGTAGAACAAACGGTTGAAGTTCTGAACATGCCATAGCTGATAAGCTAGAATCTTGACCGAAGTATGAAATTCTCTGCGCGCTACGCAGGTTTCACTTTATCTATAGATTTAGCTCATAATACAGCATTCTTGCATGCCAAAGCTCACATGAATTTCTACTATATTGCTAGCCCATTAAGCTTACCGGCACGTTTAGAATGTCAATACAACTAAACTGAGTCTTCATTTACATCGATGTATTTCCTTTTCAATCAATAAAATTTCCTAGATATTGTTACTGAAAAATAAAAACAGTGTTTCAGTAGCACTAAAAGTTTATTGTTTACGTACTCTACTAACAGATCCATTTCTCCAGGGAAACGATCCGTCGGACACAATTTGCTTTGAGAATATACGTGCATGGGTGGCTTTATATTCTTGCTAATTCACATTCCAACAGTATCAAAAACATTTTTAAGCAAATTTATAGTATGTGTTACTTTATGTAATATTTTATTTTACTTTTTATTGTGAAGTACATTGTTATAGTAGAATATTCCTGAACAAATTTCTTAGTGGCGTTCATAGTTGTACGAAAATGACCCCTCCATTTTCCTAATTCACAAATTTGGGAATCGGTGAACAGCAACATTGAAGTGTAGCTTTGAAAGGATTGAGTGAGGGCAATACAGCGCATTGTAGAACGTATGCTTTCAGTATCCCTCCAGCGACGTAAACAGTGTAGAAGCATTGGCAGTCTTGGAGAGCTTTCTCTTAATGATCGATTTTAAACTGAGTAGCAGTACATGACCCAGCTGGAAACAAGAAATACAAAAGGACAAGAAATCTTCATTCAGTAGTATTCGCAATTATAAAACAAGAATCTGCTAAATGGGTTACCATATGAGGGTTACACATTGCGTAGGAAATAACTTAATCAACCATAAACACCAGCCATTAAAAATAAGTGATTATTTAGCAGAGGTCCTCTTAGTTTAATAGGGATGTGCTTTATCCTGGAGAATGAAGATTATTATTCTCTAACTGTTTTGTCAGCTGTGTTTATTGTTTTTTATCTTATTACTATCTATTTAGTAATTCTAAGGCTTCACCTGCAAGCAGTTTTTGTTTGTAAGCGATGATGCGTACCATCGCTAGTACACCCGATTATTGTAATCCAAAATCCTATGGTGTGTTTGCTACACGACTGGCAGTTTGATCTGGATGAAGATGAAGGCTTAGACTATCGCGAATAGACAAAAAGCAATAAACACAGCTGCGTAGACAAGATTGGAAGAAAATAAATGGTCTTCATCCTCCACAATATTTTTGATTTCTGACGTCCTCAGTTTTCAGCAATAAGGATTATGCCTTGATTCATGTAACTCTTAATTCTCTGTAGGTTCTTACGTAATTACTGTAGTATTTATACGTCGAATTATAATACTCAGATACATGTTTAAAACTGTAGCTGCTGAGCACTGTACAATAAAACAAAGAAGCATGGTCTCACATTTGCTACTGACGAGTTGAACGGCGTATCGTGGTTGCCTACAACATAAAGCCACCGTAATTTGCCGTCAAAAGAAGGAAATAATACGCATGATACTGTTGTCACACGGTTACTACGTGTGCCTTGTCGTTAAAAGGTTTAGTAACTAATTTTTGAGGATTTTCGTTTCATTAATTTTTTTTCTGTATGGAAAAGTGCCCCCAGTCTCTTCCCGCCAAACGCCCCGACACGTTCGTTGCGGATGCTATATTTTAAGGGCATTATTGTTGTTCGTAGTCATTATTTCGGTATCGTTCTTGCAGAACGAGTCCCTCAATTCGGCACTGACCTTCTGTTGTATGAGCTTTGTAAAGAATCAATCTCGCAGTCAATGTTATTACAACATTTGCAGTTATAAATATGTCATTTCTGGAGCTGTCTTCCGAACCTTCGAGCCGGTGAGCAGAGTTGCTGGATAAACGCGCAGTTTTCAGTTTTCTAGAATAAGCTCCCAAGTGTTATGGTACAAAACAAGAAAGGGAATATTTCTTTTTGTCTAATGGATGTTCAAAATTTTCTAAATGTCTACAGTATCCTCCTTTTGTTGGACTTCACATGACATATCGCACCCTAATTCCACTAGGATTGTTTGTGCTAATTTTCCTGCGCAATTTCTCGCACTCTGATGTAACATAATGAATTTTATATGCTACTCTACAGGAAGTGTGGGGAATATGACGTTGCAGTATCTGAGGCGGCTTTCTACACGGTACATGATGTGCATTCTTTCTTAATTTTTCTTGCGTAATAAGTCAAAAATTTATTCTATATTTTGCAGCCTTTGCATTAAGCAGGTTCGCTCTGTTGATTAAGAAGGAAAAAATGGTAACATGATAGTGTGACTGTTGGAAAACTTTCGTTCTTGAAAGACACTAAGATAGCGTCGCTGCGTAGTCACAGCGGGGAAAATGGCCCAGTATTTCACTGTTATTGCGTTCTTATTGTATCTGTATGTTTTCATAATCTTCTCATTCCTTCAGGTGTAGAGATAAGACTGACTCTTACCACGTTCATCGTTGTAGACACTTTTGTATTTTAAATCTGTCTTCATTGGACCAATGTTTCGACCCGTTCAACACTATTTACGGCGTCCCTTGCTTGCTGCATGAAAATACACGTCGTAGGTTTTTAGATTAGGATTCATAGTGATTTGCTGTGAGGCAATGAAAGCATCATTTCTCATTAACCGGAAAATTAAAACATTCAGTAATCTACTGGGTTTTTTCGTGTGTTTCCCTTCGGTGGTCTAAACATGCCTTATTAATTATTCTGTCAATAGTTTTCGTTTCCGCGAAAATGTGCACTCTTGTGGGTATGGGACTGCTGTTCATTCACTAGTATCTCTAGAACATTTTTCACTGCATGTTGTCTAAAAAGCAAAAATCTTCATTTGCGCACCGATACGGTACTCCTTATAAAGTTCATAAATGTCCTTCCTGCATTGGTACAACGTGATTTTATTATCTCAGAATATCATGCTTCATTTGTAAACTGAGAAGTTTTTGTCGTCTTAACTTAGGTTCTGTAGACTAATTTTGACTAGTAATAGCTACATGGTAAACGCTTTACTATCATTACTCTGTGCTAAAAATGTTTATGTAATTTTTGCTGCACGTATCATTAGCAGGGAATATAACAATAATTATAATATTTAGTTGCATTAACACTGTCAGCATGCTGCCACACTACTTCTGTATCTAGTGTTTATATTATACTTTTTGGGTGAATTTTTCTTCTACCGCTGGTGTTTTTTCCTCCAGATTGGCTGTACGGGAAGGGAATAAAATCGGAACTGCTGGATGATCGGCAGTGCGGCGAGAAATGTGAGTTCAACATTCATTCACTAATTGCAAGTTCAAACACACAATTCCAGTTAATTCCTATGACATAGGCTACCTAAATACACAACACACATTCACAACACAAACGGTTTCATATTATTTTTTCGGCATTAAATTTTGATTACAAGAAAAGTCTTTGTATCGAAACAGTAACAGAGAATGTTAGTTATCGTTTAGAACGACCTTATAAGGGAGAAACGACTCTATAGTTGCCCACCGGAAAATAGTTTCTTTGTTGTTTATGTCGTGACTTGTCTTCCTGACCGTGTTGTATGTGTACCGAGTATTGAAAAGAAACACAAGTCTAGAAACTCGAAGCGAGTATAACGAATTTTGCAGAGAGTTGCGTAAAATGCTTCCCCTCATTTTCGTTGTGCGCAAAGCGGCTATTAACGAAAATGTCTAGCTTTAACTTATTTGTGTAAGAGAGACGCCCTGTGTCACTGTTGTGCAGAGAACTAGCCGAAACATTTTGTATTACGTACCTGCATTCATCTTGGAGTGGTTTGTAATGGAAGGAATACTGTGAATTGACGCTCCACCGACAACGAGGGCCCTACAAACGGAACACAAGCTTATACGACAGGGCTGTGGATGGAAATGAGCCATGCCTTTTAGAGGGAACCAGCGCGTCATTCCTCATAATTTATGTAAACGACGGAAAAATTGAATCTGGATGGCGAGACAAGAATGCGTTTCCCGTCTGTGAACCATGGCGCTCCCTCGATTGGTAGGAATGCTTTGTCTCTTATGTGTGGATCATACAGCTATGCATTAGCCCTAAATAACAGATATAAAACAGAACCTTTCAAAGATTTTAGAATCAGCATCCAGCGTGAACGATTGTTCCATTACAGTAGTGGACATGTTGGTCCTACCTTCTCCTTCCTGTGTTATTTTGCATGTTTAGTTAGTTACTTTGATTCATGGCCGACTGTGACATGAGCGGAAACTCTTCGACACTATACTTGCCACATAAATGACTGATCTTTTTCTCTTTTTAATGAAGAAGTAATTTTCTAGTTTGGATAGTTTAATTGGTATTGTAGGTCCTAACCGTGCGAATATTAGCACTGAAATTTAGCAAATTAGAATCACAAGAACAATGTCATAGTACAGTGTCTTCGAGACGGTATTTTAGTTAGAGTGCGTATGCATTTCAGTACGGGTACAGAACCTCTTTAGGGTAAATGAAGTACGCCTGACGGTTACTCTATCGAGTGAAGGGAGCGTGGTGCGTGCGTGAGCAGGACGCACAAGGTTCTCCGTGGCCGGAAGGATGGGAGGCCGCCATGGGAACTTTGCTCAGCAGCCTGCCTTCATGTAGAATTCCGGGAAGCTATCCATCTGTCCAGACGTCTGCTCACATGTGCGCTTCAGGCCCTCTCAAGTGCTGCACCGTCGTCTCCCGTATCTATCTCGCGGCGACAAACCATTCGTATTGCTGGGAGCACACAAGACGAAACGCTACTGAAAGGATCCCTCGTAAATCGTAACAAAGCTACTTACCGTCCGTGCGACACACTGTCGCCGCATCCGCGGAGAGTAGCTGTTTGTGTTCTCGGAAGGCATTCGCTAGAGTTTATTATGCCTAATACTTTATCAGTTGAAGTTGACTGTTAAAGGAACGATTTTAGTAAGCGTCGTGTGTCAAGGACGTGCTGCGATCGGTCTCATGAAAGGGAAAAGAGGAAATTTACTTAATATAGAGCTATCGACTGACAACGGAAGTACAGGGACGAGTTTTGTTTTCTTGAGACGAAGTCATAGCGCTCTTGCGCACTATCGCAGTTAACTGCATGGAGTTTTTATTGGACGCTAGTTGGTACTTCGTTGTATTAAAATTTTTCGCGTCCTTTGTTCCTCAGATGCCCTACAAATTTCTGAACAGTTTCCGCATTTCATTATTATTTCTGTCACTAGCTTTCCCGTTTTGATTCAGTTTCTTTAATTCATCTCTCAGTTGCTGGAGATTGGGTATTTCTTTACTCTTTGCGTGATATAAGTTAACAGACAGTGTTGAACATAGACAGCCGGTAACTGCAGTCGCATCTCCGCAAATTAACTCAGATGATGGCTCTCCATCAACTGCTACAGTCTCTTTACACTTTCTGTTGTTGCACTGCTAGTCAAGACAGTCTTTTAATATAGTTACTGGAATGTGTGGTAGACTAGTTGTTAGGAAACGCACGGATTTCATTAAAATAAGCCACATGTAACTGCTGTTTGTCACAAAATATTCTAACAAGTAGTGCATCCGTAGGTTTACCACTCTTAAGGACGGTTGCAGCGGACTCAGGATGAAGCGCAGAGTGCTAGAATACTGACCGCGGAGCAGGTGAGCGTAACGCGGCAACGTTCATTGTCTTCTAGGCAAGGATTGTCCGTACACGTTTCCCGTAACGGTACCTGCAGGCTCGAGCTTATCGTCCGATGCGTAAAATCTGTCTGTGAATGCAGTTAGACCCGACGCAGCATATTTATTCAATTTTAGACGACAAGTGTCTTCTGATTTTACAAGTGATATGCGCGAAGTGCCGTAGTTTGTTTCTCCAACTCTTACAGACTGGAAACAATAGAACAGATTTGTAATTATTCGTCTGCACTAGCACTTAAATTGGTCTAAGCGTTAAGGATGTGGGATACATTAGACCGACTGAACAATAATATCTTTACCAAGAAACAATGCGTTTCTCTCGTACGAGTGTATCGGATCTGTTACAGCAGTTTGAACGCAATAATAATTCAGAATCTAGAATAGATATGTGTAATAGTTTTCTTACGCCTAAGCAGGTTATTTCTTTTTCTTTTCCTAAAAAGCAGCACAACTCTGGTGTAACTCGTGAGATGCTATCGCAGCGAGATGTAGTGGTAAGTTATCAGCGGTACGTCATGCTGAGAAATAACCCTGAAACGAGCTAGCCCCGGTAGTGGCGCGACAGACGCAAATCGCCTGTAAACTCTGCGCGCTCTCATTGAATTACGTGCTGTCCGACAAGGATAATGTACCACTCATTGTGATGCAAATTTACGGCACTTCTTTGCTTCAGGCTTAGAAACTGAAAGCTATATGCTTCTCAGATCAACTTACGGATATTTATCGAAAATTCACATTTAATCTTCGACTAAAATAGTTGAACCGAACTGATACACGCTTCAGCCAGACGAAAGGAAAGGAAATTACACACTTCTTTTATGAGACGTTGAGTGTGGGAGACCGTGAAATAAAGTTAAATTTTTAAGCTTATATCTTATTCAGAAATTTAGTGTCGTTGACTTGGTGTTTTAAAATGCTTGCGAAGCTACGGGTACTTTCACAAAACTCTCCGATTTGTAGTCCGGCAATGTAAAGTTGCGGAGGTTTAGACGCTAGCGCCAAACCTGCGTTTAGACGTGCCACGGTGCTGGCCATTATTTCTGCCTTCTTGGCCTGTACGCTAACACGAACCGCAATCTCAGTTAAGAGGGCAAATAAAACATCATGTTTTGTGGGAGTAACTGAAAACTGAACATAACACAAATTAGTGTATTCCACAGTTTTCAACGAGTTACCTTGCCTATTTAGAAGTTCCGTATGCACATAAGAGTTCGAAGGAGTATGTAGTGACGCGGTACATGTAATACAACGATAAAAATATAATTACTTCTATCTCGCTTTATATGACGTCCTGTGTGTGTTTTTTTTTTTCCACTGAGTGAATCTTTCACCTACTGCAAGCGTAAGTCTTGTTCGCATCGCATTCCCACCTTTTTCGGACTTGAAGATTTGTCTATTGAAATCAGCAGCGACATGGGTCAAGAACGGCAAGAACGGCAAATACAAACGTTTGTATATGTATTTTGTTGCTCCTTTAGAAGAAAAATAAGACAGTATGTTGAATGTGACGATATAATTCAATAATGTGCAGTGTTCTAACGTTATCTTTAGTATGTATGTTTACACAATGCAAACAAGAAGGTGACTGGACCTTTAGTAGCATACATGTGGGTTCAAATGGCTCTGAGCACTTTGGGACTTAACATCTGTGGTCATCAGTCTCCTTGAACTTAGAACTACTTAAACCTAACTAACCTAAGGACATCACACACATCCATGCCCGAGGCAGGATTCGAACCTGCGACCATAGCAGTCCCGCGGTTCCGGACTGAGCGCCTAGAACCGCTAGACCACCGCGGCCGGCATAGCATACATGTGGAACACACATCGAAGAAAGTTGTTTTATCCATTATGTACGTCGTTAAACTCCGTGGTTGTCGAGCAGTTGAAGGACGTTGGAAGAGACGTTTCTCTCAACAATCATTAGTTAGTTAGAGACTGTTTTATTCATCGAAACTCTCGTTCATGTGAAGTATCCTAAAGAGTCGCCGCCGAGTGGATCGACGTTGATCCACTGCAACTTTTTAGATGAAAACAGCCAAATGGAACTTACTGATATCTCATTTGTCTGAAGAGACCGCTATTTCTGACTTCAGGCTCCGGAGTTTAACATGATCCGCGATGCAGTTCGGAAGGAAGAATATCACTTCGGGTATATCTGTTACTATTATTATTATTAGGAGGAGGAGGAACAACACATTAAACGTAATAATGCAATTTATGCGTTTACAATGTTTTCTAAGGTTTATCAGTGGTATGAACGCCTTTAAGGAATAAGATAGCTGTAGCTCCCATCAGAGATAGATCGTACAGAAACTCTCTGCATTCAACTCTCGCTGATATATACCGTTCCACAAGTCGCCGTCGAATGGATTTGCACTAGTCCTTCTAGCGTTTCCACGAAAGTAACAAAATATCATTTTCTTTTAACTGCTCATAATTTTCGGTCTTTATGCGTTGCTGATTAGCATCAACTTGGTGCAACTTAAAGGCAAATACAAAAATTTCGTCATAGTGTATTATGACTCTGTTGCGTAGCAGGATAAGGAAAATTGTAGTGTCAATAGGAATATATAATGCTCTCATATAAATGCGCTGATTAAGAGAGCAAGAGAGCCAACAGATTCATGCCTCTACTGACACAGTATCTGTAAGTGACACTACAAATGCGTAGATTAATTTTTTTTTCAACTATCGCATCCATATATGGTCCTAGAAAATTGGCAGCAGTGTTGCCTCCGCAAAAGCTTTTGCTTCCGTATTTGGCCAAAGTTAAAACGAGCGGGCAAGATGTTTGGTCCCGAGCCGAGCCGCGCGTGCGACGAGCCATGATTTAAAAGGCGATTATTAACGAGGGAAGCACGATTCCTATAAAATGAAATTGTCCGCCCGCTGTATGTTACGAGGTGCCCAAACGCGTGTCCGTATCAAGATATTAATTTGCGTCAATGATCACGTGTTAATGGTGTGTGTGCGGCGATAAGGTATCTAGTATCGGCCATTGAACGAGCGCGCAGCCACGGAATGTGAGACAATGCGCCCTCGCACACTTCATTGAATGTGACGGCGCTGCCGCCGGGGGCACGATATCTAATTTGCGCGAGCAGGGGGAACAGCCTGCTAATTGTGTTAGCGCCAACGTGCCCAAAACAAAAACACGCGCCTTGAGCCGCTTCTGAAACAACGTCTCATTCACACATTCGCTGTAACACCTAACGACACGTCTCGGCATTAGGGGTAAAGGGGTTGTAATTTGGAAAGACAATGGCTCACAGTTCAGTTATCGGCTAACCGTCTCTCCGGTCCGAGGGGATGAATGAAATTCTGAGAGAGTTTTGTGGTTGTTTTCTTAGAACAGATCTTCTGGACTCAACTATTGGTTTAAGAAGAGATCACGTATATATATTGGACATTACACCCAGAACTTTTCGAAGCCACTTTTCTAGCTTGCTTTCTAGCTTTCTTGGCTCAATACCGCACACTTTTCGTGAAACTTGTCAGCAATTTTTGCAACTATGCTAGTTTCTTGCCACCTTTTCCGTCCTTCACCCCCCTACCTCCTGCCCATTCGCACAATTTTATAGAAGTTTCGAGCTTGAAAAGTTTATAGTCTCATCAGCATAGCCGTCGTTGCAGACATAACTGTCTCATATAAACAGGATTCTGGGAGGAAATCAATCGCTCCGTTTTGAATCAATGCAGTTGAATTAATTTCAGTAACACACGAAATATTAAATTATACGTTCCGAATACGAGTCCAGTATCTGAACCTCTATGCCACCTCTATCGGTGTATAACTTTTTCCTCACATTTTTCCTTCTATTTCAAATTTTAAGAAAAAATAGCCTTTCCAGTATGGTATCCGGTGAAATAAAATGTATGCACGGTGCAGTTTGTAAAATAAATAGTACAGATATCTCGGGCGTGTATTATCAGACAGTTTCTGAAAGATTTAACAAAGCCGTTCTTTCTAACGTACCTGTATTTTCTGGTTGTTGCCGCCTGATTACTGATCTTACGTTACTTTTAACTCGATAATTCTGAAGTGTTCTAAAGCAAACGCAATAAATGTGGTTCTTTGTGGTACAAATGTATCTTGTTCAAGAGTAGTACGACTGTTTGGGCAACTACATTGGCTGACAAAATTCCACAGGGAAACGTAATCCTGCGGCGTGGAGATGACTGATCTTCCGTCCATCACACAATTTTAACACTCATATTATTTATAAGGACGTTGTTCGCATACATGACTGTGTAAAGATAAAAACGATAAGCATTTTGTAGAACTAGGAAATTAAATTATATTCGGTGTCAAGGTCTCACAAGTAGGCTATATGGAGAAACGATAAATTTTAGAATCTTCCTTATCTGCTCACTTACTGGCAATTGTAGCGTTCCAGCCTATGCGATACTTTTTAAATGTATACATCTTCTCTTCTCCAACGCAATGAACGACCATGCAATTATAAACTAGCATTTTTCAATTAAAAAACTTGGTCGGTACCACTTCGTTTTTTACACTAGCGTGGTAAATGCGGTTTACCCTCTACGAAACACTTACTCAGTTGAATGCAATTAAAATTACACAAACATGTATTAGAAAATTGTGGTCTTTCGTCATTATCTAGGTTGTATATAAAAAGACGTCGTCGAACTTCTGCCAACCATATCAGATTATTGTAACACGAAAACTGTCTATATAATTTAGAACATAGCACGAGAATCACTCTAGAAATATTTCGAGCTACTGATTTGTTGCAGAACTCTTCCACAAACAAAGAACCATCCAAACAACTTGATGTATACGCACAGAGTTCTGGATTATCAGTGGTTAAGTACAATGGAAATTACCTTCTCCCACTTAGTTTATGTGGTTTTCATGGGTATAGGTCTAAATGTTTGGTCTCATAGTGTAGGATGCGAGCTACCCGCTTTCACAAACAAATGTTATCAGATACGAGGGAGTTCTGCTCAGGTAGATCAAAGAGCACTACTAAAAAGCGTGAGCTAGAAAAATACTACCATTATTTTATATAAGCTCCTGGAATAAAATCTTCTACAAGATTAGTCGCATTTGACTGTTTTCAATAACATGATTTACCTTCTTAATTCATTTGTTTACTAGTGCTCCACCAGTGCCGTTGTACTCTATGATTCCTGCGAAGAACGTGGTTTTCTCGTATACTTTCCAAACGCATTCTCATCTCGAATCACATGATGTACACAATCCAAGAGAAACTCTAGCCTCTCCATTTCAGACTAAGAAATTTTGCTACTCTGTTGTCTTGTAATCTACTGAAATCAAAATCTTGGCAGGAGATTAAGAGACTAAGAGTATCTACCTAGTTGCTTACTGCTGAGCGCTTTCGATGACTTCCGTGTTTCCGTAGCACCACAGTACAATGAATGTGTCGATGCCTCGTCACCTGAGACACTTTTCGCCTATTAAATTGTTATCCCCGTTACACGAAGTCCAGAAATACGGCGAAAGACGTGAAATTAGACGGTTGCGTTGCAATACTGCAGTCTGCATCATCACAGCTGAAGCGTTTTTACCGCTACGGTCGCAGGTTCGAATCCTGCCTCGGGCATGGATGTGTGTGATGTCCTTAGGTTAGTTAGGTTTAAGTAGTTCTAAGTTCTAGGGGACTAATGACATGAGATGTTAAGTCCCATAGTGCTCAGAGCCATTTGAAGCGTTTTTCTGTTCTCACACTTACTGGAAATCGGCGTAACTTTTTTGCCACCTATAAATACAAGTTATCATTGTTTTTCTTTATATGAGCGGTGTATCATGAAACGGAAACAACGAACGTGGTTATTCAAAGAAGGGGAAAGGTATTGCACAGTTGGGATTCAACATCAGTACAACTTCTCATTTTAATTAGTAGTGTACCAGCAAGCATCTACGTGGGATTTATTTCAACATGGTCGAGCTCTACTATTTTTGTTGGTGTTTCATTGTTCAATTTCTAAGGCAACTCTCCTTTTGACACAACTTTCCGTGAGAATCGATTTTACAGTTCGCCACCTTGCAAAAGAAATTAGTGATCCGCACCCGTTTTAGAGCCTTTGAATTAAATATTATGAGGTAAAACTCACCCGGGAAATTTTACATGACACCGTCCAGTACACATAACTTAAATGTAATCTTCTTGAGAGGTGCATATTGCAATAAAGAACTGAGATTCCCTAGCAGTCAGTAAAGTTGGTGTGTTTGCCTTCCCGCATGAACAGATATCATACTGCCAAATAGTTTATCAGCTGTTGCAGTAAGACATGTAATACTCACCACACTTTCCTCCACCTACAAGCTGTTCTGACACTCTAATAACTTTGTAAGAAAATTATAAGTATGTTACATCCAGGCTTAGTCACGTTTGTGGTACAGACAGATGACATTTTAGAAATTGTTATTGTATACAATTTTGTTATGTAGTTCTCTAAAACCAAATACAAAATTGATAGAGGGAGTTACTGGGTAAAAAGAAGCCCAAGCAAGTATGATGCATGTCGGAAAGCGTGTTGTGACTCGATATTTACAACGTAGCTCGTAAATATGATTTTTAGAGAGAAAACGCCGCCCTTCACATTGATAAGAGTCCGAGACATGAAATGTCAGCAAAGAGTAACATATTTAGCTTAAGAGTTTCTTGGTTCAGTACCGCACTGAATTTTTAGGCTATCTCCTGGCTGACTGTAATGGTCAGAAGTAAAGCCCTGGGTAAAGAAACTAGCAAACTGGCAGGCACTACAACGAAGGTCCCGCTTTAGAACGCCCGCGTAAGGTACTCAGTATAACCAAAATACACAATTAACTCAGTGTAAGTAACTTTAGAATTGTTTCACCCAAAAATTAGTATTACGTTATAATTAACAATCATAGAGATGAATACTTAACTGATTCTGTTTAACATAAAATCATGCAGTAATTTATTGCATTCTGTGTTCCATCGCGAAATGTGCGCGCCACTCGAAGCGCCATGTCACTAATCGTGCGGCCCCTCCCGACGGAGGTTCGAGTCCTCCCTCGGGCATGAGTGTGCGTATTGTCCTTAGCTTTAAGTTAGTTCAAGTAGTGTGTATGTCTAGGGACCGATGACCTCAGCAGTTTGATCCCTTAGGAATTCACACACATTTGAATTTTTTTAAATGTGCGCCGTGCCGACATCGTATATTACAGACAAAAACAATAATTTTAGTAGCGAAACTGTTTCCTTCATTGGTATTTATAGTAGCTTATGAACTTCAGTGCCACTCTCAGGCAATAGCTTGATTTCGGTTTACAAAGTGCCAGAAAAAAAAAGTGTGTGTGAAATCTTATGGAACTTAACTGCTAACTTTATCAGTCCCTAAGCATACACACTACTTAACCTAAATTATCCTAAGGACAAACACACGCCCATGCCAAAGGGTGGACTCGAACCTCCACCGGGATCAGCCGCACAGTCCATGACTGCAGCGCCTAAGACCGTTCGGCTAATCCCGCGCGGCAAAGTGACTCACCATTACATGGAAAAGCGCTTAAAGCGTGCGAATAATGGAATAAGCGTAAATCGAAATTATGTGGACAACGCTCAGATTATTTGTATAATATGGGCTGTGTTCTCTACTTTTCGGTATCCATTTGATCCTTACATGGCTTCGGGTGAATTTCGGGATTGGTGTCACAAAAAAGGTTCTGTCGATGCCTTACCAAGTTGAAGGCTTATTAAATGTGAAATTTTAACTTGTAACACTGAGATTATGAGAGAGACAGATTTAAGAGATGAATTGGAAGGCGACAAGAATTAAGAAGACCAAGAAATCACTTGAGTAACACTTCAGTGAATTCATTGATCTCCATAGGGTCTCACGATGCGTGCAGGAGCAGATGATGAACACTTTTCTACCTTAAAAAGTTAATTTAATAAACATTTATTCCTTTGTTCTGAACCGCAATAAAACTGAATTCGAGGTAGATTGTGGCCGACTATTAAGAGTGGAAACGCAGAAAGCTATCCTAGTAAGATAGCATAAGATCAACCTAAAATACTCTTATAATATTCGATCTTATCGGACACGCGCATTTTAATGTCTGACTTGCGCTATCAGCATAAAAAGAAAGTTAATAATTTATGTTTGCCTTAATGTTATCCAGGTGGTTTGAGCAGTATTCAGAAGATAGGAAAAATTGAATTTATCAAACGAATGTAGAATCACAGTGTGGCAGCAGGAAGGGCATCCGGCCATCCCTTAACAATTAACCATGCTAAATCCGCTACTTAACGTTGCCGACCCTACGCACGATGCGGGACAAAGGCAGTAGCGGCAAACGAATGTAGAATCACAGTGTCAATTCTTTTCTTCAACCTGCGTTTGTGCGGTCCCAGGCAAAAAGCCTATTTTGTGGTACAGTAATTTTATTCGTTTTGTAATTTTATAACGCCAAATGTAGATCGTGCGAAATTAACGTCTTGTCGATCGTACCGTAAATAAATCCGACTGTTAGTGTAATCATTATGATGTTTCTGAAACTACCATCAATTACATCAATTGATACGATTCACGATTATTTATAAATCTTTATCTTCGTGTCCATGAAATACTGCTCCTATCGTTCGGTGAACGGTCTGAATCGCTCAGATAGCGCCAACAACAACTGAGGTACCATAAAGTTTTCATCGACAACAAAAGGTCTTTTGCGTCTTGTACGTAGTATAACGCTGTAACTGAAAATAAATCAGGGAACAAAGAAAAAAAATCACGAAGACTTTCGCGACGAATTTGTTGTACTGAACGTGCGATTGTCGCGTCAGATCTCTATAAAAATGCGAGCTTTCGACAATATCCACCATTGCCTTCGCAAGATGGCAACTGACAGTCAAAGAAGTAACGGAACCACACGGGTGTAAATCATGTGGTAGTGGCCCCTGCAACGAGAGATTACAATAGCGCCAATGAGGGTTCATTATCGGCAGCGTCGTCACAATGTATAGTGCACAGTGGGCGCCACTGTATCATATCCATTGACGTAATTCCGTTACTTCTGTGACAGTCAGTTGCTTTTCCGACAAAGATAATGGTGAACGATGTGAAAGTTCGGGATTTTACACAAAATTAACGCAACAGGTCGAGTGAGAACACTAAATACAATGAATCAGTTTCTGGATTTTATAGTTATAAATGGTTGGTGACCTACACACAAATTACGTTTTTTAGTGCTAGTAGGGGTACCCGGTTGTATTATTATTATTTTTATTGTCGTTATTATCTGTTTTATTTATTTACACGCCCGAATAATCTCAAATGACCACCATGGAATGTAGGAACATTAAACATTGAACTCTGCGTCCAGTGGCTCGTAACAGCGGCGGCGGCAGCAATAGCGGCCACGTGCTCGTAAAGGAAGCAGGCACAGGGGGGCGAGGCTCGGATGTTATTCATTAGCCGATTAGCCGAGCCAAAGTGCGAGTATGGGCATTTTTAGCGCATCTGCCTGTCGGATCAGTGCTGCGGGAGGCGCTGTGTTGACACGACAATGGCTGCGCCCCCTGGCGCGGACAATGCGGCACGCACGGCCAACAGCAAATACGAGCGGTCACCCGCAGCGGCGAACCGCCGTTTAGGGGACACCACTCACTATCTGCCCTTCCCTTATTTTATTTGACGTCTCGGAACGGGGCAGGTTTCTTCCGTAGCGCAGATCACAGCCGGCGATTCTTCCAGAAATACCCCGTAGCAGCTAAAATATTGCGTGTATCGTCGCATCTGAGTGGATAGCAATAAACTATAAAATTCACCTCCAGGTAGTCTACAAATAAGAGATCGGCTGGTTGTTAGGATTTCACGTTCCCGTAGACAAATACACAGCAGCAGTTAACCAGTGAGATTGTACCACATTTTCTAAGATTCTTTATACTATGTCGAGAGCACTACAGTATAAATCTATCCGTCTCGCTTCTCTTTCGAAGTCTGACCTCAGAGAGCTAGAAATGTATAGGGCTTAATGGCTGTGAGACAGTTACACATCTACCTTCATATTCACTCAAGAATTATATTGTAGCCTCTCTCAGCTGCCTGAGCTGTTTCCCAGTTCAGTTCCTATTTAGAACTCACATGATTGCCATTATAATCGTGATCGTTACATGATTTGTACTCAACTCCACACATTCGCTAAATTTCTCCGTATTCCTCGCCACACCTACGACACAAAAATACAGTATTTGATTTTAATGAAAAAAAGTTTAAGTGATATGCAAACAAACTACGCAAATTGCTTTTTTCTCCTACAGACTATATTGGCATAATGCAGCGAAGATTGACAGGAGAAATATTAATACCTCATACAAACGAATACCAGAATTTTTGGCTTGTATGTTTCTTTACCATGCTTAGTACTGAAATGACGAAGCTCGCAGTTTCCAATAATTCAAGTGTGCTTAAACCGATAATACTCAAATCAAATTAAAATGAGCATTAATCATCAATATTAACTTTATTACAAAGCAAAATCATGTTCTGATACCTTGAAAATCAGCAAAGATAGTAAAACTGATACCACTGAATCGTACACAATGTTCCCATACTTTTATATGATAAAAGTTTTAATACATAATGTGAACGAGCGAATGGTGATCAGCCTGAAATGAACTCAGTTGCATAATTTAAATTACGATTCGGATAATTATTGGCACGATAAATTCGTTTAAACATTATTATTTGCATGTAAGTCCCTTGAAATACAATAAAGCGTCAAAATGAGCCTCATATTTATTACTGACAGAAACCAAAATTAGAAAATTTAATGGTCTACAACGTGAAAATAAGTTTTATGCTAACTCGAATTTATTTAAATATACTTCTCATGTTTTAATACCTGGTTTCGTAAATGGGAAAGAAGCAGATTCGGATACAATGTAATTAACGAAGCAGATAAGTTTCCGCAAAATTCAGTGTAAACACACATGGTAAGAAAATTAAATTCGTTCAAATTCAGAGTTGCTGTTCAGATTTTAACAATTGCAAAGATCAGTTGATTGTTTCCGTGGCATCTTTTTCAGCGATTTATAGTAGCTATTGTAATTAGTGTAATGTACTATTTACGGAAAATATTTTTACAATTACTAGTTTTAATTGGATCATGCTTTATAAGAACAACAGCGTTAACTGAAGATCTGATGACAGAATTTTGCAAGTGTGTGACAGCTCATTCACAGACTCTAGTTTTCAAATACAGTACGGAGAGCTATTTTCTCCTTCAGATAGATTTTGCTCTTCTACAGGTGAAATTGAGGAATAGTTTTATAAAAAAGTAACAACGTGGAGTCAAGCTCTCATGATGAGTTATTGAAAATATATGACAGCGTATACGGAAACACTTGTTTTCATCTTCGGTACGTAGACTTATTTTCTCCTTCAGACAGATTGAACTTGCCAAAACAAAAGAAATATCTTAAATCGAGGAATATATTTTTATTTTTCCCGTACTAAACTCGCAATTTGGATAGTTTTCGCGTAATTCTTAAAATTCACTTTCTTCCCGTGTGTGTTTACAGCGAATTCTGCGGAAACTTACCTGTTTCGTTTCGTATACATCTCTTCTTAACCAACTGTAGACAGCGCCACAGATTTTCCAAAGTAACACTCCTACAAAATCTGAACAAAAGATATACCCCTATTTAAGAAGCCTTTAAATAGAAAAAGAGAAATATATTCATTGGTCTGTTGGATATTACGACTACTGTGTTGGTAAAGTACTTTAAATATATAACGTAATGAAACACTGTACAGTATATCTTACGTCCAAAATTGTAATTGTGAACTCATACACAGTATCAACGCAAAGAAAAATAAGAACAATAAAATGTAGAAAAAAGATATTATAGTAGGTGAGCACTGCAGTTTATGCGTACATGTTATGGTCGACCGCTTACTTGGGTCTTTTACCCTTTATGAAGTTTCAGGTAACGACTATGAGAAGAAACTAATATTCTTGAGAGTGTGACTTCTACATCCCACAACTAGATTGTTAGTTAAGAAAGTTTGAAATGTATTGTAAGGATCATCATTTAGAAGTTCATGATTAGATTTCAATAAAAATCTCTGTGAACTTTTCTAACATGCTGTGCCAAGGTTTTCTAAGTTGTAACATGCTTAGGCCTATGAATTCAGCTTATATCCTTTCACATGAGAATTACCGCGATGTAATTAGAATCAAGCCGCTTCACTTTCAGCGAAACAATGTCTAGAACGTCCTATTTTACTTTGATACAACTAGCTTCTTGAAGTCTTTTGGATTTCCTTTCCCTCTTAGAGAAGTAAGTTATAAATTATTGAATCATTAGAGACGAATTTTTCATTACTTCAACACCGACTCTTACTCGTTACATGGAAGAGTATCTACCGGATTTTTCAGTGGCCGCTTCAAGTGCTTTAGTTTAGTCGCTGACGTGGCACAACAAAATGAAATTACTGTACCAATACCGTTCTCAGAATCGGTATTAATCATTGACTCAATGTGTAAATCTGATTTCAAGTTACATATGTCGATCACACAACCGGAAGTGTAATCTTCCTGGTCAAAAGCGGATTTTTGTCGAACATTTATCGTCCTGTTCTTCGTGATGCGTTGCCGTAATGTTCCTCATTAGCTCTTTGTGATGGAACAAAAGTGGATTTCTGGTCTTCTTAAATCTGCCCGTGATTCCATTATTTATGCTCTTTGGAACCAGCAATGTTTCCGTATAAGTCATCTCTTTCATGTACCGACGCTTTGGTACCTAAAACGTAGGCAATTTTCCTGGATGGCACTGTTATTTAACATGAGAGAAGTTCATATCTCCTGAACATTCATCCACGTTTAGGTTACTCATAGTTTCTGTAAATCACTTCTAACGAATGGGGGAATTATTAGTTAGATAAGACCACGGTCGAGACCTTCTGTATCTTCGTCCTCTTGAGCTAGTCTTCTGCCTCTAATAACCTCAACGTAGAGAGTACGTCGAACTATAGTCTTCCTTCCTTCAGACTGAATCCTAACAAAATATGCTGCTAAGCATGTGATGTGTTATTTGCTTTCATTGACGAAACCAGTGTTGAAAGGCAAACATCTTTGGCCAGTACACGGAATAAATACATCATTCTATTGTGCTGAGGAGAAGGAGAAATTTTTCTGGGAAATTACAGAGCTATAAAATCTGTTTCAATGAATATCAGTGGGAATAAAGCATTTACTTCCAGAACATATACGAAGAAAAATTAGGAGATTCAATATTAGCGTTTCACTTAAGTTGTTGCGAAAATAAGCAAAATCCTGGATAAAGTCCCGAAAGATACGTTTCAGCCAGCAGAATACACTAAGTAATAGTGATATTTACCGCCATTCCATATAACAACTTAATTTGGAATTTATATGAGAAGTAGTTGTGTACGTTGATACTGTGTCAGCTTTGAATGGTTCGTTGCGCAAATGCTGTAGATCGTCAAACAAATCACTGTCACACACTATAAAAATGTCAATACTTTGCCGCTGATTTATTCACTGTCATTTCTGAGACATTTAAACTTTGAACGCAATAATAAGTTGTCTATAAATATGGTACAGAGAGCAATATTGGAAACTTGCTTTCAGGAGCGAATGATTTCTGTTACAGCTTAAAGTTGATCGTCCCATCGACAGTGAGGCTATTAGGTATGAGCACTTGCTCAAATGAAAAGGATGGGGTAGGGAAGCCGCTATGGTCTTACTCAAGGACCTCTTTGGCATTCACAATAATTCATTCATTCCTGCCGTTTCTGAACACAAATGTAACATGTTAATCCCTTATTCACAAATACTGATGATTTTTGGGAGAGGTACTGAATAATGTCACGAAATATTTCTACACTGCGTTTACCAGAGGAAGTACGGTGCTTTACCAGTCCAGGAATGACATACAGTAAGCTGACCTCTTGTCACAGGAAAATTCAGTCAAAAAAAAAAAAAAAAAAAAAAAAAAGGAAACGAAGCATATTTTATGTGTTTCACTACATAAACCTTAAAACAACGTTTCCCGTGAAATTGTTGATGACAATTTCTTAATTGCCTGACTTGCGGAGAATTACCTAAGAGAGAATTTGCCTTATGGAATGTTTCTATAATTTAGGAAGTGTTAGTGCTGAAAATCAAAACTGAACGTTACTATGCTTGTATAAGGCATGACGTTGGTGAACAAGAGAACGGTTCTGAGCACCAGATCATCGGAAGCAGCGGTAGAGACTTCACAGATCTGAAGATTCATTTAAGATGACTGCCTTCACTAGAGTCTTTTCCTTATTCAAATTACAAACGCGTAGGAAGCACGTAGCAAACAACGAGAGTTTCGTTGTTTTCTTTCTGAATTCGTCAATTTAACATACTAACACAACACCGAAGATTTCTTGTTTTGAAGCAAGTAAATGAAATCTCTGAACATATCTCCTGGAAATAATGCATTTTAGAAATTTCTGTGTTACTGTGTGCTGAGGAGTAAGTACCCTCACCGCAACAACAAAAGGAAAGGGAAACAAGAGAATGACCAACCATTCGTTTTCAATCTTAGAAATTTTATCATTATTACGTGCCATCGTGTCTCTCTGCCGTACTGTGTTACTTGAGCACAGTCACAAGCAAAAGAAGTTCTCTTTTTGGACGGGCCGGCCGAAGTAGCCGAGCGGTTCTGGGCGCTTCATTCTGGAACCGCGCGACCGCTACGGTCGCAGGTTCGAATCCTGCCTCGGGCATGGATGTGTGTGCTGTCCTTAGGTTAGTTAGGTTTAAGTAGTTCTAAGTTCTAGGGGACTGATGACCTCAGATGTTAAGTCCCAAAGTGCTCAGAGCCCTTTGAACCCTTTTTGGCCGGGATGCTGTCTGTAGTGACCTGCCACGCTACTGCTTAAAGAAAAAGAAAAAAAAAGACAGGAATTCCAATAATTACTGGGGCACTTTCACTTTTCCTTTAGCAGTGCCTGTCGCATAATTATAATTTCCCATTGAATTACTTCGTTCTTGGTTTCGGTGTCAGCGCCGTTTCATGACGTACCTATAAGGGGTCACAGCAATGAAATGGAATTTATTTGAGCGAAACTACTTTTCATTGGAATTTGATGAGAATGTTACATTCGAAAATGTTTGTATGACGTTTTTTCTGAAGGTAGGTCGAGACAAATATTCATACTTTATTATGCCTAAAACGTGTCTTTCCACAGAGATACTAGACCTGGTGCCGTGAAAGTATAGTAGTAAACATACTACTGTCATACTACTTTAAATTACATAGCGTGAGCAAATTAAAAAAATAATGAATAACGCCTGTAACTAGCTTACTTGATTCTCACACTATTACAAACATTTTCAGTACATTGGATATTCAGAGAGCCATTTTTAAGAGAATTTTTTTTTCAGTTTTGCGTTGTATGCCGATGTTAAACATTTCTTGCTTTTAGACATGATTTTTGCGATCTTACGATTCCTTCTGCAACCAGGACATTAGCAATGCGATACAGGCATTGCTGAGCGATATTTTTAAACAAACGTGACTAGATACGAAGTTCGACATGCACTTATCCACTCCTTCATGAGAGTAAATTTAACCTTCGGAATGTTGTTGAGAGCAGACGAATGCTGTCAATAGCTCTGTGGGCAAATATGGCGAACCGTTCGTACCTCGACAAGTCTATCTGCCAAGAAGTAACAAACGATAAGTGACAATTTCATCATCAAGAGAAATATTAGCATAATATTCAATTTCAGGACCTTTCCATGCAATGTACACACACACACACACACACACACACACACACACACACACATCCACCGAAACATTAACTGAGTGACTCGTAATATTCGCAAGTTGTATTAGTCTGTGGTACGGGTAGTTTATTTACTTTACATAGCGGGTGTCTGTTATTTGCTACACATTGTTATTTGCTACGTATCCTGTAATGTTACTGTCGCTATCTAAGATGTCGGTGTCAGGAATCGGGAGTAGACCAACTATACAATTTATAGGTTCCAGTTCCGTTCATAGTAAGAATATACATACCACAGTGATGACGTTTCTGTTAAAGCAACCATACCCCTAGTCAGTTGCTTTTGTTACACGAAAGCTCTCTGGTTGTATATCTTTACTTAAACTGGTGTCATTTTTGGCAGCCAGATTTATTCTTCAGATTTTACTTTGATTAAAGAAGACCCTGGTCCGAATTATCATCAAGTTAACTTCGTTAAATCTTTTTGTGGTTTCACTGAAGCACTCATCTCGAATTCCAGTAATGTGTCTTAATGAAATTTGAGCTTTCTCAAAGCTGCACTAGTGTTTTATCAATAACAATTTAATTAAAACTCTGAACTCCAGAGGAACTCAGTTTGAATGGGACTTTTTGTGATGGTAGGAAGCTTTCATTCTCTGATAGTATTCGTGCTGCGCGCCAGTGTATGTTTGTGACCTTTAGACTTCTGTACTCGGTTGTAAAACGGATGCCAGATTAGTGATCAATGGTGGAACTTCGAAATCTCTTGAAAGTGTAAGCACTAGGGAGTGCTAAGCCACATTAGATAGTATAGTAACAGTGGTGAGAAATGTACTGTAAGAAAATATCAGAAGGGTTGCAAAACGTTAGATATATGGAGAACAGAGCCAGCAGAGACAGAAGCAAAAGAAAAGAAATATACGGGTTAAAGATGAAACGAAAAACAACAAAAAAGTACGAGTTGCGCCTATCGGTGTAGACAATGTAAGATAACTGTGAAACGCACGTCGAAATACAGAAGGAGCAGAAACTGAATGGCTAAACAGAAATACGAAAACAAATTATTGCAGAAATATAATAAGCAGCACGTAAGGAGATTTTTGTTTCGTTCATTTATTGTACTTAGTATGAAACTCCATTCTGGATCTAAGTTTATTAATAACACTCAAATAACTTACGCGTTTCGGCCAACAGCCATTTTCAGGATCAAAAGATAAGAAATAGATACAAGGTTTCTCGTTACATTAGTGCGTACCAGGAACATTAGCAAGTCCTTAATGAGTTCTATGTTTAAGCGTTGTTAATAAATCTCAGTCCAGACTGAACTGTTGTTTAAATGCCATCGTGATCGTGGATCGCTACTCAGATTTCATATAATTCATTCATGTTACTCATTTGTCATTCAACTCAAATCCAACCCCGCTTCTAAATTTTTATCATTCTAAACACATATTCCACTATCTGTTTCATTAAATACACTTCCACAATTGGAGTACGATGGGGAAAGAAATCGGTCATGGTTAACTCAAAGAAATCATCCAACAATTCGAATGGACTATTAAACGTAAGCCATGAGATGTCTAAATCTAGTTGGCTGGACAGGAATGTGAACAGCAGTCTTTTTCGAATATCAGTCCAGTTCCTTAAGCGTTGCACCATTTAGGAAGATCAGTAGGAAGATTTAATGTTGCTTTGGACAGGTACGAATCTCCGTCCGAACAGGGCTCCGAAAGTCCAGCGGTAGCGACCGACCACGGTGTCATGCTCAGCCGACAGGCTTCACTGGATGCGGATATGGAGGGGCATGTGGTCAGCACATCGCTCTCCCGGCCGTGACCGGAGCCGCTACTTCTGTCAAGTAGCTCCTCAATTGGCCTCACGAGGGCCGAGTCCACCCCTCTCCTCTTGCCGACAGCTCTCGGCAGACCCGAACGGTTACCCATCCAAGTCAGAGCCAAGCCCGACAGTGCTTAACTTCGGTGATTTTACGGGAACCGGTGTTACCACTGGGGTAAGGCCATTGGCTTAGGTTGGAATATGAAGCGCTAATTTCTAGAGACTTAAGAAAATTTCTGTCATCATGTAGTACACATTGCATAGACCTCTCTAGACAAGGGAGAAATAGGTGAATCGGTGCTCTGAATAACATAAATCTAGATTTTTCGAAATAAAGTTATACAGTACGAATACGAGTACCACAGGTAACAATATAGAGCATCTAAAATTAGTAGCAGTTACATAAATAGGAAAGCGTTCGTTCTGTTGTCAAAAAGTTGAAGGCATAATGTGTGTCACCAGATATGCACAATTATTGCCTTCACATAGCCCAAAAAATGAGAATGAAAATAGGTTTAAAGATTTAACAATCAACTTGACTTCTGAGGTTGTAACGTTAGTTCTTCTCTTCTTCAAACACCGCGCAAGAGACGTCCACTGACGCTGTGCGACGAACGCAATAGCGCAGCGTGACATAACTATAAGACGACCGGCGAAGAAAACATCAGTTGTCAGATTTCGATGTAATTTCTGCACTCCTGCACTTATAAAATTGTTTTTCTGAGGGTCGCTAGATTCGCTTTGACTTGTGAGACAATGTTAAGCATTTAAAACATCCGTGCTAGTGATATGAACCATGTAGCAATCGTATTGGACATAAACTGGAAGAAATATTAGGACTGGTTCTCCCGTCAACAATTAGGACTTTAGAGACGCAGCATTTAGTCGCATTTGGGAAGGATAGTAAAGGAAATCGGCCGCATCCCAGAATTTATCTCAAATGATTCAGGTGAAGTAGAGAATCCAAAATCTTTGTGTGTAAATACAACATAACTTAACTCTCTGAACCACCAACGTCCGCTTTATCCCAGAAACTTGAAGTCTCGGAGTAAAAGTTCAGAAGTACGTTCGTCAGTCAAACAGAAAAAAATACTTCGGTTCCCACGAAAAAATGCAGTACACTTCCAATTTGTAGTTCCGCAATCTGTCACAAGACTGCCGCCCAGGAATAACTTCTGATTAGTCGTGCGATTTAGTTTTCATATTTAGAGCACGAAACATAAATAACAAAGTGATAAATAACACATGATGCGACTGTGATAAAAACATTAAAAATTAAACGAAAAATCAAAATTTCCTTCCATAGCAAACTCTGTGTTGGAAGGTAACACATGCGACTCTTTTCCCTGTATCTGGCTTTAGAACTAAACACAAATTCTCTTTCTTTTCCATCTAATCACCCGCGTACACTATTTTAATGTACCCGAACTGAAGACTAGTAGAATCTGATAGAGGGGGCTAATATGCTCCATTAAAATATGTTTTTCTAATTATCTACGAATTGTTTTTTTGAGATTTTATAAAAGCGCATCGATAGATAAATGCGGAAAACTGCTGAAAGGTGACTCTGTGAGAACCTTTGAGCGAATAGAACGAAATAATCTTAAGTCGATGTTTCAAATGACGGTTGAAGTGAAAACAATTATACCAATGATAATTTCATAGAAGACAGCCTTACGAAGATTTTCGTCGCCGTTCAAGTTTCTTCTTACTTTAGTACATATTTTGATGATAAATTTTAGAAGATACACGAAGTAATACAGCGAAATGTGATTTGCTTTAGGCTGGCTGAAAGAAGATAACGTTTTCCTTCATCTGACAATTCCTCCTCCCTCCCTCTCTCTCTCCCTCTCTGTCACTAGTAGGCACACACATATACACGCACACGTACGAATACTTCTGTCTTTGATAACTTCCAGCCTCATCAGCAGATTCCGATCACACAGTGCCCTCCAGACGAGATACCTGGAGTGGAGCTATCTGCAGTGAAGTTATTCGTCGTAATTAGTTGCAAGGTCGGCATGCACTGCTGACGTGTAATAATTGTGCGCGTGGGTAAGCGCCCTTGCGCAATCGTGCAGTGAGAATAGGAAGTTGCTTGTTCATCGTGCAGTGGAGAAGTTACTGACCCTGGCCAGTCGCTAATCGTAGCTCCAGAGAAGGATTAGGAGCAAGTTGTTAAGTAAATAAAGAACTGCATTTTCCATCATGGAATCGTAAATCTATCGAATCTACAGCGAAGTGAAATTGTGTGGATAGCCTATAATGTGGATGCTTTCTCGCGGTTGTGGCTTCGTCTCATGAATCCGTAAGAATTAGATACAGCCTTGTATTATTTTGTGCCATGTATAAGATTTTGTTATTTTCTTTCCTTTCCTTTCCTTGTGTTGTTTATACAATAAGACAGGAAAGAAAAAACTACATCGCATCTGCAATTATCGGCAGGAAGACTTCTTTATCATTAAAGTCCACGTTTATGAAAAAGTGTAGTAGCTGTAAGTGTCTGTTAGACGGTTTATAGCTGATGCAGTATTTTTAAGGCAACTGGTAGCTACCTAGACTTGTCCAGTCAGCAAGTTTCACTGTTCTCATTTCTATATAATGTTATTAGAACGGGGATCGCAACTGGTGGAACTCATTGCATCTGACTGGAGTTAGTGAAATGCAAGCTCACGTTTCAGCAGTCCTTTGGTTGTTTATACTGCAGGAGACAGCTGAAAAACGACGTTAGATCTTCTATGGTTTTTTTGAACCACATCAGGTGAATGCTGGTATCTTTCCTCTCATCAGGGCCACATAGGTATACTCTCCTATCTACATTACAATGAGTTTATGTTCCCTCTCTGAACACCTAATTCTCAAAAAGTCGTTACTCTGCAACTTTCCTTTCTTGATGCAACGTGCTGCGAAGTTTATTGGTTCCTTTTTCAGTGATTATTAAAAACAATGGAAATTAATATCTTGATACTTTCAGTGATATAAAAGCGGCTAATTACAAATATCTACAAATACTGTTCACTCAACGCTGTGTCGTACTGAGTTACAACCTTAGTAGAAAATGACACTACTGTACCATTTTGGTTGACGTAAAACACGGGTAGACCCACGTAAATTACGTGTTGGGCGAATAACTTTGAGAAATTGACAGATAGTCTGGAACTCACTGGAAAGCAGTCTTAGATAGAGCATCCCGCGAGGATCCGGTAGGAAGATGGTTACCAGAATCAGGTAGAAATTATCGATCCAGAAAAATCGCGGGAAGATAACGCTAAGTGAACGGACCGAAAAGGGAACTTAAATTCTGTTCAGGAACCAACTCCATGCTGCGGACTGTAGGCAAGTGACTAGTAGAGCTTATCAGACAGTTTATCAGAAAAAGAAATCATATAAGGCGCAGTAGAGGTATATATGTGTTACTTGCTCCTGTACGGTGGTCTGCAATCATACATTGAACAAGAGCCGACTTAGGAATTACAGAACAAGGAGAAAGGCGCTGCAGTCTGGAACCGCAAGACCGCTACGGTCGCAGGTTCGAATCATGCCTCGGGCATGGATGTTTGTGATGTCCTTAGGTTAGTTAGGTTTAACTAGCTCTAAGTTATAGGGGACTAATGACCTCAGCAGTTGAGTCCCATAGTGCTCAGAGCCATTTGAACCATTTGAACAAGGAGAAATGTTGCTTAATATGTGTCGAAGATTTTCGATGTCATTTGTGTTTGTTAATAGACACAGATACGCTTACACGGCGCAACTGATGTGCTCCTTGTCTCAGTTCGGCATCATTCGCACGCAATTCTGTTGCATTTGCTACACTCCGTTTTTCCCTGTTTATTTCACAGATTAGTCATGTGTTCTGTAAATCTAAATCAGCAGTTCATTACGTACGTTGACCTGCCTCTACATAAACATAATATCATGTATCAGCAAGAGAAATTTGACAGCTTGTGTAAGTAGCGTAGTAGAGTGGTGCTTATTAATCTTTAGAGACCCGATGATGGTGATAGCAAATGAAGTGGGTAGCTATCAAAAAAGAACTGACGTAGAATAAGCAGACAGCTTTCTGTATATATGTGTAATATTAATTGCCAATTAAACAAAATTTAGAATTGATATCCGCAATAAGTGCAGAGTATTATCCAACTACTTGCAAGACCGCTTTTACCCGTCGAGATTCTTGTTCTTTTTTTCTTTTCATTATTTTGAGTACAACGTCGACCAACGGGTAACTGCTCAAACTTTGCTGTGACGGAAAAGTGCCAAATAAATCTCGCTATAAAATAAAAAACAAAAAAAACTCGTTTGCGGTCTTACAGTTTTAAAGTTTTAGCTACAGAGGTTGAACAAAAATATCTAAACACCACCATGCTTGAACATAAATGTAGGTACTAGCCAAGCCTGCAGATCACGCTATTGTGCGTGAGCTGTACAATGTCCTCAATACGTTTCAGGTGTCAGTGGTGGTCAGAACAGTTGTGTGGGCATTATGTCGAAGCTAACTGACATCTACTGTGTGCAAATTGTTAGTGGTCGTAAAAACTTAGCCGAAGTGTTTGGTGTTTGAAGAGGCACCGTATTGAAGATTTGTACAGGCAAAGCGGAAAATTTTCATCGGCTAAGTCACAACGCGGACGAAAGTGAGTGTTGAGTGATCGTGGCAGACGTTCATTGAAGAGGACTCTGTCGAAAAATAAGGGGACGACAACTGCCAAAGTCACTGCAGAACTGAATCTCATACTCTCGAACCCTCGCAGTACCAACACGAACGGAGCTCCATAAACAGGGAATTTTAGGGCGAGCTTGAATTTCAGAACCACCCGTCAGTGATGAAAATGCCGTAACAGGAAAACGACGTGCCGAGGCCGTAGAACCTGTACTTTGGAGCAATTGTAGAAGATCTTTTGGCCCGATGAGCTTCGTTTCACATTGCTTGCAACTTATGGTTGAGTTTAGGTCCGAAGAGTGAAACATACTGGGGGTTCGGTGATGATATAGGCAGCCATATCGTAGTATTCTATGGGCCCAATGATTACTCTGCAAGATTGCATTACTGCAACGGATTGTGCCGGCCGCTGTGGCCGAGCGGTTCTAGGCGCTTCAGTCTGGAAGCGCGCGACCGCTACGGTCGCAGCTTCGAATCCTGCCTCGGGCATGGATGTGTGTGATGTCCTTAGTTAGGTTTAAGTAGTTCTAAGTTCTAGGGGACTGATGTTGTCCCATAGTGCTCAGAGCCATTTGAACCATTTTTCAACGGAGTATGTGACAATTTTGGCTGATCAGATCCATGCCGTGGTACAAAGTTTGTTCCTTAATGTTGGTGATGTATTCTACGGCCACAGGGCTCCTATTCGCATAGATCGCATTGTCCAGGGCTGGTTTTGTGAACACGAGGATGAATTGTGTGACACCCAGTATCGTTATCCGAACGTACTACTATTTCGCACGAGTAATGGTATAAGATTCCCTTGAAAACCATACAGGACCTGTATTTATCCATACCCATATGACTGGAAGCTGTTTTAAAAACCGACGGTTTTCCTACACCGTGTTAAGCATGGTAATGTGTTTAGATATATTTGTCGATCACCATGTACATTGTATAGAGACCTCAAAGCGGCTCGAGCTAGCACCTCTTGTGCGATTTACCTTTGCAGCAGATTAGCTATTTGTCTGCAGTTAATAGACGACCGTGAGGGTACACCGGACTAGGTATGTGGGATTTGTTCAGTATTCTTTTCCAAGCGTAGTAACACTCAGATTTCGAATGCGCATTTTCTGTTGCTTGTTCAGTGATAATTCCACATTCCGGCACTGCAAACATTCCTTGGGCCACCTTACGTGTTAACATTTTACGTGTAATAATATGTCATTGTATGCTAGACTTTGGCTATTTTCAGCGACTACGATATTCCGTTCGCTCGAAGCGCTTTACTGCTAATGCGCTGCACTGCAACATAATACCGTTTATAACATGGGTGCAAAATGAAGCTGCTGTAAAATAATTGGAAATTAATTTGTAACACCCGGAGAAACACATCGTCCGATTCGCTGTACAAAATACCATGGTCTTGAGCTAAATTTCTTTCGGTGCCCTGTTATATTTGGCGATGAATCAGATGCGGTTTGCTGGAGTGATTTCTTATCAATCACGTCAGCATAAGCAAGATTAGTATTCAAAGAACGGTCGATTACTGGCCGTTTGAGACAGAACACAAATTCAGATTTGACAGGGATGTGACACGAAATCGGTTATCACGTTTACAAACAAATCCTTTCGGCTTTCGTCTTACTAGGTTAACGGAAACCACGGAATCTCTATATCTGGTGGGCTGAGAAGGGTTGCGAGCCCAGTGGATTACACACTGTACAGTATCACTAGGCACACAAATAGATATAGCTGAAAATTAGCATTGCTATGTTTTGCTGATGTACTATATATATTTGTTTTGCCGTCGTCGGAAGTAAAATATCATTTCATTGTGCTTTATTATTTAATTTATCTGATAACACAGTATATAGACTTCAGAAGAGGACTCATCTTTCGTCCCTCAGCAGTCACGCTGAAATTATTTTGTCTAATCTTTTATCGAAGAAAATCGCTTATTTTTCCAATGCTCAGTTTTTCAATGACAATTTTATTATTGTTTTGCATGTACCCTGTTAGACTTTGATTACCTAACATAATACTTGCACTGCCTCCACATTTGATCCGTACCTTCCTACGCTAGATAATTTCAGAATCCTCATTTATTATTTATTCTTATTTCCTTAGGTGTTTAGAAAAATTTCATGAAGACATTCATTAATATAAATGGTTTTTGCCTTCATTCTGTACGTTTTCTTCAATGACAACGAGTCTTCCAGGGTTTTGGCGTTACTTATGATCAGTATGACATAATAAACTAACTACTACGAAACCGGTAGTGATGGATAAAAGAGTGTCTGCGACGTCTTTAACGACAATAAATGTGGAAGTGGATGTTTAGAGCTTCATCTACAGGCAACATCGAGTTCCTTATGGATTGAGCACGCATTAAATAAGTACGGCCAAAGGTATCCGCAACGATCATGTGAAGGAACTATTGTAGCAGTCGCCTGTAGTCATTTAGGGAAGACAGACGCAAGCCTATGCAGTCATAAGAAAATATGATTAGACGAGTTGCGACTAGTCGCTGCTATATACGCGCTGGTCCAAGAAGTTGTTTACGTCTTTACTCTAGTTCCATACCACAGCCTTATCTTCGCTTTGATAGTAGTGATTAGTAAATTCAAATTATATCTTGACTGACATGTGAGTTATGTCGAAGGCTCCGCCTTACCTCTGATATCTTAATAGCTTAACTGTTGTGCATTTAACTCTTCGAACTTAACTGACAGTTATTGGTTTCAGCATGTTATGTTTCACTGAGTAGCACACTCATGTAGGCGCGAATTGCTTTTACCGTTCTGCTCTTCTGGAATATTTCTTCCTCAGTGAGCAGCACTACTGCAGATGAAAATACATCTTCTGAAGATGTGAAAATTAAACGTACACGAGAGAGTGTGTCCCATCCAAAACTATTAAATTACATCTTCCACTTTTTTATGTAGGAGGAAATATTTACAAAGTGGTATAAATGATGACAATTTATTAAATAATATATTTATTGGTCATAATATATTTAGTCTAAGATGAATAAATATGCTCCGATCTGATTCATAAGTTGTCGTATTCACAGAAGCAATACGCTGGTCGATGTGATAACACCTCGAAAGTTACTGAATGCAGATAAACTTGTCACTATTAGTCGTCGCTCGAAGAACTTTTATTTTTAATACGCATTGGATGTAAGACTATCATCAAAACGTGAAATTTATTAATCGTACAACTCTATATTTTCAACTTTGATTTTCGCTTCTTGTTGATGATTACCTGCAGCTTACTATCACGTAAGAAGAGTCATCAGGAGGTTTATTATTGACATGTCATTATTTCTGCATGTCTCCTGAATATGAATTTGGCTTAGTACACTTTTACAAATGGAGGAAAGACTGATTGCTGGAGGAGAGTTTGCTTCTTTTTGCGTCACTCATGAGCAATGAATTAGCCTTATTGAAAAGAGAGTTTTCTGAGGCTTGGCTAATAGAGTAGTGGTAGTAGTCGTAGCAGTAATAGTAGATAGAAGCAGTAGTAGTTTTATTCGTATGCCTATTACTTTCAGAAGGCTAGTTGACATTCCGTGGTAACCAATACTAGAAGGAAAAAAACCTGATTAAAATTAAGACATTTCCATACTTACAGGTCTAGTCTGACAGAGAGTCGACCCTGCCTGTGGTATCTGTTACAACGCTTAGAAACCTCATTCTGTTTACCCCTAGTCTTCAGCACTGTTTTTTTTTTTTACATTTTTGCAAATAATTTAATTTCATAACGTAAAAAGCTAGTGATACACTGTTCATTCACTTCCCAACATCAGTCACTAAACACACGTTACACATACTGTAAACTAACACCAGAACCATGACAATGATGTTTGCTTCATTTTGTGTGCCATAACTTCATTGCTTGCCTGCAATGTTGAGTCAGCATTCTTGGTTAGCTGTGTCACATGATTAGAAAGTTCTCAGACCTTTTACTGATTGTCGGCGTTACAGTGGCGAGGAAGATGGGCAAAACATACAATATCAGTGAATTTCGTTGGGGCTCGATGCCTGGGACAAGGTCGCGCAGCAATGCAGCTTTTCACGTGTCGCTGTGTCAATAGTGTACCACGAGCACCTCGATCTGAAAAAAAAAAGAACATTACCACCAGCGTTAGCTGTCGTGATAAACAATGCATCGACGACACGGGTCGCTGTCAACTATAACGGGTTATAAAAACTGATAGGTTTGTGACAGTACCGAATAATCGTTCGCCAGCTCAGCGGTGGACAACAAGAAGTCAAGAACTACACTATCTACAATTGTAGATGTATCTGGGGTACAGAGAAGGTGGTAAATTACAGTGGTACCAGAAGTATCCTCGGCCACACACCATAAAGAGACTTTCGGGGTATGTGTGTAGATGCAGAGTCAACCTCTCGCTGTGTTGTAAAGAGTACCTCTGCTAACCGCACAACACCGGGCACAGAGATTAACACGAACACAGAATCGCCGCCACTCGATGCATAGAGAAAGGTCGTCTCGATTGATGATCTCTCTACGCTCTGGTACACTCCCAGTGCGTCGGAAACCACGCGAGATGATGAATCCCTATAGTGTGTGGTGCAGGTATTTCCACGTAAGGTATGTTTACGTGAGATGAAATGGGGCTTGTGATATCCCCCTGGCAAACGATACAGTAACACGATGTCTGACCATATGCATCAGTTTCTTCGACTACAACAGCTCACTGGGGACCTGTACCGTCAGCAAGATAACCAAGCACCCATCGCTACCGAATCGCTTGACAGTGGTTTCAAGAGAACTTCGCGAACATGAGGGTGCTTGTGTGGTCCTCCAGGGTGTTACGCACATGTGTAAAGTCTTCGAGCGAGATGTACGCTCCTTGGTCTCAGCTCCCAACAATCTCTGTCATTCGTAGGCTCTGGTTCAGCCATCATGAATCGAGACAACTTCGCAATACTTTAGGTGTTTCGGTGAGTTCGTATTTTGACTCTTCATCACGGCTGAATTATATGTCACATGCCACTAAGTAGATTTCTCTAACTCAATTATACAGGGTGTTCCAGGAGGAATGGTAATATTCAAGGATGTGTCAGAAACGCTCGTTTGAAAAAAAAATTTCATGTGGACATGGGCTATAGCTTATTCCGAATGGTTTCTGAGACAGAACACATTTAATGTCATATTTGTTCGTTTCTCTTGAATAATTCGACCTCTGCCAAAAACGTGTCGCAGTACAGAATCGAACTACATAAAATTTCCTACCAAAAGGATCATATTCATTTCTTCTGTAGCAGTAATAGTTTGCGCGAAGAGAGCGAGAGAATACTGGAAATCGCACGCGGTGCGCTTGTGCTTTAGTTTGGATAGTTTTTGTAGGCCCATCTGAAGTACTTTCCCCTACATGATAGACCACAAGAGTCCGATATCAAATTTTTCATCTAGACTTCCTCTACACTACTGAATAATATAGAAAATAAATAACAATGTACTTTAAAGGTGATCTGTCTCGGATACCATTCGGAGTAGGGAATATGTCTAGATGAAGTTTCTTGGTCCAGATGAGCGTTCCTGTCATATCCCTGAATAGTGACCGTTCCTCCAGGGGCACCCTGTATATGAAACATGAAATAAAAAAATTACGAGACAACAAATGGTTCAAATGGCTCTGAGCACTACGGAACTTAACATCTGAGGTCATCAGTCCCCTAGAACTTAGAACCACTTAAGCATAACTAACCTAAGGACATCACACACATCCATGCCCGAGGCAGGATTCGAACCTGAGACCGTATCAGTCGCGCGGTTCCGAAATGAAGCGCCTAGAACCGCTCGACCACAACGGCCGGCTACGTGACAACAGTTCCCTAACACAGTAATCCCGTCGATAGGGATACGAAATGACAATGAACATTTTTTCTAGGACCAGGACTACAACCATGATTTCCAGTTTTTTCGCGAATAGTTGCTTCACTGTTAGGTCTTCAAGACCGTCACCAGACAAAGCCGAAAATTTTAATTTGATTCGATGTTCTCTTCTACATGCTGAATATTTATCTTATTCCTACACACCACGTGGGATAACCACTGTACGGAAATAAAAGGCAGACACATAAGTGAAAATGAAGGTGTGTATTAAGTCAGAAGGGGAACTCAGATAGTGTAACGGAAAAGACGACATCTCAAGATTAGCAGGAATTCCAAACATGAGTTTCGCTCTGGCACAAATTTTCATTTGCCACTAGATATTAATTATCTTCAGAGGTTTTCCCCTCATGGGAATAGCTTCATTGTGAAGGAAAGGAGGGTTAGGCCGTTTGTTGATTATCATATCAGGGGATGATTTTAAAAATACATATGAAACACGTAATTATAGATTATTTAGTAGAGACTTAGTAATCTATTGATATTTTCCTAAAGCGTTGCAAGAGACAGTGTGTTTGCTGCCGGTTTACTGTCTGGTATATTTGCGTTCTCTGTAAAGTTCCACCATCTCGTGTAGCCTACACGCAGCTCAGTATAATGTGCTAGATGAAAAACAATATAGCGTAACGTGATCCTTCATCTGTTTGCTGTTTAGGAAAGATTCCCCACCACCATTTGAGAACATTTTGAACAAGCCTGCGGCCCACGGTTGTGGTCGGCCAGCCGAGTGCCGACTCTTTCGACGTTTCCAGCTTTCACGCTGAAAGTTGTTGCGCAAGCCGTGTTTCACAAATCCGCCTGCAGCTAAAACGAATGTCAGGCTGGGCGCGTGTATTAGGGACGCAATCTGAGGCATGAGCCGCGTTCACGCCTCTAAGCGCAGCTGTGCCTTGTCTACCGACAGCCGCGTCGCCTGCCGATTTGGGTCAACTCACAGTCTGGGAGTAAATGATTCGCATCTGCAGCCTTCCTACACGAGATCGCTAATGCTCACTTTGCTGTAGCCTCGTATCGGGAGTAACTAGTTGTTATCAGCAATTTTCCTCTGTATCTTCAGTTTTTGTAACAAAATTCGCAATGCTCCGCCCGCCATCCCTCTCACCCCTCACATATTTACGGATAAAGTTTCGCTTGACTGGGAAATACAGCTCGTTACTTTGCAGGGTACGTCTGTCACGGAAAACTAGCTTCGATAAAAATACGCTTCAGTCTGCGCATCAAGGTCATTGGCCTATTGTTTCACTGATAAATTTTCTAGTAGATGACCTTCACCACTGAAACCGCATTAATTTGCTTTGTTGATTCCAGCGGGACTTAATAGGGCTCGCATTCAGCGTACATTTCAGCATTGCCTGGTAAGACATTCAGATTATCGATTTCAATATGAGAAGACGCCAAAGGATATCCTTAGTAGAAAAGCGCTGCGGATACAATCATACTAGTTCATCAACTGAGCAGACTGTCATTCATCATGTATTGAGCGATTAAGGATGGTATTGATTGTTGGAAATGATTATACTGTTTTGAATACATAATTGTTCATCTTCCTTGCAAGAAGCACTACTCTTAAATGAGTAAAAAAACTGGAAAGAAAAGACGGCACACGTTTACTCGTCTTATACCTCACATACTTTCGTTTCCCTCCTTCCAAAGCTACATGTGAATCAAGTTGGTGTGTCACGCGTATACGAATAAAATCAAGTGTGCGTTTCCTATGTCTCTGTATCTTATAAAAATGTATGTACCGGGCAAATGTTCTTCTTCTGAAGTACTCGATCGATTTCAACCAAATTTGATACACGTACCACTTGTTATTTGTATACAAGCACTTTGGGTAGGGGGGGGGGGGGAGGTGAGAACCACATGCTTCTTAAACGAGTAGGGGTGAAAAAGAATCGTAACACGGCGGGCGCAAATATATTCATCCAATAAGCGAGCGACTTGCAACAAACTTTAAACATAAATAACATTACACTTCGCTGTGACACTCTGTGATACCCTTATACCCATGTCTCTGATGAACACTCGCCGTAGAGGACAACGTTCTGGATTCCATTACTTAAGAAGGCTTCCACCCACTCAAATCTCTGGACACTTATGCTGTGTGCTCGTACGTTCGTTCCAAGTCTGCAGTGGGGTACTATGTCAAGCACTTTCCGGAAATATAGGAATACGGAATCTAGATGTTGCCCTTAATCTATGGTTCATACGAAAACGTTCGAGAAAAGGAAAACCTGAGATTCGCACGAGCGATGCTTTTTAAATCCGGATTCATTTATGGACAGAAGCTTTCCCGTCTGAAAGGAATTTATTATAGTTGTAATGAGTATATGCTACAGAATTCTACAGCAAAACGATGTTAGGGATATTGGTCTGTTATTGTGCGGATCCGTTCTTTTACCTTTCGTATAAATATGTGTCACCTGCACTTTTTTCCAGTTGCCTGGGACTTCGTGTTGGGCGAGAGTTTCACAATAAATGCAAGTTAAGTAACGAGCCACTGCCGTACAATACTCTCTGTAAAATCGAACTGGGGTTCCATCTGGAGCTGACGACTTATTTGTTTTCAATCTTTTAGCTGCTTCTCAACGGCGGGGAAGCCTATTGCTATGTCCTCCATAAGCATGTTTGTGCGATTCTCCCGCGTGAATGATTTCTTAAACGCGAAATTTAAAACTTCATCTTTCCTTTTGTAATCTTCTATTGCCACACCAGACCGATCAATGAGTGACTGGATGGAAGTCCTCGATTCACTCAGCGATTCTACGTAGGACCGGAATCTTCTCGGGTTCTCGGCAAGATCTTTTATTAACGTATGACGTAGGAAGTTATTGTTGTTTCACTCATAGATTTTTTTTACAGATGCCAAAATTTCTACTTATATTTTCCTGTCGTCATTTGCGCGTTCTTCTTTGAACCAAGATGGCAACATTCGCTATTTCCTCAGCGTCTTCTGAATTTTGTTATTAAACGACGCTGGGTCTTTTCCGTCCTTAATCCACTGACTCGCTACATACTTGTCCAGAGCGCGATTTACAGTTTCTCAGCTAGTATCCTATAAATAGCCGTAGAAGATCGCGCTTAAGAGAAGTAAAAGGGTCAAATCATTGTGCAACTATTCACTAGGCCAGCGTGTCCTACATATAATGTAAAGCTTAATTGGGATGTCTCTCTCTCTCTCTCTCTCTCTCTCTCTCTCTCTCTCTCTCTCACGCACACACACACACACACACACACACACACACACACACACAACCCATACGGTCACAATGGTACCGTTGCTAGAGGGTCCTGAAAGACGCACGTTGAGGTAAGGAATCAATTATCGACAATTAATATCCGAATTATTTATTGGCATGAACAACTTACGCCTTACAACAGCAACTTCCGCTCATAGCAACAATTAAGAAGTCGACCGCCAGTCTTAATGCATGAATTACAATTTCGCAAATTATTTTAGCGTACTCCCTCAGATATACCTGTTGTGTACGTTGTACAAGGACAGAAACACCTAGTACCCTATAACTAGTTCCTCTTCCGTTTCTATGGGAAATTGCTGCACCAACGTCTTCATGTCATCCCACAGGAAAAGATCTACCTTGTACACGTAATAGATAGTTATTTATAGTTTGTAAGGTAGCGCCTCCAGCGTCGTTGGGGAAACATGGCTATTTTATAAACACGTGCCCCACATGGTTTGCTTATTCGAGACCTCAAGTTGAAATGTTCCATAATTACAACAATGAAATTTATTTACTAGGTCTGCATGCAGTTTACAAATTACTGCACGAAGGAATCTTTGGGTCACAGGCAATTTAATTGTTCTCTAATAAGTGTTTAGTTCGCAGGCTCAAGTTACACGTAGAGGATGAAGAAATTATCCTTGAGGAACTGAGCAGAACGTCTGGTTGTAGATAGTGTGATCACCACAGTCGTAACAAATGTTCAGCCTTGTGCTGTAAGCAAGACAGGGCCGTGCTTAGATTTTGATAGAACTTGCCTTTTATGTGATATAATACTTAGACTCCAATTAACCACGGGCATACTTGGTTTCCGTAAAGACTGAACTTACGTTCACAGTTCATTCATACTTCAGAAAATTACTTCATCAAAAAATCTAGCGTTCGTAAAATCTTGTTATGGGTCTCTGTTATTTTTGAACCACGGACTACAATGACGGTTGCATTATTGGGGATTAGCGCTTGGAGTTATTTTTTTCATATCCTCAGCTCTCCTTTAAAAGCTTGAGACAGTGCTTTTGATAAGTTAAAGAACAGTTTAAACATGAATAATGAAACAAAGATCGGTAATAAATGTCTGACAGTATGGGTAGAGTTTTTAATTAAGCATAAATTACCCTGAGTTAAGAATGAAATGAAAAATTTCAGTATACACGTGAATTAAGAAACCAAGTAAACCCTCAGGCTTACTCAAATTCTCCCGTTAACACTAATTAGTCTTACAACTTTCCGAACAGAGAATGTGGAGACACTCAGAAATTATAATAGAGGCGATGTTTATGACTCCATAACAAAACAGTATCACTGGATTCGAAACTCCACAGCTGTTAGCATACAACGTACCTACTGCTTGCACCAACACCGTTTCCTATGCCATCAGTAAAACTTTTCTGTCATTTTCTCATTACTAAGTCAATAAGACTCTGATGTAGCCAGAAGCTTCAGTACGAAGAGAGAGTTATTTGAAGATGAATTCTCTATTACCAGAATTTTGACATCAGATTCATTCGCTATGCATATCACGTGAAACCCGATTGTCAGTGTTGATATGAGGTAGGATGAGTCACAACTAGTGTCGGTACCTTGTGTCTTTTTCCACAAGTTTATATGAAGTGTTTTTAAATCGAACTTCATTAGTTTCCCATTGAAACTGGGCGCCGTAGTCCTAAATAATTTTAACAAGTTAGCCACTAAAATTTGATAGCTCATTCTGCAATACTTCAGTGTATAAAACATGTCATTGTGCTCACAGGAAATTTACTGGAAGTATTTCTTTAAAAATTATACCTC
The DNA here is from genome assembly GCF_021461385.2 of Schistocerca piceifrons. Lineage (NCBI taxonomy): Eukaryota > Metazoa > Arthropoda > Insecta > Orthoptera > Acrididae > Schistocerca > Schistocerca piceifrons. The sequence goes on from NC_060149.1 coordinate 171,829,474, forward strand.
TAGATAACATACGCCGGTACTATTATGGCTCAGGTAAACATGTGCCGCTGCTGGATAAATTAAAATTTGGTTCACCATGATATGCCGTTAACAGGATGGGTCCTAGTAGTCTCCATCACCACTTTTCGGACTATTACACCTGCAATATCAACGGAATAATTTGAGGACGTCCAATAGTTTAGTCTTCCCTCAATTCAGAATATATAACGAGAGTTTTTATTTTGATTCCCAAAGAAAAATAGGTTCCAAAGAACATTTATTTTATGATCATGATAATTCCCAGTTTGCCTCATATCTGAGTTGTATATTCCGTTCATTATTCGATGTGGTTGTAGGACGTTGAGTCCATGCACCGATGGAGGCAAATGTTGATGGATTCTTTTTGTCATTAGATATTCTTTCTATGGGTACAACATTATCTGAACCTAATACAAGATTGGAAATTCAGTATGTGACATAATCATTCGCTGTATGGCGTTAACAGAAATAAAGCGCTCTTTCTTCTTACAATTTTTAACGGCTTTTCGCCTTAGTAAACCGATATCTTCTTTCTATAACCTAAATGTAACACATTTCAGTAACTGTTGTGTACATATGTACAACTGCTGCTGTCATTAGAAACGTATTTTCTTTCGAAGTGTCCCCGTAACTGTTCAGTTGAAGCATATATTTCTATTTTCTGTCGTCATAGCGAATGGGAAGGTGGCCAAACAACACCCTAACGCAAGAAAATAGAATGGTATGAATTTCAGTATAGATCATCAATGAATTAATTATCCGTCGGTATTTTTGAAACTACATCTGTTGGCGTCTTTCTGTAATTTTACTCTGTAGAATGACAAAAACTGGATACTTTCATGTCGCGGTTATGCCTTCTGAAAGTCTGCTTCCTCTTTTATTCTTCACAGATATGAAGCGCATGGTAGAAGCACCGATTTTATTCAACGATTTACGGTGATGTGAGACCAGGACATGGATTAGGCATACTTATCGTTTGTGTAACCCAGGTGTCGACAAAGTGGTACATTCGTAAACTGAAAGCTGTTATAACTACAGTATAAAAACACTCGTATGTTGATGAGTGATGCACAGGTCGCAAAATACAGGTAAGAAGTAAGAAATTTCTGCTGACCTTTATGGCTGTCCAACCTTGTCTAGGGCCTCTGATCAGCGGAATGCTGCAACTGTTGTTAAAAAACAAATTATACAAATAAATACCACCACCAGAGAATGCGGGAGTGCACCGTAATTGACCAATGGGTCATAACAAAACGTTCGTCGACAGTCTTTCAGAAGGTGTAGAGGAATATATTGTGATGCTACATAATCAAAATATGAGACACTTACCGCCTTTTCAAAATAAATGGATTCCTGCCACGAGTACTCTCAATACGGTACAAGTATTTCACTGTTTTGCTTGCGGTAATTGTCCTGCGGTATTATGATCGGGCATCAGTAAACTGTAGAAACGGAAGAATTAACAGTTAATGTTTGGAAAACGTATCGCATGATGAGATATTCATGTATCGTTCCCATAAATAAAACGAAAAATTCTCAAATCAGTCAATAGTTCTAAAAGAAGGACGAAATTCCTGCATAATAATTACCCAATTGCTATTTGACAAAGATGTGATTTGATGAAACTTCCTGACAGATTAAAACTGTGGGCCGGACCGAGACTCGAACTCGGGACCTTTGCCTTTCGCGGACAAGTACTCTACCACCTGAGCTAACCAAGCACGACTCAGGACCCGTCCTCACAGCTTCAGTTCTGCCAGTACCTCGCCTCCTACCTTCCAAACGTCACAGAAGTTCTTCTGCGAACCTTGCAGAACTAGCGCTCTTAGAAGAAAGATATGACGGAGACATGGCTTAGCCACAGGCTGAGGGATGTTTCCAGAATGAGATTTTCACTCTGCAGCTGAGTGTGCGCTGATATGAAACTTCCTAGCAGATTAAAACTGTGGGCCGGACCGAGACTCGAACTCGGGACCATTGCCTTTCGCGGTAGTTGGTAGAGCACTTGCCCGCGAAAGGCAATGGTCCCGAGTTCGAGTCTCGGTCCGGCCCACAGTTTTAATTCTCCAGGAAATTTCATATCAGCACACACTCCGCTGTGGATGAAAATCTCATTCTGGATGAGATTTGATATTTCTTTGAATGCAGCATCAATCTTAGAGGAAACGGAACGCATTTTAACTTTTTGTATTTAAAGAAGACCCACTATTTCCACTGTAGAGTAAAGAAAAGTCCGAACAATCCAGTTAAACAGGCCAATAAAAGAACTGAAAGCGATATATAACGTTTTTTAAATCCTTGTGTATTGATTGGCAGCGGAAAAATAAAGATCATTTACAGATAGCTGGTAGTTTTGGTTCAAATGCCTCTGAGCACTATGGGACTTAACATCTGTGGTCATCAGTCCCCTATAACTTAGAACTAATTAAACCTAACTAACCTAAGGACGTCACACACATCCTTGCCCGAGGCAGGATTCGAACCTGCGACCGTAGTGGTAGTTTTAATCAAGCTATCAAGAGACGCGAATTTCATCTCAGGGTCCATGTGTTGTCTAACTGCATTATATTTCCGTAGCAAACCATTTCATTGGTCAGCTATATTTCTTCCTCTTGACTTATTCCACAACAAAGGTTTGTGTATTTGTTTCCTTTTCAGTAATTATTCATGGCTTCAGTAGTTTTCAGTATGTAACTGAAGTCTTTCTGTTCACCTCTAATTATGTTGTACGTCAAGAGAATGTGCAATACTAGGTAAGTGCAACTTTCCTAGTTTATCCTGAACTGACACTTCTCAGTGGCATTCTTCACTTTTCACTTTTCCATTCTCCAGTTGACCTATCGCTTTGACAACGAGCTCTTGATTTCGAAAAACTTTTAATTCACAACTCCAATTTTCTATTTATGGAGACCTTTGGTATAGCGTTTCGCAGGAACGCTTCATAAAATAGATGGCATGTGAGTAATCTTCTTACAGTTCACTTATTTTATTAAAAGAAATCATTTTGGCCGTTTTTGCGAACAAGCCTTGAAACGTCCCCTTTGAACAATTATACATGACTGTGCTCAAAATGACACACAATATTTTTAGTGCAACGCAATCTGACTTTCAAAATCCCTACAAAAGAATGGCCCTGACTAACATTAACCTATACGTTTCACAAATCACTTACCTCACAAAAATCTTCGTTACTCGAACTACTGCAATACAGCGAGCGCCACTACTGCCAGCTAAATAAAAGATTCAAACTACTGAAGGCACTAACTACTGATAGGCATAGTTAGCAAATGAAAGATTTTGATAAAGAACAAACAATGTATTTACCTTAATATTGTTCAAAAGTCATATTATATATATCAGTTCATGACATCCACTCTTACAAATTTACTCTTTCTTAATGAGACACGTCCAGATCGTCTGCTCTCAAAATTCCGCCATCTCTCTCCCCACATCCACCACTGCTGGCGGCTCACCTCCAACTGCGCAACGCTACGCGCTGTTCACATCCAACTGCCCAACACTACAATGGCAACAGTGCAAACTAGCCACAGACTGCACACAGCACAGCCAGTGATTTTCATACAGAGTGCTACGCGGCGTTACCAATAAGAAAACATAAACAGCCTACTTACAGCCTCACCAGTGGAAACAAGATGGCGGTATACAACTATTGAAGTTTGTCAGATGACTGCAAATGAAGAGGAAGACGGTGATCAGATAATGACGGTATCTAAGTAGAACGCAAGGAAATAAGGAGCGGAGAGGAGGCTGCAGCCGCTGGTCCCGGCGGAGGTTCGAGTCCTCCCTGGGGCATGGGTGTGTGCGTTTGTCCTTAGGATAATTTAGGTTAAGTAGTGTGTAAGCTTAGGGACTGATGACCTTAGCAGTTAAGTCCCATAAGATTTCACACACATTTGAACATTTTTTTGAGGCTGCACTGCGGATGTGCCATGCTTCCATGCCGGTGACAACACCTATTGTTCGGACGTGTGACTGGTGACTCGAAGGTACAAGATAATTGGTCCCATTTTATTAAAATATAGCAAATAAATTTTGTAGGCGTAGTGATTCAGTAACCCAACGTGCACCCACCATTGGAACCTGGTAAGACTCTATTCTGCAGCAAAACATTCCTGAGAAACAGTACGGAACAGAAATAAACTAAACATACCAGATCAAGTCGTTGCTTACATTTTGCCTGAAAACCGAGCAGGCTAAACAAGTACGTGGGAGATATTGTAAGATCAAAATGTTCATGTGCACTTTCTGATCAAAAGTATCCGAACGCCCCTACGTAATGCATAATTGACCACTAGATGTCACGAGGCGGATTCGCCATTATAAAAGGAGTCGGGGAGTATTGTGTTGTCAGCAACGAATCCGTAACAGCAGAATGGGTCGGTCAAGAGAGCTCAGTGACTTCGAACGTGGATTGGATGTCAAGTGGTTAACAGATGCAACAGGGACACTTCTACCTTTGTAACCCTGACAAACTCGGCTGTTAGGGACGTGACTGTGAAGCGGAAACGCGGAGGAACAAACACAGTTAAACCACGATCCCTCATGTACTGACGGACAGCAGGCGCCGAGCATTGCCGAGGGTGGTTGTAAAAAATTGCATGAATTCAGTGGAAGGAATCACTCTTGAGTTCCAAAGTAAGACCAGCAGTCCAAAGCTAACACAATGATTACGTGTAGGGAGCTAAAAAGAATGGGACACAATGGTCGGGCAGCTCGTCACAAGCCATGCATTTCTGTAATCAGTCCTAAGCGACGCCTGAGGTGATATAAAGAGAGATTCCACTGGACAGTGGACGACTGAAATAGAGTGATTTGGAGTGATGAATTATGCTATACCCTGTGGGCAATCGAGGGAAGGACTTGAGTTTGGTGAATACCTGGAGAACGTTATCTGCATCTTTTGTAGTGCTAACAAGGTAGTGGTATAGAGTATGAGCGTGTTGCTCGTGGTTGGAGAGCGGCCCCCTTATTGCACTAAAGAAGCCGCCAAATGTGGAAGGATATGAACACATTTTGTAGTGTTGTGTAATGCGTACTGCAGAGGAACGGTTTCGAGAAGATGATTGTATAAGCATGACAATGCACCCTGCCATGAAGCTGCATCTGTGAGGCAGTAGTTTGTGTACAATTTCTTAAATGGACTGATCTGCACAGAGTCCCTGCCTGGACCCAATGGAACACGTTTGAGATGAGTTAGAGCGTCGACTTCGCTCCAGCTTTTAACATCACTACCTCCTCTGGTTTGGGCTCTGCCATTTACGGGAGACAGACACCTCACTGAAGGGTGCATACTCTCCTTATTAATTTGCAATAATGGGCGTGCGAATACTTTCGATCAGACAATGGGTATGACATAATTATGGAATCCAACTGCTTTATTCATTTGCTATAAAGGGCGCAGTTACAATCAGGTACTAATTTTCAATAATATTTGTGAACATTATGTAAAAAAAAAAGAATAACTGGTGCGAATTTTATGTAACTGAACAACTGTATATCAGTTCACGGATGAGCATTAGCCGGGCGGGATTAGCCGAGCGGTCTAAGGCGCTGCAGCCATGGACTGTGCGGCTGGTCCGGCGGAGGTTCGAGTCCTCCCTCGGGCATGGGTGTGTGTATTTGTCCTTAGGATAATTTAGGTTAAGTAGTGTGTAAGCTTAGGGACGGATGACCTTAGCAGTTAAGTTCCATAAGATTTCACACACATTTGAACATTTTTGATGAGTATTATTACAGAATAGTCTCTGTATGTCGATCTCTTCAGAGGTGGATGCGGGACTCGGCTGTTTAATAAAGAAAGTCAAATGGTTCGAATGGCTCTGAGCACTATGAGACTTAACATCTGAGGTCATCAGTCCCCTAGAACTTAGAACTACTTGAACCTAACTAACCTAAGGACATCACACACATCCATGTCCGAGGCAGGACTCGAACCTGCGACCGCAGCGGTCACGCGGTTCCAAACTGAAGCCCCTAGAACCGCTCGGCCACACGGGCCGGCGGAAATCAATTCAAACGCCTTTCAGCCGTCTAATTTCCAAACTATTATTTTATTTGGCTACCAGTTTCGGAGATTTACTACTCAATCTTCAGGTCACTGTGTACAAACAACAATGTACTGCTTGGTGTTATGTTCTTATATTACATATTACCACTGTATATAAGACTGGCACCATCCCCTTTTTGGTTATCTTTGTCACACCGTTAACACTGTTGTCTGTACACAGGGGCCTCAAGATGGTGTAGTAAATCGCCTAAAGTGGTACCCAAATAAAATAACAGTTAGGAAATTAACGGCTGAAAGGTGTTTGATTTGACATTCTATTACAGAATAGTATATCATCTCCTATTTCGATAGTTAATTATAGAGCGGAACGTCCACAATATGTGAAAGTGGAGTCATGTCACTTATGAATCCTGAGTCACGCAGTTTGTATGCGAGTTCCTAAGAGTGTCAATAGTAGTTGCTGAAGGACATCGAAGAACAAGTTAAATCGATGATGTTCTAGACATACTCGATGGATTGTACGTTGGGCGAATGTGCAAACCAGCGAATCATCCACAATTGGCCGGACGTTGTTCTTCTGAAGTACAGGCGGTACATCTTAGCTTCAACTTTCTCTAATCAAAAAATTGCAACATTACAGACTTCGATATGTATTAGTCGAGATCTCATGTTGTATCTAATGGTGGCTCAAAGCATCATATTCGGTATATGTCCGTACAGGCGGTACATCTTAGCTTCAACTTTCTCTAATCAAAAAATTGCAACATTACAGACTTCGATATGTATTAGTCGAGATCTCATGTTGTATCTAATGTCGCTCAACAGTGTGGGCTATGAGACTTCAGTCACTGCCGTAGTGTCTTGACACGTATGCAACCATCACTGTAAAGTGAGTGGAAGTGAATCCGTCTCAGCGCGCCAGCGACGACATTCACGTACGTATAGCAGTCGGTCATGTTTGTGGTTTCTCCATAATGCAAACCGAGGCAATGGCTTGCGTACCACAAATCCGAAATCGAACCATCCCAGTGGACCAGCATGGACCCAACACTTTGGACAAGTTCTTCAACGGTTACAATCATGTAAGCAAACTGTGCGAATCTCCTGCTGACTAGTTCCATTGACGCATAACCTTCTTAGCAGCAGCATGCGCTGCACTACAGGAAAGGGAATGTTATGACAAGCCTATTTACCGGAGCCCGATGATTCTGCCTCACTTACACACTAATAATGCACCCTATGTCATCGAGGTCTTAGAATGACACTTACTTTCATGCTTTCATTTCATATGATGGATCTTCATTAAATGAACGCGACGTAAAAATGACGTTATCCGTTGCACGAGTTATGCAATCTTTATTGTTCATCACTAGTACGTAGATCTACACGTCCTCGGAGTTTGGTTTTATTCAGACCTACATTTTCGTTTGTTCCAGTGGCCAGAAATGTTGGTTTGTATGTGTGATGAAGCAGCGAATTCTCCCAACTTAAGCAGTGGAATAATAGTTTCAGAGTTGTAATCAAACTACGGGGTGAGTCAGGAGGAAAGGTGCATGCTTTGATTGGTGACAGTATTAGAATTCCGCACAAAAATCGTCATATGAACAAAAGTCCTGTTCTTAACAGTTTCCGAGGAAACTAATGAAATCAGTTGGGAGTAGGACAAATGCAGGTGATTGTAAATTAAGCATTGTGATCTAAGGTTGTTTTAATAGTGAAATGGCTTGGCTCTGAGCACTATGCGGCTTAACTTCTGAGGTCATCAGTCGCCTAGAACTTAGAACTAATTAAACCTAACTAACCTAAGGACATCGCAGACATCCATGCCCGAGGCAGGATTCGAACCTGCGACCGTAGCGGTCGCTCGGCTCCAGACTGTAGCGCCTAGAACCGCGCGGCCACTCCGGCCGGCTTAATAGTGAACATTTCCTTACAAAAGATGTAGAAAATTCCACCATCAACTGCAGTGCATTTTGCAGCTCTTGTAGACAGGTGCTGATCTGAGCTTATTTGGGAAGTCTAGCCCGTCCCAGATCGAATCCTCCTTTACTTGACGAGACGCGTGCAAAATACGCGCGAGAAGCTCCTCTTATATGTCCACTCTGCGCTTGTAGACTTCGCTCTTAAGTCAACCCTAAATGCAGGTATCTAATGGAGCAAGACTGGGTGACTTCGGCGGTCAAGAAATTACTCTACGGACTCGTCGTTAATCCATGCACAAGTGAAGTGCGCTTTGAAATGGTCAGTAAAGACAACACTACGTAGCCTAATATCACTTAGCTTGTATTCGCGTGCGAGTGCTGGTGAAGGATGACTTTTAAAAACAGCTATATACGGTTAAGAAAAGGGCATATCTTCATTTGAAGTTTTTTTACAGAATCACTAATACTATCATTCCTCAAAGCTTGTACCTTTCCTCCTGACTCACCCCATATAAACGCATTAGCTTAACGTTAGTTTGATAAGGAAGACGACACTTTAGAACAGCTGCACCATTATCTCACAGCTATGACGCCAACGTATAGTGCTGAGCCGCTTCCGACACTAATGGGACACATGGCGCTCTGCGGGGACGGATGCAAGCGGCGACAGATTTCAGTGCTTCGAACTTTTACATTTATTTTTCATGTGGGGGAAAGCTGAAGTCACAGCAAAAAAAACGGCATTCTGAGATCAAAGGCCCGTGCAGCCAAAATGCTCTTTTATTGTCTGCGATTTGTACGAAGAGGTGGGCATTAGATTCAAATTTTCAGGTCGTATTTGAGAGATGAGATCCAGAATTATGGTTACTGTAACATTCTCTCCACTGGTAGCCGTGATTAATTTCTTAGCCTGTGGATGCGATTGCGAAATTTAAACAAATCGCGACCTGTGCCTTACCATTTTAATAAAGATTTGCCTCAGAGTCCAAGTATTATAAAATTTATTCTCGAATGTGAATATCTCATGCGTACAATTCTGTTATCACCGCCAAATATAACGAAAGGAGGAGGCGTTCTGGTAAGACACTGGTCTCGTATTCGTGAGGACGGCGATTCAAATCGCCGACCAGCCATCCAGATTTAAATTTATTTTCTTTTAATTGTGTAAGGCAAATGCCGGTTTGTCCTCTCCATTTCAGAGTTTGTGTTCCGTCACCAATGATCTTATCGTCAGCGGGACGTTAAATCCTAATCTTCCTTCTTGCTTTCATCTTCACATTCATTGAATCTAGTGACGCCTGTCTATAATATGAATAACATTACTGACATATTAACAACCTTTCTCTGAATAATGAGATGTTGCGGTAAGAGCTCAAAAATATATCCTAGGTGTAAAAAATAATCAGACTTCAGACTAATTATTCCGTACTGCCTATAACTTTCACTCTGCGATATTACCTGTTAAATTATCTTCCATTTCGTAGAAGTAAATTTTCCTTTTTAGGTTTCCTCTATTCGTGAAATTAAATCACTGACATATAATCTGTTGAACTACCGTAATTTTATTCAACTTTAGTCGAAAATATATGCTTCTTCGATAGTATTCGTATTCAAATGGTTGAAACAGATGGCTAAAAGTGAGTTTCGACACAAAAAGTGAAATTCAAAAACACATTCCATTCAGTGCAATATGATTACGACATCGTTATCCGAAACATTTATCCTCATTTCCACGACATTAGTTATTTTACTGGGAAAACAAATCACTGTTTTTGAGAGTTAAATATTTATTGCAAGTTGAAAGCCTACTTTTCAGTACCACTTACGCTGTCCACGGAAATACGAAGTATTACTTTATAATGAACTCTACAGATTTCTCATGGCAAATTAACACGTGAAACAAGTCCACTGTTCTTACGAATGAAGGACTGCTGGACTGAGGCAGCGGCAGCCACAGGAGGTACCCAAGATACGTCACCGGCAAATTACAGGTGCTTGTCTCCCGCACCTTTACAGAACTTCAAACGACATTGATTTATAGCGACAAATGGATGGCTCTTTGTTGACATATTTTATTTGTCGTGGGAATCCTCGAAGGAAAGCAGTCGCTGACTAATTACATCCTTCTCCGGAGAGTCTCGTAAACAAGCTAAAAAAAACATCGTCAGCGGTTTCGGTATCGATCTAGCTGCAAGATGCATCTATGATTAATTTGAATTATGTGGTGAATACCTGAATATTAGATAACTTTTGTTTCGTATCATATGATTTTCGTGTTCTTACCTTTCACAATTCCACCACGTAAAAGACAGATAATTGAATTTACTACAGTTTCCACTGTTAATCACTTGCCGAGTCTTTCGCGAGGACTCAGATGTTTTTCTGTGATACACAGTAAGACTATGCAGAAAAATGTGTTATCCCTGAAGAATCTTTACCATTTCATGACATCATTTTATGGCTATGAATACTCCCGTCCTGATTTTTTTCAGTGTTTTCTGCAAATGTAAGTCATTTGGCAGTTGTCAGAAAAATGTCCTTAGGTAACGGAGTTAAGGAAAGGGAACTAACTCCACTCTTTACACCCTCTAGTAAGACAAGCTGCTCATGTCAACATTCATATTTGTATCTGAACGCTTGCGGAGAAACATTCTATGAAATATGCGAGAAAATTTATATGTCATTTTTTAGTATTTTTCTCTCATGGGCATTAACATAAAACTATCCAGCAATTTCATGAGCAATCAATAAAACGGAAACACTCGAATCCTCTTAACATATATAATATTACATTTGAGTCCCACGACCAGGAGATTCCAACTCGTTATTCCGTTCAGGCATAAACAAATGAAAGTACGGATTTGGAATGCTTACATAACAGACCAAGAACATGATCTTCGAGGTAGAAAATGAAACACATTCTACATACCGAGGGATCTGAATAAAGTGTAAAAAGATTAATTCAGTTTTAACAAATTTCCATAGGGAGAGTAGCTGCGGTATTCCACTGACCTCTGGGCTCATAAGAATAAAGATCACATAGAACTGAAAAAATCCAGCGGATACACTTTGAGCAGTGGAGCAGTGGAATCGCTACATGTAGCTTTGTTAATGTTAAGAAACAAACGGACTCTACCGTATGGTAGTATAACTTCTGTGTTGTCTAAGTACGTATCGATGAAGGTTGCCGAAGTTCTGAAATAGGCGCCGGACTCGCGTGTCTATACTGGACGTGTAGAATGTAGCAATCCTATTTCCAGTATTTAAGAATGAAGATGAAATGAAAGCAGTTAATTAAGGGTGCATAAGCCTACTATGTAAAACATATAAAGTTTATGCCGAGATAATTCAACGATGTACACCATCCGTCCAAAAATTTCAGAGATTGATTTTATTACTGGTGCATAAGCGACTACGAAGGCAGAGAGTTGTGAGCAGGCGGTGTTAAATAGTAGGCGTGTGGCCATAATGTGTCTACGTTGCTGTGTCGCAAATCACAATGGAGCGATACCTTAAATCAAGCATTCAAGAAGTTCTCCAAAGTTACCAGGTTTTATTCCATAGGGACACAGTTGTTGCCAGCGACTGTATTCATTTCAAATAACAAAGGGTACAGCAGTCTGCCGCAATGACATTTACTGCATACCTCAGCCTCTGACATGCCTAGTCTAGTTGGGACTATGTGCATATAGAAGCGTTTTTGACGTTTCAACTTACATTTACTGCTCTGAAGATAGCCATAAAGTGACCGAAATCTAGATACCCAATCAACATCTTTGCGACTGATTGCTGTGCCCTTTACCTTTTACTAATTGATTCTTCAGAATGTTTTGAAGACGAGAAAAGTGTGTGCAAAGTTTGTCTCAGACACCTTGACTTCTGACCAAAAACAACGACCGCTGGACGCCTGCCGTGACGCGGCAGAAATGACAGACGCGGACGACTTTTTTCAGGGAAATTCATCACGGGAGGGAGACTCACTGTTATGAATATAAACTTGCCACAAAACGACAAAGTGTAGAATAGGTCTCTGATAGTTCGGCATGACCGTGGAAGATGCAAGTGTGACGTGCGAGTTGAACAATATCTCAATACAGGACTTTTCTGATTGGTTGATTTGGGGGAGGGTACCAAACAGTGAGGTCATCGGTCCCACCTGATTAGTGAAGGATGGGGAAGGAAGTCAGCCGTGCCCTTTCAAAGTATCCATCCCAGCATTTGCCTGAAACGGTTTAGAGAAATCACGGAAAACCTAAATCAGGAAGGGCGGAAGCGGGTTTGAACCGTCGTCCTCCCGAATGCGAGTTCAGTGAGCTATCCACTGCGCCACCTCGCTCGGTGACATACATGGTTGTATGAACGTTCTGTGCTTTGTACCCAAGTGGGGGAGAGTATGTAGAACACATGAAGCATTAAAACCACCATCTTAATTTTTCTCTATTTTATATTAACCTGGTCTGGACTGCTAGAGCATCAGCATCATAAATTACATTCGAAGAGGCTTCCGTATAAGTATGTCTTGCACTTACTGTGTATTCACCATGCCACAACAAACAGAAAATGTGAAGTACCAAACTACACTGCTTTAAATAGTTATGAGAAAGCATATTTCCGGTATTCCTAAACTAGGATTTGATGTAGCGATTAGCAAGAGTTGAGCAAATTACGTGTAGCAGGCTATATATCAGGATTCTAGACTGCTCTACACAGCCGGCGATAACACAAGGGCTTAGTTAAGGGCGTCCACTGTCTACCTAATCTGGATACGATACTTTTTACAGGTGACCAGATAATTTTAGCTCAATAAAATTATGATCTTCAGCGGAGGCTGTAAACACTTAAGAATGTGGTACTTGAGTAGAGTACGAATTTCTCTGTAGCAAAGAATAACACAACGGCATTCCAAGAAAGTAAGCTGTATGTGCTAAGATAGTTATGATCGGCCAAATAATGTAGTATGGGAAAAGTTTCTATATCTAGGTTGCGGGGCAAAGTATATATCTAATAATTACGTCAACAGAGAGCAAAAGAGTTCAATATTTATGTAACGTAACCGAGGGGAGTTTAGGTGACAACAAACAGGAAACAGCTATTAAATTCTATAATATAATGACAGACTCAACATTGCTTATAATTGTGAATGTTAGACACTAACAAAATCTCAGGTTAGAAAATTAGAGTGTACACAGATATGATTGCTGTGAAGGGTGGCGGTTTGCACGCTGATGTATGGGAAGCGAAACATAGCGCACAGGAAATGAAGATATTTAACTGAACTGAAGAAATATGAATGTGTAGGAACAAATAGAAGAAACGGATGGAAAGACGAGAAAGAATCACTATTCTGAAGACAACGCTGGGCTGGGCGTTTTGAGGTGGGAAACACATCGTAAATTATTTAATACTTTGTCTTAACGTTTCTGCTACTGGAAAAGTCCCTTGAAAGCTTTTCTAAATGACACCTTGTTTAGATTTTCATTTGCCAGTTGGTAAAAGTGCTTGTTAAAAAGGTTCAAGTATTTGAACTGTCTGCCTGTATGTTATAAGTATCCTCTGATTTTACATTGTTGTTAATTCTGGTTAATATGTTTTTTCTGATGCTTGTATTGGTCCTAACGTATATTACACAAACGGATGCGTTTTAGCTAAGACAACGTTTTGAGGATCACAATGAAAATGTGTATATTTACTTTCAGTAAGAGATATATCTTATTCCATATTGATGTTTCATCGGTCAGTTTCATATCCTATGTCAAATCGCCAACACCTCTGAAACTTAGTATGCTGTGAGGGTTAGAATATTGCTGAAGATGATATGTCTTTATACCGACTGTGCTATCCGTGTACATCGCATGACCCATGACTTCGATATGCCAGTACATGAGTACCTTCGGAAATCCTTGGCGGTCTCCCATGGGAGAAACATTTTCACAGAGAATGTCTTAGCCTCAATGTGGGAGCTTTTTCTGGAATGAATTTTTCATTTTGTCTTATGGGCGCTTCACACTAGCTGCAGTCTATGTGCAAATAACGGGTGCCGATGTCGCCCTTTCCAACTTGTCTCATCTACATCATCAACAATTCATAGTACTACACTATGTAACAAAGTAGTCTACTTGTAATAGTTATACTTAAGACATATAGCTCAAATATCGCAAAGCACTGCTGGGACGTTTGGCAGAAAACCTCTCCAGTTTGGCTTCGGAAGAATCGCATCGGGTATCACAGTCAAAGGACATGTAACGAACCTTGCTACAGAGTACTACCAAGACTTCTTGGTCGTTAGCAGCACACTGCATTTCTGGTCGGACTACGATGGTTATTATTGAGCTAATAGTTCACGGCGTGCTACTACGCGAATACTTTCCAACTTTCAAATCTCTGAAAGAGGATTATCAAAATGTCACACTAATGCTACAGTCGCCTTGGTCTTGATTTTTCACTGCATCTTTTTGTGAGTCAGTGTGTCAACTCTGATGCCTTGGGCTTTTTTATTCTAAACTCTCTAGAACGTGAAGGGAACTTCGCGGTTATGAGAAAAAGAAGAAACACATATAATCATAACATTGATATATTTTGCTCTTTAAAATGTCGTACGCTTTTGAGACGTGGATTATGTAGCCCATTCTGTATCATAATAACTCTCCCTTAGTGAGTGAGATCATTAGAAAGGGAGCACAGACTCAGTTAAACAAGGATAATGTTAGAAATCGACCGTGATCGTGTCGAAGGAACCATTCATTCGTGAGCTGTACAAAAAATGAAAAAACTCAAGGCAGTGTAGCAGTAATGAACAGAGTCCGGCTTACATTGTTGTTGTTAGTAAATGCTAAGCCCAGAATGTAGTGCAGAGAGACAACGTTAACGTCGAGTCCTTACACAATTCTCGTGATAATGTGCAAGGTAACATTGCATGTGTAGGAAGTGCTGTTTGCATTGAATTTCCTACTAATATCCTGAAAGGTTGAAAACGTAAATGGAGTAATACAGCCATATTGTGACATAACACTGAATTTTTTCTCTACAAAATTATAAGGTAAACGCAGATGTCGATGTAGAATAAAGACCGAAATCATCAAGCTGAACATATTCCTCACCATTCGGATTAGTCATATACTGAATAACATTTCCAGACTACTTCACTCCGGTATAGGACAATACCTTGTTTCCACTTTAAGCCTTTCCTCTTCGTTTCAATTATGCGAATAATATTGTAAGTCCATGATACTATTATCCGACAATACAGGATTTTATCTACCAGCTGGAATTCAACTAACATCTCTGAAATCTATGTATTAAATACAGCATCGCACAAGATGAACCTTACGCGACAAACTTCTCTCCGTCTTCCGAGAAATATGACATCGTCCATTCAGCATGACTTGAAAATGAGACATAGATTAACAAAACCCTAGTATGGTATTTTGGAATGTAAACACATCCAGAAATACTGATTCTAGTGTAATACAGTGTAAAACACATAGTAAACGTAAAAATGGAAGAACGTTTAGATATAATATCTCAGCAAGTCGAGGAACATATACGGTTTTATGGAGAGATAAATCATAAGTCACACCTACATATGGAAGTTTAAGGTTTAATGTCCAGTCGATTATGGGCTCGTTAGAGAAAGAACACGGCAAACATGCGGCAGAAACTTCGCCGCGGCCTTTTTGAAGGAACCATTGAGTGAATTAGAGGAACCGCAGTAAACGTCAAATAGGATTGTAGGAGTGAAAGTTGAATCTCACTTCTTCTGAATGGAAGTCTATTGTTTTAATCATTGTAGTATCAAAAAAGCTTGCACAAGCGTTGGTGGCATATTGTGTGAATCCCCAAACAAAAAAGAGCGGTGCAATGTACTATATGCTAAAGACATGTTGAAGAACAACATAAGCAATACATAGACGAGCAGCATCTTGAAGGAATATAGAGCTGAGAGGGACTCGAAAGATAATTAATTGCTCTAGAACACCTGTTATTCATCAGTGGCTAAACTGTAAAGGAAGAGTAGGGTTTAACGTCCTGTCCACCAAGAGGAAACCTTCTTCAAACCTAAATCTGGAGGGCCGAATGATTTGAAGACTGGTCCTCCAAGAAAGCGAGTTCTTTGTCCTACCCACTGGGCCACCTCGGGCGAGTGATTTTCACAGCTTCCAACAGGCGAATCGTGTCTAGTAACTCGTCAATCAAACTAGCTTCTGGTAGTATGCTACTGTAATTGTATGCGTACAAAATATTTTTCTGATGACAAATAAAGTTTCACGGACGATGGGGAAGCACAAGAAAGGCGATGTGAAACAATGGACGTAAATCAGGGATCGATGCCAGTTGGAAATTATAAGCTAAAATAATTCTTGAGACTTCCAAGGCAACCAGCGATAGAACAGGCAACTATTCTAACACACGGGACTACAAGACAAAGTGCTGCTGAAGTTAAGTACTTCACGAAGTCTGTGTCCGTGGGCTACAGAGCTCGGAGCATCAGATTATCTACTTTGATGTGCTCCATGTTTTTACACTGAAATGTCAGTGTCTGTGTGTACCTGTTGCGTAGTTAGGATTAGAGTGGAGTGCAATCAGTGATATTCAGTACCGTCTACGTTAACGAAAGCAGCAAGAATTAGCATACACACTGCCGGCAAAATATGCTACACCCTCAGTGACATTGTTCAGTGACAGTGCATACTGGTATAGTATTATTGATGTGGGTCGTCGACGATAAGGTGGAATTCAGGAGACCTGTCTATCCACCCTCTGTTTTGACTCTGCGGGAAGAAACTGTGATGACTTTAGAGGTGAACAGTGCAACATTAATTGTAGGGTACAACCATGCCCCACCAAGGGGTACGTATTCCTGCTGAACAGCTTCAGCCATTTGAACGGGGTCGCGTGTTAGGACTGTGGGAAGCTGGCTGGACGTATCGACTGATTGCTGCACAAGTCGGGCACAATGTTTGGATGGTGTGTCGCTGCTTTCAACATTCCCGGACCTCTAGACCAAGTACAGACACTCATCAAGATTGACGCATTGTGTGAGCAGCGTTAGCCGACATCCAGGGGCACATGTTGCACCTACTGCTCTCAGAGACCACTGGAGCACGGTTAAGATCACTTGTGCCTCTGCCCAGGCTACCTCTGACACTGCCAGTCATGGCTACTCTGGTGTCGTGAAAGTGTTGACTGGAGAGTGGAATGACATTCTCTTGTCTTCAGCGGTGAGAGTAGGTTCTCTCTGTACTCGAGTGATGGACGTACACGTGTATGGCGTAACCTGATGAACTGGATATTCCAGAGTGCATTCGCCCACGACACACAGGTCCCATCTCAAGCTTCGTAGTGTGGAGCACTATCGGTGACAACTCGTGGTCACATTTGGTGTTTCTTCAGTGTAAAGTAACCAGTGCTTACTACATTCCACGGACTGTTATCGCCGTGGAACTGCCATTTCTTCAACAGGAAGGTGATGTGCTTTTTCAGCTGCACAGTGCACGTCCACATTGACTGCTGCTAGGCAACGTGCTCTAGAAGGTGCAAACAACTCCCCTGTCCAGCAAGATCACCAGATTTCTCGCAAATTGAACACGTATGCGGTATGATGAAGCGGTAACTTACTCGTTCTCCGGTGCCTTCAAGAACCAGCGCCAAATTGCAAAAAGACGTAAGATGCTTGGGACAGCCTGTCACAGGATGCCATTTGGCACCATTATGGTCGTTTGCATCACAGAATACACGCCTGCGTTGCCGCCAGAGGGGGTACGCTGTGTATTGATGCGACTGTTTCGCAACCTTTACTGTGATGGTTGGTTGGTTGGTTTGGGGAAGGAAACCAGACAGCGTGGTCATCGGTCTCATCGGATTTGGGAAGGATGGGGAAGGAAGTCGGCCGTGCCCTTTCAGAGGAACCATCCCGGCATTTGCCTGGAGTGATTTAGGGAAATCACGGAAAACCTAAATCAGGATGGCCGGACGCGGGATTGAACCGTCGTCCTCCCGAATGCGAGGCCAGTGTCTAACCACTGCGCCACCTCGCTCGGTCTTTACTGTGAAATGTGTGTTTCGTTTGATCTGAATTTGTTATCATACACTCCTACAGTGATGAACTATCTGTCACCTCGCTTGTCAGTAAAATGCTTTTGGTCCTGCGGGTATTGAATTTTCTTCCGGCGTGTATATCGAAACTAGTGTCCAGCTAAAAGTCCACCAAACCGCATCGTTGTTCCCCAACTTTATCAACGTATAGGGGAAACTGAGCAAATACAACCATAAAAGTTTGGAAAGAGGCAATAATTTAACTAAACAAACACTGATTTTTTACCTTCTTCCACAAATTTTGTTATGGTTACTGCACAACCTAGGTTTGGGTCTAGAGGCACATTTTCAAGTACATTACTAATACCGAAGATGATAAAGCGATTATAAGTCAAAGGTAAACATCTAAACTTCTTAATGTTTAGATCCTTGGCTTCGTGTAAAATCACTTCAGTGACATTTCTTTTTGAGAAATTACATATGGAATTACACAGTTCAGCCATTACACTAACGTGATAACACATACCTAGGAGTAAAGTTACGCATCAGCATCGAACTTTTTATCTACTCATGAATTGAGGCCCAAAGTTTTACTTCTATCTACTAGTTGCGATATCATGTAAAAGAGGTGAGTAATTGAACTGGATTTGCTCATTTAATAATAGGTGTGGGGATATACACATCTGTTTTATTAATATGTAGAATTTCTAACTGAGTTTTTCCCCCTTTTCCTCTATGTAGAAGAATTCTATATCTGTTACGTGTTTGTGGTTTTCGTTATGGCAATGTTTTGCAAAGGCTGAATAAGGCTTCTTCAGCCTCCAGCTTCTCTGATGTTCTTTAAGCCGGATGCAGATGCGAAGATTGACCTCTGGAACACTGCCTTAACAAAAACCAAAATACATTATAGATGTAGAAGTCTTACACATAGAGGATAAAGCAGCAAAGGTCATCCAGTTAGAAACTGAAGATATGCGCGGAATGACGGGCAAACCCTTAAATATAAAAGCTTAGAGATAATTGTTGCCATCTGTTTCTGGGTACGAGAACTATCAAAATTTACAACCCCTGAGTGATATTTAGGGGTGACACCAACGTCAATTTTGATAGTTCCCATACCCAGCAACAGATGGCAATACTTATCTCTTAAGTTTTTACGTTTGAGGATTAGCCCGTTTTTCCGCGCATGTCTCCAATTCTAGAAATTAAAAAAGGGATGTGTATATCCCCACACCTATTATTAATGAGCAAACCCAATTCAGTTATTCAACTCTTTTAGATGATAGTACAACTACTCGAAAGAAGTAAAACTGTGGGACTCAGTCCATAAGGAGATAAAAAGTTCTATGTCGATGCAAATCTTTTTTCCTAGGTATGTTTAGTCATGTTAGTATAACTGCTAATAATTCCATATGTAATTGCTCAAAAAATGGTCATTGAAGTAATTTTACATGAAGCCAAGCATCGATACATTAAGAAGCTGAGAGGTTTATCTTCGCTTTATCATCATGTTTATCTTTGCTTTATCATCTTCTGAATCACTAATGTACTTGAAAATGTACTTAAAACCTGAAACATAGGTTCTGCAGTAATCACAGTAAAATTTGTGAAACAAGGCCAGAAACAGTGTTTGTTTAGTTAAGTTACAATGTTTCACCAAGAACGCACAGCTGATTAAATTAAAACATAATAAGAAGGATGTATCTCGGCATTAAAAAAACGGAGCTTCACTCGGTGGCCGATGAACCATCAACGACAGAGAGGAAGAACATGGAGAACAGGACTGTTTTGAGAGTGAAGTGAAAACTGGAGCCGCGCGTTGAGTCCAGCCTAATGTAAGACCTCAAGGAGGATTTATACAGTGTCTGTGTCTCGAAAGTGTAATCAAACAGCAGTTTCATTCATATTTACGTTTTGCCGAGGAAGGCTGTTCCAATAGCGAGGGAATTCTTAAAATTCGAAACAATTGCATATAGACTAATTTAAATTAATGGCACACTTGTGAGGAATCATCTGGAAATATTTTGCAGCAGACTTCTATTGGCGCGCATAGTGAACAATCACTCAGCAGGTCCTTGTTTTTAACTGGAGATGTATCCTCCGTGTTTGTAAGGACCAAAATCTCCAAGTTGCCCTAGCACTTACCTCTAAGGGATCGTGTCAGTGACTTTGTACTTGACGGGATTCACGTCACTTTGCACAAGATGATCGAGGAACCATATGCACCGCAGTCGAAGAGTAGGAAGAGGAGAACGCACGATGTGGCCAGCGTGTATACGTAGTCTGAAAAGGCTTTTTTTTTCTTGTGAAGACGAAACTCCCATTTAGCAGACATCTGAAAAGAGTGCAGGAGAGCTTGAGACGAGAATTGTTGCTTGGAGGCGACAGCTGCAGCTGTGAGAGGGTCGCACGGTTGTGCACCGGCACGTCTCATGTTCGCGACAAGAAGTCGTAAGTCCAGTCGCGAGGTATGCACACCTGTGTACATATCGCCTCTGCAAATGGATTACACGAAGGGGGTCACTGAGAAAGGGAGACGAGCAGAAGAAGCATTTCAAACGGCCCCTCCCTCGGTGGGGACTCCAGGACATCAGTTCTCGACTACATGACTTGTGTCGAGAGGCAGTTTGCTCTGTTGTTCCCGCAAGAGGAACCGCCCGTGCGAAAATCTTCTGAACGGCCTAGTTTCTTCATTCAGAATTGAAGTATTTTTTGTGAATCTTGCAATACTCTTGTGTACGGCAGATGCTCATTTGTTGCGGATCTTAATTTTCTATCCAACTTGTCGCTCAAACGAATTGTCCTGCTGTACAACGAATGTCCTAAGATACTTGACTGTAATTTGTGTTTCTGTTCCCGTGGTATTTGCAACGTCGTCTGCTGCTTACAAGCCGAGTCAGACGGCAGCGTGGTCAGGACACAAGATTCGTATTCGGAAAAGCAGCGTTCAAATTTCCATCTGGTAACCAGTATAGGTTATCCGTAACTTCAGAAAATTACGGCCTCGCTCCTTAGACAATGCCAGGGCTTCGTTTCTAACCTAACGTTGTCAAAGACGTGCTCGTCTGACCTCGAGCCCCACAGCATATTATACTTCAAATGGTTCAACTGGCTCTAAGCACTATGCGACTTAATATCTGAGGTCATCAGTCCCCTAGACTTAGAACTAATTAAACCTAACTAAGGACATCACAAACATCCATGCCAGAGCAGGATTCGAACTTGCGACCGTAGCAGCAGCGCGGTTCCGGACTGAAGCGCCTAGAACCGCTCGGCCACAGCGGCCGGCCATATTATACTCTAATCTTCCATTTCTAAAGGAAAATTGATTTGTTCTTCAATTTTTAGCATCCATTACCGGCTCCAAACCACCTGGAAATTCATTATCAGATGTTACATGTTTATTGATTGTCTGCAGCAGTGTGGGAGTCGTGTAGCTGTGGCAAGATGTGTAATCGAAACATGTAAGCACTGAGTGTGGTGAGAATTATTCACGTTATGAGATCGATTTTGGTACATTACTTACATTTATCAGTATCCATTGGTTGGCTGTTGGTGTACAAGTATTCTGGAGAACGTAATGAATGTTTTCCAGTGACGTTAATTTTACTCCACTTCAAACACTTAGCCACAGGTAACACCCTACAAAACGTAAATAAACCAAAGAGTATTGCTAAAGATATCTCAGAGAGTTTGTGTTAGGGCAGAGAGTCTTTGTTCAGCTCTTGTAATACACACTGGCGACGGTAAGTATGTACCTATTTCTGCATTGCAAAAACAACATACACTGTGCGAGGTGGAGCATTGGATAGCACACTGGACTCGTATTCGGGAGGACGGCGGTTCAAACTCGCGTCCAGCCATCCTGATTTAGGATTCCGTGATTTCCCTAAATCGCTTCAGGTAATACCCAGATGGTTCTTCTGAAAGGATGCGGCCGACTTCCTTCGCCATCCTTCCCTAATCCGATGGGACCGATGATCTCCCTGTTTGGTACTCTCCCCCCCCCCCCCCCCCCCAAATCAACCAACCAACCAAAAATAAGGTACAATTATATGGAAAAATTGACATGTGCTATTTATAAAATCTATTAAACAATGAGTTTGTAAGGTATTACATCTAGAGTTTTATTTTCCATTTTCTTTTCCTTTTTACAACCTCATTTTAATAACTCTAAAGAATCATTTAATTAACACTTTGTAACAGAAAAGCTCGTGCAAACCGAAGATCAACAGCTTATTGTGTTATATTTTGTGGGATGAAAACTAAATGAGGCAGAAGTAACTATCCTGTGTTCATTCACACTGTTCTTGTATAGAGCTACCACCAGTATTCTTAAGAAATGTGTAGATACCTTGTCGGACTAGTTAGAAGTTTGGGCTGTCCCTCTTATACAGGCTGAACCAGAACACCACCGACAGAATTTCAGATATGGTAGTATGGACTGAAACAAGGAAAAAAAGTCTAATAACATGGGCCAAAAAATGCGTGTCACAAGGGCTACGAGCATTCGTTTATTTTCGTTGCTATGGGACACATCTTTTCTACTGAAAGCTATTTGCTTTCCATGTATTGAGAGGTGATAGTATAGACCAAACCTAGAAGAAAAGTCCTAAACATGGGCTCTAAAGTGCATGCCTTGAGACATATGAGCACCTGTTCATCTTCGCTACTGTGAAACCCATCTTCTCTACTGAACAACAGCTCATAGCCATAGCTGCATTTCCATGTTTAATGGAATTTTTTTCTTGGTTTGATCCGTAGTACTTCCTCCAAAACTATGGAAAACACAAGTGCTCATAGGTCTTTACCTATGCATTTTAGAGCAAATATTTACTAGGCATTTTTTTCTTGATTTTCTTGATTTTGTCGGTGGAGTTCTGGTTCACGCTGTATGTTGCATTCGTAGCTAGGCATAAGAGGCAGGTGTCATTCAAAATAAAAAGTTATTTAGGTAATAATAAAATGAAAGGTAAATATTCAGCCTTACGTGAAGTACTCTACTGTAGCGCAGTGATTGTGTTGTGCTACATAGTCCGAAGCAATGTCCCTTTGGAAGAAAAATTGCTTCGGATTATATAGTACGACACAGACATTGCACCACTGTACAGTATTTCACACCATAGCAGGGCAATGTGACGGTTGAAAAACAGCGTCTCAACCTGCGCGGGAATGACGGTAGTAGTGTAGTGTGAGCACTACAGAATGTAGACACTAAGACAAGTGGAAGTTTGGACCGCTCCTGGAAGCGTGATCTGATAGACGAAATTTTTGAAGCGACCGCTCGCGGCAGGTTGGAAATCCGGGTTGCGGTCCAGATCCAGCACAAATTTTCATTTGTTCTTAAATATTCTATAGCTGATGCGGAACACTAATCGCAGTTTGCGAATCATTTCTTATGTGAAGTTAGTTACATACTATCGACTTCAAAAATAAGTACGAACTCGTATGCCTCACTCTAATGACGATCTATGTTTACTGGGGCGTTGTTGCTTATTTTATCGTACACTTTTGTCAGTTTTCGCTATTAATTATCATACATTCTGTGTAGCGTTGTAACGTATTTCGTCGTTATACGCATTACACGCAGTACGCTTTTCCAGAACCCTAATTTCCTATATCGATGTACTTGAAGTTTTTAATGTTGTAATACGAGGTATGATGTCTGGCAGCACTGATAATAGCTAATGCTCTGGATGTTTTGCGCTTGTGTCTCAAGCAGAAAATACTAATTCTACTCTAAGTGACACTCATATATTGACTGACTGTGAACTGGCCACCCAAGTTCTTCTACACGCATTCCAGTAACACTAGAAAGTAATATCTCATGTTCTGTCGGCGTCGCTGACAAATGGTGTGCTTTCGGGTGTACAGCCGAGTTGTTGATTCCATTTTATGCGTAGTTTTTCAGCGACCGAACCAGCCGCCTCGTTCAGATGCTGCGAGAGTGTGTCGTTATGCTTGCTCTTTTCCCGGACCCCAACCAGACTGTCGAAGTACAGTGAAACACCCCCTTAGAAAAATTAGTGAATTACTGTGCTGATAAACCTCTTACGTTATTTGATTATCAAACAGCTGAGCAAAACTGATTGTGCTCAGACATTTCTCTCTTTACTTATTCTGATCATCAATAAAATGACACACAATATTTATAGCGCAACGCAATCTGACTTTCACTAATCCCTACAAAAGAATGGCCCTGACTGACAATAACCTATACTTTTCATGAATCACTTAGCTCACAAAAATATTCGTTACTCGAACTACTGCAATACAGCGAGCGTCAATACTGCCAGCTACATAAAAGATTCTAACTACTGAAGGCACAGTTAACAAATGGAAGATTTTGATAGAGAACAAACAATGTATTTACCTTAATAGTGTTCAAAAGTCATAATATATATATATATCAGTTCGTGACATCCAGTCTCACAAATTTACTGTCTCTGATGGACACACGTCCAGATCATCCGCTCTCAACACTCCGCCATCTCTCTCCCCACATCCACCACTGCTGGCGGCTCACCTCCAACTGCGCAACGCTACGCGCTGTTCACATCCAACTGGCCAAATTACAATAGCGAATTTTCCAACAATGCCAACCAGCCAAAGACTGCGCACAGCACAGCCAGCGATTTTCATATAGAGCGCTACGTGGCGTTACCAGCATAAAAGCCTGAACAGCCTACTTACAACTGTTCCTGTCGCAAAGCTATTTATAGCTGAGTTCGACTCCCGGCACCCGCGCGTCCTCTGAGACTCATTTATTTTTCGGATATCGTACTACACTCCTGGAAATGGAAAAAAGAACACATTGACACCGGTGTGTCAGACCCACCATACTTGCTCCGGACACTGCGAGAGGGCTGTACAAGCAATGATCACACGCACGGCACAGCGGACACACCAGGAACCGCGGTGTTGGCCGTCGAATGGCGCTAGCTGCGCAGCATTTGTGCACCGCCGCCGTCAGTGTCAGCCAGTTTGCCGTGGCATACGGAGCTCCATCGCAGTCTTTAACACTGGTAGCATGCCGCGACAGCGTGGACGTGAACCGTATGTGCAGTTGACGGACTTTGAGCGAGGGCGTATAGTGGGCATGCGGGAGGCCGGGTGGACGTACCGCCGAATTGCTCAACACGTGAGGCGTGAGGTCTCCACAGTACATCGATGTTGTCGCCAGTGGTCGGCGGAAGGTGCACGTGCCCGTCGACCTGGGACTGGACCGCAGCGACGCACGGATGCACGCCAAGACCGTAGGATCCTACGCAGTGCCGTAGGGGACCGCACCGCCACTTCCCAGCAAATTAGGGACACTGTTGCTCCTGGGGTATCGGCGAGGACCATTCGCAACCGTCTCCATGAAGCTGGGCTACGGTCCCGCACGCCGCTAGGCCGTCTACCGCTCACACCCCAACATCGTGCAGCCTGCCTCCAGTGGTGTCGCGACAGGCGTGAATGGAGGGACGAATGGAGACGTGTCGTCTTCAGCGATGAGAGTCGCTTCTGCCTTGGTGCCAATAATGGTCGTATGCGTGTTTGGCGCCGTGCAGGTGAGCGCCACAATCAGGACTGCATACGACCGAGGCACACAGGGCCAACACCCGGCATCATGGTGTGGGGAGCGATCTCCTACACTGGCCGTACACCACTGGTGATCGTCGAGGGGACACTGAATAGTGCACGGTACATCCAAACCGTCACTGAACCCATCGTTCTACCATTCCTAGACCGGCAAGGGAACTTGCTGTTCCAACAGGACAATGCACGTCCGCATGTATCCCGTGCCACCCAACGTGCTCTAGAAGGTGTAAGTCAACTACCCTGGCCAGCAAGATCTCCGGATCTGTCCCCCATTGAGCATGTTTGGGACTGGATGAAGCGTCGCCTCACGCGGTCTGCACGTCCAGCACGAACGCTGGTCCAACTGAGGCGCCAGGTGGAAATGGGATGGCAAGCCGTTCCACAGGACTACATCCAGCATCTCTACGATCGTCTCCATGGAAGAATAGTAGCCTGCATTGCTGCGAAAGGTGGATATACACTGTACTAGTGCCGACATTGTGCATGCTCTGTTGCCTGTGTCTATGTGCCTGTGGTTCTGTCAGTGTGATCATGTGATGTATCTGACCCCAGGAATGTGTCAATAAAGTTTCCCCTTCCTGGGACAATGAATTCACGGTGTTCTTATTTCAATTTCCAGGAGTGTATTATTCCGCGAGACGCACATTCCCGCAGCGTTTTCGAGCTCTGGCGAATGAGAGGGATGAGAGTAGTAAAATGAGTTCCGGACATCAAGCATTGTTTAATAGAATTTCCCCACAACTTTATTTCGATAGCCGGCCGGTGTGGCCGAGCGGTTCTAGACGCTACAGTCTGGAACCGCGAGACCGCTACGGTCGCAGGTTCGAATCCTGCCTCGGGCATGGATGTGTGTGGTGTCCTTAGGTTAGTTAGGTTTAAGTAGTTGTAAGTTCTAGGGGACTGATGACCTCAGAAGTTAAGTCCCATAGTGCTCAGAGCCATTTGAGCCATTTTTTATTTCGAGAGCCACTGTCCCAGAGATGTGAAGACATGCGCGGAAAAACGGGCAAATGTATGGACTTAGAGATAAGTGTTGCCTGTTTCTGAGTATGGGAACTATCGCAATTGACATTGGTCTCACCCTTGAATGTCCTAATGTGATATTTAGGGGCGAGACCAATGTCAGTTTTAATAGTTCCCGTACCCAGCAACCAATGGCAACAATTATGTCTAAGCTTTTACATTTGACGGTTAGACCGTTTTTGCGCGCATCTCTTCTTTTGGCGTTTGCAGCACGTCACTGGTGTCGTCGTATTTCAGTTCTGCTCTACACCCGAATGCGCATCACTAATACTGGAAGAAAACAAAGTGTTTTGATGACATTATTGTTTAGTGAGTAGCACTAAATCTTAGAGTAAGATGTCGAGGCTAGGCACAAATACAACGAGGATGACTGGAGTGGCGGTTGGTGCAAGAAACGGAGGAGAAGAGCGGCTCTTGTTTGTTGCAGACAAGTGCGGCGGCGACGAAGGCTCGCTGCGGGTGAACGGCAAGGGCAAGAAGATGCGCAAGCCGCGCACCATCTACTCCAGCCTCCAGCTGCAGCAGCTCAACAGGCGCTTCCAGCGCACGCAGTACCTGGCGCTGCCCGAGCGCGCAGAGCTCGCCGCTAGCCTAGGCCTCACCCAGACGCAGGTATGTACCACGCGCTCCTGCGCAAGCAATCTCGCCCAGCGCACGCCAAATATGAAAACAATCTCGAGACTAGAATTGGTCTCCGTTAAACCACGAAAATTCTAAAACGAGGGAAAGACATCTTCCCAAAAGTGTCCTAATACCATATAGCATATCGTCAGCTCTCCGCACATCGATGGTGGGCGGCCACATTTTTATTTCCAGTGCGTATCTTTGATTCGGCAGCTGAGTTAGTGAGATGTATTATCATATTATATCCATGTTGCTTGTACATGAATAATTAAACTGAGGGCCGAGGCCTGGATCAGAGTCAGAGTCCTGGTCCAACTGCGTTTGAAATTTCGTGCTCCACGTTAGAAAGAAAGATATCCAGTGCAAAGATGTATCACCCCCACTACTTCCCTTTTTAATGGTGTCCAGTAAGATATTGCATGTGACCTAGACTGTAGCGTAACATGGAACGAAACTAGCATTTACATGTACTAATGTTCATTCATTCTCCGTTTTTCAGTGTAGTGTACTATTATCATGCCCTCTCATAAAGCATCCACTATATTTTTGGGATGAAATGCGCGAAAACTAACTGAAGTAGGAGATATGCGTCATTTAAGAGCAAGTGGTCGACAAGTCTGTGGTCCGCGTCTCTGAAAGTTTACTGGAGCCAGAGACGTAGTCCACAGCTAATGTAGTCATTTCTTCGTGTCCTACATCGTACCTTGCTATGCGTTCTGTAATTAGCATTCTGTAACAATATTCTGATACACAACTAGCACATTTTTTGATATATTATATGTGAGTATTTGTTCACATTAGTTGTCAATATTCAGCTTGTATCTGGCAGTTCTAATTTCATAGCATTATTACGACTGAAGCTTCTTAACTATGAACTCTCTTCACGTAAGGTGAGCCCGGCTGGCCTTTCAACATCCGCTAGACCCTCAAGCTTATTACACTTTGTTCTGCTTTTAAACTAGACGTAAAGTTGTAGCAAAGATCCAGGCAGTAGTCTCTGACCCACATAGCTTCAGTAAATTAGAAAAGAACGACTGCCTTAGGAATAACGTCTGTGACTGACCGTAAATTTCAAAGATATTCACCAGCCATGGAATTATAATTTCTTTTTCTCAGCCTGTAACAGGAGAAAGAAGGGCACAAATTCTCATGAAGCTAATGAAAATGGTTACTT
The DNA here is from genome assembly GCF_021461385.2 of Schistocerca piceifrons. NCBI lineage: Eukaryota > Metazoa > Arthropoda > Insecta > Orthoptera > Acrididae > Schistocerca > Schistocerca piceifrons. The sequence continues at coordinate 171,857,879 of NC_060149.1, forward strand.
GACAAAGCAGAAAAACGTGTTCCCGTTACTTCTTTCCATCCGTATCGAAAGTTAGGAGATTTCGTGTCACTTACACACACACACACACACACACACACACACACACACACACACACACACATACACACATACACACACACTACGGAACAAGGTATGTTTTACGATAAGAAAACTGTGATGTATATAGCTGATGAATAACAAAAGCTCTGAAATGCTGTTTTTCTGCAGCTGTATACCTATTTCGTAGTGTGAGATATAATGATGACTATATTCTTTTGCAAGAGTGCGTTTTTCGAAACAGTATTAGCTTTATTTAAGAAGTATCATGAAACATGATTAACGTTACGTCAACTGGTAACATTGTTACATATGCCATGTAGAAAACAGGAGTAAATAAAAAAGATGAGTAAATAGAATGAGATATGTAAAATCTGTATGGAAACTACCTCTAGAAGAAGCTGAATACGACAGGATGGCAAGTATGACAATGATGCCCACAACACATTTAAGAATGGAAGTTGCTCACCGTATCAAATAATTCAGCAACTATACCTATAATACATCTACACGTAGATGTATTATCGAATGAAATTGTATAGTGATCTGAATTTCAGTCACTAGACAAAGCCATTTCATCGTAATACCCTGAAACTCACATTAATTTCTATGTATCTACTTGTATTTTAATTACCTTATTGAGAACAAAACAGCCAGAATTTTTGGTTTCCCAAATACCAAGAAATCCTTAAGAGATCTATAAGAATGTAAATTCTTTTCCTTCTTTGACTTGTCCTGAGAGCTACAGCAATGTAGTACATGGAGGTACGTTCCACCTGCAACTTGTCTTTACCTACTATGTCAGCTTATTAATAATTATCAAATTTTCTTATTCCAGGAACCTATCAACTGGTGTAGCGAAGCTCTCTAACATCTGCTATAGACTTAAGTGCGTACGCAAAGGATATTATGAGAACGAATGGATGGGAATCAATCCCGTGCCTTGGTCCTACATACAATAAATACTGAGCTAAAAAGAAGATATTAAGAAAATACTAATTCAATCAGTACAGAGCACATCCACACGGTATTTCCGGAGAACGTGAGAGCTGCAATTACTCCTTCGCTGTTTGCGGCATGCCTGGTAAAGTCGTCTCGCGCTTGTCACAGAATCTGTTTATTTCGCGAGGGAGAAAGCTTGTTACTGTGAATGCCATCACTAACCTAATAAGACTGCCGAAAGATCAGGAAATGAAAACACAGCTCCCTGTCCCGGGAACGGAATCTATGGAACCATTAAGCCGCTCCGAAAATTTGCTTCCGTCAGCAGCATTCACGCAAATGGTGTAAGCTCAACATTAAATATCAATTAAGGGGTGGCTGTATCTGCGGTAGGGATTGGCGCCCTGTTAACCCTCACCCTCTTCATTACACTTCGCTAATTAAGATAGATTACCGGAGATATACGATTATAGCGTCGCCATATATTTCAGTCAAGTACTGAGACAGAAGACTACCATTTTCCACGTATTGAAATTGCACCGTTTCACGCACGTATCCATCATTCTTTCGCCTCCCGTATTCGTTGCAACGCCATTGTTTGAAAGTTCCAAAGAGGAAAAGATGTTGATTTGGATAGCGTTGACAGACAGTATCTAGCTTAGGGCGTGCGGTTTCCGGTATCTCATTATGGTAGAGCAAACACTGGCAGAAGATGATTAAACAATTATTCCTGCTCCTTAAAAACATATAACTGTCTTTATTGTCTTGAACATAAACAGCGCAACTTCTTCAAAAAGCCGTACAACCAAGTGTATTAGGCACTTTTCTAAACGTTTAGGAGACCGTGTGAACTTGAGTCAATCACAGCTTTCTTCCTTTTCTTCCTTTGTTTTCTTCCTGAAACCTCTTCTTTAATTCACTGTTTTTTTCCTCCTTCCGTCTCTCCCTATTCTCTCTGTTGTTTCTGTGGTTTCTTACTTTCAGTTTTAATTCTGAACTATTCTATGACCTTCATTTTTTTTCTTTTGAAATTTTCTGTTGGTGCAGGTCTTCTTGTATTTCTTTTATCCAACTGGTCTTTAATTTGATCGTATTAAGTAAGGCAAAAATGTTCTTATTCAGTCTGTCCTCCTCCATCCTACATAGGGGTCCATAGAACAGTAGGTACCTTATATGTATTTCCCTGATTACAACGCATTCTCTGTATCATGAAGATAACGTCGGTGTTTCAACTTCCCCTGGCGGTAAGGTTCATGTTGCTGACGGAAATCTTTGAGAGTAACTCTATGCTGAACTTTTATTTCGTAACACCCAGTTGTTGGTAATAGAAATTTTAATCACAAAGACGTCTTTGAGAATTGAAATGAGAACGAGCTAGTCTGGTTCGGAGCTTTTGTGAGGAGCAGTGAGAGGTCTGACGTCGTCTCTTTATACATTCCTTACTAATTACAGTCGATAATAGAAAAGCGTGATTTTATAACAAAATTCGTGGTGAAATCAGCCCTGTCAGTATAAGTGATAACAAGTTCTCAGATCTTCTTATGGCAAACAGTCACGGACACTTGTCCTGATTCTATTTCAGAAACATGTTAAAATGGACTACCGCCCAAGTTCAAAAGATCAGCTAACCATAAAACTGCTATACTAAATAAATAACTGTGAGATTTTTCGTATAAATATATTAACAGATATGCACCCAAATGCATCACAGTACTTTAGACAGGGGTATATCTCGGATTAATGCACAAGAAGAAAATAAGACTCATCTACTCTGTGTTTAAAATTGCTAGAGTGAGGTTAACCCAGTGAAAAGTCCGTGCAAATAGACATAGCGGCATCGGAAGAGGGACTAAATCCATGCTGTCGCCTGCACAATAATGGTACTTACTTCCCGCTCACCTCTAATTTAATGCCAAGGGAAACAAAAAAGCTGCAGTGACGTTGAACTACGAATTTGATTCGTGTTCGTGTCGTCCATTGAAGACAAGGTTACCAGCTCAATATGACAGGGATGGTCTAGAATCGAACTAATCAGAAATATTTGTCACACATGTAAGTTACACCATGAGACGACTATAGCAGGAACCTTTCCATGTTGGCCGATCGCTGTGTAAGGGTTAGTGGTAAGGACAGTAACACGCTAATGGCCCGTCTCCAAGGCTAAGCAGTGTCCCTGTACAACTGCCACACGGAAGATCCGAGTTCAATTTCCGTCACTGTCAGAGATTTTTTTCCTTGGTTCAAACACTGTTATGCAGCTCATTCACACTATGGAGGAGTTTCTTGAAAAAGACATCCTGTTTCAAAAGCTGGGATATCGACGAGCATCTAGAAGTCTTCAGATAAGGTCGAAGCAATGCTCGATCGAAATGTCGAAGCCCGTAGGACAATAGCGCACACACCAGAAATTATTTTAACGTGCTCATACTCGAGCACTGACTTGTAATATAGAAGTCTTAGTCTCTTTCATAGGTAGTATCAGAAAAGCAGATGTATTTCAATAGCTTCTTCGATATATTCCGTTAGCAAACATTTGCGCAACCAGGATAGACATATAAATGGGTTTTGGAGCTTCTAATAACCACGCATATAACTAATCCCCAGTCAGACAAACTTTCCGTCTGCCACATTCTCCTGGACTTGCAGCTAAGGTTTAGTTGCTCAATTTTAAACATTTTTGTTTGATTTGAGGTACAAGTGCAGTGTCATTACAGGTAGATCAGTTGCTACGTTTTTGATGATTTTAGTAGGGAAGAGGAGGGAGGGAACTACATACGAGCTTTTTAAAGCCACCTTGTCAGCTTATCAGCGTGACTCAGAAAATATTCTGTAATATGAATAAAAAATATTGGTGAGTTCTTCAAACTCCGTACCAGCTGGTTAAGAGTCACTGTGCCGAGCCGATCATTTGAAATACTTCCTGAAAGTACAGCTCGGAAGGTCGGAAGTCATAAAGTTGCAGCCCCACCAGGAATTTATTGTAGGTTGCACTACAACAGGTCTCCCACACATCAATAAGAAAGCAGCAATCGGTGGCGTGAGCGCAGTGACAAAATGAAGTCGCACGACCCGATATTAATTGACCCGCATGTCGCGCTCACGAACATATTACCACGAGGGATGTGCACCGAGCCAAGCCGGCAGCGCGCGCGATGTAATTCCTGGCCGTAACACGACTTATAAATTCCGGTAATGTTACAAAAAGGCCACGGCCGCTAAGCAAATAAGTTATAAAACGAAGCAGCGGTTTGTTCGGCTTCCAGACGGCCACTTGCAAGACAATACCCGAGCGACGCCAGGGACTCTTCAATTTCCGATTTCACGCCACTGCTGCACATCGTAATAATAAATATAAGTCGGCTCGTCTGCGGCGGAGCCGACGCAGCAGCGCGAGCAAAAAAGCGGCGCTTGTTGCTTATGGCTGCGACTAAAATGTAACAGTCAGAAATAAAAGAGACGTGCCGACACGGAACGAAAGCGGATTGTGTCGCGGGAGCCCTGCACGTCACATTCCATTAGCGATTACCGGGACGCCACTCGCATTCTGCGCTCGTCGATATCTGCGCCACAGCTTCCTCCGCATTCCCGGCACGGCGCCGCTCCAAATTTCTTATTTCCGTACCTGTCCGCTGATGATAAACTATCCTGATGTGAAGAAACGCAGCCCACTGTTACCTCCGAAACATTTTACAGGTACCGTCGTCCTCCTAATGTAGACAGTCGTGTTAAAACCTGGCTACCGTGTTGGGTAACTCTGGCACCAGAATTCTTCATATACAGCGTGAATAAACATCTAAAAGAAGGTCTTTAATTTATTTTAGTCTCTAGCTTCCCCAGAGTATTTTCTTGAGAAGAATGCAATCCTGTTAAGAATGCTACCTTCATAAAATCACAAAGGAAATAATCCTGATATTTTTCACACTATTACTTATTACTGTAAATAACTAAAATTTAAAAACAGTCATTGACATCCCGGTTGGAATTAGAAACGAACAACTATCTTTTAGTTACATGTATCCATGGTGCCAAGTCCGTCCTTATGATTCACAGTAAGATTACCATTTAAGAACTGATGGGATAACTAAAAAATAATTGATATTAAGAGGTTGAAAAAAATCAGCCAATCAGTTGCAAAACAAAGGTTTATTAGCCCTTCTGATAGGTTTCGATGTTTCTACAAGTATCTTCTTCAGAAGGAGTGGCCCTTGTTACATGACATGATGGTACATTAGATTAGCTGAAGCCGAGTGGCTCTTGTCATATATAAAATTAACGAAACAAGAAATATTCCAAGCCATGGCTTTAGATAGCAGCCAGATTACATTTAGTGTACTTCAGAATGAATGCTCACAAGTAAATGCCCACAGGTAGAGGCTCTTGGCAACATAAAATTGTAATTGAAGTCACAGGATAAAATATTTGCGTAAGATACGTGTACATCATGCCAGAGGCTAAGACCCACTCCTTCTGAAGAAGATATTTTGTAGAAATATCGAAACCTAGATCAAGGGCTAATAAGCCATTGTTTTGCTACTAGCTGGCAGATTTTTCCAATCTGTTCAGATTCACACAGTTGCTGTTTCGTGCCATGTTTAAGGTTTTGAAATTGATATTATTTTGCCTTATCAGACAGGATTATTGAGAATAAATTTCATATTGCCAGGACTGTCGGAGACTGACTAGATTTTAGAATATGTATCTGTGTTCTAAAAACAACTGAAGACTTTCTTATAATCATTTAAATCTTAGAAACATAAATTACAGTTCATAAATTACTAAGATATTCTGATACTACATTGTGAGTTAATGAGAAGGAAATAAGTAATTAGCAAGAACGTTTCGGAACCGAAAACCTAACAAATACTTCTATTTCCAACAGAATAATACTTTTTGGACGGCTTGGAAGAATAAAAAGAACAGGAACCACCTAAGTCAAGGGTACCGTACCATCACATAGTAGTCAAACGTTCAAACTTCACTGTGATTTTGTTTCAGCACCAAGAAATTCATAACCCTATCGTTGTTACTTTCTTATTTTCAAAAAATCATACAGAAACCTTACTGACAAAGCGTACTGCTGCGGAAGTATATGAAATAATGATGCTTCAACTGTCATAATGAAGACATCTGACCAGTATGTCCGTATCAAATGTGGTTTCCATTAAGACAATTATTGAACATAGTTCTTAGAAACTTTTATTCGTCTTAATATATCAGACACCACCGAACACGCCTGCGTCAGTGTATGGAACGGATACATTCGTGCTATACGACAGCAAAAACTGACCACTGAAGTGTTCTACGAACCCTCTCCCAAACACTGAAGAGTGAACTGCAGAGTAATCATGTAGATGTTTTATAACAAATTTTGTACGTGATGAAACGGCAAATACTTGCTGCTCTTACAAAAGGCATTTCTTCCAAGTAACACATTTTCGAATTATGGCTATGGACGAAAAGCCAGAAGCCATTTACTTTGAGTTGTGTTACTACAATTTTCGTGGACTGAAATTTTGTGAAGTGTTTAGCTCTCTCTTCTTCATTTCATGATGCCTGCTTCTATGCCGGGTGGACTTTTCCGCTATGAGAACGCTAGTTGGCTAAGATGTGCCTTTTTTTCTTGACATTGGTATTTGTCCAACCTGTTGCGACTATTTTCAATTATCCGGAGGGCAACTGGAGGAGGTAAGTGCATATCCCACCACCCTTCGTATAGTTCAATACTTATTTGGTGTTCGACGCGTGCAATTAGCGTATAATTCAAATGTTAGTGGAGAACTTGCCCAAATTTCCTCCTTGAGGATGTAGGCATCACATAAGCGCTTGCCTTGCCGACGCCCTACCTGATCTTCGATTCTGATGCAAGCTGTGGATTCTAAAGACATTTGTCTTATTTAATTCTTCTACTAACACAGTACTTAATATGTCTGGCGACTTTATTAAGTTGACCAGTTAAAGAAGTGATAACAGTCAATGTCTGGTGTTTGCGAAGAGTGTCATAAACGAAGGAAACTAATAAGACATCATCTCTAAAGCCGTTACATCGTGGTTCCAGAATTAATGTTCCATTCTGCTGTGGACTGTGTGATAGTGATAAACTTGCTAACAGATTAAACGTGTGTACAGCACTGGAACTCAAACACAGCCGATGTTCTTACCAGCTGAGTTATCAGAGCACTGAATCCCAACTTGTTTTCGACATGGTTTGAGTACTGTTTGTAAATCACTTTGATGTTAGAGAAATAATGAAATCACAGAGTGATTCTGGTAACCACCGGAAGTTATTCGATGCCTGAAACGACAGTGGAATTCAGAATACGACAGGTGCGTAGCCAATGACCTGACGCTGAAGTACCTTCATTTATGTGTCGCCCAGAACTAAAAATTGTCGTTTTAAATTCACATGTTTCGGCCCTGTTAGTCACGTTAAATTCGGTCTACAGGTGTCTGCTCTTGACTCCTTCTAAAGTTTGATTACAATTTCTTATCCTGCACCTTTTTCGACACAGATGACAAAGCTGACGACGAAACAACATGTAAAAGTAAGTAACGTCACTCCAAAATCCTACCTTAGAACTACTTCAGCCCAGCACCTACAGTTCATTATTTGTTAGTAAATTAGGAAATGAAACTGTAACTGGAAGAGTGCTACGATTGAGTAGAATAACGAATAATAAAACTACCTCACTGTCTCTTGTCCTTCTTGATGATTAATCTATGCACTGTGATGCTCTGCGCAAAAATAGTGTGGACTGTGTGTAAATATTCAAAACTCTGATAAAAAAAGTTTTCAAATGAATCTGTAGAAGGTGCATCATTCCACCAATCGAGGTTCATTGATTAAAATGCGATGAAACTTCTGGAACACCTTTCTAACCATATAATGGCAACAACGGTAGATGCGCAAACGGACGCTGCCTCTCAGGGTACCGTGAAATGAGATAATTAAAAAAAATAACTTAACCCTTAGGTGGACCCAACACTGTAGCTCACTTTGTGAGCTGTGGCAGCTAATTATGAAGTCAGACGCACAATTATTCGTAGTTTTAATAACCCGCTACTACGTACATCACTTAATTGACCTTTGACATTTCTCGGGACTGCGACCTTTCAGGATGCTCTCGTGTCTCAGAAACGAGTACAATTAGAGAAATGAAAAGAACCGAGTTGCTTACTCAACGCCGTCGCCTTGACTCTCATCTGTAGTGGGGGCTAAAATGGTGGTTTCTTCTCCGCGCATTTGTATTACGCTGTCAGGACCTTACCGGAACAATAAAGTCCACAGGTGCTGCAACCACAGCTTCTCCTCACTAATCAGCCATATTAATGACATATTAGCTCCTAAGCTGTCCGTGGAGAAGAGGGTGTTAAAAACGATTTTGTGCTCATAAATATTTGTTTGAATCAAAATACAACAGTAAAAACGAACATTATGTCTTAATAAAATGAGCTACGACGTGCTATTACTACCAAATGTCGATCGACTGAGCAGATAACAATTAAGTGGTCATAACAGCGAACTGTAGCGCACCATTGTCTCTTAGCGGAGAAACTCGTCTTTTTAACGAAATAATTACTAGTTGATAATTAGTTCTTAACACCTCTTACTAAAGTAATCTGTGTTTTTAATAAATAGACACACGTCTGCGAAAACTTGTTTGCTCCTGCACAGTTATGTGAGTATAAACCACACGCAATTAACTTATATTTCGGCTTGCCTTTATGTATCGCTTACGAGGTGAGCTTGCTCCCCCTTGATTAAGACCGATGAAATTAATTTAAAAGATAATTGCAGGTTGCTAGGACCGTAAAGAAGAGTATCTGCGGTGTGATTACACCGTTAAGTATCAATAGACTTCTCCGTCTCCCTCAATCACGGAGAATGTGGTGATACGTAAATCTTTTATATTGTAAATTACTCGCAAGCAGCAAAGCCGGCGCTGTTAGTAAGCTGGCTTAGACGGACTGGAGCAGTGGCTGGATGTAAACGTCATCACCTAAACACGCGTTCGCCTACAAATGTTACCAGACCAATACTCTGTACAGTAAAAATTACTATTCATATCAAACTAGATTTCTATTGCAATCTGAAAGCCGTCGAAAGTGATCTATAAGCGACATACATTCCATACTCCTGTCCTCCTCAGCCTGTCTTTTAACGCACGATGTGAGGTTGAGAAACTAAACATATCACTAGGAGACAAGCTATTTTGCCATTGGGGGTAATAGTGTAACAGTAAAGCAGTCACACAGAGTCGAGTTAATGTTCGCCCGCACCATCCAAAGTTTAGAGGTTTATCTTAAATGACCTCAGGATGTTACTTTCTGGAAGAACACCGTTAATATCTTATACCTCCCATGCCAGAGCTGAACCAGAGGCCAGTTTCCAATGACCTCCTGCGCTGCTGCCTGGATATTAAGATCTGAGATAAACCTAAGAAGAAATAATACTTGACTAACACTTGATTGTCTGTGCCAGCCGAAATGCTTCACGTTAAATTTTATCGATTTTACTAACCGGATTAGAATATGCATGACAAATATAACACATCTGCAGAGCTTCTCCGTACTCTCGTACGGCACGTAAGGAGCCTTATCTATCACATGCCTGCGCGTGTGGGCACTGCACGGTCATATTTGTGCCACTTAGATTAGCACGCTACGGCAATGGCCCTCCCTTTACTCCTTTACAACTAAGGGAACTAAACGTCGATAGGCTGCACATAGCACTGTAGTTCAGCTTCGCATCTCAGTGTGTTCCTTGGTGTATTTAAGACTCTTCAAAGAAGAAAACACCACTCAAGGATTAGGTCTTAGACTTGTTCCGACTGTTTGACTGCTGGCTAACGGGCAGTACGAGCAGCGATCTATGATCATGGGACATGTGATAAGCATGTCGCCAGTCAGCCGTTATTGCTAATAGATCTGTCATGATGATGCCGCTGCTTCTTTATTGACGCAGCTCTTCTCATCATTTTGCCTCAGTAGACTCCGTCTCAGACCTCTTCACCTCAGAAAAAATCACAGAACGTGCCGGTATCGAACCTGGGTTCTTCCGTACCGAATGAAGCGACCTCAACCATATTCTATTTTTTGCATAGAACTTACAGTAAGGCATTAGTTAGAGACAATAAGCTCGCACAAACTGTACAGTACCACTTACAAAGTAACTAAATATCATCGAAATCGGTTTTGCAACTAGCTCGCTGCTCTGTTACTATCAAGATGTCAACATGAATAAATAATTTTCTTACAGTATAATCCTTAATATGACACAATGAACTGTTTGAATCAGCAGCTTTTTTAAATATTACTAAATACTTATGGAACAGCTCAGAACGTTTATTTCTTAGTTCTATTTTTCCAACCGATTCCATGAACAATATAAGAACATTAGTGTTAGAAATCCAATTCGATATTAACACTCTCGGAACCAATTGACATATCTTCTGCAGAAGAATTGGACAGATTCAAGCATTTGATAACAAAGCAGCCTATCTGTATTTACAAACTGGTTGGGTCAAATGGCCCTGAGCACTATGGGACTTAACATCTGAGGTCATCAGTCCCCTAGAACTTAGAACTACTTAAATCTAACTAACCTAAGGACATCACACACATCCATGCCGGGGACAGGATTCGAACCTGCGACCGTAGCGGTCGCGCGGTTCCAGACTGAAGCGCCTAGAACCGCTCGGCCACACCGGCCGGCTACAAACTGGTGTTTTACTTCACCTTCAACCCCATACACAAAAACAATAACTAGAGTAGCAACAACATAATGGTACATTGCTCAGCAGTCATTAATTACTGAATAAGCCACATTCCAATGTATCAGTCTATCACAACTGTGTGTAATGGTAAGGTGATCCCATATTTTTCCACTGGTAGTTAACTTAGTGGATCACTTGGTGATAGCTTCACACATATCCCTCCACCCCTCTCTTCACACATGGCTCCATTTAACACCAGAACGTACGGCTGGCCCGGGGAGGGGGAGAGGAAAGGGAGCTGTAGCTTATCATCAGCAACAGCAACTGCCCCATTCATCGAAGAAAAGTTAGGTACGAGGGACACATTTCACTAAATCAGCAAACAAGTAGTTCTTACAACGAACTGAAAAGAGTTTTGCTTCATACCACTACACAGAAAGATTTTGCAGTGTACCATTCAGCTACGAAGGCGGTCCAAGATTCTTTATGTCATGCTAATTTGCCGAAAGGAGCGATATAGTCAACGTAAAAGTAAGGAAGGTATGGAATTATGTGTTTAGCGCCTTTTCGACATATGGGACCGTAGAGAGAGAAGGGGTGCAAACGGGATCGGCGTGATGTTGAAATTCAACACCACTACAGTCTGTGTTAATCCTGTTCCTTAATTCTTGTACCACTTTGCGAATTACGCCACAACGATAAGGAACCGAATGATGTTTCTTTTGTTGTACACGGAGTCAGTAGGTATTCACAATACGTCTAATCGTCGTTCTTGAATCAAAAGGCAAGTCTATATCGCAGATCTTTTTCTCTGACTCATGACAGATGCTCGAAACTGCAGGACATTAACATGTTGTATAATCAAATAACATAATTTGTTCTTGCGTAAGATAACGTGTTTGGAGCTCTAAGTACTCCTATGTAACACTACCGGATTATGAAAGCACCGACCATACTAAATTCAACTTCCCCGTTCGTTCAGTAACCCAGAAGACTACATATACTGGGTGATCAAAAAGTCCGAAAACCTGTCAGAGTATATTAATACTGGCTGTGTACACCCTTCGCTTTCTTGGCGGCTTCAACTCTGCTGGGGACCCTTTCAGTGAGGTGCCTGAATGTCTGTGGAGGAATGTAAGCTCATTCTTCCTCAAGAGGCGAAACTAAAGATGGTAGTAATGTTGGAAGCTGGGGACTGGAACAAAGTCAACATTCCGTCTAATTGCAAAGGTGTTCCATTGCGTTTACGTCAGGGCGCAGAGGAAGCCAATCCATTACAGAAATATTATTGTCCACAAACCATTCTCTCATAGATGCTGCCTTGTGATAGAGTGTATTTTATGCTGATATAAACAATAATCGTGGACGAACTATTCGTCTGCTGTACGGAGTAGACAATGTGTTCATATCCTACCGAATTTAGCGTTTTCGTATGCGCAATAATGGGGTCTCACCCTAACCACGAAAAACATTCCCATACTCCAACACTCCTTACTCCCTACGTCGTTGTTGGCACTACACATGATGGAAGGTGACATTCTCTTGGCATTCGCGAAACTCAAACCCATAGCTCGGGCCGCTACAGGTTGTACTGTGATTCATCGCCCTAAATCAGTCGTTTTAACTCATTCACTGTCCAGTGACATCGCTCTGTGCCGGTCGGAGTGGCCGAGCGGTTATAGGCGCTACAGTCTGGAACCGCGCGACCGCTACGGTCGCAGGTTCGAATCCTGCCTCGGGCACGGATGTGTGTGATGTCCTTAGGTTAGTTAGGTTTAAGTAGTTCTAAGTTCTAGGGGACCGATGACCTCAGATGTTAAGTCCCATAGTACTCAGAGCCATTTTGAACATCGCTCTGTACATCACCTCAGGCGTCGCTTAGCACTGACTATACAAATGTGTGACTGAGGAGAGGCTGTTCGACCATTGTTCCCCATTCTTTTAACTCCCTGCGCACACACAGTGTGTTAGCTGGCAGCACTTTGGCACTTTGGAAATCACGAGTCATTCCTTCCGTTGATTTCATGAGACTTTTGACAACCATGCATGTTTGACGGTCCGTTTTTCTCATGCAGTGAGGCCCGCCTGGTCTTAATTTAGCTACGGCTGTTCCTTCGCGTTTTCATTTCGCACTTGGAGCTTTAGAAGGGTTGATATGTCCCTGATGGATTTGCTACACGGGTGACATCCAATGACTAGTCCATGTCCGGTGGAGCAAATGTAGATGTTCTGTTCCTTGATTCCGGAAAGCTTTTGACATAGTTCTGCACCATCGACTACGGAAAAAATACGAGTTTGTTTACAGAGAAGTAACGTAGGAAGAAAATTGTTCTGCAAGAAGATATGAATATGGTGAGCAGTTGGTGAATAGATTGACAGCTGACTCTCACCATTAAACAGTTCATGTAATATAATGCGATAAATTATTCTATATCTTTTGTCCGTCGGTGATCAGACACTAACAAATACATAGGGGCATTAATCCACAGCGATTTAAGATGAAATGATCACATACATCCAGCCGTGTGATTGGAGGATGTAATACTCATGTTTATCAGAGCAACCAAAACACTCACTGGACCAGTTCTTGTGTAATGTTCGTTGGCCTGCGACCATATTGGATAAACGAATGAGTTATAAAGGATGGTAAGAAAACCGGTTAAATTCGTCACGGAGTTGCTTAGGAAAGGCTAGAGCGTAATAGAAACGTTAAACAAAAATAGTGACGGGAGATGCTGCAAAGAAGGTGTTGTGTTTTGCTGAGAATTTAACTGCCAATATTTCGAATCATTTACCCACCGCTATACATCGTTCGGTAGCTTGTGGAGTGTATACGTAAAGCGGAAAAATTCTCCTATCGGCGCACAAAGAAGGAGAATATGCTTCTGTTTATTAATAAAACTGAGTCAAAAGTAGGGTACCAGCTTCTATATTCTACTTTCCTCAGCACCTTTAAAATTTTTCCCAAAAGTTTTGGCATGCAAACATATTCGCGCTCTTTTTAACATGCAGCTCACCTATTACCCACTCCCACTTCACCATTCTCGGTCACTCATTCAGCCCAACTCATTGTTGTTACCTCTTTGTGCCTCTCTGTGACTGTGCCCCGTCTCTCAGCCACAGTATCTTTGGTCCTATCGTTCTACTGCCTCTTCTCACTGTCACTGTCACCCTCTAGGTCTCTCTTACTGCTACTATCTCATTCAATCTGTCCCACTGCTGCTGTCTGTTCCACTGTCACTACCTCTCTCTTCCTCACTGTCAATGTCATAGACTCTACTTCTCATTATCACTGGCTCTCATCCACTTCCATTTTCTCCTTCTCTTTATTCCTCTTTCACTGTCGCTATCTCCTTCACCCTTCTCGTAGCACTTTTCTGTCATTGTCAACTATGTTCCACTGCCACTGTGTCACTCTCTTGCTCTGAAAGTGTCTTCGCTCTATCTAAACCACGGCCACTATGTACTATCTTCCAGTAATTATTACTTTTCCATATCTCTCCCACAGCCACTGTCTCCTTCTCTCTCAGCATAAAAAATTGCGAATATGTAAGCTGTCAAAATTTTTGGAAAACTTTGTAAAGGTGCTGAGGAAGGTAGAATGATGCAGCTGGTACCCGACTTTTCAGTCAGAGTGTTTAATAAACAGGAACATATTTGCCTACTTTGTGTTTCGATAGGAGCATTTTTCCGCTGCTCCCATTCTTTTCCCTCCTACAGCAGGAGATGCCACTCATATGAAAAGAATTTTATGTGGCAGAAAGATTTTGATAGCTTAGTCATGTGAAACTGAAATACCGCAGAACTATGTAATTTCACACCTCAGACCGGATTTTATACGCACAAAAATATTGCATGTGGTTCAGTACTACAACAACATGAGGCTCCCAGAACCCATCTGATGATAACACAGGCCAACGATGGAAAAACGTTTTTGCTGAAATTACCTTATTTTTATGTTTTTTTAGGTGTAATGAATGTAGATGACGTTGGTAGCACTGCTGAAAAACTATTTGCTGGCAAAAAAATGTCGATCCCATTTTTGTGTTAACAGATGGTGTTTTGTTAACTGTCAACCTAACCTCCTTTTCCCGTTTCCTGTCCATGTGCTCAGTACAATGTCTAATCGTGGTTGTAAAAACTCTGCTGACAGTTTTTGTTATATTTGTGGTGAATTTGTTATTAAGAAACACCAAAGAAACATTACAGACTTTGAGAAAAAGATTTATCTATCATACCTTGGAGCTAAACTTGATGAACGAGATAAATCTTGGGCGCTGCATAAGATATGTTATGTGTGTGTCGAAGATCTGAGAAAATGGTCCAAAAAGGAGAAAAAAGCCTTTAGATTTGCTATTCCTATGATATGGAGGGAGCCAAGAAATCATTCTGATGATTGCTACTTTTGCAGTGTTGCCATTACTGGTCATAATTCGAAGGTAATAAGCTACCCTAACCTTCCGTCCGCCATCCCACCAGCAGGGCACGGTGTACATTTGCCGGTTCCTGAACCACCAGATGATTTAAATTCTATGCCAACAGAAGTATTTTCTGATGTACAATCTGATTTTGGTGAACCAGATGATGATGAATTCCATTGTAATACAGAAAGTCTAGAGCCCAAACTGTCTATTCAGACCGAGCTTAATGATTTGGTTACGGATCTGGGCTTAACGAAAGAAAAAACTAAATTGCTTGGCTCTAGATTAAAAGAAAATATCTTATTGGCAGTTGGAACCAGCATATACATGTATATAAAGAGAGGACAGCAATTTTCCAAGCTTTTTCAACAAGAAGGTGATTTAGTGTGCGGCTCAGACATTCCCGGCCTGATGAATGAGTCTGGGATTGAATACAAAAAGGAAGACTGGAGGCTGTTTATTGATTAATCCAAAATAAGTTTAAAGGCTGTTTTATTACACAATGGTAACCTGTATGCATCTATACATGTTGGACATTCTATACATATGAAAGAAAGCTATGAAAACTTAGAAACAGTGCTAAATAAAATAGGCTATTCTGCTCGCTCATGGTTGGATGATATGTGGCGATCTAAAAGTAACATGCATGCTACTTGGTCAGCAAGGTGGCTTCACCAAATTTCCACGATTCTTGTGTGAATGGGACAGCAGGACTAGGGATCAGCACTAGTGCAGAAAGAACTGGCCTGTGAGGGAGTCTTTAAAACCTGGCGAGAAGAACATTCTACGTAAAAACGTTGTAGATCCAAAAAAACGTACTCCTACCACCTCTACATATAAAGTTAGGCCTAATGAAACAATTTGCAAAGGCTTTGCCTGAAGATGGACCATGTTTTAAGTATCTCCACCAAAATTTCCACACCTTTCAGAAGTTAAGCTAAAAGAAGGCATCTTTGTCGGACCTGATATTAGAAAATTGATGTTTGATGTTACTTTGAATCCACAATGACCTTAAATGAGAACGAAGCATGGGTATCATTCAAGCAAGTCGTTACAAAGTTCTTAGGACACGAAAAAGATCCAGAATATGTTTCTATTATATTTGCAATGTTAAAGAAGTTTAAAACTTTAGGATGTTTAATGAGCCTGAAAGTTCACTTTTTGAACAGTCACCTTGTTTATTTCCCGGAGAATATGGGAGATGTTAGCGAGGAGCAAGGAGAGCGTTTTCACCAGGACATTAAAGTGATGAAAAAACGTTACCAAGACCGCTGGAACACCAACATGATGGGGAACTACCGTCGGTCACTTCAGCAAGTGACTCATCGTAGAGAAAGCTACACAAGAAGCTTCAAAGAAAAAAGAGAAAGAAAATATAAACCAATTCCAGCTGACACGTGAAACCTCTATTAACACATATTATTGTTTTAAGTAGCTTACTGTAAATACAGGCCATGCTTATGTTGTAACAAAGCGTTTCATTCATTCCCCCGTTCACCGTAAAGCATTGGATTTTTATACGATTTAATGAAAAGCATATTGCTTGAAAATATGGGTGATACAAAAGAACTAAGGCTACATTTGGATTCAGCTCATAAAAATCTATAAAGATCAGCTATCAAAGTAAAAAAAGTTTTTCAAAAAAATTTTTTCGTTGGTCTGTGTAACGGAGACCCTTTGCAGCGTATCGTGCTACGTCTTTTTATAACCCACGTTATCGCCTCACACCGGATTTCACGTGCGTGTTTTATTTGTGCAAGTAGGGTAAATTTGAACTTCTGTAGCTCGGTAACGGATAAAGATATCAAGAAAATATCCAAGGTTGTTCGATATCGGAAGCTTATGAGTACATTATAAGAATTTCAGTCATGCGCTGAGCATAGCCGCCTTAGAATCCGCGACTCTGATTTCGTATCCAAAAAATACGTTTTTCGTGTTTTGTCAGGAACAGCCCATGAACTAAATGGCGTCTCCATAAGCCCTCAAGGCTACAGACAACATGTAATACGAAAAAGAACCAACCGATTTGCTCCATTTGATTAAGCTGCAGTAAGTGCGTGATATTCGAACTTTGACTCTGTACAGTATGATAGTTACAATAAGACGATCCTTCTGATCGGTATACAAACGGTCCATAGCCCAACGGCTGTTCAAAACACTTGATTCTACGTTTCTATCACCAACAGAACGCGAGGAAAAAGCCCCGGAAATATCCCGGTAATACGTGCGGCGTTTTGGAACAAATTAGGTAGCGCATGCTCTCGCTTGGGTACTGTTATGTGAACGCAGAAGCGAAAAATCATTTTAATTTATTTGTTTTTAATTTACCAACATAAACAGTAAGATTTTTCTAGGTGCTAACTGACGCTATAAAGACAGAGCTGAGTCACATATAATTTTCTGTTTTATATTTATAATCCCAATAACGTTTTCACCATTGGTCCACTGGTGCACCGAAGTGCATTATGCGTTTGGCACCAATACAGCAAAATTACACCCGGCAGCATTTCCCACACCTATTTTCGAAAATGCTGTATTGAGAACCAGGGTCTCTCATACGACCCATGTAAATATCTAGGTGCAAGTCGAAGACAACAAACTGCGAAAACATCTGCGTTTATAATCTGGTCTAAATGATTTCTCCGACAGTAAGATATTAATATAGATTAATAAATAAATGAAAAATAAAAAATGAAGACCACACACACACAAATATGCAATAGTAATGAAAATGAAATGTGCTTCAACACAGGCAGCAAGAACTCTGGTGTATAAGACATTCACATACTGCAGAATTCCTAGGTCATAATCCTAATGAAGAGCAAAAACTAGAAGTGGATTAAATCTTCGGAGTTCGTTATTATTAAGTAAGTGTAATACACGGAAGAAGCTCACACTGAAAACAAATGACTAACTGTTGTAATAGTCCTCAATATTTAAGAAAGGCAGTAGGAGTAATCCACTAAATTACAGGCTCATATCATTAACGTCGATATGGACCAGGATTCTGGAACATATATTGTGTTCGAATATTGTGAATTAACTCTATTGACACCCAGTCCGCACGGATTTAGAAAACATCGTTCTTGTGAAACACAGCTCTTTACTCACACCAAGTGCTGAGTGCTACTGACAAGGGATTTCAAATTGTTTCAGTATTTCTGGATTTCCAAAAGGCTTTTGACACTGTGTCTCACAAGCGGCTTGTAGTCAAATTGCGTTCTTATGGAATATCGTCTCAGTTATGTGACTGGATCCGTGATTTCCTGTCAGAGAGGTCACAGTTCGTATAAACAGACGAAAAGTCATCGGGTAAAACAGAAGTGATTTCTGGCGTTCCCTAATGTAGTGTTATAGGCCCTCCGTTGTTCCTTATACACACAAACGATTTAGGAGACAATCTGAGCAACCATCTTAGGTTGTTTGCAGATGTTGTTGTCGTTTATCGTCTAGTAAAGTCATCAGAGGGTCAAAACAAATTGCAGAAATATTTAGAAAAGATATCTGTATGGTGCGAAAATTGGCAGTTGACCCTAAATAATGAAAAGTGTTAGGTCATCAACATGAGTCCTAAAAGGAATCCGTTAAACTTCTGCTACACGATAAATCAGTCAAATCTAAAGGCTGTAAATTTAAATGAATACCTAGGAATTACAATTACGAACAACTTAAATTGGACAGAACACAAAGAAAATGTTGTGCGGAAGGCGAAACAAAGATCGCATTTTATTGCCAGAACACTTACAAGATGCAACAGATCTACTAAAGAGACTGTCTACACTAGATTATCCGCCCTCTTTTGGAATACTGCTGCGCGGTGTGGAATGCTTACCAGATAGGTTTAGCGGAGTACATCGAGAAAGTTTCGAGAAGACCAGCACTTTTTGTATTATCGAGAGGTAGATGAGAGAGTGTCACTGACATGATACAGAATCTGGGGTGGACATAATTAAAACAAAGGCGTTTTTCGTTGTGGCGGGATCTCCTCGGGAAATTTCAATCACCAGTCCTCTCTCCCCACTGCGAAAATGTTTTGTTGACGCCGACCTACGTAGGGAGAAACGATCATCATGTTAAAATATGGGAAATTAGATCTCGCATTGAAAGATATAGGTGTTCGCTTTTTCCGCGTGCTTGTCGAGATTGGAATAATAGAGAACTATTGTGAAAGTGGTTCGACGAACCCTCTGCTAGACACTTTTGCAAAGTATCCATGTAGATGTAAATGTGGATGAATCTTATCACGTTTTTCTATTGATACATAATCCACAAAAAGGACACGTAAACTATTACACTAATGAAAACGAAATAAATGTCCTTGTGATGCCAGGATTGCCTCTGAGTTTTGCTTCATTTGTTACAGCGCTACCAAAGTAGCTAATGAAGTTAGCATATTCTTCCACGAGTCATATACCGTCAGCTGCGCAATAAATAGTGTTTAAGAAGAAAGAACTGTTCCTATATTCGTAGATGGAAAAGTTTTCATTATTAGCTATGCGAGTACTGACGGTACACAAAGCCATCCATTATCAAATTTACTTTTGACACTGCATCGCAGTAGGTACGGTCGGTTTGCTCGCTGTGTTGGTGAGCGCATACTTGTTAGATGGAGCTGTGTCGAAAAGTTGTTTGTGATCGCTGTTTGCTTATTCCTGTTGTTAGATTACTCTCACGCTGGATTCGTTTTAACACGTGCAGTGCTGTACTGGTCATTGTGTACTGGATGGAGGGAGGAGTCCCTGAGACGGATCAGCGGCTCCGATCAGTTACGTGCCCTCCGCATTGTGGGCTTGCCACGAGAGACTCGCGCAGCCGGCCAGGCACAGGTGACGCGTGCAGGCCATGAAAACGCGTCTGTTCATTCTGCAAATGCTCATCTCCGGAATTAATACAGAGCAGCATTCGTTTTCTGCACCTGTGACCCGGCTCAAAAGATCATTCTGAAGGAATATATAAGGCTTGCGAGTGGAATTTATTATAGTCCTAAGCAGCAAAACACGAAGTCGACTAAATATTACTTCTCAGAAATTTATTTTCCAGGCGTTCGGGAAACGAATTCGAATGAGGAAGAAGACACTCTGTTCTATGGTCTACGGAACTGAAAATAGCTACAAGTCATCTTTTGCAATTTTGTGCTGCCATATGTAGATGTAGCTAATGATGTAGCCATTGTGGAACCCTTTCTCAAGTTGGCAGTTGTTTTCTCTTTCAAATGAGTGATTAAACAACAGGCGATTCTAAAATATTTCTGTTTGCTGATATCACTAGCTTGGTGGCAAAGTCTACTGTGTGCAACATTGGCACTCTTTCAATTAGCGCAGTTCAAGACGTAAGTTCATGGCTTGTAGAAAATGAACTAACGCTAAATCACACAATCAGTCAGCTTTTACAGTTTGTAACACACAATTCAACGAAATTTGACGTTTTAATTTCAGAGACTGGGCAAATGATCAGTGAAACTGAATAGTTCAAATTCCTAGATGTTAAATAGTAAACTATCATGGAAACCCCACGTTCAGTATCTTGTTCACAGACTTAATGCTGCCATTTTTACTATTCGAACGGTATCTGAAGTAAGTGATCGTTCGACTCCAAAATTAGACTACTTTGCTTATTTTCATCCGCTTATGTCATATGGTATTATATTTTGGGATAACTCTTCCCATTCTCGAAGGATATTTTAGGCTCAGAACCGAGCAGTTTGGGCAATAAGTGGTGTAAGTTCGCGAGCCACTTGTCGACCCATTTTCATTAGTCTGGGTATTCTGACATTGGACTTTCAATATATACATTCCTTACTGTCGTTTCTTGTTTACAATATTAGATTATTCCCAAGTATTAGCAGCTTTCACTCAGTTAATACTAGGCGCAAATCCAATCTGCATTTGAGTCGCGCTTTATTGCCTCCTGTGTGGAAAGACGTGCAGTATTCTGCTGCATCTATTTTCAAAAAGCTACCACAAGATTCAAAAAAATCTACCCGTAATCGACGCGCTTTCAAATCGAAATAGAAGACTTTCCTCTTGGGTCACTCCTTCTATTCTGTCCAGGACTTGCTTGAATAATTAAGATGATTCCGGTGTTCTATTGCTGATTGCGGTTACATAAACTTATAGCTTGATTTTTTTAGGCTTCATAAACATTTTTATTTTATTATTACTTTTCTGTAGTAATTTCAGGTGCTGACACGTTCCATGACCATGGAGATTTTCTCCTCAGTTTGGTCCTACGGAACCAGACGTGTAAAATAAAAATAAAGAAAAATTTTCATTCGGTACTCTCTTAATTACAGGCGCCTCGAATGATTCACAGTTTTTAACTGTGTTACGGTAATTAATAATAAACATTCACCATGCAGCAAAATCACCTTTTCGTGTCTGTCACTGTATTGCGGCCGTTTGTCTTTCAGTACTCGGTTAAACGGCGTTTATTGCTTTCGATAACGACCTCATGTGATTGTTTCACTCAGTTTCAGTAGCTCGTAACCTTCTCTCTTCCACTGCCACGCCCGTCTTCGAAGTCAAATTCACCGTTCTTGTAGCGTTGAAACCATTCTCAGCACGTTTTTTCACTAACAGTTGCCTCACCATTGGTCTCACCCAGCATTTCATGAAACTCAGTCGCAGATTCCTCCATATTAAAGCAGATAAAAAAAAAACTTCCCTCAGATGACGAGAACTGGGTTCGTAAATTGACATATTCAGTCGAGAATAACTTAACGACCAATCACAAATGGACTAATAGCATGGTGGCGTTATGCTTACAAATGCCTAAGCTTATTACATGACACGTACGACGTACCACCTGCTCCACCACTTGCCACTAATGCCGTCTACTGTGTAAATGCGGAAGAAAATTGTAAAGCTAATAAGCTCCTTCATAGTGTCCAGTGACGAGAAATTGTCGTAAGCCTTCAACACTGATGCTTTAATACCATGTTAAAAACTAGCTGATGTGTTCAAATGAACTTAAAACAGACACCGCAAAAACCCAATTTGTCCAACAATGTGTTTAAGTAATTTTTATCTTCTTCTCTAGTCCTACAGTTTCTCAATATCTTCGATTTCTCAGTCTGTTACTTTTCGTCCTGTATCTGTAACAATTATGAGTAATTAACTTTTAGTTAAGACTATTTATTGGTTTGTAGTTTAGCGTGTAAAGACATACTCTTTGCTTTAGTTATAGACTCCAATACATTTTAAATTTATAATTGATGGTTGCCTCGTGTTATGTATTGCGTAAGAAGATTACTACCTAAAAACACGAAGGGAAATAATGGGGGCCATCAGGTTCATCATCACTCGATCATAAAATTCGATGTTTCCATTCAGCAGTGTTCATATTTGAAGGCTATCACTTCAGTAAAAAATAACAAAAACATCCGTCGCTGAATCTCTGTCAACAAATCACTCCCCAAACATAGGCAATATTTAAAAGTGTTGCTTCCTGTCACAATATTATTTGCCCATTTATTTTATAGTCTACGCCATCAGGCTTTTCACAGCTTGACCACAACATTCATAAATGCGGATTTTATAATACATATATTTCCTTACTGAAACTAATTAGAGACACTCGATTCCGTTGTTACACTCTTCTTTTATTTTATTAGCATACCATGCAGTTTTTAACTACTCAAAATACAAAATTTCCTTAATTTTTCTATGATTTAAGTGGTCATTTGTACTATTTTCTTTTCGATGCGTTGGGTATATATTATTTCATTTTTATTGCAATGGATTTTCAAGCCGACTTCCCAATCTACCCTGTTAGATCCCTCGCTTTATTTCAAAGTTTATATGCACAAGACACAATAAAATACCACCAGGAAAACTAAGATGGTTCAGCTATGAAGTACGTCGCATTAACAGTTCTTATTTGTGTGAAAAATCTGTCTACATGACGTTTAATTGTTTGTCCGCATTATTTTAAATTTGAAGTAGCCAACAAGGGTTTAAATGACAGTAAGAAACATCCAACGGAAACGCAATTATCATGCAATTTTTCTTTCAGTTTTTATCTCTCTCTGTGCTTTACTTTCAAAACTACATCGTATTGCTGGCAATGTGTTCCCAGTGACTGATTTCTCAGTTTTTGTGTTTTACTTTTGGATCAGGTGGTG
This sequence comes from Schistocerca piceifrons, assembly GCF_021461385.2. NCBI lineage: Eukaryota > Metazoa > Arthropoda > Insecta > Orthoptera > Acrididae > Schistocerca > Schistocerca piceifrons. The sequence goes on from NC_060149.1 coordinate 171,881,134, forward strand.
TTATGCTGCTCGTAGCTGGATGAAGACACTTTTGGTAAATTACTGAAAGTGTGGCAAACAACGTTACACAGAGCTCAATTGCTTTCTCGAGGAATATAGCCGAAGTAGTTGGCTCAAATGGCTCTGACCACTATGGGACTTAACTTCTGACGTCATCAGTCCCCTAGAACCTAGAACTACTTTAACCTAACTAACCTAAGGACATCACACACATCCATGCCCGGTCGCTGGGTTCCAGACTGTAGCGTCTAGAACCGCTCGGCCACATCGGCCGGCTAACCGAAGTAGTTAATGAAGCATAAAGGAAAGCGAATCGTATGTAAATAGAGATGAAGCATTTCAGAAGGAACCTAGAATGTGTGTCGCAGTTAACTACAATGAGGAATAGTAACCAAGACACGTTGCTGTGCAACAGTTTTACAACGAATTGTCCCAGCAGCCTCGGAAAGACTTCCTAAGTAACAGACCCCACGTTCTCCTCGACGGCGAGTGTTCATTAGAGACAAGGGTATAGTCACGAGTGTGATGGAACTGCTGTTACTTTCTATATACAGAAGAATAGTGACAATGTGAGGGAAAATAAGCAGAAGATATGAACTGAGGTTTGTGTTGAGGAGGGCACTCAACTTGGGTGGTTCGTGCAGCAATGTTAACCATAGTGGTTTGGTGGTGCGCCGGCACGGTAGCTCAGCGTGTTCGGTCAGAGAACTGGCTGGCCTCTGTAATAAAAAAACTGAGTGAAACGATCAACAACGAACTTCAACGGATGTCATGTGACGTCCGCTACGACGAAATACAACGAACCATAGCGAACAAAATGAAAAAAAAAATGAAAAAACTAGTGTAATGGTTAACATTGCTGCCTACCAAGCAAGATGCCTCGGGTTCGAGTCCCGGCAGCAGCACAAATTTTGCTTCATTTCTTCTACTTCAATCATTATCGTATATACAGAAGTGATCTGGCGGACATCGTAAGCAGCAGTGTGTGGCTGTTTGCTGATGATGTTGTGGTGTATGGGAAGGCGTCATCGTTCAGTGAATGTAGGAGGACACAGGATGGCTTAGACAAAATTTATAGTTGGGGTGATGAATGGCAGCTAGCTCTGGATGTATAAAAATGTAAAGTAATGTAGATGAGTAGGAAAAACGAACGCATAATGTTAGAATACAGAATCAGTAGTTTATTTCTTGGCACAATAACGTCGCTTAAATATCTAGGCGTAACGCTGCAAAGCAGTATCAAATGGAATGAGAATGTGAGGGCTGTAGCAGGGAAGACAAATGGTCGACTGCGGTTTATTGGGAGAATTCTAGGGAAGCGTGTTTTCTCTGTAAAAGAGACCGTATATGGGACATTAGTGCGACTTATTGTTGAGTACTGATCGACTGTTTGGGATCCGCACCAGGTCGCATTGAAGGAAGACGTCGAAGTATTTTAGAGGCAGGATGCTAGATTTGTTACAAGTAGTTTCGAACAACACGCAAGTATTACGGAGATGCCTCGGGAACCCAAATGGGAATCGCTTGGGAGAAGACGACGTTCTTTCCGAGGAGCACTACTGAGAAAATTTAGAGAACTGGCATTTGAGCCTGACTGCCAAACGATTCTATTGCCACCAAGTACATTTCGCGTAAAGACCATGAAGATAACATTATAGAGTTTAGGGCTCATACGGTGGCATACAGACCATCGTCTTTCCCTCGTTTTATTCGCGAGTGGAACAGAACAGGATACGACCAGTAATAGTACAGGTTACCCTCCGCCACGCACCATACCGCGGTTTGCGGAGTATGTTTGTAGATGTAGATGTAGAAAAGACAGTAAATGTAGCTACGTGGCTAGCATCAGTGTGTCTGACCACTTGCGCTGACGGAGGAAATTTGCGGCGCAGAGATCTCCCTCGTGCTGCAATAAATACGGGCTGCAGCTCTTTTAATCGGAGCAGTTGGGGCGGCGCCGCGCGCAACGGGACGCCGTAACAATGTGATACACAAGCCAGGCGCTGCCCTAGCCCCGCTCGTTTAACCTCCCTCTAATCTAATTAGGCGCGGCTTCTACTTACAGGCGACTTCATTATAAGTGATTCTTTGGACGCGCCGGTATAATTGGCACGCCGCTCACACGAGCCGAGGGGCTGCCGCCTGCCGTCTCCCGTGTCACACTGCCCACTGGCCATGCATCTTCCCCTACACAACACACCCCACCAGTCGTTCCCAACTGGCACAATGAATCATACTATCGTCACGCTTTACAGGTGTGAGCCTTAATGCACCCAACAATTTTAATTCGCACTCAAAATTGGGGGGGATTATACAGCGTAGAAATAAAAGAAAAAAAGACCAGGGTGACGTAAGTCTACTAGAGCGAAATTTTCATGATAACGTACAGTGCCTCTCATAAATTTTGGAACAAACATAGTGCACAGTATGTCTGGATATGGAAAGGATTTATGGTGTTTAATACGGAAACAAAGACTTACGTCCGCAAGTTGTACATGTAAATATGGGCGATGAAAAGTACAATCACGTATGTTTGCTTGTTTACAACAGAACAAGACCTATTTCTTACTGCGAAATATGAAACTCTGCACTTCAAAAGTTTTTGAACAAATGGCAACAGTGTCAGTGTGCATATCTCTGTTATTCGTTACTTCATGCGGTGTCGTTCATTACCTGTCGAGAGCTCAAAGGAAACACAAGTGCCGGCCGCGGTGGCCGTGCGGTTCTAGGCGCTACAGTCCGGAACCGCGGGACTGCTACAGTCGCAGGTTCGAATCCTGCCTCGGGCATGGATGTTTGTGATGTCCTTAGGTTAGTTAGGTTTAAGTAGTTCTAAGTTCTAGGGGACTGATGACCTAAGATGTTAAGTCCCATAGTGCTCAGAGCCATTTGAACCATTTTTTTTAAACACAGGTGTGTTTGTACACAACGGTACGTAAATGTATATGGTTCAAATGGCTCAAAGCACCATGGGACTTAACATCTGAGGTCATCAGGCCCTAACTAACCTAAGGACATCACACACATCCATGTCCAGGGCAGGATTCGAACCTGCGACCGTAGCAGCCGCGTGGTTCCGGACTGAAGCGCCTAGAACCGCTCGGCCACCGCGGCCTGCCGTAAAGGTATAAAAACAGCGCTTTTGAACAGAGGCAGTTAGTAATATTTCACCACTAAAAGGGAAGAACATGCCGAGAAATAGCAACATTACTGAATATGAAGAAAAGTACTGTAGGGAACATCGCCCGTCGATATAAAAATGAAGACAGGGCAGAAAATTTGCCACAGACAGGCCGCCAATGGTTATTTGTGAGGAGAGAAGACAGAGCAATTGCACAAAAGGTCAAGAATGATCCACGAATCACAGCTACACGAATTGCCACTGACGCTGAGAAAGATTTTGGGAAGAAGGCCAGTCCTAGCACAATCAGACGAATACTGTACAGAGAAAATTACCATGGGCGAACTGCAAGAAGGAAGCCTTACATCAGTCTTGCCAATAGGAAGAAGAGGCTGCTTTTCGGAAGGGAACACATAAACAAGAACATGAAGTGCTGGGATCAAGTAATTTTTTCGGATGGATCAAAATTTAACATATTATGACCGTATAGACGAATAACGGTCTAGTGGCAGCCCAGCAAAGAGCTGGAGGAAAAAAAATGCAAGTTACATTGAAATATGGCAGGAGCCCTCTACAATTTTTGCCACAAACTTCTCTCCAATATCATGCTGACGATTCCCTGGTGCCTCAGGATGAGTCGTAACACATGATACCTTCTTGAGTCATGTTGTGTCCTAAATTTCTTTTTTCCTCAATTCGATTCAGTACCTTCACGTTTATTGTTCAATCTACCCATCTAATCTTCAGGAATCTTCTATAACACCACATTTCAAAACCTTCTATTCCCTTCTTGTCTGAATTGTCTATGGTCCAAGTCTGACTTACATGACGTGTAATTTCCCAGTATTGCCAATGGAAACAGTTGCCGAATTGACGAGTCCTCGATGCTTCAGGATTATCCGATGAACCAATCTCATTTTTCGTGAATATATACCGTTAGTTTCTGTTCTCTCCATTCAGTACCTCCTAATCATTTATTCAATCCACAGATCTAATCTTCAGCATTCTTTTCTAGCACCACATTTCGAAAGATTCTTGTCTCTTGTAATTTGTGCTGTTTATTAGCAACATTTCACTCCCGTACAAAGTTACTCTGTAGAAAGATACCTTCATGAAAGACTTCTTAACACTTAAATTCATATTAGATGTTAACAGAATCCTCTTTCTCAGTAATGCATTTGTTCCTATTATCAGCCTGAATTTTATATTTTTCCTACTTCAGCCATCATGACTCATTTTGCTGCCTAACTAGCAAAATTCGTGCGCTATTTTTAGTGTCTCATTCCTCATATAAGCCTCTCAGCGTCGTCTGGTTTAATTAGACTGCTTTCCACCACCATTATTTACCTTTATTGGCTCAAATGGTTCAAATGGCTCTGAGCACTGTGGGACTTAACATCTGTGGTCATCAATCCCGTAGGACTTAGAACTAATTAAACCTAACTAACCTAAGGACATCACACACATCCATGCCCAAGGCAGGATTCGAACCTGTGACCGTAGCAGTCGCGCGGTTCCGGACTGAACGCCTAGAACCGCGAGACCACCGCGGCCGTCTACCTTTATTGATGTTCATCTTATAATACAATACACCATCCTTTCCATTCAATTTCTCCTCCAATTCCTTAACTGTCTCTGCAAACAGAAAAGTCTTTCTTTCTTCTCCCTGATTTTTAGTTGCATTACCAAATTTTTCTCTGGTTTCCTTCACAGCTTGATGAGTGAACAGATCAAATAACATCGAGAATAGGTTACAAATCGGTCTCACTCCGTTCTCAACTACGACTCCCCTTTCATTTTCTTTGCCTTTCTTCAACCTATCTTCAAAGATAAGTAGTAGGGTCAGTATTGCCTTGCGTGTTCCTACAGTTCCCGAAAAGACAATATGATCTTTCACGTGGTCGGTCTCTACCAGTTTTTTCATTCTTCTGTAAATATTTCTAATCAGGAATTTGTAGCCATGATGTATTAAACTGCTGTTTCGGTAGTATTCACGCCCGTCAGCACCAGCCTTCTTTGAAACTGGAATTTCTACAGTCTTCCTGCGACTTGAGGTTATATCTTCCACACCAGATGGAATAATTTTGTCATGGCTGGCTCTGCCAAGGTTTTCAAGAATTTTGAGAAGGTGCCTGCTTCCACTTACGTCTGTCAGTGCTCTGTTAAATTCTTTTCGCAGTGTCATATCTCCTATATCATCATCTTCGCCTACTCCCTCTTCTCTTCGCTTAGTACTTAGATCTTGATAGCCATACAGTTGCTTCTATTTTCCCTAAAGTTAGCTTTGGTTTTACTGTAGGTGTCTTCTACCTTTCCCCTAGATATACTTGTTTCTACAGCCTTGCATTTGTCCTGTAGCCATTCCCTCTTAGCCATTTTGCACTTTCTGTGAATCTCATTTTTTAGAATGGATCCCTTTTGTATGCTTCATTTGCTGAAATTTTTTGTATTTTCCCCTTTCGTGAATTACATTCAATATTTTCTGAGTTATCGAGATATTTCTGCTAGGCCTTGTCGTTTTACCCACATGATTCTCTGCTGCCCATCGTGTTTCATATCAGAAACATATCCATTCGTATTTTGTTGTATTCCTCCTTTCCCCTGTTCGATTCCTGCGTTACCTAATGCTTCTTCTGAAACTCTCAAAAATCTCTGGTTCTTTCAGCTTATCTTGGTCCCGTCCCGTTCCTACCTGTTTGAAATTTCTTGACTTTTAATCTGCATTTCATAACCAATAAATTGTGATCTAAATCCACATTCGCCTGTGGAATATCTTCCAGTTAAAATCTGGTTTGAACGTCTGTGTTACTATTATACAAGCAATCTGAAACCTTCCAGTGTCCCCAGGATCCTTCCAAGTATACAACCCTCTTTCATGGACCTTAAGCCAAGTTTCAGCAATGATTAAATTATTATCTGTGCAAAATTCTATCTGGTAGCTTCCTCTTTCATTCCCTTCCCAGTCTATGTTGTCCTTCTATTTTTCTTTCTCTTCCTTTTCACATTATCGAACTCTAACCACCCAGCAATGTTAAATTTCCATCTGCTTCAGCTATTTTAATAATTTCCTTTATCTCATTACACATTCTTTCAATCTCTGTGTTATCTGTGGAGCTAGTTGGCATATAAAGTTGTAATACAGCGTGGTGCTGGCTTTCTGTCTATCGTGGCAGTAATAATCCGTTCACTGTGCTGTTCATATTAACCTACCCGCATTTCTATTTTCTTATTCATGATCAGACCAACTCCGGTATTATGGCTATCTGATTCTGTGTTCTTAACTGACGAGGCGTACTGTTCTTCCTGCTACCATCGTTCACTAATTCCCTCTGCATCTAACTTCAACCTATCCATTTCTCTTTTCTACTTCTTTGGCTAAATCCCCGATTTAGGGATCTAACGTTCCACACTCTGACCCGCAGAATTTAAAACTTGGTTTTTTCTGGTGACGACATCGTCCTGTGGAATCCCCCCCTCCCCCCCCCTCCCCCCACCCCTCCCCACCCTCCCCCCCCCCCGGAGATCCAAATGGGGGACTATTTTACCTCTGAAATTCTGTACTCAAGAGATGCTATACGGTAGGGCCGCATGCCCGCGGGCAAATAGATTACGGCTGTAGGCTCCCCATGCTTTAGGCCGCTGTCTGTGCATCAATGGAGATGGACGGAATATTGCCTTTTTAAATTGGTTCGGAGAGTAATGACGCTGATATAAAAAATCGTCGTAAATCTGTAGCCTCACCTCGACAGACAAAATAATATTGAAGTTTAACTGCTCCTTTTCCGCCATCCATCTGGAGTGATTCAGGAAGAACGCACAGGTACAATCTGAGTCTGAAGGAACCCCGGCTAGGTGTCGATCGTGTCCATACTGAAGGAATTCTGTTTACACGAGGCTGTTGTGAGTTAGAGAGGCCACGACATGATGTTAGTGTGTCATGAAGATCTGGAGTATTTATTATCCTGCTTTATCAATATTTAATGTTACTTCAATCTGAAGACATGGTTGCTGATACTAGGAAAGTTGTCTTTCCTCACAACCGTACTAAGGTTTGTCACCCTCTCTGTAAGACGCCTGTTTTCTTTACCACTTCATTTTGAAGTTTGTTACAGAATCGCTTTATTCGACAAAACTAGGAAATGCAGTTGCTCGAATGTCACCTGTCGATCATTCGTTATTAGTTGAGAAATGTAGATCTGCTTTGTGAATCCTCAAGAGGCGGAACCAAAGAAGGTAGTAATGTGAATCAAATGAACCACTGTAACCACCATCACAGCCTGTGAACTTCGTAATATTTACGAGCTTCAGACTCTAAGAATGTTATGCTATAATGGCAGGTATTTATTCTGAAGCAATACGGGCTTTGCTAATTTCGACGGTAGAAATACGCTCCTTTGTCACGTAGCCATGTTTCTCCCCAGATGTTATTTCAACCTGCCGAAAAATGTAAATCACATAGGTACAAGATCTAGAGCTTCGGGTCAGCATCTCTCACGTGTCTGCGGCCTTGCTCAAATTATTGGAACCATTTCACTGCTGCTAAACGCGACATTACATTTTTTCCATATACCGGGTGATCAAAAAGTCAGTATAAATTTGAAAACTGAATAAATCACGTAATAATGTAGATAGAGAGGTACAAATTGTCACACATGCTTGGAATGACATGGGGTTTTATTAGAATCAAAAAAATACAAACGTTCAAAAAATGTCCGACAGACGGCGCTTCATCTGATCAGAATAGCAGTAATTATCATAACAAAGTAAGACAAAGCAAAGATAATGTTCTTTACAGGAAATGCTCAATATGTCAACCATCATTCCTCAACAATAGCTGTAATCGAGGAATAAAGTTGTGAACAACACTGTAAAGCATGTCCGGAGTTATGGTGAGGCATTGGTGTCAGATGTTGTCTTTCAGCATCCCTAGAGATGTCGGTCGATCACGATACACTTGCGACTTCAGGTAACCCCAAAGCCAATAATCGCACGGACTGAGGTCTGGGGACCTGGGAGGCCAAGCATGACGAAAGTGGTGGCTGAGCACACGATCATCACCAAACGACGCGCGCAAGAGATCTTTCACGCGTCTAGCAATATGGGGTGGAGCGCCATCCTGCATAAACTTCGTACGTTCCAGTAGGTGTTTATCAGCCAGGCTGGGGATGATGCGATTCTGTAACATATCACCTGTCACGGTAGCAGTTTTGCTGTCCAGCGCCATCTGTCGGACATTTTGTGAACTTTGTTTTTTTGTGGTTCTAATAAAACTCCATGTCATTCCAAGCATGTGTGTCAATTTTTGCCTCTCTATCTGCATTATTCCGTGGTTTATTAAGTTTTCAGATTTATACTGACTTTATGATCACTCTGTACTTGCCGCGCCATTTCGGTACCACCGTGTGACGCACTAGTTTTCCGAACTGCAACAGAACTGTGTCTGCAGCGACGTGTAGTCTCTTCTGACACGCACCATTCTTGTTGAACAACGGTCTTAGCGTAGGACGGCATGTGTAAGTTACTCTTTGAAGTCCCTATGTACGTGTATTCATTTGGCAGAGCAACGTCTACTGTCGGAGGCAGGTTAGCAACGAAAGTTTCAGGTTAGGGCTGGTTTTCGTAGTGTTAAGCTGGTAGTGTGTAGCTGCGCTGGACTGGGAGCAAAACGGGGGCGTGTGGGCGACCTCCTTGGTGGGCCGCTCGCTGCACGCTAACCGCGGCGGCTTCCTCTGCTGTCGGCACGAAACCCACGGGCGCCGCATCCTCTCGCAGCAGGCAACACAGAAATGTGTTTCACGACTGAGCTCTAGCGCTTGAGTTCCATACTCTGTACATCCACCTCTACATCTCTACTCCACAGGCCTCTCTACGGTGTGTGCATGAGGCCACAGTGTAACAGCCTCATCTTTCCCATCCTGTTCTATTCACTGATGGTACGTGACAAGAAAGACTCTCAGTACACCTCCATGTGGGCCTAAATTTCTCTAACGTTTGTGCAGAAACAGTATATTTATGGACTCTTTTTAAAACCTGGGCATTCGTTATTTCGGGAGGAAGCCTCTCCGCGATGAACGCCGTCTCTCTTGGAAACTCTCTCTGTACTTTGTTGAGCATTTCTGTGACGCTCCCACGTTGAGCAGACAAGCTGAGTCGATTCGCGCAGCTTTGCTTCGAATAGTTTGTCTCTTCCATTAATCGAGCTTGGGGTCCCAGACTGATGAAAAATCTTCAAAAAATGTTCGAACGATGGCCCCGTGAAAGGACCTCTCTCATACCTGAATTACACGTGCCAGCCGGCCGCGGTGGCCGAGCGGTTCTAGGCGCTTCAGTCCGGAACCGCGCGACTGCTACGGTCGCATGTTCGAATCCTGCCTCGGGCATGGATGTGTGTGATGTCCTTAGGTTAGTTAGATTTAAGTGGTTCTAAGTTCTAGGGGACTGATGACCTCAGATGTTAAGTCCCATAGTGCTCAGGGCCATTTTGACCCAATTACACTTGCCAAGGATTCTTCCTATACATCTGAGTCTGGTATACGTCTTCCCCACTGCTAGGTTTATGTCGTCGTTACGACTTGGATCAGTACGAACAGAATGTTAAAGAGATGCCACACTGACGCCACTTCGTCACCGTAAGTCATTTGATGGAGAGTCGTCATGAGTCGGAAAGGACACGAAAGGATTTTTATTCTTTTTGAAATGAAACCTCACTATAAAGATACAAACAATAAAATCTAATAAAACATAGAATTAAATATGACGATAAAAACAGATGAAAATTTCGAAGTTTTAAATCTATATACAGAACATTACTAGGTTTTCGTCTACTACAACTTCACATGGAACATACTGCTTCACTACTGCAACCCTCAGATAGTAGGGAAGCTTCTAAAAATTGTCATCACCAATCAGACGGTTGAGACTAACCAAATACCATTACGAAGGCGTGGAATTGAGACACCGTGGTGCCTGTGGCGGTTACTCTGAACCGACAGTAAATCTCTGACCAGTTGTTCTGTACTGTTACATTCATTGCATCACTTCTGAGTCAACTCGCTCCTATCAAAAGACGGTTTATTATTCTTAATGTGAGTACTTCAAAACGCGAAGGCTGTAGCAGCAGGCGATACTTTTATGTGAGTGAGTAGCTCAATGTAGATAATGTTTCATGGAATTCTTGGATGAAAGACACAGAGGGAGACTTTAACCGTCAACTTGAAATTGTTTGGTGAATTCATTCAGGTTGGCGCATTTGTTACCTAAGAAGGTGTTTGTATCGTAAGTGTAACTGATCAGAACCAGTAGAGTAATTAGTTGTGTTTGTGTTGTTGCTGATGAGAAGAAAGGAAAACCGGAGATGACAGGAGCGAAACCAGATGCCAGAATATAGACTAAGAATATAGACTAATCTTCTTTAAAGGCATAAGGCGACTGTTAGGTGCAACGTACGATCTGACAGATGGAAGGACTGACGCCCACAGCTTGCAGTACTGCAAAGAGTAAAGAATTGGAAAATCTCCAGCTCTAGCTCGTATAAAGAACGATAGTGAAGTAATCGGCTATAGGGTCAGACGAAGAAATTGTCGGCAAATTTCCTTTTTTTCTCATTCCGATGCTGCGGGATTCTGAAATTTTCGGTGGGCACTGGTAGACAGTCTGCTGATAAGGACAATATACCGCCATTCTCTTCCCTTCAACATGCTAGTTGTTACACTACCGATATTCGAACCGGCTGCCTACATGTAGAATGCCGTAGCGTAACATTCAACTAGTGATCTCCCTCACGAAGGCATCTTATCCGTTAAGAGTGAGATACTCACCATATGTCAGAACTATATCGTAAACAACCGCAAATTAGGCTTTCTGTCAGTGTAGACTTGCCCATCCAGTTTTAAACAACGACCTAGTTTATAAATCCTGGAATAAAATATATTTACACATGTTATCATTAATACGTTTCTCACCTTCTATGAAATGAAATGCAGAAGCATTAAGCTAAAGCCAGCAGCAGTATAACTGCTTGCAGATCCTACGCTCGCTAACTACTCGGAAGTGTTTTGCTGGAGTAACTTTATTGTTCAGAACGTGTCAGACCTGTGTAAATTTTCCTGCCGTTTGGAATGACGTTGACGATGGGCTGTTTCTTGAAAGAGTTTTCTGCCGACGATGTCACCATTTCTCCTCCGGCTAAAAGCAGTCTGTAACTTAGCTTTGATTTCTCTTGTATCTGAATAACAGTGTGGTAAGTCGCATTCTTTGGTCCTTTCCAGTAGTTAGTGGCTGCGTGAGAATCCGTGTGTAAGAGGTACACACGTGCAGTGGTTCGATGGGGCGACGAGAGCACAAGGAGAGCTTGCTTCGCCTGCCGGCTGCCGCCATCCTTCCCTGAGCCAATCTTTTTCGTTTTTGCTTCCTTTCATACGATTTGCGTGCCTCTGCTGCCCCCAAGGGGTTCCGTGAGAAACATGTTACGTGTCCGCTCTCTCTTCTCAAGACTACGGGAGGCTCACAAGGACGTTCTGAACAATGTTCTGCTAGTCGCTTGTAAAGAACTTCACGTTACACGAAAACAACGTTTAGGTTTTTATTACTAACAGTTTTCCTTACTTTTGTTCCTAGCAAAACGAAAGATTGACACAGCTAAGGTCTTCCTCGTATTCCGTGGGACCCTAACCACCACATAATGATTTCATATTGACCTGCTTACCTACCGTCTGTTAGTGAACCTAAATGGAAATTTGAAACTACTTCACATTTTTTCTGACTTTATTCGACAAAACCAGGAAATGCAGTTGCTCGAATGTCACCTGTCAAACATTCGTTATTAGTTGAAAAATGTAGATCTGCTTTGTGAACCCGTGTTTGTTGAAACTGCACGTAATTATGAACTTTGCTCTATACGCTTAGCTCTGTTGTTAAATTTTTTTGTCTTCCACAATAATTTTGTCCCAGGGTCATTCTCCTGTAACACTCCTGTCATGTACAGGATGGTTATTATTAAAATACAGCTACTTGAGAGGGCCGCCGGGAGAAATGAGTGATCGCAGGCAATGAAACTTCGTGGAAACATTTGTAGAGATATGCGGAAGAGAAGTAACGAATAAACTATTGAAAGAAACACATTCTAATTTCCGCATAAGAAGGTAACATTTGTTATTTGGGAACCATGTTCACTTTCCAAGTTTTAAACGTTGCTCAATGGGACCACCATCTGCATCCACAAAAGCGTGGAACCGCACTAGAGATTACTCTACTGCTGGCCGAAACATTTCAGGCTACCTCCATAGCTACACTCATCTTCAGTCTCCAACGTGTGTTAGTGCCCAGTCGATAAGTCCTGTCTTTCAAGTAACCCCACAGCCAGAAATCACATGGGTTCAAATCTAGTGATGTTTGTGACCACCTAGTTTGGGACGATCGGTCAGTGGTTCGAATCATGTTCTTCAACCCTGTCGCGGAAAGAGGACCTCTCCGCATTCCTTTAACGCGTCGATACTCGCGAAGAGCAACAGCGCTATTGCTGTTGGTTTGATAAACAAGCTTTAAGAGTAAATCACTGCTCACCTTCTCCAGGCCCTTGTTTGCTGTTTGCAGCTATAATGCACACTGATGCTTGTGTTTCAACCCTAAGTTTACAGTCTAAACATCATTCCCAAAATTGAGTATCCATACGGTAAATAGTTTTCCCATCTACACGGGCTCAAATAGGGAAAGTGTGATTATAAACAACCTGTGTTTAATACGTTGCATGTTTCATTTGGTTTTGTGACAAGGAATAGAGCTCGGGTTCGCAGTCTTTTGACATACCTGCAGCATCCCGTCAAGTTTCCAAGAGAAACTGCAGCGAATTTCTGCCTTTCGTACTTCTCTTAAGCCAGCCGTTGTGACCGAGCCGTTCTAGGCGCTTCAGTCTGGAACCGCGCTGCTGCTACGGTCGCAGGTTCGAATCCTGCCTCGGGCATGGAAGTGTGTGATGTCCTTAGGTTAGTTAGGTTTAAATAGTTCTAAGTTCTAGGGGACTGATGACCTCAGATGTTAAGTCCCATAGGGCTCAGAGCCAGTTCTCTTAAATTTCTGTTCGTAAGAGGGGAAACAGAAAACAGCGACAACAACCAAAAGGTGAAAGTCTCTAAGAAACAGTGGCTATACAGCGTGGTGAGAACAACGAAACAAATAATGATGAAAACTGAGGAATACTTGGGAAGGACTAGTTCCAGTAGCATACTTTTCGAATGTAGTTCCCAGGAAAGATTGAACTCATTTAAATGACAATATAATGTTATCACATTTTGTTGAGCTATATTATCTATTGAAAATTTTAATTTAGACCTTCGGGCTATTCTCTGTTAATTCGTAAGTCTACCGTCAGATGTGAAAAATAAAAGGCCATTACGAAATGTACTGAGGTACTTCATTATCACTTGAGAGTGGTCGGAAGGTTGAAACTGTAATTCTGGATAAATAAAATAGTGCAGTCAAAGGTGACAACTTGCCGTTATTAAAAAAAAATCGCTGTGAATGTGTACCCAAAACAAAAGCAGTTGTTGTGTTCACTTGATCATCGAAGTGAATCGAATGGTATATCTTGGACATCTGAGTCCTATCCTTTAAGACGGCATAAATACAAATCCATGGTTTCAACAGTACCTTACCTCATGAAAATTGTGGACTGCCGAGTCGTATGAGTGTATAACAACAGTTTTTCTCTGCTAGTACGCACTAACTTTCCCGTGATAAAAATCTAGAAACTCTACCTTTGGAAAGTAAAAAATTGTTTGTCTTAGAATGTAGTGAAATCAGTTTTACCGCCAAGTCAAAAGAGACGGCGAGATAGAGGTCTCTCGATGTTGTTTCGTGTGCTCATCTCCCACATGTGAAAAAAGGAAGGCAAAAAAGATAGCATAGAATTTTCCGTAATTTAGATACCGAGATCAATACACTATCAGCACTAAATCAGTTATCAGATCATAGGGAAATAGCCGTTGTCTAATAACGGGTCTGGTTTTTCAGTCATCTGAAGTAATTTAGGAAACCAACGAAAATATTGACCAAGGTGTTTGGACAGAGATCCTCCTCAATAGAAAACGAATGTGGCAAGATGAGTGTCACCAATCTCGCTAGAAGAACATAATTTTATTTGAAGATAAAATGCACTGCAATGTTCTGAGTTCTCCCAACAATTGCCGGTGAACGTCCGTTTCGAATGTCGTACAGTCCAGAATCGATATGCCAATCAGGAAAAATCGACGTGAGCTTTGAAGCAATCACCCCCCCCCCCCCCCCCCCCGACGTGCAACGTTGAAGATACCTATTTGGCAAAACACCGTGTGAAGAAATCCGTTACTCCCTGCTGCACATCTCATCCGACAGGAATTGTCGACCCTTGAAGGCCTTTTTTAAGGGACGCAGGGCACGATAACCACACAGGGAGAGATCAGAACTGTAGGGCGGGTGCCCGAGTCTCTCTCACTTGCGTTTATGTAAATTCTGCGTTACGACATGTGCGATATGGGTAGGTGCGTTATTAAGAAGAAGCAACGCTCCTTGTCGCACCATTCCAAATGGTTCAGATGGCTCTGAGCACTATGGGACTTAACATCTGAGGTCATCAGTCCCCTAGAACTTAGAACTACTTAAACCTAACTAACCTAAGGACATCACACACATCAATGCCCGAGGCAGGATTCGAACCTGCGACCGTAGTAGCAGCGCCTAGAATCGCTCGACCACAGCGGCCGGCGCATCATTCCACAACGTTAGTTTTCGACAGACAAGCTGCTCCATACACATCCTTCATTCTCGTATGGGTATCTAAAGGTGATTGCCCTACGGCAGACAAGAAAAGACTAACAACTCATTGGTCTTCTTTGGATGCATTTGGCTGTGTGGCTGGATTGAAGAGTTTTTAGCAAACAGAACACAGCATGTTGTTCTCAATGGAGAGACGTCTACAGACGTTAAAGTAACCTCTGGCGTGCCATAGGGGAGTGTTATGGGACCACTGCGTTTCAGAATATATATAAATGACCTGGTAGATAGTGTCGGAAGTTCCATGCGGCTTTTCGCGGACGATGCTGTAGTATACAGATAAGTTGCAGCATTAGAAAATTGTAGCGAAATGCGGGAAGATCTGCAGCGAATAGGCACTTGGTGCAGGGAGTGGCAACTGACACTTAACATAGACAAATGTAATGCATTGCGAATACACAGAAGGAAGGATCCTTTATTGTATGATTATATGATAGCGGAACAAACACTGGTAGCAGTTACTTCTGTAAAATATCTGGGAGTAAGCGTGCGGAACGATTTGAAGTGGAATGATCATATAAAATTAATTGTTGGTAAAGCGGGTACCAGGTTGAGATTCATTGGGAGAGTCCTTAGAAAATGTAGTCCATCAACAAAGGAGGTGGCTTACAAAACACTCGTTCGACCTATACTTGAGTATTGCTCTTCAGTGTGGGATCCGTACCAGATCGGGTTGACGGAGGAGATAGAGAAGATCCAAAGAAGAGCGGCGTGTTTCGTCACAGGGTTATTTCGTAAGCGTGATAGCGTTACGGAGATGTTTAGCAAACTCAAGTGTCAGACTCTGCAAGAGAGGCGCTCTGCATCGCGGTGTAGCTTACTGCCCAGGTTTCGAGAGGGTGCGTTTCTGGATGAGGTATCGAATGTATTGCTTGCCCCTACTTATACCTCCCGAGGAGATCACGAATGTAAAATTAGAGAGATTCGAGCGCGCACGGAGGCTTTCCGGCAGCCGTTCTCCCCGCGAACCATACGCGGCTGGAACAGGAACGGGAGGTAATGACAGTGGCACGTAAAGTGCCCTCCGCCACACACCGTTGGGTGGCTTGCGGGGTATAAATGTAGATGATGTAGATGATGTAATAACGTCGCTATAGTTTACGTTTCCGCATTTACGGACGTTGGAAAGACACGTATGCCACACTAATCCCTTACCTACATGTCGGTGCTTATACACCAGTATCGGAGTCGCGTTAAGTTGCATGTACGGTTCAGCAACGCCCTCAAAAGGTAACTTCTTGATCACCCCTTTACACTGTCAAATCAAAACAATGTGACTACCTGTCAAAAGCCTGAAAGCCACCTTCTGCAGCGCTGGCCGCTGCGAGACGTGCAGGAAGAGAGTCACTGTGGTTCTGGGAGTTACCGACTCGGATGTTAAGCCTTGCCGACTCCAGTGCCATGCCCAGCTGCAATAGACTTCTCAGGTAGAGGATCCACGGTGCGAACAGCCCGATCGAGGTTGTTCCATACATTCTCGATTGGGTTTAAATCCGGGAAGTTTGATGGCCTTGGGTGTACAGTAAACTCGTCTTGGAGCTCTCCAAACCACACACGTATACTGCGAGCTGTGTGACACGTTGCATTGTCCTGCTGGTGGATGCCTTCGTGCCGAACTGCATCGGCGGACATTGTTCCCAAGGATTGATGCATACATACTTGTGTTGATCCATTGTGGTGCCTTCCAGAATGACGAGATCACCCAGGGACTGTCACGAAAACATTCCCCAGATCATAAGGCTCCCTCATCGTGCCTAGACACTTCCGACGATGGCTTTCTGTCCGATGGAACATAAAACGTGATTCATCTGGAAAGTTCAGCTGACGACACTCACTGGACGTCTGTTTGCGGTACTGGGATGCAAATTTCAGCCTGCGTCGTCCGTGAACAGCAGTCAGCATGGGTGCACGGGCCAGGCGCCTGCTGCGACGGCCTATACGCGGGCAATGTTCGCGGAATGGTCTTCGAGGAGACACTATTGGTAGCTCCTTGTTTCGCGTGCACGGTCATTTGCTCAACAGTTGGAGGTCTATTTGCCCGTAAGCATCTCCGCAGACGTTGTTCGCCCCTGTCATCTATACCCGCGGTGCACCATAGTTGCTTCGGCGCCGGTTTAAGATAGCGTCACATTGGCATTCACTGTATACTTTAACCACATCGGCATGCCAGCAGTTTACAAACTTACACGTTTCGGTAATTCTTCCACCCTTGGCCTGAAATCCAATGATAGTGCTCTTTTAGACGTCACATAAATCGCTCCGTTTCCACAATAAGGAAACGCCTGCATCGTTTTCCGCGTCCCTCCGAAATGCATTATACAGGGTGTTAAAAAAAGGTACGGCCAAACTTTCAGGAAACATTCCTCTCACACAAAGAAAGAAAATATGTTATGTGGACATGTGTCCGGAAACGCTTTCTTTCCATGTTAGAGCTCATTTTATTACTTCTCTTCAAATCACATTAATCACGGAATGGAAACACACAGCAACAGAACGTACCAGCGTGACCTCAAACACTTTGTTACAGGAAATGTTCAAAATGTCCTCCGTTAGCGAGGATATGTGCATCCACCCTCCGTCGCATGGATTCCCTGGTGCGCTGATGCAGTCCTGAAGAATGGCGAATTATATCACAGCCGTCCACAATACGAGCACGAAGAGTCTCTACATTTGGTACCGGTGTTGCGTAGACAAGAGCTTTCAAATATCCCCATAAATGAAAGTCAAGAGGGTTGAGGTCAGGAGAGCGTGGAGGCCATGGAATTGGTCCGCCTCTACCAATCCATCGCTCACCAAATCTGTTGTTGAGAAGCGTACGAACACTTCGACTGAAATGTGCAGGAGCTCCATCGTGCATGAACCACATGTTGTGTCGTACTTGTACAGGCTCATGTTCTAGCAGCACAGGAAGAGTATCCCGTATGAAATCATGATAACGTGCTCCATTGAGCGTAGGTGGAAGAACATGGGGCCCAATCAAGACATCACCAACAATGCCTGCCCAAACGTTCACAGAAAATCTGTGTTGATGACGTGGTTGCACAATTGCGTGCGGATTCTCGTCAGCCCACACATGTTGATTGTGAAAATTTACAATTTGATCACGTTGGAATGAAGCCTCATCCGTAAAGAGAACATTTGCACTGAAATGAGGAAAGAAACATTGTTGGATGAACCATTTGCAGAAGTGTACCCGTGGAGGCCAATCAACTGCTGATAGTGCCTGCACACGCTGTACATGGTACGGAAACAACTGGTTCTCCCGCAGCACTCTCCATACAGTGACGTGGTCAACGTTACCTTGTACAGCAGCAACTTCTCTGACGCTGACATCAGGGTTATCGTCAACTGCACGGAGAATTGCCTCGTCCATTGCAGGTGTCCTCGTCGTTCTAGGTCTTCCCCAGTCGCGAGTCATAGGCTAGAATGTTCCGTGCTCCCTAAGACGCCGATCAATTGCTTCGAACGTCTTCCTGTCGGCACACCTTCGTTATGGAAACCTGTCTCGATACAAACGTACCGCGCCACGGCTGTTGCCCCGTGCCAATCCATACATCAAATGGGCATCTGCCAAATCCGCATTTGTAAACATTGCACTGACTGCAAAACCACGTTCGTGATGAAAACTAATCTGTTGATACTACGTACTGACGTGCTTGAAGCTAGTACTGTAGAGCAATGAGTCGCATGTCAATACAAGCACCGAAGTCAACATTACCTTCCTTCAATTGGGCCAACTGGTGGTGAATCGAGGAAGTACAGTGCATACTGACGAAACTAAAATGAGCTCTAACATGGAAACTAAGCGTTTCCTGACACATGTCCACATAACATCTTTTCTTTATTTGTGTGTGAGGAATGTTTCCTGAAAGTTTGGAAGTACCTTTTTGTAACACCCTGTACACCATCTATTGCTGTTGCTTTCACCTGCCGTCTGTGAGTGGGTTTTGCACGTTGACGTCGAACACAGCCGGTGGTCTCGTTAACGTGACTGGACCCTGTATTCACGCGAGTTATCAGAATAGCCGGCTGTGGTGGCCGTGCGGTTCTAGGCGCTACAGTCCGGAACCGCGCGACCACTGCGCCCGCAGGTTCGATTCCTGCCTCGGGCATGGATGTGTGTCATGTCCTTATGTTAGTTAGGTTTAAGTAGTTCTTATTCTAGGGGACTGATGACCTTAGAAGTTAAGTTCCATAGTGTTCAGAGCCATTTGAACCATTCATCAGAATCAAAGAGAGTCCTCTGATTTCACGTACATAGCTCACAGAATTTCGCCTTTCGACACTGGCTGGAAAACTGTTAGGCTTACACCAGAAAGTACGGTGAACTCGTAAAGGAGGAACTGTAATCGTCCATAAAGAGCGTGTTTCGTGGTAGAAACGGCGTGCAGTTTGTGCCGCTTCCTGCGCCTGCTGGACATCGCCACACCGTGCAAAGTTAATACTCATTTTTGTATTCCTTTTGTCGTGGTCTCTTACAAATATCCGTAGTGCGCACCAACACGTCCGCATGGCTGACTGGGGATATTTTATAAGCGGCGCTGGTCTGCGGCGTGAATAAAATATACGGCAGACGTGTCGGCGGAGCCAGCACCAGGCACGCTATCTCCTCGCGTTGCTGAATTATTGAACAGTCGTCTGCCCCATTTTTATACCCGCGACAATCCCATACGGAAAGATTTCTTTCAGTTTTCGCTTTGTATTAATATACTCCAACCAAGAGAAAACAAAATGTTTGCGATCGAGTCGATAGTTTTATCGTCAGTCCTTCTGGGCTGCTCGCAAATTACGCGCGAACGTCTTCAGTTGATAACAGTACTCGTAAATTTGCATTCTTATATGTTGCCTAGACACGCCTAAAGCCACACCATAATTACAGGCTGCAGCGTAAAAATTTATTCTACTCAGTTACTTTAGTGTGCTGCAACTCCGGATGATTCCACTATCAAGTACCATCCCCTTACCCAGTTTCTCCTAATATATGCGAGTGCTAAGACCCGATAGAATACAAAACGATATGATGCTGTTAGTGGTGTGATACATCCGCAGGTTTTCATCCTGCATGAAAAAGGAAAAAAAAACAGGTTGATGAAAGAAAGGGGAATGTTTATCATACGTAAACACGAGTTTGTGTAAACAGCTTAGATCTTAGGGGGAATAAACATATAACAGTGACCTTTAAGCGCATGATCTACGTCTTCATTTACAAACATAGTCCACAAGCTACCATAAGTTGCATGGCTGAGGGTAACTTGTACCACTGCTACTCATTCCCCTTCCTTTTCAACTCGCAAATACAGAGAGAAGAAACGCTATCTATATGCTTCCGTACAGGCCCAAATTTCTCTTATCTTTTCTTCGCAGTCCCAAATACGTCACAAAACAACAGCCGGACATTACGACAAAAGCATCCATAATCACAGTTTATTTCTTTGGAGAGTGGCAATATCACTAAGTAAATGAAGTTTAAAAGGGAAGTAATTGTGACTGCTTTGGAGCATTAGAAAACAAAAAGATGATTACGAGAATAAGTTATAAAGCTCGGTAGCGAATAATAATACAAGTCAGCAGCAACAAAGCTTAGCACTGCAAAGATAAGTGCTCAAAGCTTACAGCGTTGCTGCAACTGCCTTTATACGCAGATTTCGTTCGCTTATCTACGCGTACGACCAGGACGTCGGAGACGGTTGCAGTAATTGGTACGAGCACAAACGTCTGATATGAAAAGTACAGGATGAAATAACATGTTATCTATCTTTACAGAGCCCGTAGGGATGGATTGTCGGTGAAGTAGTTGTACCATGCGGATTTCAATTATAATTATGTGTGCATTAAATGCGTTGCTATCGACCACCGTAGTCACTGAGACGAATGCAAGCATTTGATGAATTTTTGGATGAGGTTATGAACCGCACCGCGTCTTTATCTGGAGTCTCAGATTCTAGGATCAGTGATGAGGAGGATTGGGCTTTGACGTCCCGTCAATGGCTAGGTCATTAGAGACGCAGCACAGGCTCGGATTAAGGAAAGGATGGGGAGCAAATTGTTAGTATCCTTTTCAAACGAACCATCCCAGCATGTCTCCTAACTGATTTGGCGGGTCTTAAGTACAGACACCAGACGAGGATTTGAAGCGCTGTCCTCCAGAATGCGAACCTAACGTGCTAGTTAGCAGCAAGCATGATTCCTATAATAAATAGTAACATAATGATAAATATAGTACGCCTGTTGACAAGGTTTCAATGCTCGCTGAATACTTTGATGAGCTTTGGGGTTTCACCCCTGGCCAGCCCGGTGCTCAGGAAGTTTCTCCTAACATCTCAGCAACTTTACTGCAGTTACGTGTGATTCAAACAATTGCAGGCAGCAAACTGAGGGTTTGTTTCGAGATACACGAGAGACGGAATCAGTGAGAATATTATGGGTAATCAACAAGCCAATCACTAAGCAACTATACCACTCATTGGTTAAAGGTCCCAAATGTTCAGCATACTTCGAGAGTCGGTCTACGAATTTCGGTTATGAATCTTCGTGTAACCTTGTACACGAGCGTTGTCTTTTTTGAGTATTTGTTCGAGAATAAACTGTGCCATACAAGAGGAGTCCTAACGAGTCGTCACTTGTAGGTTAGAAATTGGAGTGTACAGTGATTGATCTCAAACAGACGTTATTACTAGGCGACGAATGGTATTGGATCGTCGAGCGATTACGGAGGTGGAGTGGGGGGTGGTTGGAGGGGGGGTGGTATTGCTGGAAGAAACAATATTGGCAAGTTCTATTTAAGCGGGAATGCACTATTTTCAATTTTGTTTGCATGGAAACTGAGGTGTTTAGCTGAGCTTTCTCGGAAGAATCATCCCGGGACTTTTTTGTTTGCTCATATTGCTGAGGACTTTCGCAAAGAATCAGTCGGATGTTACGTGGTGACTATCAGTGTGCGGCAGCAGCTTTGGATTTATCACACGTTAACCTCTTCTCGCGGTTGAAAGGGAAGTTCGCTACCTTCATTAAATACTACATCGTAGATAAACAAGTATACAGAAGTGATAAAGGTCCACTGATTAACATTCACTTTTCCAGCAGTAGTACTGTGAAGTCACGTATCTGTTTTTTAGGTATGTTTCAAACTGAGATACTAACAGACGCAAGTATTAGTGTACAGTATGCTGGGACTGTACGCATTGCTGAAGTTACGTGGAAGAGGTAATGTACCAATACGAATGGTCGTCCACTAACGCAGTTAATTTTCCTGTATGTTAGTTTCATTTTTTTTTGTGACGTGTATTAATTAGACGTCCAAATGTACGAGGGCTATTCGTTTATTAAGGTCCTATCGGTCGTGATATGGGAACTGCAGTGAAAATCAAAAATGTTTTATTTGCAACAGTTAGTTACAGCTTTCAGCTACTTCCCTACATAGTCGCCGCTCTGACTTTGACATTTGTCGTAGGGTTGTACCGACTTTCCAATACCGTAGTCATGGAAGGCAGCCGCCTGTGCTAATGCCAATTCTCTACGCTGGTCTGCAGATCGTTGTGTGTGCCAAAATGTCTTCACAGCTGGCGGTTTATACGAGCAGAGATGCAACTCACAGGGAGCCAAGGCCGGACTGTATAGTGGGGTGATCAAACACTTCCCATCGAAAACGCTGAAAAGCGGGCTCCATGAAATGAGGCGAAATGTCTCTGCAGGCTGTCATACATGGCGGTAGACACTACTGCTGTAGGCATCTTCACGTGCTCACTTTGCTCTCGGAACTGTAAAGACCGATGTAATGCGATCGATGGGAGTACTAGGGACACTGCCCAACACATCTGTGCAAAGGTTCATCTGATTTCCATTGTCATTTCTATTTCGCGATCGATTGTACCTCAATAAACGAATAGTCCTCGCATTTATAGCACGACGAGGAAAATCTTGAGCACTTACTATTTTTCCTAAACAGAACAGTTAAATCCTTTGAGAATACGGGACATCTCTGTCGAAATGAGGTAATCTGAAGCGATTAAGACGTGAAAAGAAAAGGAAACATATTATTGACTCTCAGTGAAGTTCGTGTGGTCGCATAAGCGGTGCCTAGTTCCTTCCATTGTTGAGGTGTTTTGTTCAGAAGAGCAAAGAGCCAGCTGCGTGTGCCGGATACAGCTCAGCACGAACCAGCTGCACTAATTGTGTTTTATGGCCCCACCCCTGCGAATACAACCAACAGACACGCAGCAACAGTTTTATGTTACTGTAAGTGTTTAATTTGGTCCGCGAATGTCCAGCTTATGTATAGCTTTGTCTGACAATATCTTTCGCCCCCCCCCCTCCCGCCCCCCAGTTTCTCTCTCTCTCTCACCGCTTATGAATCCACCTCACACTCAGACTTCAGTATTCGACTTTACCCCGCACTCTGCAGTGTGAGTTTTTAAATGAGAATTTCATGTTCAGTACACCACATGTATGTTGTTGATCAAGGTTGATAATACACTATCATGAGCATCTGAACTAATGATAGCTGGACTGCAGAAGTGCGGGCCACGGTGCTGCAGAACACTTGTCATTGAAATTGTGGCCAACAGCAACCATCCGGAACCACCTCCTCGTTACGGAGTGCAACCTCCCTGACGTGCACCTGCGCACATTACATGGCGCAGAGTTGGCATGGGTGCTGCAAGCATGGAAAAACATCGTCTGAATTTGCAAGCTGTGTTATACCTTACTCTTTACCGATGGCAGGTTGCGAGTACGTTTGCTGCCTCTGGATCACGGGGCCCCGGGTTCAGTTCCCGGCCACCCGGGGTCTGAGTGTTTGTGTTGTCCTCATCATTTCGTCATCATTCGGGAAGTGCTGAGTCTGGAAATGGCAATATTTGGAACTTGTACTGGCGCTGATGACTACAGTGTTGAGCGCTCCACAAACCAACATCATCATCATCACGAGTACGTTGCAAACTAAATCAGCAGTCACTTTCCACTAGCGAAAGTGTTTTCATAATTAGGGTGCTGACATGAGATGAGATGGGGCCTTTAATACGTTTGTCTCCTTCCTTCGCTGGCGAACGATACAGGAAGCTGCTGCCAATTCAAGTTTACCCATTTGTTCGCTTGCTGCCCACCGCAAGCGGCCTGTACCTTCAGAAAGACAAAGCAGCAGACCATTGCTCCCGAAAGCCAGAATGCCGTGAAGTACACTCCACGGACATGAGGCTCCTTCGCGTAATGTTTCGACCGAAGTAGCACATTGGTTAAGACACTATAGACTTTCACCAATGTGGACAGCGGTTCAATTGACCGTCAATCCATTCATAATTATATTTTCGTGGATTCCACATGTCGCATAAAAGCCACGATAGTTCCTATTAAAAAGGACACGATGGCTAACCTAGTCTGTCTGTTTACAACTGTATTTATGCTCCGTCTGAAATTATTTTGTCTTCGACGAGACGTTAAACGCTAACCATCCTTTCACATAACTCGACTGAAATTCTATTGAGCTCGTCCATGGTGTCATAGCGCTTCTCTTTTACTGCCATCACGACATACAGACTGAAAAGTTACCGGAAACAGCGAGAGAAGACCATTCCAAAAGCTTCTGATACACTGCTCCTGTTCCATGAGCAGAATCAGTTGTAGAATTTTGGAACACGTATTATGTTCGAGTATAATTACGTTTCTGGAAACTAGAAATCTACTCTGTAGGAATCAGCATGGGTTTCGAAAAAGACGATCGTGTGAAACCCAGCTCGCGCTATTCGTCCACGAGACTCATAGGGCTATAGACACGGGTTCCCAGGTAGATGCCGTGTTTCTTGACTTCCGCAAGGCGTTCGATACAGTTCCCACTGTCATTTAATGAACAAAGTAAGAGCATACGGACTATCAGACCAATTGCGTGATTGGATTGAAGAGTTCCTAGGTAACAGCACGCAGCATGTCATTCTCAATGGAGAGAAGTCTTCCGAAGTAAGAGTGATTTCAGGTGTGGAGCAGGGGAGTGTCGTAGGACCGTTGCTATTCACAATATACATAAATGACCTTGTGGATAACATCGGAAGTTCACCGAGGCTTTTTGCGGATGATGCTGTGGTATATCGAGAGGTTGTAACAATGGAAAATTGTACTGAAATGCAGGAGGATCTGCAGCGAATTGATGCGTGGTGCATGGAATGGCAATTGAATCTCAATGTAGACAAGTGTAATGTGCTGCGAATACATAGAAAGAAAGATCCCTTATCATTTAGCTACAATATAGCAGGTCAGCAACTGGGAGCAGTTAATTCCATAAATTATCTGGGAGTACGCATTAGGAGTGATTTAAAATGGAATGATCATATAAAGTTGATCGTCCGTAAAGCAGATGCCAGACTGAGATTCATTGGAAGAATTCTAAGGAAATGCAATCCGAAAACAAAGGAAGTAGGTTACAGGACGCCTGTTCGCCCACTGCTTGAATACTGCTCAGCAGTGTGGGTTCCGTACCAGATAGGGTTGATAGAAGAGATAGAGAAGATCCAACGGAGAGCAGCGCGCTTCGTTACAGGATCATTTAGTAATCGCGAAAGCGTTACGGAGATGATAGATAAACTCCAGTGGAAGACTCTGCAGGAGAGACGCTCAGTAGCTCGGTACGGGCTTTTGTTGAAGTTTCGATAACATACCTTCACCGAGGAGTCAAGCAGTATATTGCTCCCTCCTACGTATATCTCGCGAAGAGACCATGAGGATAAAATCAGAGAGATTAGAGCCCACACAGAGGCATACCGACAATCCTTCTTTCGACGTGCAATACGAGACTGGAATAGAAGGGAGAACCGATAGAGGTACTCAAGGTACCGTCCGCCACACACCGTCAGGTGGCTTGCGGAGTATGGATGTTTATGTAGATGTAGATGTAGTGCTGCGTGGACGTCCAGAACCTCGTCTTCGGGTGTGAGAACGTTCAAGTAACAACTGACGCAGAACGTCCAACTTCTGTGGTCATTGTCCGAGAGGACCATCCCGCTACTCGGAAGGCCACAATCTGCGCTCTTTCAAACTCGCTCAGTTTGCTATAGGAAGCACGAGCGCGTCTCCGTGTCATGGTTGCCAGCTTGCTTCACACGTTTGCACCACACGAAGCCTTCTAGCTGTGAGGGGTAGAGGCAGATGGCGCTCTGGTGGCTATGCCATTACTCTGTTTGTTGATGGACGACGTTGAAACCATTATCAGTGCATCTGCTATCCCCCCGGTGACACATGCCGTCATCGGATCAAAATCGACGTCATCTTTCCAGGTGCACAATTTTTTTTTCCGGCAATGCATACAGTTGGACCAGAATCAATGTGGAAATATTACACTCCATAAAAGCAAGGAAACCTTTAAAAAATAACGTTTAGTGCAAGCTGCTGTTTTCTGTGCTGCACATAATGTATATAATCCGCTTTGGCTGTTCTCTTCTTCACGAACTTTGTTTCTTAACTTCTAGCGCTGACTTCCGTCCATGTATATACTCCACAAAACCAGTATCTACGTGGGGGGAGGGGGGGGGGGACTTTGTGGACTTGGCAAGAGTGTTTTATTTTAAATTTGTTGTTGAACGTCCTTCGTGCCACCACGACTGTCAGTTAAAGCGATGGAGGACAATCGTGTGCCATCTGTCTGTGAATCGTGTAATCTTTGTTGTGTCTGTTATTGTATTTTCTGAGGTGGAGATAAGCGATCAGCGCGGCATTTGCCTACACGAGTATGGATAACCGCCCAAAACTCGCACTCAGATTAGTTAGTGTAACACACCAACTGTCGTTAACCCCCCACACTGGTACGACTCGGGTCTGGCTCATCTCCTTTCCTCGCGAGCTAGAGCGCTGCGCATTAAGCGGTACGAGCAGTTCACAGTACATCACGCATTGTTTCCCTAAATTTAGACAACAATTTTTTACATTAATTACTTCAAAATTTGGTCGTTGAAGGTCCTCGATATACTCCGCAAGAGCTTCGTGAAGGCTAAACTGACCGGTTACAAACGTAACATCAATTCTCCGAGTGCCTACGACCTCGTATCACAGTCATTGAAGCAGTGATGAAGGCAGTGCCGAACGCAAGTCTTGTATGTACTCCTCCTCTCAGACAAGCTGCAACTTTTCAGAATTCTTGCACAAATCCAGGCTTTCTAAAGTTGAACGTAGATTTTTAATCTGTGTGTCAGAGTCCGGGGCGTCTGTCACCAGTGGTGAAGCGGTTACCAGTCGCACTGAAATAGATGAAATTAGTAGCATTCGGAAAATCCTGTCGTTCAATCGTACTTTAAACATGTCCAGACAGTGTACGAGATTAACTAGCTGCTCTTCTGTTTGTGCTACCATCGTGTTTCAAATTTGGAATAGGAGCGATGAAGCTCCTTAGTTACCACTGCGATATCGGAAACATAGAAAGGCATAAAAGGATTTAGCCATCAGCGCACTACAAAAGCGACTGATTATTTTACCAGCGAGTGTTAATATCGATAGACCCTTTTAATACTTTCCATGCCGACATTTGAGGCATCTTACGAATTACGGATTCGTAGACTGTATACACACTGTATATGGCTGCAGCCGGTGCAGAGCTCAGCAGCGGCGTTGGTAGGTTGTGAAGAGGAGAATCAGCACGGGGGAGGGGAACTCCTCAGAACGAGACAGGAAGGGAGCGATGATAGGCGTCCACGCGTAGCCCAGAACATGACAGCGCCCTGTGACACTGCTTGCACTCAGCTTCACTGATTTAATGCAGCCTATGGATCGCGTATTGTAGTCATAGCCCAGCGACAATCGAAAGTTAATTTTCTGTATGAGTATTAAACTTACACACACCGAGGTCAGCAGAAACAGGGAGTTAGCACAGGTCTCGTAGGAACAGGGCACGGATCCTTGGCCTATTATAAGGAACCATCCCACAATCGATCAAGAATTACCTGGTAAAAGCACAGAAAATCCTCATAATCATGGCTGGACCATGAATTCTCGTCATTGAAGAAAACATCCGAGGATTTAGCGAATTCATTAAACTATATTCCGTAGCACAATCGTGCAATAGACCATTTGTATACAGGACGGCTACTGCTTCATCCTCGTTAATGTCGACTTCAGAAACCGTACCCAGTGCTTACTTTTCAAAAAGCTCCTCTATAGTCCTCAAAAGACAGAGCACATTCATCTCACCAACGTTTATTTCACTGTGGGATTCAGGTCCTACATGACACAACCACACACACTAATTACTCGATTGAGGCGGTGGAATAAGAGAGACCATGGAAAATCTAATCGAAGTATCCAAACGTTGATGTTAATCTGATTCTACATGTACATTTATATTCCGCAAGTCGTCTTATGACGTGTGTGTGGTTTAGGGTAGGAATGGTATTGTGGTTCTGGCCTGTAATTTCCCCCATCCCCATTCCATTCGCGAAAGATGCGCGGGCTGATCGAGTATCGATAAGCCTCTGCGCGAGCTTTAATGTCTCCGGTTTTCATTTCGCGAGACGTAAAAGTGCTATGTGGGAGGAAGTGGTATGTTAAAGGATACCTCCGGTAATGGTTCAAATGGCTCTGAGCACTATGGGACTCAACTGCTGAGGTCATTAGTCCCCTAGAACTTAGAACTAGTTAAACCTAACTAACCTAAGAACATCACAAACATCCATGCCCGAGGCAGGATTCGAACCTGCGACCGTAGCGGTCTTGCGGTTCCAGACTGCAGCGCCTTTAACCGCACGGCCACCCTCCGGTAATGTATGCTCTCAAAATTCCAATAGTAATCCTCTCCGTTATGCACAGCGCATCTCTTGTACCAGCCGGCCGGTGTGGCCGAGCGGTTCTAGGCGCTTCAGTCTGGAACCGCGAGACCGCTACGGTCGCAGGTTCGAATCCTGCCTCGGGCATGGATGTGTGTGATGTCCTTAGGTTAGGTAGGTTTAAGCAGTTCTAAGTTCTAGGGGACTAATGACTTCATCTGTTAAGTCCCATAGTGCTCAGAGCCATTTGAACCATTTCTCTACGACGGAGTTCGACCCAAATAAGATACCTTGGTCCGGGTTTTCTTTCCCCCGGCAAATCATTGCACTAGAAAAGATAGTTCTTTCATCAAAATCACGGGGATTCCTTCACTCATTGGTATGCTTCGCCGCCAATTATTTCCACGTAGATAGGCCTTTAGCTTCTAACGTTGCTTTATTCCTTCCTTCGAATATCAATCATCCAATTAACTACAGCACTGACACCTTTGATGAAAGCTTTCCTAATAAGGATCGGTGTTTCTATGTTCATCATAGGGAAAGTATCAGACCGAGCGAGGAAGCACAGTGGTTAACGCTATAGAGTCGAATTCGGGAATAGTTCAAATCGTCGTCCGGCCATCCGGATATAGGTTTTCCCTTATTTCCCTAAGTCACACAAGCAAAAGTCGGAATTGTTCCTTTCAAAGTGCACAGCCGATTTCCTCTCTAATCTTTGAAACATTTCTAGCTTGTGCTCCGTCTCCAGTGACCTCAATGTCGACGGAACGTTATACCCTAATCTTCCTTCCTTCCTTCCAAGTATCAGGTAAGAAGCCGTTCCAAATGTGAGGCATGTGTTGACTTTCTCTTTCTTCGACCCATCCATTATATCATTTTCCTGACTTAGAATTTTAACTCATCTCATATTCGTCTTAGAAACGAAAGGTATGACCGTTTAAGGCAACTTTATGAAGACAAAGTATTGAAATAACTCCAACTGCAACCATGAAATGAACATTACTAGCGTGACGGATGAAATTATGGCGGAGTATCAAAACAAAACGGCTCGAAAAGGAGCACGGTACACGTGTTAACGAATAGCATTTAAAATGTAACATGCTCAGAAACTTTTTTTCATTTGGAAAGGTTTCCTGTCCCATTCTCAGGTGAACAAAGCTCACAACTTTTTTAATACGTTCCTGCTTTCCGGCTGCACACATTCATCGTTTACAGATAGGCGAGACGCCTGTAGTTACTCTGCTTTTCCTAGACATCATTTTGTTTCTTTATCAGTACGCCTGTGTTACGCTGAGGTGTCACAAAATATCTGTCCTAGTGTCGTAAATCAGCAGTATCAGTTTCGCGCGAGTTTTTGAGAGAGACACATTGTTCAGAGAAATAAACTCACAGTTAAAAAATAAAAACAGCAGTATTCACGTTACTTACTATGAATGAGCGGTGCGATAAATATATTTAGTTACCTCCAGTAACCTGAATTTGTTTTTCAACATTTTGTGATTCAGTAACAACACGTTATGCGCCATGTTACTGATCCATTTTTTTTTAAATACCTTCATTTAGGTAAAACTGTACGGTCGTTTGTATAGTAATGTGCTACGAATGTAGGGTGTAGATTGTAGACTTTTCACAGTATATCGCGTCCAGTTGCTTTGATTATCATCTCGACAGGCAAGTGGCTTCTACAGCTACAAACAGGAACGTAAGTCATCCAGTCTTAAGAAACTTTTGGGCCTCACGGTCTTCCATATTCAACGTAATTGTTCCAAAAGAGATAAAAACTTTGAGCATCTTCTACCGAATCATGCAGCACATTATATTAAAGTACCAAGCAACGTAGAGCAGTGCTGAGACTCTCAACTCGTAATTTGGAGGATGATCATTCAGATCCCCGTCGGTTTTCCTTGGTTCACCTAAATCACTCAAAGCAAATGCTGGGACGGTTCCTCTGAAAAGAAAACGGTCGATTTCCGTTCTCATCCTTATTCAGTGCCGGCCGTGGTGGCCGAGCGGTTCTAGACGCTACAGTCTGGAACCGAGCGACCGCTACGGTCTCAGGTTCGAATCCTGCCTCGGGAATGGATGTGTGTGGTGTCCTTAGGTTAGTTAGGTTTACATAGTTCTAAGTTCTAGGGGACTGATGACCTCAGAATTTAAGTCCCATAATGCTCAGAGCCATTTGAACCTTACTGAGTCAAAACTTCTGCTCCGTCTGTAATAACACCGTCGTCGGGCGTACCTTACATCCTAATCTCCCTTCGTTGTTGTACTAATGTAGGAACTGCGTTTGTAATTAGAGTAGGGCCCATAAGAGAGAGAACTATATGGCCTCACTAGCGTTCTCGAAAATGTTTCTGGAGAATAACGTTTTAACTACAAATAAAGAAAGTAATACGATGGTTTATTATTCAGATGAGGTCATATTGGCGAAATCCGCAAGCCCGTAGGGTAGTATCTCAGCGCAACCGTGACACTGACATATGGGAGGAGGAATTACTGCTCATGTCCATTCGGAGGGTCGCTGTGATGTGCGGCCGTAGCCGTCGCAGGGCCGTTACAGCCGTAAGAAAAACTAATAACGACTTAACGAGGAAAGTCGTCATAGCACAGGAACGTAAGGACGTCACTAATTGGCCCGTACCTCGTCCTCACGGCGAGCGACGAAGTCCTGCTTCTACGAACTCAAGGAAGCACGCCTGACAAGTCCATCCTGCGGCCTGTGTGTTGATAGCACTGAACTTGCCTATTGATTGGATCTGTGAGGCCGACCTCCCGGAATTACTTATGTCCAGAGGGTTTGATCGCCTCCTTGTCAACATGCGACAAGTCTTCTTGCAATTGATCTGTCTCTAGCTGGCTCAGAGATTCTGCTGTACCACATGGTTCAAGATTATCTGGTTGCGTCAGCTCCTGCCATCAAATGTCTTGTTGTTGTTGTTGTTGTAGTTGTGGTCTTCAGTCCTGAGACTGGTTAGATGCAGCTCTCCATGCTACTCTATTCTGTGCAAGCTTCTTCATCTCCCAGTACTTATTGCAACCTACATCTTTCTGGATCTGCTTAGTGTATTCATCTCTTGGTCTCCCTCTACGATTTTTACCCTCCACGCTGCCCTCCAATGCTAAATTTGTGATACCTTGATGCCTCAGAACATGTCCTACCAACCGGTCCCTTCTTCTTGTCAAGTTTTGCCACAAACTCCTCTTCTCCCCAATTCTATACAATACCTCCTCATTAGTTATGTGATCTACCCATCTAATCTTCAGCATTCTTCTGTAGCACCACATTTCGAAAGCTTCTATTCTCTTCTTGTCCAAACTATTTATCGTCCATGTTTCACGTCCGTACATGGCTAAACTCCACAAAAATACTTTCAGAAACCACTTCCTAACACTTAAATCTATACTCGGTGTTAACAAATTTCCCTTCTTCAGAAACGCTTTTCTTGCCATTGCCAATCTACATTTTATATCCTCTCTACTTCGACCATCATCAGTTACTTTGCTCCCCAAATAGCAAAACTCCTTTACTAATTTAAATGTCTCATTTCCTAATCTAATTCCCTCAGCATCACCCAACTTAATTCGACTACATTCCATTATCCTCGTTTTGCTTTTGTTGATGTTCATCTTATATCCTCCTTTCAAGACACTGTCCATTCCGTTCAACTGCTCTTCCAAGTCCTTTGCTGTCTCTGACAGAATTGCAATGTCATCGGCGAACCTCAAAGTTTTTATTTCTTCTCCATGTATTTTAATACCTTCTCCGAATTTTTCTTTTGTTTCCTTTACTGCTTGCTCAATATACAGATTGAATAACATCGGGGAGAGGCTACAACCCTGTCTCACTCCTATCCCAACAACTGCTTCCCTTTCATGTCCCTCGACTCTTATAACTGCCATCTGGTTTCTGTATAAATTGTAAATAGCCTTTCGATCCCTGTATTTTACCTCTGCCACCTTTAGAATTTGAAAGAGAGTATTCCAGTCAACATTGTCAAAAGCTTTCTCTAAGTCTACAAATGCTAGAAATG
Organism: Schistocerca piceifrons; assembly: GCF_021461385.2. NCBI lineage: Eukaryota > Metazoa > Arthropoda > Insecta > Orthoptera > Acrididae > Schistocerca > Schistocerca piceifrons. The sequence continues at coordinate 171,913,824 of NC_060149.1, forward strand.
TAGGTTTGCCTTTCCTTAACCTTTCTTCTAAGATAAGTCCTAAGGTCAGTATTGCCTCACGTGTTCCAACATTTCTACAGAATCCAAACTGATCTTCCCCGAGGTCGGCTTCTACCAGTTTTTCCATTCGTCTGTACAGAATTCGCGTTAGTATTTTGCAGCTGTGACTTACGAAACTGATAATTCGGTAATTTTCACATCTGTCAACACCTGCTTTCTTTGGGATTGGAATAATTATATTCTTCTTGAAGTCTGAGGGTATTTGGCCTGTCTCATACATCTTGCTCACCAGATGGTAGAATTTTGTTAGGACTGGTTCTCCCAAGGCAAATGTCGTAGAACTGCTCTAACAAGGGAGGTATCTCATATCGCTCGGCTAAAACCGAATAAAAGTGATTTAAAAATTCAGAGATATGTCTATTCTACCAGCCATCAAGTTCATGTAGCTATAAAATTCTGACGTTGTCTTCAGTCGGTATTTGAAAGTAACTCCAGATTACTAAACCCTCGTAAAATTAACGACTGCAGTTGGAACCAATTCTCGGTTCCCGTCAATCCGATATTTCCTGTATAGGGTGTAAAACAAGACATTTTGTATTTATTTTGTATGTAACATACCATTGTAGACCTTTTAATTGTAATTACCAGTGTATAATCTATAAATTATGAGTTCCTTTGAATGAAATAAAGAGTAATAAAATTTACGATGGTTTAGCAGCAATTTAACATTTTCCCCCATTTGGTGTTCTAGGGTTAACCAATAGTTTGGACATAAATGCAGTGTTTTACAGATAAATGAACTCGGTGCGTGACAGGATAGATAAATTTGCATTTTTTCAATTATTTTTTCGGATTTTAACCTTGGAGCTCGTTTACTTCCTTCTGCCGTTATTACTCCATGTCTTTATCAAATCATTTTCTGTATATTCCTTGATTCTTTGCTTTGTGAAATGTATTTGCTAAAGGAATTACGATTTTTCTAATACTGTACAATACTATCGATTTATTTGGAAACTTAGTAGATTTATTGGCACCAGATGACATTACTACTTTCGATGATTTTGTGTCAACACACCCATTGCTATGTAATACAGTCCGCAGCACAGAGTCACAGGCGATTAATCTTTTCGTCCGTTGTAATTAGCCCCCTTCTGGCGTGCGGCATCACCACACTCTCGCAATACAAGAGAGTCTTCCCACATATTAAATGTGTCGAATATTTTACATTACTCCAGATTCCTCCAGTAGCTGTCTGAATATAGCGAAAGTCATCAGTTCTTCTGCTGGTGAAAAGATTCTGCTACTAATGACTTAAAAAAAAGAATGCAAATGATTATGGATCTGTTCGTACGAAACACGTATATTGCATAGATTTCGATTGAAGTATTAAGACAATATATTTTATTTCTTTTGCAGAGTTCACTGGAAATACCTCAAAACTCTCGAGAAACTTGCGTAAAAAATCATTTTAATGATTTTATTGAAGTTTCCTATAACTGATGTGTTAGTTTTGCTGGGTTAGTAATGAAATCGTCTCTCAACTGTTATCGAAAAACACTGCAAATTGTAAGTCGCATCCTCGCGACCAATGGCTTTTGAAATATGGTTGCAGATGCGTTTGAAATCAGTCTACAACTTACATTTCCGGTGGTAATACTACGGGTGCCTTGATTTAGGAAGAAGACAATGTAAGTATTTTACTTGCACCAAGTATATCGTCGCGCGATTAAAAAGTTCCAGTTAAACCTGCAGGTACTCACAGCGAAGAGAGCTTAAATAACGCATCACATAAATATGTTTTTTCTATAGGAGTGAGAATAAATGACACAGTAAATTCAGTGGCAGTCGAATAGTCCCTCTGTAAGCACCTATCCATATTACTTATACACAAGGGACTACAATATTCCATGCCTGGAAAACGATTCCAGAGAAAATTTTTGGGGTTCTTAAACAAATATCTGCAAAACCTTCATACGATTTCAGTACAATTGACGACAGAACTATAAACTTTTGTGTATTTTTTATTAGTCGAAGGAAATGGAAAGACAGAAGATCGTTAGTATCTGAAAACGGAAGTTTTGGAATGATAATGCATTCAGTTTCGATTGAATAGAAGTCTTCAAAAGTGCGACGGTGCGTGACAGTGGGAACTTAATATTCCATTAGATCCTGCAACGGCGCTGTAATAAAAACAAAAGGAAAAATTTAAAATTTAAAGCCAAGCGAAGCTGACGGGTTGCTTTGAGCTTCAGCCGAGACTAGCGTGGTTGGAATCCTATACAAGTATAATTACACGTAACACGAAGTGACTCTTGTGGCCGAAATTCCACGAAAGTCAGGAGATTATATATTCGGTAGTGATTTCGTACAGTGCATTCTCTGCTCATTCTGTAAACAAACTGCAGATAGAACCGCGAAAAGTGAAAAGGGTTTGTCGTGAGTTAGCTGGGCAGAGTGGCGCAGCCACAGAAATATTGGATTATTAGTTGCGCTGGCTGCGTTTGTCAGCATTCAGCGGCGTTACGTAAGCGGCGCGCCGAGGCGCTGCCCATCTGGGTCATGGGGTCAAACTCACGGGCCGCCTTCAACAAAAATCATACGCCCCTTCTCCGGAACCGCCGGTGTCCTTCAATTCCTTATCTCTTTTCATTCCGTGGTGGAGGAAATATTTCTCACTTGTCTAGAAGCAGGTGTCATTCACGAACACACTGCTCCGGAAATAGCCGTTACGTTGTTTACCTTGTGTACTGTTGCAACATCGTCCGGCTTGAACGCGTGACGGGCAAAAGAACTCGAAGACTTTGCTCGTAGGCTGCAAGCAGTAAGTGTAAGTTTCACGTATATCGCAAATGTTATTTGGGATGCGTATCATTATGATGCCAGGCTGAAGAGTACTCGGAATGGCTGCGATTTTTAGGTCGAAAATGCACTTTTGGGTCAATCCACTTTGGCCCAACGTTTTTCCAATCATCACATTTCATCAGTGAGGTGTGACTCCTGAAATTTCACACAAAGCTCGTCTAGGACCGCAGTAATATCTGCATTGGAATCGAAACAGTAAGTTTCCTTCGGTGTGAGGATAAGGAATAGTTGAAGTTCGTAATGTTCTGATTGGGTGCATATTACGATAAACTGCACTTTAGCTATCCCAGTTCTCTTCTACCCAAAACCCTTTGGAGGCAGAATCAATGTCCCGATGAAAGTTCATTTCTTTCGTTCACCAGCTGGGCTTCTTTTCGCTATTTTGTTTACCTTCGTGACAGTTGAATCGACTTCACGTTCGTAGGCCAGCTAGCATTCACTATTCTGATTGATTTTTCGTTCATTTGGTGAAGTGAAGACCCGTATCTCACCCGTGCTAACAAATTAGCGCATAAAATCAATTAACTCCACTTTGAAAACAGTTCAAAAGTTCTTTTATGAAACTAAATTTAACCGACACTCAATTGATACGGCACCTATTTTGTACAAAGGTTTCTAATACGTAATTCATCGTGTGAGATGTAATGTGCTCTTTGTTGTGTAGTACTTATTACGTGAGCCTATTCATAGTTTGCAACCGGAAAAATTTTACCCAGTAACAGTGCTTCCACATACAAGGGTGAGTAAATTCTCTTTCAAATGGAAGGTCTACACTGGTCTGCGATAGTCTTCTGCTTAGTAGAAAGCAAGAAACTGCTGAAGAAGATGGATCTAATCGTCGATTTGTGGGGAAGAAATCGGAAGACGAGAATGACAAGGCCTAATAACCTATAAGATTCTACTTTCTATTCATACATCACGAATGAACAATCCTGTAGCTTATTGTACACTGTCTTGGTGTGATCGTCTGTGTTTGAAGCTTTGGGACGTCTTTCGCAAGAGAGGTACGACTGTGTTTGTGTTCCCAAGTGTTAAAAATCAAGAGCGGGATGCCGTGTAAACCTGTAACTATTTTAGAAGAATCTCAGTTGGTGATGAATTGCCTAAAAGCAAGAACTTAATGACAGCACGGTATTCCAGATTAGTCATTATAACACATAAAAACCACGACTGCTTTGAAAATCGATATAAAGAAGACTGTTCCACAGAATAGTTAACAAATGACTCACGCTAGTCCGCGACAAAATTCTGCTCTAATCGTCACCATGTGTGCGCCAGGTTGAGAAATCTTCACGTTTCTGTTTTAATAAAAGGAAAATATCCGTATAATAACGTTTTGTTTTGTGAATAAAACCAGTTACTTACTTTACATGCCTCAAGCCCAGTAGGTGTTGAGTAGTACGACTGTGATAGCGACAGACAATGCGGAAAAACCTCTAGGGTGTATTTTTTTAAGTGTGATTAGCTTTCTGGTTATGTTAAATCAAAAATAAAATTCTTATTTTAGTAGATTTATAGACTCGCAAATTAATTGTCAATATGACAATTATTCTCGTATTACGGTAATTATTTATAAAGTTTTCCACCCAAAAGAAAATTAATATTACATAATGTGATGAGTCTGAGTTAATGAAAATAGAGTGGAGCTGAAAACGGGATGGCTCATCCCTATTTCTACATCTTTAAAATAGAGTTCCTATCGGAGCTTTAATTAAGATTATAAAAGAAGTCTTTATATGAGCTACTACACGAAGGTGAAAGGAAATACTAATAGGCCAGTATAATTAAAAGGTTAGCTTGGTAGTGCTTGAAAGCAAGTGGAGCAGCGAGGATGGGAAAGAAGTGGCGTATGGGCGCCGGCGTCCGCCGTCCGCCTCGGTAGCAGCGATTTAATTGTCGGAACGAGCTTCCCGATTACAGCTAACAGCACATCCTAAGCCCACGCCGCCACACCGCTTTGTCGCTGCCTGCGCGCTCAATCTGCCGATCCCTGCCCTCGGATGGCCGCCTCTTTCAATGAATGTGTCACGTCATCCTCATCTACGCCGCCTTACCTACGCCTGAACGCTGAAGTTTTGTTTCTGAATTTTTTTTTTTTTTTTTATCTCTTCGAAGTGTCATCAACTCAGTCGTACTAACTTGGGCAGCAGGCGATGCCTATATGGTAGCCACCCACACAAACGTGGAACCACTACCACAGAACATTCCCAGTTTAGAACAATAGCGTCTTCGATCTTTAACTTTATTCTTGTTTCCGGATGGAAGCCGCGTTGCGTTACTTCTCTTCGGTCTGTGACTTGTCAGGGACAATCTGTTGGCAAAAGGGTTCGTATTAAAGTTCGACTCATATACTGTACTCACGGCTAAAAGAAAATGCTGTCAGTAATGAAACAAAACATACGGATGGAGTCATATAATGGGTGAACTTATGGTAATTATGCCTGTACTATCTGGAACGTTATAGTTTAAAATCAACGTATGCTACAAGCCGAAATGATCTACAAATTTTACTTTTTACTGCAACGTGATGTATATAACGTCTTCTCCAGAGTCTTTACTTACGGGATATGGGATGGTAGAACTGATCCAAGTTGTAATGGTATCTTCTCCGTGAAGAAAGGAGGCCGTTTATAACCCGCAGTAGAACGCGTTTAAGCCAGCCACCCACCCACCCACCCACCCACACACACACACACACACACACACACACACTCTCATACGCACTGTGGTTATGAGAGCAACTGAGGTAGGAAGGGGAAACAGCTGGGAAGAGCAGTAACCGCAGTAACAACACCTATGTACGGGTAATCAACACTCAATAATAAAAAGTTAATACATGTAAGCAGGTTGCTTATTTGTCTTCCGTTTAATGTGTCGTGTATAACTGGCAACGATTGGGAGCGAACAACACATGCAATAGACGTGCGCTATATTTTGAAAGTGGATTAAAAGCTATACCTATGAAACTATATCCGTAGTAGCACAGAATAATCACTATTTTGTAGATAAAACGTTACTTTTTGTAAGTAAGCTAACTATTTGTTAGAGATTGATTTATCAGAGAAAATAAGAACTCAAAGTGAGGAAACTACGACGAAGGGCAAGGCGAGCTCGTAAACTGTCGTGGAGGTACAGGAGGGCTTAACTGCTAGGTGGCAACTTGTTCGAGTTCGTCTAAGTGATCCCACCCTTCTAATGCTTGCGAATTTCTTCTCCACCACCTTCATAATTGCAACCATGCTGTTCAGCGTCCCTAATATTCTACATTCTGTGCCGTATCACACAGTGTGAATTCGAGTACGAGACTGTAAAATTTCATTTTCCTTACAAATGACGCTCCTAGAACAAGAAAGAAAGGAAGGATGATTAGTGTTCAATATCCTGCCGACGACCAGAAGTGGAACATTGGCCCGGATGGTGCTAGAATGGGGAACTCTTTTCAAAGGAACTATCCCGATATTCGGCCTAATCGGTTTAGGGAAATCATGGAAAACCTATATCTGTATGGTTGGAACCACGCTCATCCTGAATGTGAGTGTGCTGTTGCAACCACTGTGCCATCCTGCTCGCTGCAGGAGCAGACACAGTATCTTGTCATCCGGCAGCAGAACATCTCCCCTGGAACAGAAGGACTGCTTCCGTGACTCATCGATAAAACACATTCTAATAAAGAAACGCCTTGTATTTGAGAGCTGTAGCCCGTTTTCTACTAATAGTTGAGTACCTTCTGCTTGAGCGGAACAAAGGACTCGTCTGTGAAAAGAATTTGATGTTTTTTTTCTGCTACCAGTCACATATTTGACGGAGTTTATCGGTAATCGAAATCGATCCTGAATCTAAGATGACAAAGAACTTAGCACTTACCTGTTTAACAGTGCTACTTACACACATAACCTAATTTTACGTCCGAAAATCCATAATTTAATTTTACCACCAGTATCCTGTCCTTTCTGGCAGTTTCATAAAAAAAATTTTTTCTTAGCAAAGCCGTAGTCTGTCTGTCTAGCAGATTTCTTCGTACATCTTCTTTCGTGGTATATTCGATAACTTTTCGAGAAATATCTAGAGCTTCGTGCCTGTTCATGTTAAATGACGTACGACTTCAATTTGCAATCTGCTGACCCTCTGGCTACTAACTTTTCTTGAAGATACGCGGTGCGTATAGTTTCCGAGTGCACATGGCTTCCTTCAAGCTTTCTGTGAAATTTATGAGGAACAACTACGGCTATTTTTCGCCCTTTATCTTGATTACATTGTCACTGAACACCTTAAAGATCACGCAGCGCTATCATGTTTTTGTTCTGTTAATTACAGCTCAGTTGGAATTGTGACCCGGAAATGTCTAGGCTGTAGCAATTTGACAATTGTATCGTTTACGTTTATCTCTACTTTTGCCATCGTTTCTTATTGCCATCATCGAAGTTACTAATCTCTCCTCGATATGCCAGGAGATATGTTTCTTATCGTTTCTTATCTCCCCTGGTCATAACAGTGGCCGGGACATGATTCTTTATAAAGTGTGTGATCACCAGGGTCAGTAATACATGCTGTGCAACTTACTCTCGTGCTGGCCACAAGACTGGTAGCCGGCCGCTGTAGATTCTAGGTGCTTCAGTCTGGAACCGCGCTGTTGCTACGGTCGCAGGTTCGAATCCCGCCTCGGGCATGGATGTGTGTGATGTCCTTAGGTTAGTTAGGCTTAAGTAGTTCTAAGTTTAGGGGACTGATGACCTCAGATGTTAAGTCCGTTTGAACCATTTAAACCAAAACTGGTAAGGAGTTTTTGTGGTAGGGCACGGTTGGCAACTGCTGGGTGGTCGGTGGTACATGTGGACGTGCTGCAGTAAGTTTCCCGAACGTACGACACAAGTGCTCGGTGGGATTTAAGTTGGGCAAACTGACAAGACACTCCATTTGCCGAATATCCTCTCGTTACAAAGGCTCTTCCATCTTCACTGTTCGATACGCTCGCGCATTCCCATCCATAAAAATGAAGTCAGGGCCGAATGCACTCCTGAAACCACGCACGTGGGGAAAAAGTACAGTGTTACAACAGTGTTGACCGGTGAGTGTACCGCTTTCTAAGACTTGGGGATCAGTACGCCCGTGCAACATTATGCCTCCACGCGTCATAACATCTGTACCACCAAAACGATCATATTCGTGCGAGCATTACGTGTTCCCACCTCTCGCCATACGATGGTAAGTTTAGAATCACTGCTCATACTGAATCTGCTTTCGTACGTGAGGAGTACGCGACCTCACTCCATGTTGGTCTAGTCGCTATGCTCTTGGCACCATCGCAAACGGTGCCACTGATGTGCGGGTGTCAACGGAACATACTGTTCTGGTCGTCGGGCAGTCACCGCACCACTTTTGAGCCTGAGATTGCGTGCCTTGCAGTCCTGTTAAATGTGGATGCCATTTCACTCGCTGTTTGAATGGGTCTCTTCTTGCCTGTTGCACAATGTAGCGGTCAACTGCTGTTGTAGTTGACCGATATCGATCACCTCCTCTCCTTTGGGCAACAGTGTCTGTGGTTCTAAAAGCTCCTCCTGCAAGTGAAACAACGATATGAGCAATAGCATATTCCTGGGCTACACTCATCACATGCCACCCTTGTCCCAGTTTTCCGGTGGTTCTTACCCGTGTGAAGTCATCCAAATGTTCTCTCCGAGCTACGATGTAGTGTAGAACACCTTCCCACATCCCCACAGAGCACTGTAACTCTGCTCGCGGATTCACACACACACACACACACACACACACACACACACACACACACACACACACTGCCTTTTCCCGTTCCTTCAACTGTCTCGTGCTGCGGGGTCAGCCCCAATCGGCGCTATAGTCACTCTGATCTCCCGTCATGTGACATCCATCTGTCTGTGTACGACTGGGAGGCCTCTGGCAATATGCACCCTCGCTATCATTTATTTCCGCTGAGTAGTTAATATATTATGTGACATTGTCTAGTTCGTCCCTTAAGGTTTGTAGAGCAATGTAATATAATATCTCTTGAGTCGTGACTGTTTGACAGTGATTCAAATGGTTCAAATGGCTCTGAGCACTATGGGACTTAACATCTGAGGTCATCAGTCCCCTAGAACTTAGAACTACTTAAACCTAACTAACATAAGGACATCACACACATCCATGTCCGAGGCAGGATTCGAACCTGCGACTGTAGCGGTCGCGCGCTTCCAGACTGAAGCGCCTGGAACCGCTCGGCCACCTGAGTTGTAAAGTTTGCACCTCAAGTGGCAAAAAGATTCTATGCACATTTCAATCCATCTCTTCCCGAATGACAGGAGGAAACCTCTATGATTGCGTTATGTATTAAACTTTCACGGACACAGCGCTATACCTGTTGTGTAATTTTCAAAAAAATTAACGAAATAAATTATATTACAGAGCCTTTGAGCTGTCGCCAAAACGGAAAGCATATTATTCGTTTATAAAATCCTAGCATTCTAATCAGTGATTCTAAGGCAGTTTAGTTTGGATGATTTTCCCACCCAGCGCCCCGTTAAATCAAAATAAAAGATTTAAGGAACTTCATCAAGCCTCAATGTCAAAACTGGCTACATAATATTTATTTTTAAAATTTATCGGGCCTCATGCCCATCACTGGGGCTTGTAATGGTTCTTTATTTACGTGACCATTACGGCACTCCAACCCCAGTTCTCGATACCAGTAATATCGTACTACTTTTCTGCGAAGTAACAGACATATTTTTGTGACAATATTCACATTTGGTTTTATTAATGTATAGGTACTCCGATGTATCGATATATTACAGTGATATTTCTGTGAGACTGTCACAATCTTTGACTTACTTGTAACCGTTTTGGCACAAATGCACACAGAGCAGTCTTTGTTTCACTTTGCAGAAGTTAAGTTGTCATTTCGCTTTGTGAAAGAACAGTCAAGTCTTGTGTTCGGTTAAAGTGGAAATTAAATATATGAAGATTGATACAAAACTGTTTTCTTGATGATGTGACAATTAAGAAGTATATATGAATTTACAAGAAGTTTAATAAAAATGTGGAGTGTGAACACCAAGTCAAAAATAATTTCTACCATACCATTGTTCTGATTTGGGATTGTTTGATCATTAAGAATTTCCTGAAAAACGCATTTGTTAGGTCTTCAAATATTGCTAAAATACAGATCTGGACCTTCTAGTAGTCAAAGTGGAATCACCCTAGAATCAACAAGTTGAGCCATAACAACTTCGACGAAATCTACGTGGGAATCCATTCAAGATAAGTGCCAAAATTAATGACTTTTTTACAGTGACTTCATTATTTCCATTCTGACGATACCATCCACAGTCAATAACTTTGTTGTTGCCCGATAAAGCGAACATATGCTGCGTGAGCAACATTATTAATCTGATTTCTAACCTACTTTGCAAGTGCTGGTATTGTTAGAGGCTATACACTAAGTATCATTACGATACACGGACAATACTTAATAAATGGGCTTTTCCAATTGGATGGAGGTCAAGCTACATGCCATGAGGAGAGATGGGGGAGGGCAGCAATGGTGAGTAGTGTTTCTCAAGATCTTCTGAAACAGTCCGGAAGTGGCAGATTAAAACTGTGTGCCGGACCGAAACTCGAACTCGGGACCTTTGCGTTGCGCGGGCAAGTCCTCTAGGTAGAGCACTTGCCCGCGAAAGGCAAAAGTCCCGAGTTCAAGTCTCGGTCCGGCACACAGTTTTAATCTGCCAGGAAGTTTCATATCAGCGCACACTCCGCCGCAGAGTGAAAATCTCACTGTGGAAACATCCCCCAGGCTGTGGCTAAGCCATGTCTCTGCAATATCCTTTCTTTCAGGAGTGGTAGTTCTGAAAGGTTCGCAGGAGAGCTTCTGTAAAGTTTGGAATGTAGGAGACGAGGTACTGGCGGAAGTAAAGCTGTGAGGACGGGGCGTGAGTCATGCTTGGGTAGCTCAGTTGGTAGAGCACTTGCCCGCGAAAGGCAAAGGTCCCGAGTTCGAGTCTCGGTCCGGCACACAGTTTTAATCTGCCAGAAAGTTTCATATCGGCGCACACTCCGCTGCAGAGTGAAAATCTCATTCTGGAATCCGGAAGCGATTGATGGTGTCTTGTCTTGCTGAAGATGCACGCCGCCTTCGTGGTCTTGTAGGTAGACAGTGGGTTGCTATATCGTTCAACAGTGTCAGACATCTCAGGCGTCCCATCGCATTTAAACATCTGCACGTTGACCTGTTGGCATTCGAGGTGCAACACCTCATGCACTTGTGGACGTACTTGTATCCAGTTATCAGCGTATAGTAATAGGCACCACGGTTCAACACACCAGGCGACAATGAGCACATGTACGTGACTTCTGCACCCCACAAAATAGGTTTGTATTATGTTTCTTTTCGCTGATTCTTACTATCCGGCACTGAGTTGGCCGCCCGTCGCTGCTAGAATTGGCGAAACTTGGCAGTGACATCTGTCATCATCGCGCTGTTGCCCACCGCAGTTGACTCTGACGTTGGAGGCTTTCCTTGAATGAGGTACTCACGGAACACCCTTGACACGACAGCACGTGAAACGCTCAGCGCCTGTACGCCCTTGGAGTTTGGAGTATCCCATGCGTGAGGGACCCACGACGTGGCCGCGACAGCAGGTCTTGCCAATTCTGCGCCCTGTTGTCACGCCGACAACGTCTGACGACGTCTCAAAAAAATGTTGAAATGTGTGTGAAATCTTATGGGACTTAACTGCTAAGGTCATCAGTCCTTAAACTTCCACACTACTTAAGCTAAATTATCCTAAGGACAAGCACACACACCCATGCCCGAGGGAGGACTCGAACCTCCGCCGGGGCCAGTCGTACAGTCCATGACTGCAGCGCCTTGACCGCTCGGCTAACCCACGACGTCTCACGTACGTTGTTTATCTCAAGAGCGTTGTTCCTGCAATACAGCGAGCACCTGTTTCAATTGTTCTCGAGTGTAATGCAGAATAATCTCACTGTCTTACAAAGGTTGGGGATTAACGAGAAAAAATTTATTTTCCTCTCTCCTCCAAAATACCGCTACTGTTGCCTGTCATACAGTTCCAGTCTTCAATCAGATTATAGGAAGGCTGCTGTAAAATATGACGTCAATAACCATTAGATCGCATCTCAGTCCGTGAATATTGTACAGTTTCTATCTTTCCTCGTAGGGCCAAATCTATCACTGCTACTCGTCACGCAAGTTTGAGTTCATTTGTATCAGCTGCTACACTTTCTTGAAGCCGACTGCTGAATGAGCACGGCGTAAATAGATCCCTGCTAGCGACGTGCATCGGTGGGGTGTTTCCAGTGAATGGGTGCCACCGTTTGATGTGCCGCGTGCTTAAGCGGACGGGCTGTGACGTAACGCAAGTACTTAGCGGCCACCAGATAAGACGCAACTAGCAGTCTCGGATCGCCATCACTTTGAAATATGGTCGCACCGCAGATTTATTGGTGTTCGTCGGTCGTGAGCATCCACCGTGTCAGGAGCTGTACTGGACTGCGACGTCGCCTTCAGATAACTCTGGGCCACTTTACGGGGAATTTATTTATCACGTGTTACGCTACCGGCGTCCAGTAACATAATGCGCTCGTCATTGCACTTAGCTCTTCCACAACGTATATTGCTACAGGTTTACCTCTTACTAGACAACAGCTCATACTTTTACGTGGCTAATTGTTTCAGAAAAAGACTTTCCCACATATCGAGTATCTTTGTGTTATTTAATTAAATGTCCGAGCTCGAAATAAACTTTTCACCGACTGATAGAATGAAAGAAGCGTGTATTTTGTGGTCTTCGGAATACTGTAACCTTTTTTAAGCACTGAATCATTAATGCAACTACTTCTTTTATTTTTTCAAAAAAGCGACGATTTATGTTTCTAACGTTACGCGTGAGATGTTATGCAGGTTATCTCAGTCATGTGCCTCATTTTAATTATTTAAGACGTTATTTTTATTGAAACAGAAATAAAATCTGCTAAACGGAAGGCCATGTTATCGACATAGTTCAGTATGAGGACCGATATGAAATCTTTTCGTGCCCGGTTGATGATGATTACACTGTTCACGCTATATGGTTTTTCACTTTTAGCACATTTCTGTTGAAACTTACAAAAAGGTCACAGAGTACATTATGAACAAGTGGATACACCGTTCTACTGAAAACAGAAGAACATAGTCGTTTCAGCTGGTGATCCATACAAAAGTTCCTGACACTACTCTCATAGCGAAGCAGTTACCTTTTGCATTGTTCCACATGTTGAAAAGTTTTTTTTTCGTTATTTTCAATCGTTTTAGAAATTCTGGATGCGTCCCCATTACGTACGACATCCCCTATATAAACCAATACAGGGTGTCGAGGAGCGATGATTAATAATCAGGGATATGACAGAAAATATCATCCAAACCAAAAAGTATAATGCATATCTTAAAACCTATGATCTCTTGTTTATCTTAGCTATTGTGAAACACATCTCTTTTGCTTAACAATTGCTCATAGCTCTTAAAATACGCACATTACAATCCATGTTTACAAGATTATTTGGCTTCGAATAATCGCTCCTGTCACATTCCTGAATATTGATCATTCCTCCTGTGACACACTGTATAAGGCATATATTAGTTTACTGGAACATTTCTTCAATACCTTACTTTGCTACTATAAAACAAAGGCCATTACCAAGAATAATAAGAAAGTTTACAATGTGCTTTATTTGTTTACTAAAACAGTAGCGGTTCATTCATAATATCACTATTAATCTTCTGGACTTTGCCGGTATGTGTTTGAAGTCATTTAGTTGTAGTGTTAACGAATTATATTATTTTTGTCGTCTACTAACGTGAATATCACACCTGCTGAGAAACCCTTTTGGGCATGCACAACAATTGTGGCAACAGTTAACGTCAATTACCTGATACAGCACAAACTTACAAAATAGAGGTTGTCTTCAAGAAAGAGTAATATGTTATTTTTAATTTCGGTTATATTGTCATCGGACGGAAGTAGCCAGTAAGTCTACTCTAATCCGCAAATAGTTTATGACAGTTAAGAGTCATTTTACCATTTACTCTCTTCGTCCTACGTGTGCTAGATAGCTTCATCAGTTTCAATAACGTACTCATAAACGCAATACATTCATGGTCTTTATTATAAGGAGATGTGAAATTCTTGAAACTCTTCGTTATGCGACGGAACAGAGAACTCTGATGACCTGTGATGAGTGATGTGCCGGTGCAGTAATTCACATGCCGATATATGCGCGCAATCGACAGCGTAAAGATGTTACGGATCAAATTTCCTGCATCCTCATTGCTAGACCTTCCTACAGACTTACTAAACTAATTTTAACATGTGGCTGAAAATGTTACACTTTGTTGCATCACTTTAATCAGTCACCTAACGACATCATCGCCCTCCATATGTCTCAAGTGTGGATATTGGTGTTTGTAAGCTAAGTGCATTCGTGTCCATAGCTTACTACATCTTCGGGAGAACGGATCAGCATGTGGCCCGGCAATAATATATGCAGCGAAAGATGGCTTGGCAACCTTGTGAGACGTGACAAAGTGAAACGTATTGAAGTTACACCGATACCAGGCTATAAGCAGTGAGCAGTTCTTCCTCTGTGAGGTGTCGCTCTGATGGCAGCATGTAGGACACCAGTTGTGAGGAACTGCCTTAACATAGAGCACAGCGGCTCCCAGTGCTGTTGATCAGGCAGTCCTGCTTCACTTGCCATTACGTATCCCATTGCTGAACAAGGGTCCTCTAGAGATCACCAGTGATCCGTGATGTCATTTTCGGGGCTACAGTTCTGCAACCTAGAGCCTCTGATAGATGTTCTGTCGGATCTATGCTTAATGAACGAGCTGTCCCACCGAGGCATCCTATATCTTCACATTGGCATCTCTTACATGAATCCTAGATCCATATTCATCATGAAGAAGGCTAATATTCTGCTGCAGAATAGACTTCAACCCTCACAGTTCCCGTGTCCACTAACGGTGAACGAGACACAGCGCTGGCACCTCAAGGATGCGCCTTTGTGTAAAAGGATGGCACAGGCGCGTTACCTAATATACAGAAAAAGATATACCAGCCGACGATCCACAGTCTCATGCGAAATGTAGCAGCCACGAGATATCTATCCAGGGCAGGTTCTATGTTGGTTGGACTTCACTGGACACTTACGGTTGTAGCACATGGTTGGTCTTGTCCGCACTGCTGTGGCATCTTTCCTCAATCCAGGAATATTTTCTACAGCCGTGAAGTGACACTAAAGGTGACATTAAACACCCAGACCACCTCGCGCCGACTGCAGCTGCACTATACACTCCAATGATGACGCGGCGCATGATTTCAACCAAATGTACTAAATATGCCAACCTGCGTTACTAGGACCAAAGAGTGTGTGTCAAATGCACAATATGAGAAGTCAATGCCACTAGTCTCAAGAGCTCGGCCCACACGAACTGTTGGAAGCACAATAATCACTAAGAGATCTCAAACTAGCGTACACTGTATGAAATGTTTGTCGGGAGGCCCAGATCTTGCAACGTGTGATTTCCATTTTTGGGCAAGCTGATAGAACTTGAAAAGTAGTGTCATGTATCTGTGTCACTTCGACATTTAGTGCTGCATTCAATAAATGTTACGCGGCGTTCCATAATAATGTGTAACTTACATTTAGAAGGCCCTTCATAAGATGGAAGATAATACTCGAACTTTCGAAAGGACGACAGTTGAAATCTGTGTCCTGGCATCCAGATTTAGGTTCTCTGTGATTTTCCTAAGTAACTCCAGGAAAATGGCGGAATATTCCCTTTGAAAGGGCACAGCCGATTTCCTTCCCCATCCTTGAAACATTCTGAGCGTGTGCTCCTTCTCTGATGACCTCGATGACGACTGGACGTAAACTCTGATCTTTCTTCCTAGCTTCTAACTTGCGGATAATAAGCTAAAAGCTCGAGTCTCGGTGCAGCACACAGTTCTGATCTGCCAAGAAGTTTCAACGAGTCAACATCATTGCTCATAAACAAATAATACCTTGCAGTAGTCTTCTTAACAGTGGATGTAGCTTGAGACAATGACCATGGAAGCTATCAACTTCTTCAAATTTCATCTTGCAGAGTAAATTCTAGCTTAAGCTATATTGATATCCTTTTTGATTCTCATTTGATTTGTCGACGGCAGACTTAGTTTCAAAATACCTTCACGTATCAAGCAGATGTCCGAAGGTGCTTAAGCTGAATCAAGTAAAGAAAATCGCGGAACTGACAGTTCCAGACTTACTTAAAGAAACCCGAGGAAGAGTAATTGATGTGTTAAACAGGACACTTAAACAGAACCCTCCTTCGGTCAGTTCTTGAGGTTTATTTTACGGTGAGAGACCCTTACGCAGTTGTATTGTGGGAAGAGTGGGAAGAGATTCAAAGAATAACTCCGTGCTTCGTCATGTGTTCGTTAGTGAGCGTGGCACAGAACCGCTCAACAAGCTGCAGTATGGGAAGTACCAAGAAAGGCGTTTCACGGCACTGAGTGACCATGTTCCATACGACTCAACTAACACATTACTTTCTAAATCATACACCTCACGAAACAAACCAGACGGTTGAATTACAGAAATTCTGACCTATACTCATGGGTCGACAGTGTTTCTTCTCGCGTAGCATCTGCGAAACGAATGGGGAAGGGAATGTTAAGTACTGTCCACCACACACTGTACGGCGGCTAGTGGAATACAGATGAGATTTTGATGACATAAACGACCGTGGAAATTATTCTGCTCTCACACTATTCATGAAATAGACTTAATTCTTCCTCAAATCGCATTTATCAGTTATCAGTAAGCATCTTAAGGTTAGAGGATGTCTGAGGCATTGACCGTGAAAATTATTTCAGTTCCACGACGGGACACTGTACCTTATTCTTCCTCCTTCTTATAATTATTTCAGTTCTACAGTTTGCATTCAAATAGCTAAATTATTTCTTAATCCCTATTTACCTGCTGTTTTGTGACAAAGAATATCTACTCATTTCTGCTTTGTATAGACTGTGGTGGTTCGTGTTCTGCTGCAAAGACAAATGTCAGTAGAAACCATTTCATTAGCTTACTTGTCCTTGCCTCAACCTTGGAATTGTTGTGCCACTTTAAGGGAAAACAAACTGTGCGTACATACAATAATCGAAATCGAAATTGTGTGTCTCGATGCGAAATGAAGGAATAGTAAGAATGTATCAAACTCTTCGAGTAGCGACAGTTATATATATATATATATATATATATATATATATATATATATATATATATATATATAGTGAGAAGATGCACCGTGTTCTCGGTTTCATAGTGACGTAATAAATGATTTAGAAACAAGATTTTGACTATAAGTAACAAATCACACGCTAAGCTGTTAAATTTCCATTACACTGAAGGCCGCACAAAGGCCGCTGATTTATCTTCTCACCTCATTACGCAGTCTCCTACGTCGCGCTAATCCAGTTCTAGTGACGAAAGTTGTGTAGGAACATTTTGCACGGATACATTTCCCAGGCGCTGAACGGGAGGAACCGAAACGAGCAAACCGTGTCTCGGCTTCTACGAATGTCTGCACATGTTTTGACAAGTCAATAGAGACATACATCACCTGCAAGATTGATGAATCTTTTTCACATAAGTGTAAAATGTTGGAGGCGGTTTTAGAATTCACAGTGTGTTGCTTAGTGCGGCTGGCCGGCTCGCCATTCTCTGCTGCTCATTCTTTCGTTTCTTTCTAGAAACGCAGCCTGAATGTTGATAACCTTGGGACTGGAGGCGCTGCAACCTTTGTTTTTTGTTTCTCCACACTGCTGTACTTTGATGACGCTTGTAGCCTGTCAGTCCTCTTTTTTTCCTCTTTTGTTCTGCATTTTTTTGCTTTCTCATTCTACTAAATTAATGTCTTTACAGCTGCGTGTGTCGTCATAATTTTGTTGGCAGAAAGCTCGCCCGCCGCCTGTGACGCCGCACCCGCGCACTTCCGCAACCCTACTGTCAGTTCCTATCCTCGGACTTTTCCTTTTCTACCGTCCCTATCCCCGCACGTACTAATACTTACTCTTCGGAACGCCTTCGCTTAGGTTTACACGTTCCCTATTTTTGTACAGCGCTGCACGAGAGTTCTCGACGACGTCGTATAAAAGAGAAATGTATAGTCGCCTTAATAAAGCCAGTGTTCTTAGTACAGTTTAGTATTTAGTGTTGTCGAACGTTCATACGTTCACTGTTGTAAATAGACAGCTGTATTAAATAATGAATAAACATCTTACGGAACATTTACCATCAACATGCTAACGTTTCCTTCTTTATGATTTTGAAAAACGTTGTAGCTTAGCATACTGGTTCGATGCTACGATCGAAACGAGACATTATAGTCTATGCGAAAATATGACAGCCATGCTCAGGGAACTTACGTTGCAATCGCTGGAAGAAAGGTGATGCCCTCTCAAGTAAATTTAGAGAACCGGTATTTGAAGTTGACTAGAAGAATTCTACTGAGTCTATCGTATATCTCGCGTAGTAACCACGACAGTAAAATAAGAGATATTACGGAAGCATACAGAGGGACATTAACTTTTCCCTCGGTTGCTACGCAAACTAAACGAGTGAGTAAATATCAATATTAACACGGAGTACTCTCATCCATATAGTGTACAATGGCTTACCTATTAGGTAGTAAAAAAGGAGAATGTATCACCATCAACGTGAAGACACGAGCAATAAAAACAATATATTCGTAAAGCGACCGATTTTAACAGACAAATTATGTATGTGCTTGTTCATGTGGTGTACGAGAATTCGTGGAATAATAATAAACTATGAAATACGCTTGCTTACTGATGTGTAGAAAAGCTGAAATTATTAAGTATGTTACTAATGAAACGAAGAAGTGCTATAAGTATGCTAATATTGTGGAACAAAATATCAAATAATTATTTCTTAACACTAAACACTATCTCATGCGTCTCTGATTCGCCTTTAATCTTCTTATTTTACAGGTGTACTACACAAGAAACCTTAACAGCCGTTCGTTATGAGTACAGGAAACGAAAAACCATTGATGTATTTGCATTTCAAGCACGAAACGTATGAACCTTTTATGTACTTGAGACTTTTATCGTAGTGTTCCGACATACAGATACACGGAGTATAAAACGGACAACTTCTAGAACTGAAGTCTATCAAAGTCAGTGGATGCTGGGTGGCCACTCAGTTACCAGGGTTTTCCTAATACCCTCGTCGTCTGTAATAATATATACCATATAACACTCAGAATATATTTTAAAAAAATTATACTTCACCATCCTCTGCAAATAGACACAATACAGGAAGATTGCGTGCGCTTTTCCGACGAATGTGTGTGATGAGGTGGGGGTGGGGAGTGGGGTGTCTGTGTGTGTGTGTGTGTGTGTGTGTGTGTGTGTGTGTGTGTGTGTGTTTAGAGTGACTCACATTGTTGATGGTAAAGTTCTTTAGAGGCACGACAATAATCCGTATACACACATTTCTCTTTTAGTAGGGACCCGCCGTGGAAGCAGTTTCAGTATACCACATCCACAATACTCGACGCTGTAGTAGTGCAATGTGTCTACGGCGACAGTTCGATTGTTGACGCTTGCCGGTGCGTCAGCTTCTGTTGTCTAGAAACCACAAACGATTCAGGCAATTGATGGGTACCGAGTTGTAAAATATGGTTTTCTGTACCAATTCCTCTTCTAAACGCACTACAGTGGCAGTCGCTTATACAGTAGAGGCTACCGTAGTAGCTGCAATTTGCCTTTATTGATGATCGGCATATCTGATTAACGCCGTGAGATGACATAGACTGCCATTGTACATTACACACAGTCTCAAACACTTAAGTGTCGAGGCACAGTTTAAACAGCAACCACAACATCAGCAAAGTCGCAGAACTCGACTTCCTTGCCATCTTGTAGCCGTCTCCACCTTCCACATTTCAGCTTGACGATGTGCCGTCACAAATGACATTGAATGCGAAAGCCTAGTTGGAATAACTATGGGTATCACTTCCTGTCTGAATTGCAACCATTTAAAGTTCTATTAAATACATTAACAGGTTATAGTTTTCGCAGAGGATACGAGAAACATAGTAGCCAGAGTGATGTATCGCTTCCTGTAAAGTCTCACAGAACGCTGGTACTGACCCAGTAAGTTAGTACTCAGGGTCACATCGATCACAGCCACCTCCCGAATGTAACCCAACGCACGGGAAAGCAAGACCCAGAACTCGTTCATAGGTAGATCCATCGTCTCTTTAGTGACGGGCGCCCTTCGTGGTAAAGCAGAGAGTGGAGAAGCTGGGAGAAAGAGCCCGGTCGACATCCGCGTGTCAGTGTGCCAGTGCAAGCTGCTTTAAGGCTGCAGCCGCCGCTGGCCACGTCCGCCGGAAAGGGAAAAAGGAAAGCGAAGGAAGCACCAAGCAGCTTGCCATGCAGTGCTGGCTGGCAATAATAAACAAGGTGACGGCTCTCCCTCTGAAGGACGCTCACAGCTGCCTAACAAATTCATGCCTCTTCGTCACCGCTCAAGCCAGCATGTGGCTACACTGTATTTTTTGTTTGTTTTGTTTTTAATTTTCGTTGTTCAATACGTTGGATTCGATTACCGCTAACCGTTCCGCTCCGGTGTTGTATTTTAAAGTGTACGTGTTTCACTACACGACTGCTATGGCCGCCGTTACGGGCTAGAGGAGAACAACGCAATTCTGCTCCTGACTTCTATTTTATTTTATCTATTTAACAGGTTCTGTGGGTCAATGTGTGGCAAAGCTTTTTGTTCATACTTTACATGACGTTCATTACAACGTTTATAAACACAGGAAACTGAAGTATACGAATAAATGACACATTATAGAGAAAAGTTCTCAATTACTGTGGGTAACTCCTGTACATACTAGACTTAGTGTGCCACAAGGAAATCTTTCAGTTTAAATTTGAAAACTTCGGGTTTATCACTCAGTTTTTTCGGTTATGCCTGAAACCTATTGAAAATGAAACTAATTGCATATCTAAATTTACATCTTTACTCTTCAAACCACCATGAAGTGCATGGCAGAGGCTATGCCCCATTGTATCGGTTATCAGTGTTTTCCCCCTTTCCATTTACGTATGGATCGTGGGAAGAATGATTGTTTAAATGTACAAGCTGTAATTAGTCTAACCTTCTCTTCGTGATCCCTGTGCGAGTGATACATAGGGAGCTGTAATGTATTTCCAGATTCGTCACTTGAAGTTGATTCTAGAAACTTTCTAACTATGTTTTCAAGTGATAGTTTGCGTCTGTTTTCAAGCGTCTGCCATTCCAGTTCTTTCAGCATCTTCATGACACTCTACCATGAGTCGAACAAATCTGTGACCATTCTTGCTGCCCTTCTTTATATCCGTCCAATATCCCCTGTTAGTGAAAAAGACCAATAAAAAGGTGTTAGCATGTGGACGTAATGTGCTGTTCCAGTCTCTTCTGTACCCAAGGTCCATCACCGTTCCCTTTGGATCCCTACGTAATTCGGTGCTCTCCGATACACACGATCGAACAGCGGAGGAGTAGTACTCAAGCGTCAACTTTAGGTTACAATATCTCCGGATGTAATTAACATTTTACAATGCAACAAACGGCACTGATTACGTATTTGTTTATATGTTCAGATGTGCTAACAAAACTAACGGGAATCCATTTAAAAAACGTAGGTTTGTGTTAAAAAACATACTTCCGTGCATTTTTTTATGGTTTGTATTAACCAATTACACTAGCCCCTCTCCTCACATTCGGTCTGTGGAATCGATTCGTCAGTATTTGATGTGGTTTACGAAATATATCCAGCGGTAATGTTAGGTGACTCACCCTGTATACAACATGAATAGCAAAGGTCCCAACACACATCTCAGAACTTACTGCTACATCCGAGATAACTTACTACGTCCTCCCTACCAAAAAATTTCATTCTAATCAGAAATTTGGCTTGATACACCATACGATCGTATTTTTGATAATAAGCGTAGCTTTAGTACTGTATCAAACTTTTTTTTTTTTTTTTTTTAAATCGAAGATTACTGCGTCTACCGGACTGCCTTGATCCATAGCTTTCAGCATGGCATGTCAAAAATGTTTGGTTTCACATGATCGATGCTTTTGGAATTCATGCCGGCTAGCAGGAAAGAGTTCATTCTCTTCAGGATACCTGACCTGTGCTTTTTTCCAAATACTGTGCACGGTTTTTTGTTCGAGGAATCTAAGGTAGATTATAGTTAAAATAGGGTATACCTCTGCCTCAAATTCAGTATAGAATCTCAGAGAGGTCCCATCGCCCTTCGAACTTTGTTCAGTTTCAACGAGCCGGCCGAAGTGGCCGTGCGGTTGAAGGCGCTGCATTCTGGAACCGCAAGACCGCTACGGTCGCAGGTTCGAATCCTGCCTCGGGCATGGATGTTTGTGATGTCCTTAGGTTAGTTAGGTTTAACTAGTTCTAAGTTCTCGGGGACTAATGACCTCAGCAGTTGAGTCCCATCGTGCTCAGAGCCATTTGAACCATTCAGTTTCAACGAATGCAGCATTTTCTCAACGCCACTGACGCTAATATCATCTTACTCATCTTTTCAGCGGTACGAGAATCAAATTTGTGCAATACTCCTGGTTTTTCCTTTGTAAAGGAACATTCGGAAACTGAGTTAAGCAGTCTTTCTTTCACTTTTCCACCCTCAGTTTCAGTTTCTGTCTCGTGAATCATCTTCTGACAATATTTTGCTATGTTAGTCACTGGAAGTTTCACGCATTTCTCTCTCGACAGCCAAACGCGTTTTATTCAAGTTCTCTCTGTCTATGGCCCTCTGCTTTGTTTTATACCTCTTACGCAGCATTCTTTGTTTCCTCCTCCCTCATATTACAAAGTGTTCCACTGGGTACCTATCTATCCAATGCATGGTTAACTGTTCTTTTAAACTTGACCCATGTCTCTCCTACGTAGCCCTGTCCTGAGTTAATAGTTTCAAGTTGCTTGTTGAAGTTGGACACTACTGCATTTTTATCTAGTTTACCAAACATTTACATCACTCTACTTGTTCTTGCTGCTCTTTGTACTTAGTTGCTATAACTGCCTCATGATAACTGATACTAGCTTCGATGCGGACATCCTCAAAGAAGACAGATCTGTTTGTTTACGTTAGATCTAATTTTATTTCCATCTTGAGTGGGGTTACGAACCATCTCTTCTAGGTAGTCTTCAGAGAAGGAATTTAGTAACGTTTCGTAGGACCTGTTGTCATGCCCACAAAACTGTAATTATCCCAAATGTACTCCAGTGAGTAGAGTATGATTGGGAAACTTACGAACTAGTGAAATGAGGTTTTTTCCAAGTTTTCAGTTACATCAGGAGGTGCGTCTTATGGTCGACAGAAGGATCCAATCATAATTTTATTCCCACCCTTGTTACTGAGACATGTCCAAACAGTCTCACAAGCAGTTTCAATTTCTGTCTTGGTAGACTTGACTTTCTTGTCTACTGCGACAAATACACCACCTCTATTTCCCATTAGCCTGTCGTTTTGACATACGCTTAAATTTTACACAAAAATATCACAGCTGTCTGCTTCGAGCTTTACCTAACTTTCTGTGTAGAGTATTATGTGAACTGCACTGATATTTAGGAGCGCTTCCAACTCTGACACATTGCTGCGAATGCTTCGGCTGTTACCCACCAGGATTGTAACATTTTCTCCTGTGCGCGATATTTCTTTGTATACATCCTCCTATACAATCCATAAGGAACTGTCATCCAATTGCAAATCGTTTTTCCATCTAGTGTTCACAGAGTGAATGTTGCAGTTTTTTCCTGAATGCGAAATTCGCCAGGTGATACGGCAAATCTGCCTGACGGCGCTTTTCTGGACTAAGAATATTCTTTGTGAACACACAGAGTTATACAAAATATACCAGAGTGAAATTAAGAAAACAGAGTGAAATTAAGCAAACAAGTCATCGGGTTTCAGCATCAGAAGCAGTGAAAGTTATTCTAATAGCGAAGTCAGTAGCGTTCATTTTCTACACAAGACCTTGAACTTGATAATTCCAAGAAAGCTTTTCATGTAAATTCGGTTGTAAGAATTTAAAAAAGCCAACTTCGCTGAATGTTTTACCACGACGGGACAATAAAATTTAGCTTTTATAAGGTTTCTGAGTTAGGAACTGTGTGCAGTTGTTTTGTTGCAGTCAAGCGTTAGTCTGTTCTCTGAAAGCTACGTGCTGATGTTATCGAGTTGTATGAGTTCTTTCAGCAAAACACGTGGCCCTCGGTTCGACTGAATGCTGAAACCCTACGAAAATTACTTGGCCAAAATCTTTCCTTTACGATAACTCCGTAACTACTAAACTTGACTCTAATTGGTACTCATCAATAACGAGCGTATAAAACAGCATTATAGCCTAGAGTCGAAGGTATTTTGATCACCAACATTAGCATTCGGCAGTTCTTACCCTCCTCGCTCCTTGGCCATGGCCCGCCTTCCGTTCAGAAACCAAATTTATTGAATTATTCATACGGTTGTAATATCAGCTCCTGCGAAGGTATCTTCTAATACTCGGTGTAGAAGGAAACTGGCCGAGGGCCATCACTCGGCTCGGAGTCAAATTTATATCACATTTCGTGAACGTGGCACCTCTGAAACATTCCATCCCTCTGTGAATCGTCGGTTAGAGTTGCACTCGGCGGATATCCTGAGGGGCGACATGCATGGCTGCGCTCGGCTTATTATTTATGGGGTCGTAATTGTGACAGGTTGTTCCAGCGTCCTGTGAGAATTATCTGAGTCAACAGGTGCCGCCTCAGCTACTGCTGCAATCACTTATGCGTCCCCACACTCCGACAAATGTGTCCAACTACCTTTCGTTATTTGCTTGAAGATATCTGCTATGTGCAATCCGCTCTCTCAATCGTTTTTCATATGGGGAAGAAACATACATAGCCTATTATTTGCGAACAGATTTCGACAGTAAGTTTAGGTTTCAGCGTGCGGTAACTGCATGTACTGTGGCTGTATGTACCCTCGGGGACCATACAACAAGCAAACATTTCGCTAATCTCGTGTTGCTCTGCATAAGCTGTTTCAGGTTCATGTTGCTGTCTTACTGTTGCATTCAAGTCTCTTCACTGTTTAGAGACGGGCCAATTGAGGCAGTGCAGTGCCTGTAACCTGTAGTGAGTATTACTCGTAGATTAATTAGATGCGGTTTTTCAGATTAAACGTTCCTACGATAAATCCCAGGCGGCTGGCGTGACAGCGTGTGTCCTAAACTTGTGCGCCAGACCGTACTTTATCCACACAGTTATGCGTGTTCTGTAATCACCGAAGCTTTTAATATATTCATGTATACATTTAATTCAATTTTTTCTCTCCTCTTTTTTTGGCTCACCTCCTTGAACTGCAGAATTTCTCCTTCCACTGCCGGTGAGACTTTCTGGACCTGTTCCAAGCTCACACGCCTCCTTAAGCAGAGGCTCTTCAGTTGCACACGTACTCCGTCGGATTAAACTAGCGACGCTTCGAATTGGTGTTACTGTTCTGCTCGGGCGTTCAAGTCTCCTTATTTAAGGTGAGCAAGACACGTAACTCGCTCGTGAATGGACCTCACAGGTTGTCATCGCAATGCGTCGCTCTTATTGTCTGATGTCTGTCACATAGAGAATAATCTGTTGAAATTCACTCAAAACACGCATTCTGAATTTTCTGTGACTATAGTTGCTAGGGACACACTGATAATATTCCTACGCAGAGCACATTACTATAATTTATATTCTGCTACAGTAAAAATGTATAAGAGAGACTTATCAGAACAATGATTCGGGTGAAGCAGGCTTCAAATTACCGTTCTACCATCCTCATTACATTTTCCATGGTTTATGTAAATCAGTCCAAGCAAATTCTTGTTGTTTCAGTAAGGTCTCGGCCGATTTTCTTCCCCATTTTCATCGAACTGAGTTAGTCTGTTGACAGAGTGTTGAAAATGAAATACTTTTTTTCATCATTTTTATCTTTGAAATACTATGTCACTTGATCGATGAACATTTTTGAGTCGGCAAACTTTCACAGACGATTTGTTTCGGTCGACACCGTTGTTTCAGAAACTTGGTGAGACGACCGGCGGCAGGTAACGTTTTCGTGTGCAGCAGATTTCCCTGAGAGAGAACGGTGGGATGGCGAATGCGATCGGTTGGCGGCGGGCGCGTTGCGGCGCCATGTGGCGGTCGGCTTCCGGGGCAGCTGACGCCACGCGCGCCCGGAAACGGACGTCGGACGTCTTGCTTCGCTACTCTCGCCTTCGTTGCAGCTTAAGAAACTGTTCTGTTTCATTCCCCTTCCCACACAGTGTGGAGCCGTTTTATTTTAGCTCAGTACTGTAGGCATCAGGCAGGTACCTTTATCTGGACGGTTCGTAAACACCAGAACAGTGCTAGCAGGGTCTCTCTTTTCCTGTTGACACTTTTGAACCTAAGTTCAAGAAACATCATGAACGTTTTTGTCTCTCATTCGACTATACGGGGTTATTCAAGAGGAACCTTCCGCCGTCATGAAAGAGACAGTATTTATGATGAAAACAATCAGATGTCGCTGCCGAAGGTCACAAATAGCGTGATCGCTCCGTGGTTACGACCATAGTCCTGTATTCGGCAGGCGCAGAGTTAAAATCCTGGTTAAGATATTCTGATTGTCTTATCCTTATGCAAGTGAATTAGCGCTACATCCTTAATAACCTCGATCTCGATAGGAAATTTAACGACCATTCCTTTCTAAAACTCTAAGGCGCTGCAGTCATGGACTGTGCGGCTGGTCCCGGCGGAGGTTCGAGTCCTCCCTCGGGCATGGGTGTGTGTGTTTCCTTAGGATAATTTAGGTTAAATAGTGTGTAAGCTTAGGGACTGATGACCTTAGCATTTAAGTCCCATAAGATTTCACACACATTTGAACATTTTGAACTTTCTAAAACGCACCGAGATATTTATTTGTAAGATCAGACTAACAACGCCTAAAGCATAACAAACTAACAGAAATGTTGACTAATCTGAAACTGCTGGCTATCGTTTCACTTCTGGAGCAATGCAAAGGAAAATGTTACACGCCCGGAAAGTTTTCCAAATCTTAGCTATTCACGTCAAAGCGTCGCGTGGAAATGTGTTAGGTAGCAGGCGTGAGAGCATTCTCTTATAACTGTTATGTATGTACATATGCCATCGTTTCACTGATGGTATGTCCGCCCCTGGTGGCTGAGTGGTCAGCGCGACAGAATGTCAATCCTAAGGGCCCGAGTTCGATTCTCGGCTGGGTCTGAGATTTTCTCCGCTCAGGGACTGGATGTTATGTTGTCCTAATCATCATCATCATTTCATCCCCATCGACGCTCAAGTTGCCGAAGTGGCGTCAAATCGAAAGATTTGCACCCAGCGAACGGTCTGCCCGACGGCATTTACTGATAGTATACCATTAACCTCTTTCGGCAATTAATACTGCTGGCCATTTCGATGACATACTAAGAGGTGTGGCGCATTTCCCTTTGTATCACTTCTGCAATAGGAACATTTACAGTTTACTCAAAACCAGTATCTACATTCTGTACACATTAAGCCACCTTTGTCATTTATGCAATGTGCCTCTTTCAAAGCGTTATTCGTTATTTATCTTCTAAATGTTTTTACAAATGGCTCCACAAGTTTTATTGACCAATGAACACTCGTTTGTCATTGGGGCCCTCTCATGTAGGAAAAGTTTAATTATAACCATCCTGTATTAGTCACGCCAACGGCCTTGCCGCAGTGGATACACCGGTTCCCGTGAGATCACCGAAGTTAAGCGCTGTCGGGCGTGGCCGGTATTTGGATGGGTGACCATCCAGCCGCCATGCGCTGTTGCCATTTTTCGGGGTGCACTCAGCCTCGTGATACCAATTGAGGGGCTACTCGACCGAACAGTAGCGGCTCCGGTCAAAGAAAACCATCATAACGACCGGGAGAACGGTGTGCTGACCACACGCCCATCCTATCTGCATCCTCAACTGAGGATGACACAGCGGTCGGATGGTCCCGATGGGCCACTTGTGACCTGAAGACGGAGTGCTTAGTGCTTGTATTAGTCACGCTCTTAAAATTGCACATAGGTCAGTTTGGAGCGATGTATATAGTGAAAAACTGTTAACAGGCAGTATTGTGAAGTCATGGCAGTGAAGTGGCGCGTATGTGCCAGACTGTTGTATATAATCATGGTAGTTACATGGGGCGACGTGGAGACGCGACAGAATGGCAGAAAGGAACTATCGTGTTAGGATATGTTGATGGCCACTCTGTCAAAGAAACTGCCCATTTATTAGTGTACAACGTGGGCTGGCCAATGAGTTTACCAGGAACAGTACATCACTATCAGCAACATACTGTGGCGAAAGAATAGTGATGCAGAAAGGTCCTAAACGGCCAGGAGAGCTGACGAATGTCCTACCTTGTCAACGACCTGATTTAAAACACAACAAACATTACTGGTGGCAGTAAATATAGGTCCAGATCAACCAGCTTACGAACTAACATTGCGGAGGAACCTGCATTAGGGGATAGGTACTTCGCAAGATGCTATTGCTACTGCACATCTTCAGTGGGCGAAACAACACAGAACGTTGAGAGCAGCTGGCTGGAGACGTGTGGTGTGGTCCTATTAGCCACTATTTTGTCTTTTTTTCAAATGATGCAAGGCGCGAATGCATTGACGTGCCAATGAGGCGTTCAAACCGCAGATGGAGGATGTAATTCAGGCCGGACGTGGATGTGTGATGTAGATGTTTTTCATGACAGTTATTCGTGCCAATGACGTTTTGTAGATGTTTTTCGTGCCAGTCATTCAGGTTGCCGTGAACATGAATTAGGATGGTTATTTCGAAGTACTCGGTGACAAAATTCTGGCCTTTCTTCAACATATTCGTGACGCCTATACTGTGGACACTATCGTCTTCCAAAATGATAACTGTTGACAAAGTTTGACGCATACGCTACAAGCCGGTTTGACGAACACTCAGGCACGTTGTCGCACCTCGAATGGTTTCTTAAATCACTCGACCTCAACCGCGTAGAAACTGTCTGGAACGGTGGCTGACATGTAGCGATCAACATACGCAGGAGCTAATTGTTATAACCAAAAGAAACTACAGTCGCCCGTTCATAACTGTGGGTTCTCTGATTCCTCTGGGAAAGGGCACGCTGGAACTTTATTACATGAATGTTACTTACCTTGATATAACTCTTTGCCACAGGAGTGCCTGATAGTTTACAACTGCCATTGGCTACTAAAGCATCACTTGATGCAGTAATTACCAAACAGTTCTCTTGAAGTGCAACGTTCAATATTTACAAAAGTACATTCCGTCTGAGACTGGAATAACCCTTTAGTCCTGCTCGATGATGTTGACTGCTTCGACTGAACTCACGAATTGGGACAGAGCAGTTCCATGCTCGGCTCTATATTGACCTCTGTGCGAGGACGCTGCGGGATTGCGAGAGAGGGCGTGTCTTCTGTAGCCTCTCCCATTCGTCGTAGCGGATTACAGCGAAACATCGCTCGCTACGATCTTCGGTCGGACGATAGCATACTAATCATCAATTACTGGCTTCAGCTGGATATGACACAGCTGAACAAACTTGTAGAATATTAGTCGCTGAATTGAGGACGTCATCAAAGCTAGAGGCGGCGTTGTAAGATATTAGCGTCATGAGTCGTGGGATGTTAGTGTGCTCATTCGCTCTTTGTCCACAGCTCGTGGTCTAGTGGTCGGGTGCTGTTGGCTTCATCTCATGAGGGTTAGCAGCCCTCTGTAATAAAAAAACTGAGCTAATCGATCAACAACGAACTTAAACGGATATCTTACGACGTCCGCCCCGAGCAGATGCAACGACCAAAAGCGAATAAAATGAGATTTAAAAAAAAAGTGGTTGCGTCACTGTGTGTAGATCGCAGGGTACCGAGTTCGATTCCTGGCCGGGTCGGGCATTTTTTTTTGGCTCGGGGATTGGGTATTCGTGTTGGTCTGATCATTTCATACCATTTGCATCGACGCGCAAATCGCCGAAGCTACGTCAAATATAAAGCCTTGCACTAGGCGGCCAAACGACGCCAGATGGGCATAGACATGGCTTAGCCGCCTCGAGGATGTTTCCAGAATGAAATTTTCACTCTACAGCGCAGAAACTTCTTGGCAGATTAAAATTGTGTGCCGGACTGAGACTCGAACTCGGGACCTTTGCCTATTGCGGACAAGTGCCCTACCATCTAAGCTACCCGAGCACGACTCATGACCTGTCCTCGCAGGATCATTTCCGCCAATACCTCGTCTCCTACTTTCCAAACTTCACAGATCTCCTGCAGACCTTGGAGAACTAGCACCCCTGGAAGAAAGGATTGAATTCGAGCTGTGCGACGGGTCCTGTGTCGCGCTTGAGTAGCTCAATTGGTAGAGCACTTAACCGCGCAAGGCAAAGGTCCCGAGTCCGAGTCTCGGTATCAGACGCCAGATGGGGTTTCCTGGCCAATAATGCCATACCAACATTTCATTTTTTTCATTCAGCCATTGGGAAGCATGCTTTCTGCTGCAAGCTTTGGTGTGACACTGATCAACAGGGCGACTGACGGTACATCTGCTGGAGGCGATGCGCCCGAAGTAAGGAGCCAGCGCGCCGATCGTGCGGTGTGGGACGAGAGCCGCATTGCGTGCCGTCGCGCGCCTCATCTCTTTAAGAAGAGAGCCCTTCTCGTGCATGCGAACAAAGAGCGCCGAGCCAGCCACGAAACAAAACGGACCAGCGGACGTTGACAATGGGTGTTGCGGCTGTGCGTGGCCACGACAAACCGAGCTAGAGGCCTGCTCGCTTAATGTATGCTTCCGGTGCGCGTAGAAAGGCCGCCGTGAGAGCGAGGAGCGAGGTAAGACAAAGAGATGGCATGAGCGCCAGCCACTGTGACCACGCTGGCCTCCCTACTGCCGTCCCAGCGCTCATCAATCTTCGGGCCGTCACCAGCTACCACGCAATCATTCTCGGATTAGGTACGCGCCGAGATTCGACCTCGCTGCTGCCTGCCTCAGACAAACGACTCGAAATTTCATCTGTTTCTCGACAGCATCTTTGCAGCTCCTTCGCACTGTGGGAGGTGAGATGCTGCTCTTTACGTGTCTCTCTCCTCCTTTAGCCTTGAGCCAGTATACCCTGTTAGCGCGAGACTCAGAAAAGCGTCAGGAAGGTCACAAATATGACGCAGAAACGTCGGTATCATCTGTGCGTTTCTATTGGTAGCGTATATGTTACAATTTACCTGGTTCGTTCCAGAAGTTCCCTTTCTCGACATGCATAATCTACAAGTACAAATTTTGACGACGGACATACTGCGTAACTCAGACTGCATAGTCTAGCAGTACTGTGACGCCTCTCAAAATGTCGTCCGTAGCTACATCTAAAAAGATACTTTCCCTGTTTGATGATCGCACCATTTTTCTACATGTTACATGACTTGTGGAAGATACCATTTCATTTCACTTCACTTTAGCATTGATCCTGACAGTGGCAGCCATTTGCTATGTGTTTATAGTAATTTGGTTAAAGAACGCAAATTATAGCGACATTTCTCAGTGAAAGTTTAAAAATAGTAGTACAGAGAGTTTTTCGTGGCGGCATAGTATTCTAAGGAGTATTAACGTCAAAATATGTAAATAGAACGGTATACTCTACCTTATTGCCGATCGGTTGACACATATGGATGGCATGGTTTTCATATTACTATTATTGTTATCCAGATACACAAACCTCATTTCCTGACACGATGTGTAAATTCCGTAAGAGTTCACCAGTGTTGCTTTTCTAATATCGTTCTAATACACTTTTTGGTCCTCATTGCGATTTACATACTCTTATGGAAATATCAGTTATTTTAAATTTTAGTGCTTGTGTTCTGCTCAAAACTAAATCTTGAATAGTGTGGACCACCTTTTAAATTTTGGGAGACTGAAGAATACATTGTTAAGTATTCATCAGAAAATTCTCTTTCGGAGGTATAGTGAAAAACACAACATTAATGTAAATACTAGTGAACCTACACTCAAAGAAACCGGCTGTCTATGCCGTCCTTCATGAAACATAAGCAAACTTGATGACATTCTAGCAGAACGGTGCAAATTGGAGAAGTAAGGAAATGCCAGATCCTTGACAACTACTTAAAGTCTAGTGCATTCATTTTGCTTTGCGTCCCTGTAGATTTTCGTAGAACTTTATTTAGATCTGTGTTTAACTTGCTCATAAGTGGTTGACCGATTTCAGTTCGCTGGAATGAACGATTCATTTATCTGTTATTAGTCACAAAAAATGTGAGTGGAATCTTATGGGACTTAACTGCTAAGGTCATCAGTCCCTAAGCTTACACACTACTTAACCTAAATTACCCTAAGGACGAACACACACACACCCATGCCCGAGGGAGGACTCGAACCTCCGCCGGGACCAGCCGCACAGTCCATGACTGCAGCGTCTCAGACCGCTCGGCTAATCCCGCGCGGCTATTAGTCACCAATCCAGTCCCATCTTCACACACCGACAAACATTTATAGTCCAGTTTTATACGTTTATCATGCAGAGGAAACGTGGTCGAGTACTCAAAATGGTTCAAATGGCTCTGAGCACTATGGGACTTAACAGCTATGGTCATCAGTCCTCTAGAACTTAGAACTACTTAAACCTAAATAACCTAAGGACATCACACAACACCCAGTCATCACGAGGCAGAGAAAATCCCTGACCCCGCCGCGAATCGAACCCGGGAACCCGGGAGCGGGAAGCGAGAACGCTACCGCACGACCACGAGCTGCGGACGGTCGAGTACTGATTACCTTTTCTGCATCACGTGGGCGCAACGAGACAAAGTTAAGACCATATGGCAGATTCGTTTGATGCAATTCTGACTAATTGTAGAGCCTATTTTCCATCAGTGTCACGATTATTTTACGCAAAGTACAACGGAAGCATTTCTACGAAATTCTCAAAGAGAAGATCACCATAAAGTCGTATCAGCATTCGTAGTTACGGTACCCTTCCAGCGGTTGTCAACTGAAACTCATACAGTACCACTTCTTTAAAGCAAACGCCCCTTCACATACATGAAAATATTCAGGTAGCAATATACAGTTTTCAGTAGTTTTACATGTGTTCGGGCAGAAAAAAAGCGCAGAAATAACTTTATAATTGAGCTTGCCAAAGCCATGATTAAATGTTAGTTTTCTTGCGTACCCACGTAGCATAACTGCTCCGGTTCGAGATACCGCCACGGTTCTGATAATCCGTATCGGAGAGGAAGCAGAACGCAGAACCATAGTGCGTGGGTGCAGTGGATTACCTGAAACCGTGCATAATTCCAATCTGGGAATGACAGCGGCTGGAGGAGTTACTCGTACATCCCGACAACGCCGCAAGCCCCCTTGTCTGCCGCGCCTTCCTGTCCCGCAAGCCTAATTTAGATTCGCTCAGATTGCGCGAACAATGCACTCGTGCGTGTGTGAAGGTCTATCTTAAGGTCGCATCTGGTTATTATAATATTTTATTCACAGAGAGAAAAACACCAAGGACTGTCTGTCTGCTACTGTGTTCTTCTATTTGTTCTCACGGCGCGCTGCGGCGCCATTTCTCGTTAAGTCACAACATGGCCCGCACACCCGCTGCCGTCACTTCCTGCTTGCCCCAGGCTGGCCGTGCTCTCACACATCTATTAGTCCGCACTAATAAACTTGCTTTCTGTCTCTCTAAGCGACCTACTGCGGCCTCTTGATGCACTTCCGTCTCGCAAGTGATGACTTGCATTAGATAGGAGTGGCTGTCAGGAACCGAATGGGAAGGTTCGAGGTT
Organism: Schistocerca piceifrons; assembly: GCF_021461385.2. Lineage (NCBI taxonomy): Eukaryota > Metazoa > Arthropoda > Insecta > Orthoptera > Acrididae > Schistocerca > Schistocerca piceifrons. Next base: position 171,947,674 of record NC_060149.1, read on the forward strand.
CGAACTCTTAACTGGCCGTATGAGTTGCTTCTAGTCCTTGACGTAACATACGCGTTTTCCTGGTTCCTGAAGTTATAAAGGGTGTATAATAACATCTAACACTGGCACGCGTGAAAGTATACGATAATAAAAGGAAAAACGTCCCAGAATATTTGGGTCCGCAAAAGACCAGTTTGCGAGGTAATTGCCAATGTGTGAGACGAGATACACCCGATTTCAGAAGGGAATATTGTACAAGTTAGTAAAGAGATTTCAATTAAATCTCTGTCTAACTGGGCTCAGATTTCATCTGTGGCCTGCCTTAACAACGCATACAATACTGCTTCAGACGTATATGTTAGAATATACTGTACATTCGTGCATATTAAAAATAGTATTCTACGTGGGGTCCTCTCATTTGCATGTAATACTGCACTCGTATCTGCAGCTAGCTACGAATTCTGTCAAACACACCGGATTAGCCGGCCGGAGTGGCCGAGCTGTTCTAGGCCCTGTAGTCTGGAATCGCGCGACCGCTACTGTCGCAGGTTCGAATCCTGCCTCGGGCATGAATGTGTATGATGTATTTAGGTTAGTTAGGTTTAAGTAGTTCTAAGTTCTAGGGGACTGATGACCTCAGAAGTTGAGTCCCATAGTGCTCAGAGCCATTTGAACCATTTTGAACACCGGATTATCTCGTAAAACTCGGCAAAATTGTACAATTAGAGAGGAATTCCGCCTCACGCAAGACATCTTTGTAGCTTTGTTTTTATCCTGGCATGTTTCAGCACTTTTTGTGCTGTCTTCAGTGAATTAATTTGTTTATTTTTCTGCTGCAAAATTGTTATTACATGTTAATCTTTAAAGTAACTTTTGGTTAAAACATTTACGTTTATAGACTGAGCGATTATTGTTAAATATTGTACATTGGTTTGCATACGGTACAGGGCTGAGACATGTATCACAGAGTTGAGGCATTCTATGTTGTTTATTTATGATATGTCCAAAGGTTTCAGTTTTGCAGTACATTTGGAAATAAAGTAGATGTATGCACATTTCTTTACATCCTCACATGAGTCTGTTGTATGTTTACGCTAGTAGCTTTAAGTCTACTAGGCAGTCTACAGCTTGTTATC